>NC_143044.1:13602500-14802500 GCF_057628025.1 Oncorhynchus mykiss | reverse complement strand
CAGAGGCTGGTCGTTTTTATGCGCGCTGTGGACACTGTTGCCAAGCACAAACCTTGGGCTGGACTCAAATAGCCTATCCTCACTCCGCTGTCAGCAATCCAACCCGCATCCCTTGTCAAAAAAACCTGTCTCGAGGCAAGTGTAATGTGTGCAAGCACAAACACTTTTCACTGCAAGCACAAACACTTTCACTCTTACTCCAACAGATGAATACAATTCTTCATTAGCCTGATCCGTCGGTAGACCTGCTTGCTCTAAACACCTCTAGTTGATAAACTGGCTTTAAATAGTCTGGCTTTTTTTAAAATAGTCTGGCTTTTTAGCTCTTTTGAAAAGTACATACAGTATTGTGTACATGTTTAATTTGGCTCATAACAAAGCCAACTAAAGTAGCAAAATATTGAATGCGGCCTACCAACTTGTAGATTGCTGTGATTCTATAGCTGTAATTCAGAAAAGTTTGGAGTTGCACATAGCCGTTAATTAAAATAAACCGCTTACATGACACAATCTTTTCCAACACTACCGCATTCAAGTGCAGAAACTGAGTAACAACAAGATGGTCAATGTTTTCCGATGTTTATCTTCTAGCAAAAGGTCAAACCTGTAACTCCTGAAAGCCACCATTGTGGATGTAAAAAACAATTTAGCATTGTAATGACATATCTCTACTGTTAACTAGCTGGTTTATAACGATGTTAGTGGTTATTGGGTGTGGATCATGATGGCGTAGAAGACAGCATACGACACAAACCAAGACATTAGGCATCAGGTATGAAAGATAAGACAGGACAAGGTACAGTGGGTTCAGGAAAATGGGACTTCAGAGAATAGAAGGACGAGCAGTAAAGGAGGAGGAGGAGTTCGGCGCCCTGTCTCTGATCACCTCGGCTCTGCTGCCTGCTGACCATTCCCCCCAGGGTCCATCTCCGGTCCAGCCTCTTCAGATGGGCCTTACGGTGCTTAGTGACTGACCCACGCACATGGTGACGAGACACATACACACACACAAATTGGCAGATAAACAGAAAAGACACACTGTACAAACAACATGGAATCAACTAAAGAACCGACTTGAGTTACTTACATGGCGAACATGGAAACAACAACACCGCATTACATTAGAAGGACTGGTGGATGAAGCGGGTGAATGCACGTTACACAGGAAATGCCAACTATGGACAGATTCTCTGTGGCTTGTAATTAGTGTGGTTATTATCATGGTTTTCCCATCCTGTAGTGCACGAGCATCTGGGGCACACATTGCTGCTTGGGAATGCCATCCAATTAATAGACCAGCTGAATTCTTTTGCCAGCAGCTCTATGCCAGGTCTATAATTGTTGATTGTTTTTGTTAGTTAAATGCAGGAGATGGGAATGATATTTTGTCAAATGCCAACACTATAAACGGCAGGGCTTATAAAAATATCTAATTCAAAAAAAGCTTCCCATCACTCAACCAGAGCACTAATCTCGAAGATGAACAGGCAGTTCAGATTTCAGGGCAAATGTACATTTATTGAAAAAAAGGAAATAAAAGAAGTCCCTGTTCAAAAATATACAACAACTGCTCCTCCAGAACACGAATGTCATGATGAAATATGACCACCCTAAGTAGGAACATGTCCCAGTGTTATTCATTTATGTGACAGTCTTCCCAATGAGGGACAGATTCACCATTAGACTGTCATAGCCTCCAAACATCAACATCTTCAGCTAAAGCCATATTCAACACAGCAAAAAAAAAGAAACGTCCCTTTTTCAGGACCTTTCAAAGTCTTTCAAAGATAATTTGTAAAAATCCAAATAAATTCACAGATCTTCATTGTAAAGGGTTTAAACACTGTTTCCCATGCTTGTTCAATGAACCATAAACAATTAATGAACATGCACCTGTGGAACAGTCGTTAAGACACTAACAGCTTACAGACTGTAGGCAATTAAGGTCACAGTTATGAAAATTTAGGACACCAAAGAGGCCTTTCTACTGACTCTGAAAAACACCAAAAGAACGATGTCCAGGGTCCCTGCTCATCTGCGTGAACGTGCCTCAGGCATGCTGCAAAGAGACATGAGGACTGCAGATGTGGCCAGGGCAATAAATTGCAATGTCCGTACTGTAAGAAACCTAAGACAGCGCTACAGAGAGACAGGACGGACAGCTGATCATCCTCGCAGTGGCAGACCACGTGTATCTGCGCAGGATCAGTACATCCGAACATCACACCTGCGGGACAGGTACAGGATGGCAACAACAACTGTCCGAGTTACACCAGGAACGCACAATCCCTCCATCAGTGCTCAGACTGTCCGCAATAGGCTGATAGAGGCTGGACTGAGGGCTTGTAGGCCTGTTGTAAGGCAGGTCCTCACCAGACGTCACTGGCAACAACGTCGCCTATGGGCACAAAGTCGCTGGAACAGACAGGACTGGCACTTGTGGGGTTTGTGTAAATGTGAAAATCCAGAAAGCTGTCACGCTAACAGACATCTTAATTACTCTCCAAAAATGTTTTATACAGAATGGATATGCATTCTGTATGCAGGCCTAGGGAGGAAGAACTATAGAGGTTCATTCAATGCAGCATGTGCTCTCTCCTCTCTCCTTCAGTCAGAAGATCTACAGTGCCAGGAGTAATGTGGGTCACAGTGTTTTGGAGTCGACACTCAGTACTATAATGCTGTTTTAACCAGAGTGCTAGAAAATGTTAATGTTTGTTTGGAAGTCAATGATTTCAGTCCTTAAAGTGTATTCTTTCCAAACTACATGAAATGCATTAGGGAGGTACTGCAGGTATGTAATTATGCCTACTGTAAAAATAATGACCAATACAGTCATGACCTTTTACACAATATTAGCACTCTGAGTGTGAGCGACAGGAGAGTGAAAATGTTAAGGCACTAACCGTAAAGCAACTCTCGATATTGGGAATGGCTAGATTATGACATAGCTTGGACTGCCACACAACGACATTATAGTCTTACCCATGCTGTGTGTTTTGGGAAAGGCTGGTCTAATGACTGTATGAGTGGATCCCAATTTTATATCATCCTGATCATTTGGCAAACAACCCTCTTGCTTAGGTGTGTTTCTTGTCAGATTCGTAGGTTTTAATGCAGAATATAGCAGCATTCAACCATTGCACAGACAGAGCAACATTCATCAATATCTTCTAGTTTTGTTTCATAATCAGTCTGTATAAACTGACATGATTTATCTCAGGGCCCGGAATAATTATCTTCAGACATGACTTGGCTAGTGACTGACTCACATAAACAAACTCCTCACAGCTCAATCCATACAGTGAACCAAACATGCACCTCTTTCATTCGTTTAGCATCCTAAACTCCAAGGAGGTAACCTCGTTTTAGAATTGCATTGAATTTCTACACTGATACTGTAGAGTACAGTACGTCACTCAGTGCACCTCAACCCGGAATTGTGGCTTAGGCCCTGACACTCCTTCTCCAGGGCTGACTCTGGAGCTTGTTCAGGGGTGTTTATAGTGGCAGCAGCACAAAGAAGGTTGTTCACACTGGGGGAAAGTCGGACGTTAACGTCAGTCGGTGGTGGGTCGGGGGTGGTAGTCAGACTACTGCACCCATTTAGAGATGGGGGTAGTGGGGGTACAGCGGTCTTGTAGGTTGTGGGATATTGCACATCCACAAATTTCACCCAGTTGCTGGAAGTGATGAAAGCTGGTCTGTTTTGTGGTGCAGCTTGTATACTGTATTCTGGATGTTAAGTTTTTCTTCCTATATTCACAGCGGTGTGGAGCTCTTACCTTCCCTGGACTTGGAGGCGCCCAGCTCCAGGTCATCTCGTGTGTTGCTGTGGGTATTCAGATATGTGGCAGGGACCCAGCCCTGCTCCTCCGCTGTACTGACAAACCACCAGCCTGGGGGCACAGAGAGAGGGATGTCAATTGAGATTTTGTGTGGTGCTTGTCGACTAGGACAGCATCTTTCAGTATGGTTTATAATCTTATTAATGACTTTAGAGAAGTGTTCCTCCTCCATTTCAGGAATCATGTTTGTTCTAGTTAATAGACCCTGATTCAAAAATATTCCTTGGATGACTGGGGTGGTTGAAAAACTAATGGATATAGAGAAAACATGAACTATTCTCTATCACCGACAGGTTCTCTAATCAAAATCAAATAAAATCTAATGTTATTAGTCACATGCTTTGTAAACAAAAGGTGTAGACTAACAGTGAAATGCTTACTAATGGGCCCTTCCCAACAATCCAGAGAGAAAATATAAATAATAGAACAATTATAACATGTGGATATAATAATAATAACGCAAGGGTTATAAATATGTCATGTGTGGAGCATTTCATAAAGAAAACAGTGTAGGCCTAATATAGAGTAGTTAACTTAATAAAAATGTATACAAAATAAAAAGGCAATTACCCCCCTCGCCCTACCGTCGGCTCACTCTCGCTCCAGTTACTACTTAAATCAGATGCACGAGTAGACGTACATAATTACACATGTCTATATCCATGAATTCATCAGACTCTAGGTAAGTAAGTAGGCGTAGGTAAGGTGGTTGTTATCAGCTTTGTACAAGCAACTGTCTCGTGAGCGCTGAGCCAAAGGCAGCAGTTGCTAGGATATTCACACACAGAGGGGCTGTATCGCATTAATGGAAATCAGGGCAGAACTGCCGGTTTTGACTTGCATAAGTGACTTTTCACAGCAGGTTAGGATAATTAACGTATCAGGTTAGGATAATTAGGTTAAGGTTAGGAAAAGGGTTAGGGGTTAGCTAAAATAGTCCCTGATGCGACTCGAACATCTAGCTACAACCTAGCTTGCCCTGCGAACAGTCTTGGTTTCCACTAATGCGATGGTGCCACAGAGTGGGGACAGACGAGCAGCTAACAGAGGAAGTTATTTATGATTTCTGCGCTTAAAAGTTAGAATGGGAAGGGAGTGATTTTATCGGGATGGGACAGGAAATTTACAGGGTTATATAAATGTTGCGGGATCGGGACAGCACAGGAAACAAATTGACAGGACAAGAGGGGACAGGAATGACTTTTCACTCCTGTGTCAATCTCTAGTATACACTACCCTCTATTGCGCCTTACTGCCAAGCAGTTGCCATACCAAGAGGTGATGCAACCAGTCAACATTCTCTCAATGGTGCAGCTGTAGAACCTTTTGAGGATCTGAGGACCCATGCCAAACCTTTTCAGCCTTGTGAGAGGAAAGAGGCATTGTGGTACATTCTTCATAACTGTGTTGGTGTGTGTGGACCATGAACATTTCTTAGTGATGTGGACACAGAGGAACTTGAAGCTCTCAAACTGCTCCACTACAGCCCATTAATGTGGATGGGGGAATATTTGACCCTCCATCTCTTGAAGTCCACAATCAGCTCCTTTGTCTTGCTGACGTTTAGGGAGACGTTGTTGTCCTGGCACCACACTGCCAGCACACTGCCAGGACCACACTGACTTCCTCCCTATAGACTGTCTCATCATCTGTGATCAGGCTAACCACTGTGGTGTCATCAGCAAACTTAATGATGGTGTGTGAGTCAAGCGAGGCCACACAGACGTAGGTGAACAGGGAGTGCAGGAGGAGACTAAGCATGCCCCTGAGGGGCCGCCGGGTTGAGGGTCAGAGTGGTGGATGTGTTGTTGCCCTCACCACCTGGGGAAGGTCAGTCAGAAAGTCTAGGATCCAGTTGAAAACGGGAGGTGTTCAGTCCCAGGGTCCTGAGCTTAGTGAGCTTGGAGGCCAATGGTGTTGAATGCTGAGCTGTCTGTCCCCGCTGGTGCTGAACAGCGTTCCTCTTGTACAGGTGGAAGAGGGCAGTGTGAAATGTAATAGAGATTGTGTCACATGTGGATCTGTTGGGGCAGAATGTGAATTGGATTGGGTCCAGGGTGTCTGGAATGATTTTGTTGATGTGAGCCATGACCAGCTTTTGAAAGCATTTCATGGCTCCAGATGTGAGTGCTGTCATTTAGACAGGTTAACTTGGCATTCTTGGGCACAGGGACTATAATGGTCTGCTTCAAACTTGTAGGTATTACAGATTTGGTCAGGGACAGGTTGAAAATGTCAGTGAAGACACTTGCCAACTTGAGTACGCATCCTGGTAAACCATCTGGCCCTGCGGCCTTGTGAATGTTAACCTGTTTAAAGGTCTTGGTTCAGTGTTGCTTGCCTCGAAGCAAGCGTAGAAGGAATTTAGCTCATCTGGCAGGATCGCGTCACTGGGCAGCTGGCGGATGGGTTTCCCTTTGTAACCTGTGATAGTTTGCAAGCCCTGCCACATCCGACAAGCATCAGAGCCGGTGTAGTAGGATTCAATCCTGTATTGAGGTTTTGATTGTTTGGTGGCTCGTCAGAGATTACTTTTAAGCATCCGGATTAGTGTCACGCTCCTTGTCACGCTCCAGCTTGTTCTCTAGAGATTGTACATTCGCCAAAATAATGGAGGGTGGGGGAGTGTTTACTTACTCGCCGTCTTAGTCTCGTCAGGGAGCTCGCTCGTTTGCCTCTCTGGCGTCGCCTTTTCCGCTTTAGAATCCCGGGGATTAGGGCCTGGTCTGGAATGAGCAGTACATCCACAGCTGTTGACTCGTTGAAGTAGAAATATTTATCCAAATCGAGGTTAGTGATCACTGTTCTGATGTCCAGAAGCTGTTTTCGGTCATAGGAAATCACACAAAACAGCAGAATTGGTCACGAACTCGTTAGACGGCAGCTATACAGCTCTGCAGCGCCATCCTAGCCTTAAAGCCAACAGCATCAAAGGGAGGACAGTGTGGTTTTGGATGTCCTTGTGATGATTTAAATCTCGATTTAGCCTCGTTACCCCTGAAATCGGTGGGACGTAACTGGTACAGTAGCTCAAATCTCCATTATCATTGTCTTGCTTGATATGATTGAATTCCTTGGGATATGACTGCATTATTCAGTCATTTGGATTCTAGACAAAGGTCTGGGTGAAAGATACAGTATTGAGCATACACAGGACAGCTTCATCTAAAAATAAAGTAAGAAAATATTGAAGTTTGAAGTGCATGGGAATAAATTAGTATTAGATTAACAGTGAGATGTACGTTCCAAGGCCTTGTGAGTCATTTCATGCTTAACTTGGCACATTTGAGTCAATTTCAGTCACTCAGTGGATGTGAAATAATACACAGACCAGTGTTTTCAGTGCCTGAATGGCTACAGACAGTAACCTAACACCTTGATCGTTGCACCAACCCCAAGGGCTAGTTTTTCAAAACCTTTTTTGGGGGGTTCAGAATGATCCGGATTCTGTAATCATATTTCATGCTATCCAGGATCAGATAAATCTGGCTGCTTATAAGCCGTTTTTTCCCCAGAAAATAATCATATAGGATCATTCTGATCCAGATACCACAACATCAAGATCACAGAATCCAGTTCTTCAGTGCTTTAAACAGGCCTACACCATGCCATCTACTGGACAGGTTGTGGTACTATTTCAACCTGGGGAAACAGAAATGAGTAACTACACTGAACAAAAATATAAATGCAACATGTAAAGGGTTGGTCACATGTTTCATGAGCTGAAGAAAATATCCCAGCAATTTTCCACGTGCACAAAAATAATATCTCTCTCAGATTTTGTGCACAACTTTGTTTACATCCTTGTTAGTGAGATGTTCTCCTTGACCAGAAAATCCATACACCTGACAGGTGTGGAATATAAAGAAGCTGATTAAACAGCATCAGCATGATCATTACACAGGTGCACCTTGTGGGGGGGGGGACAATAAAAGGCCACTTTAAAATGTGCAGTTTTGTCACACAATGAGTGTGCAATTGGCATGATGACTGCAGGAGCTGTTGCCTGAGAACCATAAGCTGCCTCCAACGTTGTTTTAGCGAACTTGGCAGTACTTCCATCGGTCTCATAACTGCAGACCACGACAGGCCAGGACTACCACATCCAGCTTTTTAACTTGTGGGATCGTCTGAAGAGGGTTGGTGGGGGGGTTGCTGAGGAATATTTCTGTCTGTAATAAAGCCCTTTTTCTGGGGGAATATTCCTTCTGATTGGCTGGGCCTTGCTCCCCGTGTGGGTGGGCTTGGCTGCGTGTTTGGGTGGGCCTATGCCCTCCCAAGCCCACCCATGGCTGCACCCCTGCCCAGTCATGTGAAATCCATAGATTAAGGCCTAATGAATTTCTTGCAATTGACTGATTTCCTTATATGAACTGTAACTCAGTAAAATAATTGACATTATTGTATATTGCATTTATATTTTTGTTCACTATACATGAATAAAGGTACCTTGAAATTTTTTTTGCCTGCATATCACTTATAATTATGTAGATTCCCTAAGACTTCCGGGGCCGACAGAGATGGCCGCCTCGCCTCGCGTTCCTAGGAAACTATGCAGTATTTAGTTTTTTTATGTGTTATTTCTTACATTGATACCTCAGGAAATGTTAGGTTTTATTACATACAGTCGGGAGGAACTATTGGATATAAGAGCAACGTCAACTCACCAACATTACGACCAGGAATACGACTTTCCCGAAGAGGATCCTCTGTTTGGTCCACCACCCAGGACAATGGATCGGATGCCAGCAGGCGACCTAAAACAACGGCGCCGCAGAACGGGCAGACGGAGCGGTCTTCTGGTCAGGCTCCGTAGATGGGCACATCGCACACCGCTCCCGAGCATACTACTCGCCAATGTCCAGTCTCTTGACAAGAAGGTAGACAATATCCGAGCAAGAGTTCAGAGACTGTAACATTCGTTGTTTCACGAAAACATGGCTCACTCGAGCCATGCTATCGGAGTCAGTACAGCCATTTGGATTCTTCACGCATCGCGCCGACAGAAACAAGCATCTCTCTGGTAAGAAGAAGGGCGGGAGTGTATGCCTTATGATTAACAAGACGTGGTGTGATCATAACAACTTACAGGATCTCAAGTCCTTTTGTTCACCTGAATTCTCTTCGATCATAATCATAGTCGTGTATATCCCCCCCCCAAGCAGACACATCGACGGCCCTGAAAGAACTTCATTAGACTCTATGTAAAATGAAAACCACATATCCTGAGGCTGCAGTTATTGTAGCTGGGCATTTTAACAAGGCTAATCTCAAAACAAGGCTCCCCAAATTCTATCAGCACATCGAAAACAGCTTCTATCTCAAGGCCATCAGACTGTTAAACAGCCATCACTAACATTGAGTGCTCAACATACTGACTCAACTCTAGCCACTTTAATAATGGAAAAATGGATGTAATAAATGTATCACTAGCCACTTTAAACAATGCCACTTTAAATAATGTTTACGTACCCTACATTCCTCATCTCATGTGTACATACTGTATACCATCTACTGCATCTTGCCTATGCCGTTAGGCCATCACTGATTCACGTATTCTTATGTACATATTCTTATTCATTCCTTTACACTTGTGTGCATAAGGTAGTTGTTGTGAAATTGTTAGGTTAGATTACTTGTAAGATATTACTGCATGGTCGGAACTAGAAGCACAAGCATTTCGCTACACTCGCATTAACATCTGCTAACCATGTGTGTGTGACAAATAAAATGTGATTTGATTTGAGTTGCATTTATTTGACACTTAACATAACTTACCACATACCTTACTGCAGTCAATTTAACATAATTAACCTTTGGATTTGATATGTAATAACGTTTTTGAAGCCTCCTCAACTTAGTTACATTGACATTTCTTAGTTGTAGTGCCTGTCACCTTTCCAAATCCACCTTGAATACACCCTTCTAGTGGGATCAAAATATTCATTATTTTTGGGATCAAAACAATCCTAATCACCTACAAAGGGGCGGCAGGGTAGCCTAGTGGTTGGAGCGTTGGACTAGTAACCGAAAGGTTGCAAGTTCGAATCCCCGAGCTGACAATGTACAAATCTGTCGTTCTCCCACTGTTCCTAGGCCATCATTGAAAATAAGAATTTGTTCTTAACTGACTTGCCTAGTAAAATAAAGGTAAAATAAAAAATAAACAATTCCTGATTAAAGATCAGATTGGATTACTAAATCCTTATCCCTATCCGGAGGATCAGAATGTGGATAGGGTAAGGTCCATATCTGGAGAAATAGAATCCCATTTTTCAGTTTTGAAAAACTGAATTCTAAAATTAAATCCTATCCGATAGGGGTAATCCGATCAGATAACTTTTTGAAAAACCAGCCCCTTGGCTGCTGCCACATAGGCTTTTCAACACCATTTCTAGGTCGCCTAGCTCTGGAGAGGTCATGGCTGTTCTCTGCAGGAGAGTGAAATGACAAAACCCCTCGAAAATGGGCCTTCTGAATGGAGCAGCAGTCTCAGGCACTACATCACAGTACTTGAGGTGTCACTACAGACACAGGTTTGATCCCGGCCTGGGGCACAGACCCATAAGGCGGCGCACAACTGGCCCAGCGATGTCCGAATTAGGGGAGGGTTTGGCCGGACGGGATGTCCTTGTCCCATCGCGCTCTAGCGACTCCTGTGTCTGGCCGGGCGCGTGCATACTGACACGGTCACCAGTTGTACGGAGTTTGCTCCGACACATTGGTGCGGCTGGCTTCTGGGTTAAGCAAGCGGTTTGTCAAGAAGCAGTGCGGCTTGGCAGTGTTGTCTTTCGGAGGATGCATGGCTCTCGACCTTCGCCTCTCCCGAGTCCGTACTGGAGTTGCAGGGATGGGACAAGACTGAAACTAACAATTGGATATCACAAAAAATGTATTACAAATAAACCAAGGCAAACCTTCTCTGTGATGTGGCGCTCCACGAATGCTCTATTTGTTGTGGAAAGCAGAATCCAAGATGGCCAACAGCTCTTCACATCCCCCATTATGAAGACTGGAGGGTTCACTGGAAATGCAATCACACATGCTTCAGCAGCAGTGTTACTTTAGATTGACATTGTGTGGGTCTACATACTAGAAGGCCTTGCTGTTTGGATCTGGCCCTGCGCCCCCGCATTGGCAAAGGCTCAAGGCCCTAACAAGCCATGTAATGTGTTAAATTTTTACACCAAGGCTGTGGCTTCATACAAACCCGGTGCCAAGAAATTAAATGGAGAACGGAGAGCTAAAATAAATGTCTACAGTACTTTGGACTGGAGCCTTTCAACTGCTGAGGTGTGCAGTATCTCCCTGACAATGCAGAGTCTGGAGTGTGTTAATGCGCTTATTAAATGGATTGCAACATTTTATTTGTGAGAATTCCCTCTCAAATGTACTATTTCTTTCAAAAAAATTTAGCTAGCATTCTTTGGACACGAGAGTGCGGTTAACTTTTGACATTAACGTAACCCCCACCACTCCTCTGACTGTTGCCGTGTCACTATGCCACATAGAACAAGTATTCCCATAATGCCCATGATGACAGAACTATAATATTAGCCTCAGTCTGCTACCCACCTGGCTAGCCAGCTATAGTAGTAGGAAAAATGTAATGGCTTTGCCTCTTCCTCTCTGTTGGCTGGCTAAAGTCACTTCACTTCGTAAACAACAGGTGTAGACTAACAGTGAAATGCTTACTTACGGGCCCTTCCCAACAATGCAGAGAGAGAGAAAATAGAGAAATAATAGAAAAGTAATAACATGTAATAATACAAGTAATAAATACACAATAAATAATAATAACTTGGCTATATACATGGGGTATCAGTACCAAGCTGATGTAGAGGGGTACGAGATAATTGAGGTCTTGCTAGCTAATATGGGAAATATGGGAATAAGGTATAGGAATGTGGTACCTTAATTTGAAAGCACATTTGAAAGTTAGACATATGAATATACATTATGGCCACTTTAATAAGGCAGCCACACAACCCACCGAATGTCGATCTGCTGTTCATCTACCATTCGTTCGCTGAGGTGTGTTTTAGGGACCACATTTTCATGCAATTCTACACGTAGAATTGGTTTGCAAATTATAGCTGGCAATCTGTTCAGAGGTGCTAAGCGGTTAAAAGCAGTTAAGAGCGTTGGGCCAGGAACCAAAAGGTTACTGGTTTGAAACCCTGAGCCGACTAGTAGAAAAATCTGCCAATATGCCCTTGAGCATGGCACTTAACCCTAATTGCTCCTGTAAGTCACTTTGAATAAGAGCAGTTGCTAAATGACTAAAATGTGCATGCCTGCGTGTCTGTCCCTTAAGATGTTTGAGTAAATACACTCTGTTATTGATGGCTATGACTGCCTCTACTTTATTTTTCAACCTTGTTCTCATATGGTCTTAGGCTGAGTTCACTGCACCTCAAAAGAGGCAACACAAGTATATTTCCTTGCCAATGCAGGTTTATAACACACAGGCGTGAATTACAGAGAACCTGAAAATTGTCTCTGGTCTTTCAGTAATGAATAAATGTTAATATATCAGTGCTACAACTGTTTTTGTTGCATTTTCTTGACCAAATTAAAGAGACAGAAACATACATTTAAAGATGAACCCCCTGAAAATGAATTGGTGACATGTATGAAAATGTGGAACTGAGTAGACATTCAGCTGTTGAAAGGTGAGATATGCACATTTTCCGTATCCCAGGATGTGTGTGTGTGTGTATATGCATGTGCATTTTTGTGTGTATTATGTATCATTTGATACATTGACCAGCAGGGCTGGGACTGGACCCAACGCGGAGGAAGTGGAGAGATATTATACGACTACACCTACATCTGTGTCTTTATCTGTGTCTGTCTATCTACCATATGTCTGTCATCTCCATTAACATCCTCATCTGTGTCTGTGTCTGTGTCTTCTGCAGCTGTACGAATCTTTATCATCTGTGTCTCAAGTCTGCGTTACTAGCTGTGCTGAGGAAGTAATGGATCAAGTAAATATTATTTCCTTTCTATACTGTAGTTCTCAAGAACGAGCTTTTAAGAGAAATTGCAAGGATCCATTGGTTCACTGACAGATAAACATAACAAACAACATTCACTTGAATTAGGAGCAATTTCATAATGTTTATGTTCAGGTCCATGCAGTGCTTTTCTCCTCATCTAATCACTGAGTTAACAATACAAAACAACATATGTGATTGCACTGCAAAGAAACCATGATACAACTCAGGACAGGACAAATAAATGTTGTAAACAGAGTTTACACTGGATGTACTAAATTAAAGGATGTGGTTGCCAACTATCTAATTAGGCTTTCGCCTGGATGAAATGTTGACGTCAGTCTCATTTACACAGCCAAAAACACTAACAAACACTTTTGAAAAAAAAGTTTCTTTGTTTTGTTTACAGAGAAAATGAATCATAAAAAAATGACGATAATTATGTAAGCCGTGTGTGTCGTAATTTGGCTCTAGGGTGAAAAGGAAAGTGGTACTGCTACAGTAAGGATGGATATTCCTTGAAAGGAAAAAGTGGAGCAAGTGAACAGATGTTTGGCTCAGACTTCAAAGTGATAAACCTTTACTCATATCCCCTCTGCCCCTGTCTCTTTCTAAGAGGGAGGGCAAAATAGAGGAACCTATCTGTTGAGGAGGGCCTGAGCCCTATTTGTTTCCCTTGCAGTACCTGATGTCTGGAAACACTATCTCAGGTTCAACTCTCCGCAGCCTCCATATTACTGTAATCAACAACACATTTATTGCTCAAGACAAAAATGCGAACAGGCTAGCAACTTTCGATTTTCTTACTGTGAATGTATACCATATGTAGTCATCTAAACTACAATATGAAATGTTTTAACACAGGATTGAGGTGCCTCAGGCTCTACTGTGCCGCATGTATTTAATTTATAGATATCCAAAGTCTCACATTGAATCAAATAGCCTGTCTTTAACTGCTACTAAAACACAAGTGTTACTTACTAAAACAAGTTTTTGTGTTTTGGGGTCAGTCTTTGAAATATTAGCTCATGCTACAGATGTGATATGAAGATTACAACCTTTAGCGTGACAAGCATTTCTCTGGGCTTGAGATGATGTGGAATGCTGAGCCTCAGCACTACTGGAGATATCTGATCCCACTGGAAAGCACTGCAGGAGAAAACCCCATTCATTTCAAGTTTCTGTATTTATAAACACTGTATAGAGTACAAAATATATAAAGTTCGATACATTCACTTCCAATTTTCATAAAATACGGGGACCAATTTCCAGCGATGGCTCTGTTAAGATTGGGAGGCGAAAAAGTACTAATGTTGACCTAAGGAACAGCCACTGCAGCCCCCTAGAAAGTGAAAAGATCCCCTCTAGAATGTGTGCTGACCTTTCTAAAGCTACGTACTTCTGCAGCCCTATGCTCTAGGCAGCACAGATGGCGTGTGTGGGGCGCCCATAAATGCTATTTAACTTGAATTGTTATTCCTAAATGAGAGGCACCTCACGAATCTGTTGTTTCATGTCCATCGTCTAGCATAAGCTTGTTCCCAATGGTGTTAAACAGCTCCTTATTCACATCTCCTCTTCCTCATGAACACTGATCTACAGTATCTGAGAGGATTTAAGCACAGAGAGAAATACATGTTGGAAACCCATCGAGTACCTCCTCAACGTATCCATGGTCCATCAAGAATGAAGGGAGACAAGAAAAGAGAGACAAGGAAAATAATTGGGACAGAGCCTTAACATTTAAGCCTAAAATACCGTACAAAGTGTTCCCAGAATTCACCACTGACTGACGCAGGCTATTGGTTTATAGACGAACACACATGCAGGGTGGTACAGGGGAGCTATGGGGAGCCTGAGGGGCAGACAGACCCAAGCTGCTTCCCTCTCCGACACAGACATTCCTGGAGTTAATTTGTCAAATTACAATTTAAAAAGCCGATCTAGGATTTGAGCAGTGTAACCGTACACTGGTCAGAAGAGATTTAGAGGGATATTATTTGGGTTGGACTGGGCAAGGCTAGCCTAACATTGCCCTTGAGGTGTAGAATAGGTGGCATACCTCTAGAGGGAAATGTGATGGCAAATGTTTTACTTTTCCTATGCATTTCGATAACAAGAAAAGTTCAACTGTAGACAAATAAAAAAATTGTTCTTAATTGACCCACCTGGTTAAGTAAAGGTTAAAAAGTGGTGTGCTATCTTAGCTTAGCCCTGGTTATCATCTCTTTAACACACTGTAAGTTGAGGAGGCATCCTGGAGGATCCATTAAGCCATTATAATGAACCAACCTCTCTGAACCGCTAACTTTGGCAGGAAAGGGCTTTTTCCATATTCCCCCTGACTCTCTCCCTGCCCCACACTCCTCTCCTCTCCAAAGTCAGTGTCTCTCTCTGGCAAGCTCTGACCTAATTCAGTAGTGAAAATATACAGAGGGATTGCAATCAGGCATCAGGGATAAAACATTTATGGAACACTGCCTTTAAGTATCCTAAAAAGTGGCAGCTGATTTGTATGCAACTCTGTGAAAATGACATAACCAAAAATATAGATCTTGCCCAATTTCTCTGCCTTTGATGAGTCCTGGCAGAGCAGCATTCCTGGCCTTTTACAATAATTGTATAATATAAATATCAAAATAAAAATACACGTTGTCATTCTGAGTTATGTTTATTTACAAGGTACAGTACCTGATCTAATAACCAGGAACAACCTCTCACCAAAACATGAATTATCATCAGCTATGACACTGACTGAAGGCCAATATGCAAAAGCAGTATCAACAAACCAGTGCAAAAAAAGAGAAAGGGACATGGAAAGCTGAGAAAGCTGAACGTGCCTAAATGAACTGACTTAGATTCAAAGCCCCTGTCAGAAGTATTTTATCTAATCCAAGGTAAGGAAATGTGCCGTTCCTTTAGTGCAATGGGCAATCTTTTGCATTAAAATTGCATTATCCTTGGGTATGGTAACAGTGAAATCAGTTAGATATTTACATTGTACAAGAAAAGTACATAGAGTTACTTACCAAAATGCTTTCTACGTTCAAATTAGAGAACCATCATGGTAAGTAGAGCACAAAATAATAGCTCTTACACCATGCAGACACTACACAGACATAAGGACAAATTCCATTCTAAGCCATCTTCTTCATTGGACAAATGAGAGCTCTGTACGAGAAGCATAGTACCATATCAACACCATATTCACACCATTTAAAGAATTCCCCAAGACTCTATAAATACCTGAGCACCTTTTGTCATTTCACAACAAAGTACTGGAGACATTTAAGCAGCTCTGGGTTCATAAAAAGTACATATCTAACTTCTTCAGCACTGAAAGTCTGGGATTCAGAAATCAACCTCAGATGCCATAAAATACATGAACTTATTCTGGGAGAGATGGATGCTGAACTAAACGGACTGAAGTATTTTACGCGCACCTGTAATTCTTACAATTGGCATGAGGCTTAGGACTGATGTCACCCACATTGCAGCTTAGCCGTCTTTCATGCTGTCCAGGAGGTGTCATGGCTTCAGCTAATGCTAACCATGCTGTTGAACACAACAGGCTTCAGCTAATGCTAACCGTTCTGTTGAACACACCAGGCTTCAGCTAATGCTAACCATTCTGATGAACACCACAGGCTTCAGCTAATGCTAACCATTCTGATAAACACTACAGGCTTCAGCTAATGCTAACTGTTATGTTGAACACTACAGGCTTCAGACAGTGCTCTGATGGGTTTTGATTTAGCTACCTCTGCAATACTTGGTATAATACCTGCCTACAGTGCTTGAGTTGTTGATGCCAAATGCCATCTATACAGTACTGGTTGTACACCTATGAATCAGACAGTGATTCAGTTAGACTTGCAGGTGGGTGACCTCTCTGACCAGTGACATATTTACTCTGTAGTCATCTAAATGTACTGCAGCCTTCAATAGCCCAGTCACCAGTATCATCCATCAAGCTCTATGCTTATTATGGAGGAAAGGACTCAAGTCAAGGCCTCGGGCAGAAGGACTTCAAGGTGTTTGGAAATCTGCCTCAAAGTGACTCCCTAGTGGGCTCAAATCCAACTGGACCAAGAAGGAAAAATAAACGGAAGAACTCAACGGGTGGGTACAGACAGTTCAAAGCAGTCTGAGTCAATTGACTCTCTTCCTTTAGGCCTCTATGGCATGGGGTTTTACTCACACCCAATGTGAAACCTAAGTCAAATTGCTTTTCTGATCACTGTTTCCCTCCCCTTTGAAGAACACATGAGTCACATTACTGCTTCACTGTCTGGGAACACCATTTAAGCCAGGACGTCAACCTCTGTTACTGAGCCTGTCTCTTGCTCTAGAGGCTTTGGAGATGGAGATGACAAAACGTCTTATTTCATTCTACTGAAGGGAAAGGAAAACCAGACAGGTTTCCTTATGCTGCGTCGGCTAAAACTGTGGTTCAGTTAATGGTGAGGTGTGTTTGTATGTTATAGCGCAAGAGTTAGTGAGTCTTAACTGGGTCAAAGTGTATAGGCAAAAGTAAACACGGGCATATCAAGTAAGACCATCAACAGGACTTTATAAAGAGTAGACCATTTCATTGATTCTACTGGAGGGCATCATATGCATAACAGTCAACAGACTAAGCTCTGCGTAACATTTATCACCTTTCACTGTGAAAAAGCCACATTGAATCAATCTCAACAAGGGCCAGATGAAGATTATTTTCAGTTCCTTTTGAGGATCAGCTCCTAGCACTCCATTTTCAGAGGTTAAACAGCTGACTCAGGACGCCGTGCAGCTGGCATATGTAAATCGAGCATGTCTCTCTGTCTTTCCATTAAAGTGAGCTGGAAAATTAATATAGGAGTCTGGGAGACATTCCTCCTACAGAAGGCAACATTCTGGCCCCGGCCTAAACCAACAAGGGTAAAAAAAAAACAGGCCTCTCTGCAGGCCAAAGTGAGCCTCCAGGGCTAAAGCACAGTTTGAAGGCTGTGGACATAAAGGGAGAGGAGAGAGGGGGGGGGGGGAGAAGGGAGGAAGAAGGGGAACTATTGGGGATGAAGAAAAGACCGTGACCCCAGACTGAGAGGTGAAAACGGGAATTCTCATGTGGATGCTGGCTGGAAAGTATGCATGAATAGTTGTGCATCACTGTGTGTGTGCGTGCGTGTGTGCCTGCATGCATGCGTGTGTGTGTAGGTTGGTCACTCACCACTCTCGCTCTTATCGATGACGTCTACCAGTTTGCCGGCCTGCAGGCTGATTTCCGCCGGCTCCTGCTTCTCATAGTTGGCCACCACCATGTACTGCTCCAGTAGCATAGGATCGGCACCATCCAAACCTGGGGTTGATGGGAAAAAACACGCTGTCAGCCAGCTCCCGGTCATGGGCCCGCGAGAGCGACCGCCGGGCACCCTCTGCGCCATAGGCCAATTTGTCAGTAGACCTCAGCCAATGGGAACACACGCTGGGCTCTGTGCATTTTCCCAAGAGTCTGGCCATATAGCTGGAGAGTCAAAAAGGAACGCCTATTAAACTGAAAGTCTCCCAAAATACATCAAGCAGTTTGCTGAAGAGAATCCATTCTAAGCTGTCAGGGGGCCTCATCCATAGTCTAAACTTGAGATAGAAAAATAGGAATGGATGGAGAGAAAAAGAGGAAAGCAATAGAGAGAAAGAGAAAGAAAGAGCAGGAGCAGCGGCCGGTTGTCGATAGAACAGTGCAGCGGGAGAAAGGAACGGTTTCCCCTGGAAAATAAACAGTCTGTTAAAAAGCCTCCTTCTCCTTGTTGGGGCTGGAGCTGGAGGAAGAGTAGGGGGGGTTGTGTACGCCAATCATAAGAGTCGACACTGAAGGCCTTAAATAGAACCAGATGAGTGGGCTGGAGTTGAGCTCAGGAGGCCGGGCCTCGGCTGCTGTGAAACACTAGAGCACAGGACTTTCATTTAGTATTGCCAATGGAAAGCTTCTTTCCTGGCCTCGCTGGGTTAACCATATTAGCACCAGCAATGACTTAGTTTTGACAATGTTATTCAGGAGGACCATTCCACTGGGCACAGTCTTGACTTACATTTTGTTTAGTCACGTGAATTCAACGTGAAATAAAAAATAATAATAATGTAATTGGATTAGGTTAAAAGTTAGAGTTATGAAGTTCACTTACGTTAATGGCTTTTTTTTATGTGGAAACAATGTTGATTTAACCCGTTTTTGTCCAGTGGGGTACATTGATCAAACATCCAAGAATGTGTCAGTATTATAGATGAGGTGGCTCTTATTAAGCTGTGATCACAAACATTGCTTTATTTTTTTTTCATATATCTATTGTATCTGTCTTTTATACAAACTGTGCAGTCCATGTTGCATTACATGGTAGTGATGTTTATGATATGAATTTCAGAACATAAACCAGTTTGCAAAGAGTAAAGCACACTTAAATATACATGGACTGGTATTGTACAAAAAGCCATAACCTCAACATCAAAAGGAAAAAACACAAAGGTCATTGGGGATGTTTCTCATTTTCAAAACAAAGCACCTGTTGCATGAATTTAAAACAGTAAATAAACTACATCTTCAAAACAAATTCAACCACCTACCACTACACACTAAACCTTAAAAAGTCACTCCAAAACATCTCCAGCTGCAGATTGAATGAACTGAGACAACCCAGTTTAGCAGCAGAACTAACACATGTCAGCTGTAACCTAGAATCAGACACTGCTGAGATGGATTTCACACATTACTGATAGCTCAGACTGGCCACAGAGTTTCGTAAAACGGAGAGGAGAGAAATGATTCACAGATCACATAAGAACACAGTATATACATACTATGTATCCGGAGTCAAAACCAGGATATCCTTTGGTCTAAATTCCAAGCTGCTTCAAGGCTTGCCTGAGTAATAATTTATAGTTTAACTGCCAACAGAGAGTTCAAGTATATGGATACTAAGATGGAGGATACAGCACAAATGCTCTGTAGTACTCATTGTCAATGTACTGTTTCTCTCTTAGCTGAGATAAATTACAGTATTTAGTGAAAAATAAATGAGTTAGCTGAGTTCCTGTATCACATAATCAAGAGAAATGTCTACAAAACAAATGTTATAAACTAGATGAAGCCAACCATGTCCAAATGAAAACATTATTCAACCTGTGGTAAACTCAGTGTCTGGAACGTTGTACAGAGAGCTCTATCTCACACGATGGAAAATAGCATGATTCCAGTCCAATAAATACTATTAGATAAGAAGAGATTGAGTAAAAAGAGAGGACCTGATGACAACTGTCAGACTAAAGATGAACATTTACGTAAATTAGGATTATGTTCCCACTATATGCTGAGGGGCAGGTATCACAAATGTCAAAGTACTAATAACTCATCCGGATGAGCTCAGCTTCAATAGCATCCAAAATACTAAATCTGCCAACTAGTAAAGTTGAACCAGTGTGGTTCCTTCTGTGGTTTATGCTGCTTTCTCATTATTTGCACAGGGTTCTTTGCTCACCGCGAGGTTGTGTGCAGAAGCATTGGAAAGTTAATATTAGTTGAACTTTGAGTGCAGGAGTGCAACCCCTTGCAGTGTGATCCACTTACGGGTGGAAAACAATGACTTGTGCTACACATAAAGTAATGTGAAGCCTGCTTTAGAAATGCAAGGCTTTGGTTTTCCTTTCAGCATAGCTGCCATAGATGAATGCTCAAGATTATACATTCAATGATGCTGAGGCCAAAACTCATCCAATGCATTTTTATAACCTGTTGGGAATGGTCAGAACGATGGTGGACCACAGAGACAGATGAATCCCATCGCTTAGCACTAGAAATGAAAAGGATGAAATCATTTTGACCCAATATGAATGTAAAATTGCCCCCCTCCGTCCTTTACTTTTCTTAAATAAGTCTATTTAACACACGTACAGTATGTTGTTAGAATTGATATGACAAACATAATATGTTACAAGCAGTTCTAAGAGGACAAGAGACGATCCTGAGGTTTCCAAAACACTTACCATTGCCAAATAACTATCAAAATTGATATTTAAAAATATCACTTTTTCCACTGTTACATGTGCCCCATGCTTGAGCACGCGGCAACAGCTAGCCTACAGCAACGAACAAATACAAATGATATTGTGTTATTTAAAAATATATATATATATTTTTCTATTCTAATGTTACCCCAGACTTTCATAAACACAATCAAATTATTATTTTTCTGAGAGCAAAAATCAAATGTATTTATTAGACTGTTAGAATGTTGAGTGAAAATTAATCTGGTATATTGTGGTTAAAGAGTTACCTGTCTAACAGAACGCAGAGGATGTTCTTTAATGGAAGCCTCTCCAACATAATCCAGGCAGAATCAGGAATTCCCCAGGGCAGCTGTCTAGGCCCATTACTTTTTAAAATCTTTACAAATGAGATGCCACTGGCTTTGAGTGAAGCCAGAGTGTCTTTGTATGCGGATGACTCAACATTATACACGTCAGCTACTACAGCGATTGAAATGACTGCAACACTTAACAAAGAGCTGCAGTTAGTTTCAGAGTGGGTGGCAAGGAATAAGTTAGCCCTAAATATTTCTAAAACTAAAAGCATTGTATTTGGGAATAAAACATTCACTAAACCCTAAACCTCAACTAAATATTGTAATAACTAATGTGGAAATTGAGCAAGTTGAGGTGACTAAACTGCTTGGAGTAACCCTGGATTGTAAACTGTCATGGTCAAAACATACTGATACAACAGCAGCTAAGATGGGGAGAAGTATGCCCATAATAAAGCGCTGCTTTATCTACTTAACAGCCCTATCAACAAGGCAGGTCCTACAGGCCCTAGTTTTGTCGCACCTGAACTACTGTTCAGTCGTGTGGTCAGATGCCACAAAAAGGGACTTACTGTAGGAAAATTACAACAACAGAACCGGACAGGACAGCACTGCTGGCCATTGGATGAACACGGAGAGCTAACATTAATGACATGCATGTCAATCTCTCATGGCTCAAAGTGGAAGAGAGATTGACTTCATCATTACTTCTTTTTCTGAGGTGTTGACAAGCTGAATGTACCGAGCAGTACATTAAAATACACACATGGAAACCCCACGAGACATACAACTAGATTTCTCTTCACAGTCCCCAAGTCCAGAACAGACCATGGGAGGCACACAGTACTACATAGAGCCATGACTACATGGAACTCTATTCCACATCAGGTAACTGATGCAAGCAGTAGAATCAGATTTAAAAAGCAGGTAAAAATACATCTTATGGAACAGAGGGGACTGTGACGCAACACAAACATAGGAATGGACACATTCATACACACACATGATAACATACACACTATACACACACGTACACATGGATTTGCGTTGTAGATATATGGTAGTGAAGTATGGGCCTGAGGGCAAACACTTAGTGTGTTTTGAATTCTGAAATGAATGTATTGTAATGTTTTTTTAAATTATATAACTAACTTAATGTTGCCTAATGTTGCCTAAGCGGCAGCTAATGGGGATTCTTAATAAATACAAACTGATGAATTACATTTAAAAAAAACAGATCAAATACACCTTATGGAACAGCAAGAACTGTGAAGAAACAAACATAGGCACAGACAACAAATGCACACACACACACACACACACACACACACACACACACACACACACACACACACACACACACACACACACACACACACACACACACACACACACACACACACACACACACACACACACACACGATAACATACAGTTGAAGTCGGAAGTTTACATACACCTTGGCCCAATTACATTTAAACTCAGTTTTTCACAATTCCTGACATTTAATCCAAGTAAAAATTCCCTGTCTTAGGTCACTTAGGATCAACCACCTTACTTTAAGTGTATGTAAACTTCCGACGTCAACTGTACATATCTGTATTCCCAGTTATGTGAAATCCATAGATTAGGGACTAATGCATTTATTTAAATTGACTGATTTCCTTATATGAACTTTAACTCAGTAAAATTGTTGAAATTGCCGAATGTTGATTTTATATTTTCGTTCATTGTAGTTTAAAACTTTCCATTTTCACATACTGAAAAGGTGTCATGCATATTGCATTTTTTCTGCTACTGGTTGATTTTGGAAGCACATTCCCATATCTAATCGAAAGCTGCTATCAATGACGAAATGAGTATGACGTCCAGGCATTTTTAAGTATACTCAATTGTCGAAATGTCACATACTATAAAAAAAAAATGCAAACTCAAACGTCCTACTAGGATGCAAATATGGGTATTCAGACACGGCCAGTGTAACTCTTCACAAAGACAAAAATAGGTTCATATGATAATGTACAGTACATTGAGTGAAATATACTTAATATCATAAAGGTACATTTGAGGTCGGAAGTTTACATACACTTAGGTTGGAGCCATTACAACTCGTTTTTCAACCACTCCACAAATTTCTTGTTAACAAACTATAGTTTTGGCAAGTCGGTTAGGACATCTACTTTGTGCATGACACAAGTCATTTTTACAACAATTGTTTACAGACAGATTATTTCACTTATAATTCACTGTATCACAATTCCAGTGGGTCAGAAGTTTACATACACTAAGTTGACTGTGCCTTTAAACAACAGAAAATGATGTCATGGCTTTAGAAGCTTCTGATAGGCTAATTGACATCATTTGAGTGAAATGGAGGTGTACCTGTGGATGTATTTCAAGGCCTACCTTCAAACTCAGTGCCTCTTTGCTTGACATCATGGGAAAATCAAAAGAAATCAGCCAAGATCTCAGAAAGAAAATTGCAGACCTCCACAAGTCTGGTTCATCATTGGGAGCAATTTCCAAATGTCTGAAGGCACCACGTTCATCTGTACAAACAAAAGTACGCAAGTATTAACACCATGCAGCAGCCGTCATGCCGCTCAGGAAGGAGACGCGTTCTGTCTCCTAGGGATGAACGTACTTTGGTGTGAAAAGTGCAAATCAATCCCAGAACAACAGCAAAGGACCTTGTGAAGATGCTGCAGGAAACAGGTACAAAAGTATTATATACTCAGTAAAACGAGTCCTATACCGACATAACCTGAAAGGCTACTCAGCAAGGAAGACGACACTGCTCTAAAACCACCATAAAAGCCAGACTACGGTTTGCATCTGCACATGGGGACAACTATTGTACTTTTTGGAGAAATATCCTCTGGTCTGATGAAACAAAAATAGAACTGTTTGGCTATAATGACCATCATTATTTTGGAGGAAAAAGGGGGAGGCTTGCAAGCCGAAGAACACCACCCCAACCGTGAAGCACAGGGGTGGCAGCATCATGTTGTGGGGGTGCTTTGATGCAGGAGGGACTGGTGCACTTCACAAAATAGATGGCATCATGATGTAGGAAAATGATGTGGATATATTGAAGCAACATCTCAAGACATCAGTCAGGAAGTTAAAGCTTGGTCGCAAATGGTTCTTCCAAATGGACAATGACCCCAAGCATACTTCCAACGTTGTGGCAAAATGGCTTAAGGACAACAAAGTCAAGGTATTGGAGTGGTCATCACAAAGCCCTGACATCAATCTTATCGAAAATGTGTGGGCGGAACTGAAAAAGTGTGTGCAAACAAGGAGGCCTACAAACCTGACTCAGTTACACCAGCTGTGTCAGGAGGAATGGGCCAAAATTCACCCAACTTATTGTGGGAAGCTGGTGGAAGGCTACCGAATAAGTTTGACCCAAGTTAAACAGTTTAAAGGCAATGCTACCAAATACTAATTTAGTGTATGTAAACTTCTGACCCACTAGGAATGTGATGAAAGAAATAAAAGCTGGATACTTGGATTAAATGTCAGGAATTGTGAAAAACTGAGTTTAAATATATTTGGCTAAGGTGTATGTAAACTTCCCACTTCACCTGTATGTTATTGTGTGTGTGTGTGTATATTGTCTCTCCTAGCTCTGTAGCTTTAGTACACACATGTGACTTACAGTGGGTGTGTATTCTCCAACTCCATCATCTGAAGTAATTCAAATTAGATGCAGTAGCTAAAATGTATTTGATAGATTGAAGGAGTATGTTTTAGTGTGCTGGAAGTAGTAGCCACACTAGGGTCAACAAACTGAGATAAATGTTGCTTTTACACAATATATACAAAAGTATGTGGACACTCCTTCAAATTAGTGGATTCGGCTATTTCTTTTTTTTATTTTACCCGTTTTTCTCCCCAATTTTGTGGTATCCAATTGTTATTAGCTACTATCTTGTCTCATCGCTACAACTCCCGTACGGGCTCGGGAGAGACGAAGGTTGAAAGTCATGCGTCCTCCGATACACAACCCAACCAAGCCGCACTGCTTCTTAACACAGCGAGCGTCCAACCCGGAAGCCAGCCGCACAAATGTGTCGGAGGAAACACTGTGCACCTTGGTTAGCGTGCACTGCCCGCCACAGGAGTCGCTGGTGACCGATGAGACAAGGATATCCCTACCGGCCAACCCCTCCCTAACCCGGACGACGCTAGGCCAATTGTGCGTCGCCCCACGGACCACCCGGTCGCGGCCGGTTACGACAGAGCCTGGGCGCGAACCCGGAGTCTCTGGTGGCACAGCTGGCGCTGCAATACAGCGCCGTTAACCACTGCGCCACCCGAGAAGCTGGATTCGGCTATTTCAACCAAACCCGTTGCTGACAAGTGTATAAAATCGAGCACGTCGCCATGCAATCTCCGTAGACAAACATTGGTAGTAGAATGGCCTTAGTGCAGAGCTCAGTGACTTTCAACGTGGCACCATCTTAGGATGCCACCTTTCCAACATGTCAGTTCATCAAATTTCTGTCCTTCTAGAGCTGCTCCAATCAAAATTAAGTGATGTTATTGTGAAGTGGAAACGTCTAGGAGCAACAACGGTTCAGCCGCGACGTGTTAGGCCACACAAGCTCACAGAACGGGACCACCGAGTGCTGAAGCGTGTAGCGCATAAAAATCATCTTTCCTTGGTTGCAACACTCACGACTGAGTTCCAAACTGTCTCTGGAAGCAACGTCAGCACAAGAACTGTTCATCGGAAGGTTAAAAAAAATGGGTTTGCATGCCCGAGCAGCTGCACACAAGCCAAAATTCACCATACGCAATGTCAAGTGCCAAGTTGTCTGGAGTGATGAATCATGCTTCACCATCTGGCAGTCCGACGGACTAATCTGGGTTAGGCCAGTGCCAGGAGAACGCTACCTGCCCAAATTCATAGTTCCAACTGTAAATGCAACAGCATACAATGACATTCTAGACAATTCGGTGCCTCCAACTTTGTGGCAACAGTTTGGGGAAGATGCTTTCCTGTTTCAGCATGACAATGTGCACAAAGCAAGGTCCATACAAAAATAGTTTGTCAAGGTCGGTGTGGAAGAACTTTACTGGCCTGCACAGATACCTGACCTCAACTCCATCGAACACATTTGGGTTGAATTGGAACGCAGACTGTGAGCCAGGCCTAATCACCCAAATTAGTGCCCAACCTCACTAATGGTCTTGTGGCTAAATAGAAACAAGTCCTCGCAGCAATGCTTCAACATCTGGTGGAAAGCCTTCCCAGAAGAGTGGAGGCTATTGTAGCAGCAAAGGGGGGACCAACTTCATATTAATGCCCATGATTTTGGAATAAGATGTTTGATGAGCAGGTGTCCACATACTTTTGGTCATGTAGTGTATGATTGATATTAGTTTCCCCACCCTTCCTTGAATCTCAGAATCTCAACAACTTTAGTGTCTAGACTCTAGACTACTGTGTTTACATGTGATACAGTATGTGTTTGTGTGTGTGCGCCTGCCTGCTAAGGTGCCTGCGTGCCTTGCTGCTTGCATACCTCAATTAAATAGCCCTATTAGCCACTTTCTGTTTACATCTCTCCTCACACAGATTTACACTGAGTGTACAAAACATTAGGAACACGTTCCTAATATTGAGTTGCACCCCCTTTTGACCTCAGAACAGCCTCAATTTGGGCTCCTGAGTGGCGCAGCGGTCTAAGGCACTGCATCTCAGTGCTAGAGGTGTCACTACAGACACCCTGGTTTGAATTCAGGCTGTTCCACAATGGTCCCGGATTGAGAGTCCCATAGAGCAGCACACAATTGGCCCAGTGTCGTCCAGTTTTGGCCGGTGTAGGCCATCATTGTAAATAAGAATTTGTTCTTTACTGACTTGACTAGTTAAATAACGGTAAATGTCAAAAATGGTCAGGGCATGGACTCTACAAGGTTTCAAAAGCCTTCCACAGGGATGCTGGCCCATGTTAACTCCAATGTTTCCCGCAGTTGTCAAGTTGGCTAGATGTTCTTTGGGTGGTGGACCATTCTTGATACACAAAGGACACTGTTGAGCGTGAAAAACCCAGCAGCGTTGCAGTTCTTGACACACTCAAACCAGTGCACCTGGCACCTACTAACATACCTCGTTCAAAAACATTTGCGTATTTTGTTTTGCCCATTCATCCTCTGAATGGCACACATACACAATCCATGTCTCAATTGTCTCAAGGCTAAAAAAAATCCTTCTTTAACCTGTCGTCTCCAACCCTGTTCCTGGGGAGCTCTAACTAACCGGTTCTAACAAACCTGATTCAGTTTATCAACCAGCTAATTGTTAGAATCAGGAGTGCTAGATTAGGGTAGGAGAGGAAAACCTACAAGACAGTAGCTCTCCAGGGACAGGTTTGGAGATCCCTGCTCTACACTGACTGAATTGACATAAATAAAGTATCACATCTTTTACCTGGTCAGTCTATGTCATGGAAATAGCAGATGTTCATAATGTTTTGTACCTTATGTTTACATGATTACATTATGCATGATCAGTATTTATTATGCAACATTTCCTCACCTGGGATTTGAACTCACAACAACATCGTGGTTCATGCAAAGGCAATCTTCCTGCTATGCCACCATGTCCGTGACAGGTATCAATTAATCTGACTATTCTCATTAATGATTGTATTTAGTTGTCTAATGTTGGTGGGGCATATTAACCTATTTTAATGATAGTCCTGAATCACTATGATCAATATAATATTTTCTTGGATCAATAAAATATTTCTTGAGTGCATTTTTAACAGAGCTGATATTTACTTCCAAGTGCATTCACCCTATTGCTTAAACCTATCAAGTTGTTTCAGATCTACACAAATGCCTAGAGAGGAGGTTTTATGTTTTCTTCTGGACAGGGTCTAATTACAATGGCCCAATAAGCACATGCCCTACAGCAGTGGTCACGAACTGGTCGACCGTGGTCAATCTTCATGGCATGCCTAGTCAATCACCAAACATTTATGTAGAAAAGCCAACGATAAAAGATGTGATAAAAGGCTTGCACTCCTTTTTTAAAATTCCTGTTGTGCTGTTGCAGTAGGTGCACTTGATTCAGGAGCCCAGAGCACCGGGTAAGCAAAGTATTCCCATTTTGAACCATTGTCTGAAAAGACAAACTCTGCTTACCCGGCTGACCAGTAGATCTGTGGCTAAATCGAGTGTGCCTACTGCGCTGGCCAATCGGAAAGCTCAAATCACCATGCATACAAAGCTTCCATGACACCGGCCACAGCAAAGTTTGATACTAGCCTACGTAAGGTTGAATAACTTTTAAAACCATGACCAGAGAGAGACTGTCAAAGAATACAGAGCTGCTGTTTTTATGAGTAAGTTCATATTTAATTGTTTATTCAGCACTATCAACCCTGTTCTTACTCAACACTATTACAAAACATAAAACACGCATCTCCCTACTTCCATTCCCGCTGCAGCTGCAATGAATGAGTAGCCAAGTGTATAGATAGCCCAGCATTTTTATTATTACTAGCAGATTGTCTTGTCTCTTTTAAAATCGAGGAATATTTATCTCTGGTCATAGGAACAACCTGAACGGTCATCCAACTCAGAATTCCAAATCAGAAACTCTGGCATCTTTCTAGACCTCTGATTTTCCGAACTGAAGATCACTGACATCATGATTTGACATTCCCAGTTGTCTTGAAAGCACCATGATCATCTGATGCAGTTACCATCAGTCCAGTAAAATAAAAAAAAGCTAATTATTTGAAAATGAATGCTCACCTGTGCCTTTCAAGTGCTACACCAACTGATCTAAATTGTAATCAAAGCTCAAGTTTTGAAATATAATATGGTCTGAGAAGAACATAATTGGTAGGCCAGGCATTATAGCCAATATGATGTGATAATGTACTAGGCCTACCGCACAAACCTCATTCTTACAAAAAAAATGATTAGGTTAATTAACATTTTGTAAGTCATGATCAAAAGAAAATATGAGTGGTAGATCTTGACTTGCTTTTTGACTGTGAAATGAATCTTGACTCAGAAAAAGTTGGTGACCACTGCCCTAGAGATGTACCTTATTGGGACAGTAGTTAGGACATTCATCACTGGTGCTGTTGGCCTGGTTCATGTTTGATGTCGTGTTTCTGGACAAAGAGATCAATGCCGCCTTTGCAGAGTTATCATTTTACTAAAATGTTATCTTTCTCCTCGATTAACAAAACATAAATGGAAGCATTTCCACAAGGAAAAGGTTAAGTGGGGTAACAACCATAGAGAACGATAGAGGCCTCTAGTGGCCAAAAGCTTGTTTTAGCATGGGCAGCACCATTGAGGGATTCCACCAACTTGCCTTGAACGCAGTCTTTAAGGAGCCTTACATATGAACCAGCTTGCTTACTCATTGCAGACAGCCTCTGATTTATCAGCCTCTGAGGCTGCTATTGAATCTCATCAGCCTGCCAGGAATAGAGGACACCCACTCTGGATTATATGTTTCAGCATATAAAGCATTTTGACTGCTAATCTGCCAGCAAATCTGATCAAATTTCAAATCAAATCAAAGTTTATTTGTCATGTGCACTGAATACAACAGGTGTAGACTACAGTGAAATGCTTACTTACAAGCTCTAACCAATAGTGCAAAAAAGGTATTAGGTGAACAATAGGTAAGTAAAGAAATAAAACAACAGTAAAAAGACAGTGAAAAATAACAGTAGCGTGGCTATAAAAGTAGCGAGGCTACATACAGACACCGGTTAGTCAGACTGATTGAGGTAGCATGTACATGTAGACATGGTTAAAGTGACTATGCATATATGATGAACAGAGAGTAGCAGTAGCGTAAAAGAGGGGTTGGCAAGTGGTGGGTGGCGGGTGGCAGAACACAATGCAGATAGCCCGGTTAGCCAATGTGCGGGAGCACTGGTTGGTTGGCCCAATTGAGGTAGTATGTACATGAATGTATAGTTAAAGTGACTATGCATATATCATAAACAGAGAGTAGCAGCAGCGTAAAAGAGGAGTTAGCGGGTGGCGGGACACAATGCAAATAGTCTGGGTAACCATTTGATTAACTGTTCAGGATTCTTATGGCTTGGTGGTAAAAACTGTTGAGAAGCCTTTTTGTCCTAGACTTGGCACTCCGGTACCGCTTGCCATGCGGTAGTAGAGAGAACAGTTTATGACTGGGGTGGCTGGGGTCTTTGACAATTTTTAGGGCCTTCCTCTGACCCCGCCTGGTGTAGAGGTCCTGGATGGCAGACAGCTTAGCCCCAGTTTGTTGGTGAAGTGGACGCTCAAGGAGCTTGAAGCTCTCAACCTACTCCACTACAGCCCCGTCGATGAGAATGGGGGCGTGCTCAATCCTCCTTTTCCTGTATAATCTCCTTTGTCTTGATCACGTTGAGGGAGAGGTTGTCTCGTAGTTGTCGGTGATCTGGCCTACCACTGTTGTGTCATTGGCAAACTTAATGAAGGTGTTAGAGTCGTGCCTACCTGTGCAGTCATGTTTGAACAGGGATTACAGGAGGGGACCTTTTTTTTTATCCCATCCCCCGTCTCCGCAGGAGGCCTTTTACCTTTTGGTAGGCCGTCATTGTAAATAAGAATTTGTTCTTAACTGACTTGCCTAGTTAAATAAAGGTTAAATAAAACTTTTTTTGTAAATCCCCAAACTGTTGACACAAAGTTGGAATGACAGAATTGTATAGAATGTATGCTGTAGTGTTAAGATTTCCCTTCACTGGAACAAAGGGGCCTAGCCCGAATCATGAAAAACAGCCCCAGACAATTAATCCTCCTCCACCAAACTTTACAGTTGGCACTATGCATTGGGGCAGGTAGTGTTCTCCTGGCATCCGCCAAACCCAGATTTATCCATCGCGTTTCCGCTGCTCCAGAGTCCAATAGCGGTGAGCTTAACCTCACTCCAGCTGACACTTGGTGAACTTAGGCTTGTGTGTGGCTGCTCGGCCATGAAAACCCATATCATGAAGCTCCCGATGAACAGTTCTTGTGCTGAGGTTGCTTCCAGAGGCAGTTTGAAACTCTATAGTGAGTTTTGCAACCGAGGACAGACGATTTATATGCACTGCGCGCTTTAGCACTCGGCGGTCCCGTTCTGTGAGCTTGTGTGGCCTACCACTTCATGGCTGAGCCGTTGTTGCTCCTAGACGTTTCCACTTCACAATAACAGCACTTACAGTTGACCGGGGCAGCTGTAGCAGGGCAGATATTTTATGAAATGACTTGTTGGATCCTATGATGGTACCATGTTGAAAGTCACTCAGCTCTTCTGTAAGGCCATTCTACTGCCAATGTTTGTCTATGAAGATTCCATGGCTGTGAGCTCGATTTTATACACCAGTCAGCAACGCTGTGGCCGAATCCAATACTTTGAAGAGGTGTCCACATAATTTTGTATATATAGTGAATGTTCTGCTTGACATTAACTTTAAACACCAAAACATGCTAAAAAGGTTCTCAGAAGGAATTTGCTAACTTAGATAGTTAAGAGAACATTCAAAAAATTGGACACTCAAACATTAGGGGAACATTACATGTAACAGTGCAAAAATGTTCTCTCCCTAGAATTGTTAGCCGAGTTGACACTCAACAGCTGTTGAGCATTGAAACTCATCAGCCAGTCCCTTTTCCTTATTTAGTGTCTGTTGGTTTCCTATCATATTTTCTGGCACACACTGGTTATTATGAGACGAAGACTCCATTGCTTTTTTTTTGTGTGTTCCAGCTAGCTGCCTGCTGCGGGGTTAGGAGGGGTTGGTTCCATGTCGGAGGCCAATGTGACAAATTGTCACTGTCAGAAACTGGGAGGCTTGGCTTTACGCTGACCCCTGAGTAGAACTCCCGATGGAGTCATCTACTTCTGCAAAAGGTAACTGAAGCTGTCAGTGCACACACTGACTTTGTGGTTGAAGAGACTTGTCAGTTTATAATGCAGTTCTGCTACTGCTGTATGTATTTTATAGTTAGTTTAGCCAAATATCCATACAATATCTTTATATAAAAAAAAATGTAAGAATGGTGCAAATGTATGTCTAACCCTAGAAAATGCTATTATAAGATGGTAGTTACACTCAAGTAAGACTGAGTTAATTAAATCTTTCAGGTGCTATTGCCTTTGCAGCATGTGAATAAAAGCCTAGTATCTGGGAAGCAGGATCAGTCAAAGAGCTCAGTATTCAATGGCTGTTTATCAAGCAAGGGTAGTGTGACTGTTGAAACAGTCCACAGTTGTTTAAGTGGGAGAGAAGCACACATTCATCTACATTCAGACTAAAATCTCACGACTACCTAGCCCCTTACCCCTGTGCGCCCCTTGACCCTCCACACACAGACCCGATCCCACACACACACACACACAATTCCACTCTCTATATGCCCCTGAGCCCCACAGCTTCAATAAAGCCAGCACGGCTGTTCACACACTCCTCCGGTCCATGCGAAACACTGAAATGGTTTCCATTTGCCACGTAAACCTCTCCATCTGCTTTTCACATGCACAGTCCCTCCAAGCGCTCCGACACTCTTTCCCACTCTCTCTCTTTCTGTGTCTCGCTCCCTCACTCTCCTTCTCTCTCCCGTCTTTCTCTCTCTGACACCGACTCTCTTTCCCTTACTCACTCTCTCTGACTCCCGCTCTGCCTCTCATACTCTCTCTATCTCTCTCTCCACTCAGTCCTGTTATCCTAAGTAACACAGTAAAGCTGCTCACAGACAAACAGCTAACTTTATTAACTTGTGCTGAGTTGGACAAGTGTAAGGTTTATTTTAGTAAATAGTGTTTCAGCCTGAACTGTACTTTATCATAGTTATTTCAAAACAGTTTCCAAACAGTGTGTTCACTTTCAAACAATTTTCCTGTTGGGACACAACAGAGCTAGCGAAAACATTCAGGTCTTACTTCTGAGTAACATTGTATTCTAACAATAGAACTACAATACCTGCTAGTTTCAAGTCTAGTTGTGCTGTGACCATGAGGTGTTGACCAAACCTCACGTGCTTAGTCAGCCACTGTACTGTATGCTGCTCTATATAGAGTTAGTGTAGAGGACAATAATAGACAGAGCTAGACAATGCAAACAGTTCAGATATACATGAACAACCTGTAAGGTATATCCTGTTTTGACCCATATAGAGCCACAGATCTAAAGAATGAAGTGGACTCAAAATAGGGCTCTTGACTTACCTGTACCCTTGCACATTGATCGGCACCGGTACTCCTTGTATATAGGCTCATTGTTGTTATTTTATTCTGTTACTATTTTTTCTTTAGTTGAGCAAATTGTTCATACTTAAAAATAAAAAACCTCTGCATTGTTGGTTAAGGGTTTGTAAGTGACCATTTCACGTCAAGGTCGACACCTGTTGTATTCGGCGCATGTGACAAATTCATTTGCATTTTATTTGATTGTAGCGGAGGTCACAGTTGGAGAACAATTACTGAGGCACAAGCCAAAACCTTACTGAAACCACATGAAGGAGCAAATCATTGGGCAAGTAATATATTCGTAACTAAACAGTGGTTTTCAGGGACATCTATTCTTTATCTTAACATCATGATAAACGGAGTACATTTTTGGGGTCCTAATCAGGTACCCAGTGGTTTACCTCTGAGAAAATTAACCAGTTCATAATTAAATAACAGAACTTGAAACTATCGAACCCTGGATAAACTGATATTGAAGAAAGACATTCAAGATAGCTGGCGGGTGGGTGAGGGGATGACAAGCCACTGAGAGAGAGAAAAACAGAGAGAGAAAGAGGGAGAGAGAGAGAGCGAGAGAATAATGACGATGCTATGAATGACTGATTGTCTACGTCAGAGTATAAGATAGCCTGTGATTTCTGTAGCATGTGCATGCCAGGTAAACATTGGTAGCCAGTCTGGCTAAACCATGCACTAACCGCCAGCAGTTTGAAAGCCTGGGACAACATTTTCCTGTTGGGGCACAGTTTCAGTAAACTCTTAGGGGAGACCAACATCATGTAATTATGTGGACCATAAACTGCAGCTACAGCACAGATTCACCACAGACTTGCACACTCGCTCCGCTGTCCTGGTTTAATAAAGTAATACCAATATCTCAGCAGTTAACCCTGTGTCTTGGTGTGCCGGAGGAAGATTTCAAAAGGAGATATGGTCACTGAGCTGTCTATTAAGACTAAGATGTAGAAGCTTTGACTAGACTTGGTTGGCAAAATATTAGCATCTTGAGAGATGAGACTTTCCTCCAAGGCTATCAATCTTAATCTAAAAGACGGAAAATGTTGTTTACAAGGGACAATAAAATGGGACCCATTCATTAATTCATCATTGTTCGGCTACTGTAACCATTTAAAATGTATCGGAACAGCAACGTTTACAACTGTGAATAACCTATTTTTCCAGCCTCCGATTCCTGGAAGAAATGCAATACGTAGCATGGTCTGAATGTAGGTGACGACAGAGACACACACCTGAAATAAGGCAAGCTTTCCATTTCATCATGTCAATGGAATTCACTGATACGTAAAGGCACAATACCATAGAGTATAGAATGAAATTGGGTTGGAGTCTCGTTTCATTTCATGGCAACTTCAAGTGTGTTTTCCTATCAGAGAGAAGCAAAGAGAAAATTAGGTTACCAGGAATGAGAAATTCAGCTGTACTATTTTCTGCATAATACTCTAGGTCTACTGTATGTGTAAAGTACATTTTCACAGAATGTTTGTGTCAAATCCATGGCAGCTTCATGAATCACTGAATCATTTAACCTCCCATTTTGTCACCTGGTAAGAAGAGTCTAGAATTCTGAAGACTCAAGTACACACACACACACACACACACACGGTCATACTACAGCTGCTAACAGACACACGGTCATACCGCAGATGCACAGCTGCTTCCCCAGCCCCACTGAATCCTCTGTATAACCCCACCCACGCCCATATCCCCATGCACTGAGCCCACTCACTGCCTCAACAGCCAGCACCCTACCCAGGCACAGCCAATACACAGCATAGCTGTACAAACAGGTGCTCCATTCCACCCAATGCTGTTTGCTTAACCCTTTCATCACAATGAGCCATGTATGATTTGGCTGTGTGTCTTAAGCAGAGACTTGATATGTTATCGTGAGCTGAGTTGGTCTTGTTATACACTTATGACATTATACAGCTTTGTTCAGCTGTCGGTGGAAAGGCTATGGACTCCCAAGAAATGCTTTACTACTGTCTGCCTATTTGGTACAAAGACATACAGTATATGCCTACACACATACACGCCAACAGGGATACGAGACACAGACACACGCACCTACCAGACTCATTTCAATAATGGACTTACATACATCATCACATAGGCTACAAGACCTGTTGCAGCTAACTCAATAACTAGCCAAAGCAATACAATACTGTAATAACTTAATCGAAATAGAACATACTACCACTGAAAACAAATATTACAAACAGGACACCTTGCAATGTAACAGACCGGAGCAGAATATATGCACCTCTATTTTTAATGCTGTTCAATATAGAGAGAAATTAGCCCAGCTAGCACATTTGGTTCCTTGGAAATTGTGGGAACGTACATTTTTTGGTGTCCCATTGGCTCTGGTAAACGAAGCCACAAGTTTCCTGATTTGGTCAGGGGGCCCTCAGATAGCAGATGACAGCAAAATGTGTAGAATTCCAGGAAATTATCTTTAAAACTGCAACAACAAAAACTTTCTTCATGACAAATGTTGTGTAATAGCATTACAAAACTGCAACTTTTTCTCTCTGCACCATGGCAAAACGTGTTAAAATGCAGTAAGTCATCTGAATCCCCCCCCCCCCCCCCCCCCCCCCCCCCAACACACAATTAAGTCGGTGCCACGGGGCCCCAAAAGCGCTAGTCTGGCCCTGCCTGGGAGGTTTTATGTTCTGAAAATGGAAATGCTAGGTTATTTGAAGGTAATTAAATAATGTACTGAGAACATGTTTCAGTAACACTTTTAATAACACTGCTAATCTAGGTTAACTGTTTTTAACTCCAAGCACAGATAGGCATAAGTCATGTAAACAGATTTATTTGTAATTGTGGCACAGCATCAGTGACATTCAACCATATGATCTTCTGTTCTCAATCCATGGGAGTAGTCCACTGCGCCACAGGGTGGAGCTGGCATATCATGTTGTTTTCAAACTCATACAGTGGCTTGTGAAAGTATTCACCCCCCTTGGCATTTTCCCTATTTGTTGCCTTACAACCTGGAATTGAAATAGATTTTTGGGGGGGTTTGTATCATTTGATTTACACAACATGCCTACCACTTTGAAGATGCAAAATAGGTTTTATTGTGAAACAAACAAGAAATAAGACAAAAAAATGAACTTGATGGTGCATAACTATTCACCACCCCCAAAGTCAATACTTTGTAGATACAACTTTTGCAGAAATTACAGCTGCAAGTTTCTTAGGGTATGTCTCTATAAGCTTTGCACATCTAGCCACTGGGATTTTTGCGCATTCTTCAAGGCAAAACTGCTCCAGCTCCACGTTGGATGGGTTCTGCTGGTGAACAGCAATCTTTAAGTCATACCAAGATTCTCAATTGCATTGAGGTCTGGGCTTTGACTAGGCCATTCCAAGACATTTAAATGTTTCCCCTTAAACCATTTCAGTGGTGTTTTAGCAGTATACTTAGGGTCATTGTCCTGCTGGAAGGTGAATCTCCGTCCCAGTCTCAAATCTCTTGAAGACTGAAACAGGTTTCCCCTCAATAATTTCCCTGTATTTAGCGCCATCCATCATTCCTTTAATCCTGACCAGTTTCCCAGTCCCTGCCAATGAGGTGTTGGGTTTGCGCGAGAAATATAATTTCCTTGATGGCCAAAAAGCTCAATTTTAGTCTCATCTGACCAGAGTACCTTCTGCCATATGTTTGGGGAGTCTTCCACATGCCTTTTGGCAAACACAAAACGTGTGTGCTTATTTTTTATTTAACAATGGCTTTTTTCTGGACACTCTTCCGTTAAGCCCAACTCTGTGGAGTGTACGGTTTAAAGTGGTCCTCTGGACAGATAGTCCAATCTTCACTGTGGAGCTTTTGCAGCTCCTTCAGGGTTATCTTTGGTCTCTTTGTTGCCTCTCTAATTAATGCCCTCCTTGCCTGGTCCGTGAGTTTTGGTGGGCGGCCCTCTCTTGGCAGGTTTGTTGTGGTGCCCTATTCTTTCAGTTTTTTAATAATGGATTTAATGGTGCTCCGTGGGATGTTCAAAGTTTTGGATATTTTTTTATAACCCAACCCTGATCTGTACTTCTCCACAACTTTGTCCCTGACCTGTTTAGAGAGCTCCTTGGTCTTCATGGTGCCGCTTGCTAGGTGTTGCCCCTTGCTTAGTAAATTGCAGACTCTGGGGCCTTTCAGAACAGGTGTATACATACTGAGATCATGTGTCAGATCATGTGACACTTAGATTGCACACAAGTGGACTTTAATTAACAGATTATGTGACTTCTGAAGGTAATTGGTTGTACCAGATCTTGTTTAGGGGCTTCATAGCAAAGGGGGTGAATACATATTCACGCACCACTTTTCAGTTTTTGTTTTTTTTAAGAATTTATTTTTTCCATTTCACTTCACCAATTTAAACTATTTTGTGTATGTCCAAGGGAGATGAACACTTTTTCAAGGCTCTGTACAAAGCTTTTAATTTTAGTCTATTCAAACAGACCTCCTTTCAAAGGAACAAGCACTCATTAAGATCAGGTGAGGCCAATTAGTGGGTGTGGCCAACATACCAGAACACACTTAACAAGATGGAGCAGGGTTTCCCAAACTAATGATTTGAAAATGGTGTTAGAGAATCTCTGAAAAAAATGTGCTTGGTTCATAGAACCGGGGTTACTTCAATAACCTTCAGTAGCTGCTAGATTTGGTTACAATAAACAGTGGTTTCTGTTTTCTTACTACAAATGTGGCTCTATCCTTGGAACCATTTGAGCTGCAAAATATTACGACTCCATCAATGACAGATAAGACTCTCAGGAACACGTACAATATGTTTTCCTCTAAAATGCCCACAAGCCACGCAGGACTCATTAGAACAGAGTGGACAAGAAATAGTTATTTTCTACTGTTACGGTGCGTGAATGAGGACCCAAAAGCGAATCAACTTAAACAGAGCTTCTTTAATTACCAAACATAGGTAGGCTCAGATGGACCGGCAGATTCCGACAGGACAGGACAAGGTTACAGCAAACATGACGACAGTCTGGTTCAGGCATGAATGACACAAACAAACAAGAATCCGACAAGGACAGGAGCAGAAACAGAGAGAGATATAGGGACCTAATCAGAGGGAAAAAGGGAACAGGTGGGGAACGGGGTGAATGGGTAGTTAGAGGAGACAAGGGACAGCTGGGGGAAAGCGGGGGAGAAAAGGTAACCTAACACGACCAGCAGAGGGAGACAGGGTGAAGGGAAAGGACAGAGACAAGACAACATGACAGTACATGACAGTACCCCCCCACTCACCGAGCGCCTCCTGGCGCACTCGAGGAGGAAACCTGGCGGCAACGGAGGAAATCATCAATCAGCGCACGGTCCAGCACGTCCCGAGAGGGAACCCAACTCCTCTCCTCAGGACCGTACCCCTCCCAGTCAACTAGGTACTGATGACCACGGCCCCGAGGACGCATGTCCAAGATTTTACGGACCCTGTAGATAGGTGCGCCCTCGACAAGGATGGGGGGGGGGGGGGGAAGACGAGCGGGGGCGCGAAGAACGGGCTTAACACAGGAGACATGGAAGACCGGGTGGACGCGACGAAGATATCGCGGAAGAAGAAGTCGCACTGCGACAGGATTAATGACCTGAGAGATACGGAATGGACCAATGAACCGCGGGGTCAACTTGCGAGAAGCCGTCTTAAGGGGAAGGTTCTGAGTGGAGAGCCAAACTCTCTGACCGCGACAATATCTAGGGCTCTTAGTTCTACGCTTATTAGCAGCTCTCACAGTCTGCGCCCTATAACGGCAAAGTGCAGACCTGACCCTCTTCCAGGTGCGCTCGCAACGTTGGACAAAAGCCTGAGCGGAGGGGACGCTGGACTCGGCGAACTGAGATGAGAACAACGGAGGCTGGTACCCGAGGCTACTCTGAAAAGGAGATAGCCCGGTCGCAGACGAAGGAAGCGAGTTGTGGGCGTATTCTGCCCAGGGGAGCTGTTCTGACCAAGACGCAGGGTTGCGAAAAGAAAGACTGCGTAAGATGCGACCAATAGTCTGATTGGCCCGTTCTGCTTGACCGTTAGACTGGGGGTGAAAGCCGGAAGAGAGACTGACGGAAGCCCCAATCAAACGGCAAAACTCCCTCCAAAATTGAGACGTGAATTGCGGACCTCTGTCCGAAACGACGTCTGACGGAAGGCCATGAATTCTGAAAACATTCTCGATGATGATTTGTGCCGTCTCTTTAGCAGAAGGAAGCTTAGCAAGGGGAATGAAATGAGCCGCCTTAGAGAACCTATCGACAACCGTAAGAATAACAGTCTTCCCCGCTGACGAAGGCAGTCCGGTGACAAAATCTAAGGCGATGTGAGACCACGGTCGAGAGGGAATAGGAAGCGGCCTGAGACGGCCGGCAGGAGGAGAGTTACCGGACTTAGTCTGCGCGCAGACCGAACAAGCAGCCACGAAACGACGCGTGTCATGCTCCCGGGTGGGCCACCAGAAACGCTGGCGAATGGAAGCAAGCGTACCCCGAACGCCAGGGTGGCCGGCTAACTTGGCAGAGTGAGCCCACTGAAGAACGGCCAGACGAGTAGGAACGGGAACGAAAAGAAGGTTCCTAGGACAAGCGCGCGGCGACGGAGTTTGAGTGAGTGCTTGCTTTACCTGCCTCTCAATTCCCCAGACAGTCAACCCGACAACACGCCCCTCAGGGAGAATCCCCTCGGGGTCAGTGGAGGCTACTGAAGAACTGAAGAGACGAGACAAAGCATCAGGCTTGGTGTTCTTAGAGCCCGGACGATAAGAAATCACGAACTCGAAACGAGCGAAAAACAGCGCCCAACGCGCCTGACGCGCATTAAGTCGTTTGGCAGAACGGATGTACTCAAGGTTCCTATGGTCAGTCCAAACGACAAAAGGAACGGTCGCCCCCTCCAACCACTGTCGCCATTCGCCTAGGGCTAACCGGATGGCGAGCAGTTCGCGGTTACCCACATCATAGTTACGTTCCGACGGCGACAGGCGATGAGAAAAATACGCGCATGGGTGGACCTTGTCGTCAGAGAGGGAGCGCTGAGAAAGGATGGCTCCCACTCCCACCTCTGACGCGTCAACCTCGACAATGAACTGTCTAGAGACGTCAGGTGTAACAAGGATAGGAGCGGATGTAAAACGATTCTTGAGGAGATCAAAAGCTCCCTGGGCGGAAACGGACCACTTAAAGCACGTCTTGACAGAAGTAAGGGCTGTGAGAGGAGCTGCCACCTGACCGAAATTACGGATGAAACGACGATAGAAGTTCGCGAAGCCGAGAAAGCGCTGCAGCTCGACGCGTGACTTAGGGACGGGCCAATCAATGACAGCTTGGACCTTAGCGGGATCCATCTTAATGCCTTCAGCGGAAATAACAGAACCGAGAAATGTGACGGAGGAGGCATGAAAAGTGCACTTCTCAGCCTTCACAAAAAGACAATTCTCTAAAAGGCGCTGGAGGACACGTCGAACGTGCTGAACATGAATCTGGAGTGACGGTGAAAAAATCAGGATATCGTCAAGGTAAACGAAAACAAAGATGTTCAGCATGTCTCTCAGGACATCATTGACTAATGCCTGAAAGACAGCTGGAGCGTTAGCGAGGCCGAAAGGAAGAACCCGGTATTCAAAGTGCCCTAACGGAGTGTTAAACGCCGTCTTCCACTCGTCCCCCTCCCTGATGCGCACGAGATGGTAAGCGTTACGAAGGTCCAACTTAGTGAAAAACCTGGCTCCCTGCAGGATCTCGAAGGCTGAAGACATAAGAGGAAGCGGATAACGATTCTTCACTGTTATGTCATTCAGCCCTCGATAATCTATGCAGGGGCGCAGAGACCCGTCCTTCTTCTTGACAAAAAAAAACCCCGCTCCGGCGGGAGAGGAGGAGGGGACTATGGTACCGGCGTCAAGAGCTACAGACAAATAATCTTCGAGAGCCTTACGTTCGGGAGCCGACAGAGAGTATAGTCTACCCCGGGGGGGGGTGGTTCCCGGAAGGAGATCAATACTACAATCATACGACCGGTGTGGAGGAAGAGAGGTGGCCCTGGACCGACTGAACACCGTGCGCAGATCGTGATATTCCTCCGGCACCCCTGTCAAATCACCAGGCTCCTCCTGTGAAGAAGAGACAGAGGAAACAGGAGGGATAGCAGACATTAAACATTTCACATGACAAGAGACGTTCCAGGAGAGGATAGAATTACTAGACCAATTAATGGAAGGATTATGACAAACTAGCCAGGGATGGCCCAAAACAACAGGTGTAAAAGGTGAACGAAAAATTTAAAAAGAAATGGTTTCACTATGATTACCAGAAACAGTGAGGGTTAAAGGTAGCGTCTCACGCTGAATCCTGGGGAGAGGACTACCATCCAGGGCGAACAAGGCCGTGGGCTCCTTTAACTGTCTGAGAGGAATGTCATGTTCCCGAGCCCAGGTCTCGTCCATAAAACAGCCCTCCGCCCCAGAGTCTATTAAGGCACTGCAGGAAGCTGACGAACCGGTCCAGCGTAGATGGACCGACAAGGTAGTGCAGGATCTTGAAGGAGAGACAGGAGTAGTAGCGCTCACCAGTAGCCCTCCGCTTACTGACGAGCTCTGGCCTTTTACTGGACATGAAGTGACAAAATGACCAGCGGAACCGCAATAGAGACAGAGGCGGTTGGTGATTCTCCGTTCCCTCTCCTCAGTCGAGATGCGGATACCTCCCAGCTGCATGGACTCAGCACCCGAGCCGGCAGAGGAAGATGGTAGTGATGCGGAGAGGGAGGCGACGGAGAGCGCGAGCTCCTTTCCACGAGCTCGGTGACGAAGATCAACCCGTCGCTCAATGCGAATAGCGAGTTCAATCAAGGAATCCACGCTGGAAGGAACCTCCCGGGAGAGAATCTCATCCTTTACCTCTGCGCGGAAACCCTCCAGAAGACGAGCGAGCAAGGCCGGCTCGTTCCAGCCACTGGAGACAGCAAGAGTGCGAAACTCAATAGAGTAGTCTGTTATGGATCGATTGCCTTGACATAGGGAAGACAGGGCCCTGGAAGCCTCCTCCCCAAAAACAGATCGATCAAAAACCCGTATCATCTCCTCCTTAAAGTCTTGATACTGGTTAGTACACTCAGCCCTTGCCTCCCAGATTGCCGTGCCCCACTCACGAGCCCGTCCAATAAGGAGAGATATGACGTAGGCGACACGAGCAGTGCTCCTGGAGTAAGTGTTGGGCTGGAGAGAAAACACAATATCACACTGGGTGAGGAACGAGCGGCATTCAGTGGGCTCCCCAGAGTAACACGGCGGGTTATTGATTCTGGGCTCCGGAGATTCGAAAGCCCTGGAAGTGGCCGGTGGATCGAGGCGGAGATGGTGAACCTGTTCTGTGTGGTTGGAGACTTGGGTGGCCAGGGTCTCAACGGCATGTCGAGCAGCAGACAATTCCTGCTTGTGTCTGCCTAGCATCGCTCCCTGGATCTCGACGGCTGAGTGGAGAGGATCCGAAGTCGCTGGGTCCATTCTTGGTCGGATTCTTCTGTTACGGTGCGTGAATGAGGACCCAAAAGCGAATCAACTTAAACAGAGCTTCTTTAATTACCAAACATAGGTAGGCTCAGATGGACCGGCAGATTCCGACAGGACAGGACAAGGTTACAGCAAACATGACGACAGTCTGGTTCAGGCATGAATGACACAAACAAACAAGAATCCGACAAGGACAGGAGCAGAAACAGAGAGAGATATAGGGACCTAATCAGAGGGAAAAAGGGAACAGGTGGGGAACGGGGTGAATGGGTAGTTAGAGGAGACAAGGGACAGCTGGGGGAAAGCGGGGGAGAAAAGGTAACCTAACACGACCAGCAGAGGGAGACAGGGTGAAGGGAAAGGACAGAGACAAGACAACATGACAGTACATGACATCTACACAGAAGATCATACAAAATTATTGCCTGATGATTTTCTGAATTTACCAATAAGTTTGATGCATTTCACTTCAAACCATACTTCCTTCAGATTGATATACTTTCAAAGTCCTGTCAGAATGATTTGTAATAGACGTTCATAGCCCCAATTTTAAAAAAGAAAACATCCGCCGTTGATTCCATAATTGTTTTTACATGGTGGAGTTTTGTTGAGGCTGTTTTTGATGCTGTTGTTGATGCTGTTTTTACATGGTGGAGTTTTGTTGAGGCTGTTTTTGATGCTGTTGTTGATGCTGTTTTTACATGTTGGAGTTTTGTTGATGCTGTTTTTAAATAACATTCTTAGAATGATCTTTGAACGTTACTAATGGTTTCTTGTGGTTTTATGGAAATGTTTCATTGTGTTCTGAGAACATGACTTTAAACCTGCAGAAAATGCTATACTGAAGTACTGAAATTCCCACCTTAGAAACATACGGTTCTCAGAACGTTATGTGCTGGCTGTCCTGAACCATTCACAGAACTTTGTGGGAACGTTGCATGCAAAATAGCCATAGCACACACATGCTCTCACCAAACTCTAAGAAACATATGGTTCTCAGAACAGTATGTGCTAGATGGGATGGTTCTCAGAACGTTATGTGCTAGCTGGGAGGTGATTTGTCTTACCTGATTTGTGTTTGGTGGATCCCCCATAGTCCCTGAAAAAGAAGCAACACCAGAGAGTCATGGTAAGTGTGTGACAGGGAGCCAGGGCAAAGCAGGAGCATGTTGTCCCACACAGGACTCTGTACCCTACCAGCTACCAGCCTAACCCTGATTAAGAATGCACACACACAGACAGGCACCCCACACAGAGCAAGCCAGAGAGAGAGAGGGAGAATGAGGGAGATAGATAGAGGGAGATTGCTGTGTGTACAGTATGTGTAAGAAAGAGTGAGAGAAAGTGAGTGTTTTTTGATTTGAGTATGTTTATTGGTGAATGTTGGGTATGTGTTTGTGTGTGCAATGTGTGTGTGTCAGTGAGAGAGAACACTGCAATGAAATGGACACGCCTGATCTTAATGAGTGCTCGTTTCCTTTGAAATAGGGTGTTTGAATAGACTAAAATGGACAGTTAAAAAAACATGGTATGCTAGCTCCATCCTGGTAGCGCAGTGGACTAATTTCATAGATAAAGAACAGAAAATAATAGGTTCAAATTTCACTGACGCGGTGCCACTAGAAAAAAAGAAATGTGTATGCATGATTAATGCCTAAGCTAATTAATTTCCATGTGTTATATCTGTGCTTGGATTTCAAAACAGTTAAACTAAGCTAAGAGTTATTGAAACATTTTCTCAAATAACCTATGTCCGTTCTCAAATAACCTATGATGTCTGATCTCAGAATGTTAATTTAGCCTCCCATGAAAGCTTTCAGGGTCCATAGTAAGACATTCTCAGAACCTGCCTGCAATCTAAAAATGTACGTTCCCAGAACAGGCAAAATGTTCACTACCGTTCTCAGAACGTTTAAAAAAACCTTCAGTTTTACCAGTCAGGAAACTTAAGGCCTCGTTCTCAGAACCAATGGGAAACCAAAAACGTACATTCCCACAACCAAATGTACCTGCTGGGGTACCTCGCAATATTTTGTATTTATCATTTAACTAGGCAAGTCAATTAATAATACATTCTTATTTACAATGACAGCATACCCCGTCCAAACCCTAACAACGCTGGACCAATTGTGCACCTCCCGGAGACTCCCAAACACGGCTGGTTATGATACTGCCTGGAATCGAACCAGGGTCTGTAGTGACACCTCTAGCATTAGACGGCTGCACCACTCAGGAGTCCTGAATATTCAGAGTAATTTTCTGAAACACACAACTAGGCAGTCATATTTTATATGGTGCCTTAAGAGACATGTAAATAGTTACCTTGGCACTCATTACATCTTAAGTAATTTTAAAATAACAACACAATCAGTTGAAAAAACACTTCCATTTAAAGTTGCACTATGCAGAAATGCTCCGCCATTTCCTGGTTGCTAAAACTCGAATAGTTCGCCTAATTTCAGTCTGTTACAAAATAAGCTATTATAGTGTAGATAATCATTGTACCATCTAAACCTCTGTGAAATATAGTGTATTTTCCATAACCCCAAAAATGTGTTGTTTCAGCTGTACAAAACCGAAAGTAAAAGACTTAAGAACGGGAATCATAGAAATAGCACACATAGAACAACAGATCTACCTAAATCTATAACTCACATTTCTATGTGAATTTGGTCAGGTTGCCCAAAAAGTTACAAATTGCCACTAACTGTTACATGGAATCTACATACATGCATGCATATTCTAAACATTAGATCCAGATGAGATGCCTGTACACTACTGAATAACAACTATAACACTCCTACTGTAAACATTTTATAATTTTAGATTATCAAGGGTGAGAGATGAAATAATCGTATATCCAGCTCGTTTTGATTCCCAGCCGACATAGTATGTTTGTGTTGCAAAAAAAAAAACAACCCACAAACATTCTAAGCAAGACGACTTGTACCCTATCACAAATGAACAATAGCTTTTTGGAACCACTTAATTAAAGTTTATCCTGACTTAGTGACCTAAAGAGGACACATTTTACTGATATGGAACAAGCTAAGTACTAATAAGTAGCTAATTTATAGTTGATTCATAATTTGTATGTTGAGGTAGTTGATGTAGTTAAGGTTACAGTATGCAGCTACAGTATAAGTTCCAGTTGTACGCCTATTTTAAACGCAACCCCTCTCCCTAACATACTGTACACATCAAGAATCACTACACCACTTCAGCCAATTCTTTCCTGAGGGCCACTCAGGAGAATAGAGCTGTTCTGTTGGACGGTTGGGCTGCTGGCCTCTGGAGCTAGCTGTTTATGGTTCTGGGCCGTAGTGGCATATGAAACGCATTACCATGGAGGTCTGAGGGTGGGCTAGAGGGGCTGGGGAGCTTTGGGGGTAGAAAGTTGGGGTGGGGGGACCGGGGGATGCTGGATCGGCCAGGCTTGCGAGTAACCCGTACCTCAGAGCTGGAATAATACACTTCCCAGGAGAGGAATGTGCGCACACTCTCTGGCTCAACACACTCCTACCAACAGTAAAATCGAATAGATGTGGGGAAGTTGAGGGGAGAAATATGTCCAAACACTATTAACATGTTAAGACAGTGTGCTAGTGCTTTCTGCAGTGAAGTGAACCTTTTGCTGACTGGAAAGGGCATAGACATATAGTACACACACACACACACACACACACACATATACAAGCTCGAAACAATCGTCTCTCATCACTCTCTCCCTAATGCACACCATCACACACACAAACATTCAATGTATGGGTGGAGGTTTTAAACGTATAATTAAATCTGAATCTGTATGGGCCCATCCTGAGCTGAGAATAACCAGCTGTTTGTATCTGACTGCAGCTCAGTCTTTGTTGGTGGGCCCATTAGACATGGAATGTGTGAGATATTAGTATTTTGCACACAGTTTTCAGCCAGTTGGGTTTCAGCCAAGAGACTGAGTCCACTCGAGGTATATGGTAAACAAATACTGCTGTCCGTAACCATAGTCTGCCCCCTGCATGAGTAACCCCTGGTTCGAGGTCAAAAGTAATTGGACAGGAAGTCATTATAATCAATGGAGAGTTGACCTACCCACAGAATCATGCAGTGTGTGCGGTTGAGGGAGGAGGGGGTTGATAAGTGAAGACAAGCATGCATTACAGAGTCAATGAGGTATAGAGTCAATGACACCTTCCTTTCCAATTAAGCAAAAGCCCCTAGACAAGGGGTCCCCAGTTACATTCAGCTGTGGGCCTATTTTTCCATGAGCGAATGGTCGGAAGGTAGTTATAAATCATTTGTACTCCTCAAATTGACCGCAAGAATCGCAAAAATATATAGTATTTGACACAAACGGAATCATTTCAAACTTTGATTACATTGGGGTACGATCAGAAAAGCATATTTAATTATCCATGGGAATATTTGGGAACAGATTTCCTACATTTAAATCAATTTGAGCTGATTTCCTGGTGATTTTACAATATTTTATGTCCAACAATTAATTGTATTTATTTATTTTTGCTCAGAAATCTTGTGGGGGTCAAATAAATCACCCGCGGGCCACCTATTGGGGAACCCTGCCCTAGACAATGGAGTTACTGAATCCATGTCAGTGAAGGTAAATACACTGAACAAAAATAAACACTCAACATGCAATAATTTCAACTATTTTACTGAAATCAGTCAATTGGAATAAATTAATTAGGCCCTAGTCTATCAATTTCCCATGACTGGGCAGGGGCGCAGCCATGGTGGGCCTGGGAGGGCATAGAACCACCCACTTGGGAGACAGGCCTACTCACTGGGGAGCCAGGCCCAGCCAATCAGAATGAGTTTGTCCCCACAAAAGGGCTTTATTACAGACAGAAATACTCCTCAGGTTCATCAGCTGTCCGGTTGACTGGTCTCAGATGATCCCGCAGGTGAAGAAGCCAGATGTGAAGGTTCTGTGCTGGCGTGGTTACACGTGGTCTGCGATTGTCAGGCTGGTTGGATGTACTGCCAAATTCGCTAAAACAACGTTTGAGGCGGCTTATGGTAGAGAAATTAAGACTCAATTCTCTGGCAATAGCTCTGGTGGATATTCCTATAGTCAGCATGCCAGTGGCACACTCCCTCAACTTGAGACATCTGTGGCATTGTGTTGTGTGACAAAACCGCACATTTTAGTGGCCTTTTATTGTCCCCAGCACAAGGTGTACCTGTGTAATGATCATGCTGTTTAATCGGCGTCTTGATATGCCACACCTGCCAGGTGGATGGATTATCTTGGCAAAGGATGTAAACAAATGTGTGCGCAAAATATGAGAGAAATAAGCTTTTTGTGTGTATGGAAGATCTTTTATTTCAGCTCATGAAACATGGGACGAACACTTTACATGTTGCGTTTATACTTTTCTTCAGTATAGTACTATGGTCAGATGAGTTTGTTAGCTCAATGTCAGAAGTCAGCATATCTGCTTTTTGGCCTACATTTACTCAAACTCTAACTTATTGTATGTTCTGTGCGTCACTCAATGTATTGTGTTACTGTAAAACCCTTGTTCAGAAACATATTAGGTGGCTCCCTCTTGTGGTAGTAAAGCTCCTGTATTTCTGGTTTCTGTATACTGCTTGAGTGGTGCATTAAGGTTACTAAACCAATAGAGGGCAGTGGGGGGAAGGCAATTGCAACAGTCCAGTTGCTTTCAGTCTTAGAAATTAGCATATGACTACAACAAATACAGTGGGCACCCTTTGGATTTGTTCACATTTTGTTGCGTTACAAAGTATGATTAAAATACGTTCTATGTCTCTGGGTGGCAGAAAGGAATGATGTTGCTGTTTGACTAACATAGCAGTAACTTGATGCTGTCGTTTTTTTAAATGATTATATATTTTTTATTTCCCCTTTATTTAACCAGGTAGGCCAGTTGAGAACAAGTTCTCATTTACAACTGCGACCTGGCCAAGATAAAGCAAAGCAGTGCGACACAAACAACAACATAGAGTTACACATGGAATAAACAAACTTATAGTCAATAAAAAAATAGGAAAAAAATCTATATACAGCGTGTGCAAATGAGGTAAGATTAGGGAGGTAAGGCAATAAATAGGCCATAGTGGTGAAGTAATTACAATTTAGCAATTAAACACTGCAGTGATAGATGTGCAGAAAATTAATGTGCAAGTAGAGATACTGGGGTGCAGAGGAGCATTTAAAAAAATAAAAAATAAAAAATATGGGGATGAGGTAGTTGGAAAGGCTATTTACAGATGGGCTATGTACAGGTGCAGTGATCTGTGAGCTGCTCTGACAGCTGATGCTTAAAGTTAGTGAGGGAGATATGAGTCTCCAGCTTCAGTGATTTTTGCCATTTGTTCCAGTCATTGGCAGCAGATAACTGGAAGAAAAGGTCATTGGCAGCCAAAGGAGGAATAGGCTTTGGGGGTGACCAGTGAAATATACCTGCTAGAGCGTGTGCTATGGGTGGGTGCTGCTATGGTGACCAGTGAGCTGAGATAAGGCGGGGCTTTACCTAGCAAAGACTTATAGATGAACTGGAGCCAGTGGGTTTGGCAACGAATATGAAGAGAGGTCCAGCCAACGAGAGCATACAGGTCACAGTGGTGGGTAGTATATGGGGCTATGGTGACAAAAAGGATGGCACTGTGATAGACTGCATCCAATCTGCTGAGTAGAGAGTTGAAGGTTATTTTATAAATTACATTGCCGAAGTCAAGGATCGGTAGAATAGTCCGTTTTACGAGTGTATGTTTGGCAGCATGAGTGAAGGATGCTTTGTTTTGCGAAATAGGAAGCCGATTCTAGAATTAATTTTGGATTAGAGATGCTTAATGTGAGTCTGGAAGGAGAGTTTACAGTCTAACCAGACACCTAGGTATTTGTAGTTGTCCACATATTCTAAGTCAGAACCGTCCAGAGTAGTGATGCTGGACGGGCGGGCAGGTGCAGGCAGCGATCGGTTGAAGAGCATGCATTTAGTTTTACTTGCATTTAAGAGCAGCTGGAGGCCACAAAAGCAGAGTTGTATGGCATTGAAGCTCATCTGGAGGTTTGGAGAACGGTGATGAGAGGGTTTTCCAATTTTTCCTATATTTTTTCTATTTTTTCCGGTGAAATGTCCTGAGCACCGTCCTGTGAATTGGAAAGTCTTGCCTGTTCTCCCCGTGGCCCTGAGTTGGTCAGCACAGAGGTACCTTGTCCTGTATAGGCCTGCAGACTTGGGTTAGAGTCTTGTGCAGCAGTGTGCTCTCTATGAGCTGCTGTCTGAATCACACTGTGTCCTGACTGTTCTGATTGAGCTGAAACACTGTGAGCCTGGGCTGTTTGAATGTCAATGTGCTCAATGAATTGGGGTCCTTCTTTGGGACGCACACTTAATACATGTCTGGCAGATGTGCCCCTCTGCCCTATGTGAAATGCAAGGTCTAAGATCCTGTATCTCTCTACAATTTGCTCAAAGCAGTCATTCATGCTATCTATTGTTGTTGAGTTGGCCTTTCTTTCTTGCTATTTCAGTTTGCAGCTCTAGAGTCTCCCTTATTTTCCTCAGTTCCATCTTTTGTTGGTTTAATTCTTCCTCCTTATCCTCTAAATGGTGTTTGAACTTGAGAGCAGCAGCCATTATTATTAATGCTGCTCTTTCAGCCTCTGGTCGGATGCAGGCTGAGGATGTGGAGGATACACCTGAGCGTGAACTCCTGTTAGACCTGCGGCTGGAGGATTGGGACACACTGTCAGTAGGTTTAATATCATCTTTCTCATCAGTGCATTCATCAGGTTTCTCTGGTACTGGGGCTGCACCTGAGATCCATTGGGACACAGTAACAAGAAATGTCTTAATATGCTGCCATTTGGGTTCATACCAATTCAACATATCATTTTTTTATTTCATCCTCAGGTATCATGTGATGATAGGAATCAATAAATTATTTGAATCCATTCAACATTTCTTTATTACAACTTGAATATTCTTATTGTCAGTCATCAGATCAGTAACACCATATGTCCATTTTGTGAGTCAGCTTTCCCAGTTTACCCCTTCTGGATTTGCGCATTTGGGAAACTTTCTCCTTCCAAGTCCTTTTCTTTTTTTCTTTTTATATATATATTTTTTTGAATTTTACCCCTTTTTCTCCCCAATTTCGTAGTATCCAATTGTTGTAGTAGCTACTATCTTGTCTCATCGCTACAACTCCCGTACGGGCTCGGGAGAGACGAAGGTTGAAAGTCATGCGTCCTCCGATACACAACCAACCAAGCCGCTGCTTCTTTAACACAGCGCACATCCAACCCGGAAGCCAGCCGCACCAATGCGCCGGAGGAAACACCGTGCACCTGGCCACCTTGGCTAGCGTACTTCCAAGTCCTTTTCTGATAAAGGCACCTCCACTAGCACCGTGTGCACTGGTATAATTCTCTTCCACCATCTTCCCTCAATAGGCTATCAGAATAATACCTATATTTCAATATGCAACCATGAACATGGATCAATAAGCGCTCTGGTGCACTGCTCTCCTTTTAACAGTGCCACTATATAATTCATATTCACAATTCAAAGAATTAGGCAGCGGAGATTGGAAATCGGATTCTATGCATTCAATCCATTGTCCAAATAAGTCACTCCAATAGAAAACTTTCCATTACTTTGTACGTTACTTCCGGCGCCGACAGAGATGGCCGCCTCGCTTCGCGTTCCTAGGAAACTATGCAGTTTTTTGTTTTTTTACGTGTTATTTCTTACATTAGTACCCCAGGTCATCTTAGGTTTCATTACATACAGTCGAGAAGAACTACTGAATATAAGATCAGCATCAACTCACCATCAGTACGACCAAGAATATGTTTTTCGCGACGCGGATCCTGTGTTCTGCCTTACAAACAGGACAACGGAGTGGATCCTATGCAGCGACCCAAAAAAACGACTCCGAAAGAGAGGGAAACGAGGCGGTCTTCTGGTCAGACTCCGGAGACGGGCACAGCGCGCACCACTCCCTAGCATTCTTCTTGCCAATGTCCAGTCTCTTGACAACAAGGTTGATGAAATCCGAGCAAGGGTAGCATTCCAGAGGGACATCAGAGACTGTAACGTTCTTTGCTTCACGGAAACGTGGCTTACTGGAGAGACGCAATCCGAAGCGGTGCAGCCAACAGGTTTCTCCACGCATCGCGCAGACAGGAAAAAACATCTTTCTGGTAAAAAGAGGGGCGGGGGCGTATGCCTTATGACTAACGTGACATGGTGCGATGAAAGAAACATACAGGAACTCAAATCCTTCTGTTCACCTGATTTAGAATTCCTCACAATCAAATGTAGACCGCATTATCTACCAAGAGAATTCTCTTCAATTATAATCACAGCCGTATATATCCCCCCCCAAGCAGACACATCGATGGCTCTGAACGAACTTTATTTAACTCTCTGCAAACTGGAAACAATTTATCCGGAGGCTGCATTCATTGTAGCTGGGGATTTTAACAAGGCTAATCTGAAAACAAGACTCCCCAAATTTTATCAGCATATCGATTGCGCAACCAGGGGAGGAAAGACCTTGGACCATTGTTACTCTAACTTCCGCGACGCATATAAGGCCCTGCCCCGCCCCCCTTTCGGAAAAGCTGACCACGACTCCATTTTGTTGATCCCTGCCTACAGACAGAAACTAAAACAAGAGGCTCCCACGCTGAGGTCTGTCCAACGCTGGTCCGACCAAGCTGACTCCACACTCCAAGACTGCTTCCATCACGTGGACTGGGAGATGTTTCGTATTGCGTCAGATAACAACATTGACGAATACGCTGATTCGGTGTGCGAGTTCATTAGAACGTGCGTTGAAGATGTCGTTCCCATAGCAACGATTAAAACATTCCCTAACCAGAAACCGTGGATTGATGGCAGCATTCGTGTGAAACTGAAAGCGCGAACCACTGCTTTTAATCAGGGCAAGGTGTCTGGTAACATGACCGAATACAAACAGTGCAGCTATTCCCTCCGCAAGGCTATCAAACAAGCTAAGCGCCAGTACAGAGACAAAGTAGAATCTCAATTCAACGGCTCAGACACAAGAGGCATGTGGCAGGGTCTACAGTCAATCACGGACTACAGGAAGAAACCCAGCCCAGTCACGGACCAGGATGTCTTGCTCCCAGGCAGACTAAATAACTTTTTTGCCCGCTTTGAGGACAATACAGTGCCACTGACACGGCCGGCAACGAAAACATGCGGTCTCTCCTTCACTGCAGCCGAGGTGAGTAAGACATTTAAACGTGTTAACCCTCGCAAGGCTGCAGGCCCAGATGGCATCCCCAGCCGCGCCCTCAGAGCATGCGCAGACCAGCTGGCCGGTGTGTTTACGGACATATTCAATCAATCCCTATACCAGTCTGCTGTTCCCACATGCTTCAAGAGGGCCACCATTGTTCCTGTTCCCAAGAAAGCTAAGGTAACTGAGCTAAATGACTACCGCCCCGTAGCACTCACATCCGTCATCATGAAGTGCTTTGAGAGACTAGTCAAGGACCATATCACCTCCACCCTACCTGACACCCTAGACCCACTCCAATTTGCTTACCGCCCAAATAGGTCCACAGACGATGCAATCTCAACCACACTGCACACTGCCCTAACCCATCTGGACAAGAGGAATACCTATGTGAGAATGCTGTTCATCGACTACAGCTCGGCATTCAACACCATAGTACCCTCCAAGCTCGTCATCAAGCTCGAGACCCTGGGTCTCGACCCCGCCCTGTGCAACTGGGTACTGGACTTCCTGACGGGCCGCCCCCAGGTGGTGAGGGTAGGCAACAACATCTCCTCCCCGCTGATCCTCAACACTGGGGCCCCACAAGGTTGCGTTCTGAGCCCTCTCCTGTACTCCCTGTTCACCCACGACTGCGTGGCCACGCACGCCTCCAACTCAATCATCAAGTTTGCGGACGACACAACAGTGGTAGGCTTGATTACCAACAACGATGAGACGGCCTACAGGGAGGAGGTGAGGGCCCTCGGAGTGTGGTGTCAGGAAAACAACCTCACACTCAACGTCAACAAAACTAAGGAGATGATTGTGGACTTCAGGAAACAGCAGAGGGAACACCCCCCTATCCACATCGATGGAACAGTAGTGGAGAGGGTAGCAAGTTTTAAGTTCCTCGGCATACACATCACAGACAAACTGAATTGGTCCACTCACACAGACAGCATCGTGAAGAAGGCGCAGCAGCGCCTCTTCAACCTCAGGAGGCTGAAGAAATTCGGCTTGTCACCAAAAGCACTCACAAACTTCTACAGATGCACAATCGAGAGCATCCTGGCGGGCTGTATCACCGCCTGGTATGGCAACTGCACCGCCCTCAACCGTAAGGCTCTCCAGAGGGTAGTGAGGTCTGCACAACGCATCACCGGGGGCAAACTACCTGCCCTCCAGGACACCTACACCACCCGATGTCACAGGAAGGCCATAAAGATCATCAAGGACATCAACCACCCGAGCCACTGCCTGTTCACCCCGCTATCATCCAGAAGGCGAGGTCAGTACAGGTGCATCAAAGCTGGGACCGAGAGACTGAAAAACAGCTTCTATCTCAAGGCCATCAGACTGTTAAACAGCCACCACTAACACTGAGTGGCTGCTGCCAACACACTGACACTGACTCAACTCCAGCCACTTTAATAATGGGAATTGATGGGAAATGATGTAAATATATCACTAGCCACTTTAAACAATGCTACCTTATATAAATGTTACTTACCCTACATTATTCATCTCATACGCATACGTATATACTGTACTCTATATCATCGACGGTATCCTTATGTAATACATGTATCACTAGCCACTTTATACTATACTATGCCACTTTGTTTACATACTCATCTCATTGTACATACTGTACCCGATACCATCTACTGTATCTTGCCTATGCTGCTCTGTACCATCACTCATTCATATATCCTTATGTACATATTCTTTATCCCCTTACACTGTGTACAAGACAGTAGTTTTGGAATTGTTAGTTAGATTACTTGTTATTACTGCATTGTCGGAACTAGAAGCACAAGCATTTCGCTACACTCGCATTAACATCTGCTAACCATGTGTATGTGACAAATAAAATCTGATTTGATTTGATTTGATTTACGTATGCATGATGAATGTAGCCATACACTTAAATGTAACCATTTATCCATCAAAAAGTGTGTGCACTTGTTAGACTACTTTTACATACCAAAGTGTGTCTTTTCTACCCTGTAGTCTTGAGGCCGCGTGAGTCCTTTGTTCCTTGGTTATGCATCTTTCCAAACAATCCAGTTTTTCAATTCCAATTAAGTCTTTTGACCATACCAGACCATGTTAACCATGCTGTTTGTTTCTTTAGTTTAATGATCAAAATTCATTTTTGTATACAGAAGAACGACAAATAAAGGTATTACTATTTTTCTAATTGAATCAAACACTGGACATTGGATTTCTATGCTTCAAGACGAACATTTCACCACTCTCCATTGAGGCTAAAGGATTAAAATGGAAATTGTATTGGGACAATTATATTGGACAATTTAGCAACTACATTTAGTCAAGAATCCTGGTACCTCTCGCAAATCAGACATGTTATATTTCTTTAAGCATGGTCAAGTTAATAATCATGCTGTGGATGTTATAGTAAAACACCCAGACACAACAAAGATACAGTCGTCCTTCTGAACTGAGCTGCAGGACAGGAAGGAAGGTGATTTTAAAACAGCTACAGAATTGAATGGCTGTAAAGGGATAAAACTGAGGATGGATCAACATTGAAGTGACTCCACAATAATGACCTACCTAAATGACATAGTGAAAAGAAGAATACAAATATACAGAATAAAATATTCCAAAACATGAATCATGTATGCAACAAGGCACTAACGTAATACTGCTTAAAAGCACACCAAAGGAATATACTTTTGGGGAAAATCCAACACAACACATCAATGTTTAACTGCCCACTGGGCACACACTGGTTGAATCAATGAAATTATGTTGAACCAATGTGGAATAGACGTTGAATTGACATCTGTGCCCAGTGGTTGTCTGCTTATTTTCAAGCATGGTGGTGGCTGCATCATGGTATGCTTGACATAGGCAAAGAGTAGGATGTTTTAATGATAAAAAGGAATGGGATGGAAAATCCTGGACAAAAACCTGCTTTAGTATGCTTTACACTTGACACTGGGAGAGGAATTCACTTTTCAGCAGGACAATAACCTACAACACATGGCCAAATCTTCGGAGAAAAAAATTACTAAATGCAGATGTAAGTTTCCACTTATCAAATGTCCATTGACATCAAATACCAAACCCTACTGGTATAAATCTGAGGATGATACATTAATTCTAGTAATGCCTTGTCTGACCTGAACTTAACCACCATAATACCAATGAACAATAAGCACTGCGCTGGGATCAGATGTCACCTCCCATGTATCATCATTAATAAAAGCCCAGAGCCTGGTTGACCATCCATCATCTATGTGACATGAGGTCACTTGGAGATCAATACATGTCAGTGTGGGTGAGAGACGTCTGCACCAGCTGCCAGTGCTCTGACACATGCACACACACACACACGAGCAAATAAAACATATCCTTTGTATTATCATATTAACCTAAATTAAACATGTTTATTGTTGTACTTGGGGGCAGTGTTTGATACCTTAAAGTACAACTGAAAAGTACAACATGAAGAACCTGGTAAAAAGCAAGAAATTGAGAAATAGATGCCCTTTAAAACCTGACAATACACAATATACTGTAGGGAGAGATCGCCAGGTAAATGAAACTCACTCTTTAGGAGGGTTGATGTCCTCAGCCTTGGTTTCAAAGAAACTCAGCACCTCCTCACTCTGGGAGATCTGGTTAGGGAGCCTCATCACAGCCTAGAAGGAGAGAGGGAAGGAGGGCGAGAAGGAGAGTGATGGAAAATATTATAATTGTGAAATAGTATAATGATTATTCACAATGACAAGACTTCATAACACATCATCAAGATAACTATCAGCTAATGTGGTCACATGTACCCTGAATTTCATCAACTGACTGACTCCATATGTGGAAGCCACTATATCACAAAAGGACTGTGTGTGTGTGTGAGATCACCAGATCATCAACTAGGATCATCAACCAAGGGACGATTATTTCTTGAGAGGATGGTCATGGGACCAAAACATAATTACAAATTATTTGTAGTCTGCAAATTCACCGCAAGCCCAAACAGATATAATATTTGACTAAAATCTAATAATTTCAAACCTTGCTTACATTTGAATATGATCACATGCGTGTATATCTCTCTATGATGCATGGGAATACTTTGGGAATACTTTTTCTGGTGGTTTAGTCTTTTATGTCCAACAAATACATTTCTTAAAAAACATACATATTTAGTTATTTATTTTGCTAAGAAAACCTGTAGGGGGCCTCCCGGATGGCGCAGTGTTAAGGGCGCTGTACTGCAGCGCTAGCTGTGCCATCAGAGTCCTGGGTTCGCGCCCAGGCTCTGTCGTAACCGGCCGCGACCGGGAGGTCCGTGGGGCGACGCACAATTGGCCTAGCGTCACCCGGGTTAGGGAGGGCTTGGTCGGTAGGGGTGTCCTTGTCTCATCGCGCACCAGCGACTCCTGTAGCGGGCTGGGCGCAGTGTACGCTAGCCAAGGTGGCCAGGTGCACGGTGTTTCCTCCGGCGCATTGGTGCGGCTGGCTTCCGGGTTGGATGTGCGCTGTGTTAAAGAAGCACCGGCTTGGTTGGTTGTGTATCGGAGGACGCATGACTTTCAACCTTCGTCTCTCCCGAGCCCGTACGGGAGTTGTAGCGATGAGACAAGATAGTAGCTACTACAACAATTGGATACTACGAAATTGTGGAGAAAAAAAAAAAAAAAAAAAAAGAAAACCTGTAGGAAAATAAAAATCACCCACGGGCCAACCAGTTGGGGGACCCTGGTTTACAGTAAGGCCCTGTTACTCAGCAGCTCAGAGGATGAAGGGGAGGTAAGGAAGACGAGAAGGGGAAGGAAGAGGGATCAGAGCCCGGAGCAGGGATAAGACAGAGGAAAGCAGATGGAGGACGATAGCTACCAGAACCCTCTCTGACAGGACTACAACTGTGTCTGCTTTGAAAAGTACTTTCGAAATAAACAATTTGCATACACAATGAATATGATGCATATGATACTGAATTAGGGACATACAGTCTTTATATTTGGTGTAAATCTGATAATTACATGTTAGAACTTTACTCTTTCAGACTCAGCATTTTCTGTCACAAGGCTCTGCATTCACAGCTCACACGGCAGGTTTCGGTTTTTCCACAATAAAAAAAATTGAGCTAGACTTTCCAGTGAATGCTGCTGGTGTAGAAAACATGTTCCAAAGACATTCAAACTAAACAATTTATTAAAGAAATGACTGGACCGTGTGAGATGTGGCTACTTACAGTGCCTTGCGAAAGTATTCGGCCCCCTTGAACTTTGCGACCTTTTGCCACATTTCAGGCTTCAAACATAAAGATATAAAACTGTATTTTTTTGTGAAGAATCAACAACAAGTGGGACACAATCATGAAGTGGAACGACATTTATTGGATATTTCAAACTTTTTTAACAAACCAAAAACTGAAAAATTGGGCGTGCAAAGTTATTCAGCCCCTTTACTTTCAGTGCAGCAAACTCTCTCCAGAAGTTCAGTGAAGATCTCTGAATGATCCAATGTTCACCTAAATGACTAATGATGATAAATACAATCCACCTGTGTGTAATCAAGTCTCCTTATAAATGCACCTGCACTGTGATAGTCTCAGAGGTCCGTTAAAAGCGCAGAGAGCATCATGAAGAACAAGGAACACACCAGGCAGGTCCGAGATACTGTTGTGAAGAAGTTTAAAGCCGGATTTGGATACAAAAAGATTTCCCAAGCTTTAAACATCCCACGGAGCACTGTGCAAGCGATAATATTGAAATGGAAGGAGTATCAGACCACTGCAAATCTACCAAGACCTGGCCGTCCCTCTAAACTTTCAGTTCATACAAGGAGAAGACTGATCAGAGATGCAGCCAAGAGGCCCATGATCACTCTGGATGAACTGCAGAGATCTACAGCTGAGGTGGGAGACGAGATGAAACCAAAATTGAACTTTTTGGCAACAATGCAAGACGTTATGTTTGGCGTAAAAGCAAACGTAAAAGCAACACAGCTCATCACCCTGAACACACCATCCCCACTGTCAAACATGGTGGTGGCAGCATCATGGTTTGGGCCTGGTTTTCTTCAGCAGGGACAGGGAAGATGGTTAAAATTGATGGGAAGATGGATGGAGCCAAATACAGGACCATTCTGGAAGAAAATCTGATGGAGTCTGCAAAAGACCTGAGACTGGGACGGAGATTTGTCTTCCAACAAGACAATGATCCAAAACATAAAGCAAAATCTACAATGGAATGGTTCAAAAATAAACATATCCAGGTGTTAGAATGGCCAAGTCAAAGTCCAGACCTGAATCCAATCGAGAATCTGTGGAAAGAACTGAAAACTGCTGTTCACAAATGCTCTCCATCCAACCTCACTGAGCTCGAGCTGTTTTGCAAGGAGGAATGGGAAAAAATGTCAGTCTCTCGATGTGCAAAACTGATAGAGACATACCCCAAGCGACTTACAGCTGTAATCGCAGCAAAAGGTGGCGCTACAAAGTATTAACTTAAGGGGGCTGAATAATTTTGCACGCCCAATTTTTCAGTTTTTGATTTGTTAAAAAAGTTTGAAATATCCAATAAATGTCGTTCCACTTCATGATTGTGTCCCACTTGTTGTTGATTCTTCACAAAAAAATACAGTTTTATATCTTTATGTTTGAAGCCTGAAATGTGGCAAAAGGTCGCAAAGTTCAAGGGGGCCGAATACTTTCGCAAGGCACTGTAGTAGGCTATAAGTATTAAAAAGACTTCTTGCCATTCATTGAAGGGTGACTGCACTTCCTGATTTGGCCTCAATTCAAGATTTGGTTCATTGAGAAATGCTAGCGGCCATGACTGAATTAAAACATGGGTTGGTTTCAGGGTGTGGTTTGACGTGGGTGTCTCGTGTGTGTGTTCACAGGTGGGAAGAGTTAAAGAGCAGTTGGCCTTTAAAGCAGCAAGCAGTACATCATTTACAGCAAAGACAAAAACAAGATACTTGGTTCTTACTCTGCAGTAGTCATTAAGATGCTTCAACCTTTTCACAGCCACGTCTCTGACTTGACTTCGCCGAAATAAGAGTTTACCTGTAAAAGAGATATAGAACTTTAAGTTGTCATTGAATGTGCTGTTTCTAAAAGTACCAACAGGTGGCATAACACTAGCCCAGACCCAGGCATTCGGCAGTGGACTTTTTAAGAAACGGTCTGACATATTATGTAGTAGGCCTATTCTAAATAGTATGTGGTACTCGAGACAAGATTTCATGAAAAAGACAAATGTAAAATATGTGTGAGTGTGTCTGTCTTTCTGTCTCTCTGTCTGTCATGATAACAGTAAGACGACTGTTTATTTTAGAGTGAGGAAGTGCATAGAGCCCACTCCCTGGCTAGGTTTTACAGGGTGGTGTAAACAATACTATCCAGACGTTTGAGTGCTGTGCAGCTCTCTGACAATGGCACTCTTCACTCCTCTGGGGCATGCTGAGGTTATCAAATTAGCCTCTTACTGCCATGCTACAAGCACACCACAGCCTTATTCAGCCAGCTGGAAGCGTGGAAAAACTAGAAATGTGCTATGTTAGAACAGACCAAATGATAGAGAAGCAGGTCCTTTCTGTGTGTTCTTGCGTTTCATTGCATTTTGTTTCAATGTGGTGTCAAACCCCCACCTCTAAAATGCTGCTGTTCAACATCTAGTTTTGATTGACATTTGTTTCAGTTTTCTACTAACGTGGATTGAATGTGAAATCAACAACAAAAACACCACATCATTGGATTTAGGTTAAAAGTTTAAAGAAAAAAAGACCAGGATGTTGATGACTTTTTGCAAATCAAATCCGTTTTTCACATTGATTAAATGTCATCACATACATTTTTTGGGGTCGAAATGATGTGGAAACAACGTTTATTAAACCAGTTTTTGTCAGCATGCTCACCTGGTAAGAAGGGAATTATTCTCTTTTTGGGGTCCTTCTGCCCTCCCTCCACTGGGAACTTGTCCAGGATCTGCATCTGAAAATAAAAAGAACGCAATGGATATCTTAACTTTTGTCTTCTAAAACTAAAGGATGGACACTTGTGGCAAACATCTAGATAACAGTTGGAATGAATACAGTCCTACGTGCTATGTTTGTTTTTTTGTATGGTCAATGTTATTTCAAACTTAAATCGATTACTGGTGGTAATAAAGTATATTTGATAGTTATGTGACAGACAAAGCCAAGGGAGCTCAAAGTGGAGGAATGTAGATGAGATCATTGGAAAGAGAAGCACTTGGTGGTCCTGACCTCTTACAGACAACCTCCCAATTAAATTACTACAAATGTGGGCTGTATATACAGACTCTGAAGAGCTACTACGTACCAGTCACCAGACACAGGCAGGTAGCCTAATCGCATGAAGAGTTCTAGACATGTTAAACCTAGTCTCAGAGACAGTCCTCGAACCATGATCATTGAGTCGTTTCACTGAGTAAAATGGAGTAACCCAATATTATAATTGAGTAAGGGCAACAGGTGTGCATTGAGGAGAGGCCACCCAATGGTTCACACGGGTTGAATCGACATTGTTTCCGCGTCATTTCAGTGAAATTGAATAGACGTTAAATTGACTGTGCCCAGTGGGCATTCTGTATCAAGTGATATTTTATGACAAGATCACAAAAACAATCATTCTGCTGTACATGCGTGGATGCCTGCAAGTTTGCTTACGTGTATTTGGGTGTGTGTGTGTACGTACAGTACGAGTCAAAAGTTTGGACATACCTACTCATTCAAGGGTTTTTCTTAATTTTACTATTTTCTACACAGTAGAATAGTCTGCTGAAGAGGATAAATTCATTAGTTACCAGAACCTCAGAAATTGCAGCCCAAATAAATACTTCACAGAGTGAACAGACACATCTCAACATCAACTGTTCAGAGGAGACTGCGTGAATCAGGCCTTCATGGTCGGATTGCTGCAAAGAAACCACTACTAAAGGACACCAATAAGAAAAAGAGACTTGGCTTGGGCCAAGAAACACGAGCAATGGATATTAGAACAGTAGATACCTGTCCAAATTTGAGATATTTGGTTCCAATCGCCTTGTCTTTCTGAGACGCAGAGTAGGTGAACGGATGATCTCTGCATGTGTGGTTCCCACCGTGAAGCATGGAGGAGGAGGTGTGACGGTGCTTTGCTGGTGACACTGTCTGTGATCTATTTAGAATTCAAGGCACAATTAACCAGCATGGCTACAACAGAATTCTGCAGCAATACGCCATCCCATCTGGTCTGCGCTTAGTGGGACTATAATTTATTTTTCAACAGAACAATGACCCAACAAACCTCCAGATTGTGTAAGGGCTATTTTACCAAGAAGGAGACTGATGGAGTGCTCCATCAGATGACCTGGCCTCCACAATCACCCAACCTCAACCCAATTGAGATGGTTTGGGATGAGTTGGACCACAGAGTGAAGGAAAAGCACCCAACAAATGCTAAGCATATTGTGGGAACTCCTTCAAGACAGTTGGAAAAGCATTCCAGGTGAAGCTGGTTGAGAGAATGCCAAGAGTGTGCAAAGCTGTCATCAAGGCAAAGGGTGGCTACTTTGAATAATCTCAAATATAAAATATATGTTGATTTGTTTAACACTTTTTTAATTCCTACATGATTCCATATGTATTAGTTAATAGTTTTGATGTCTTCACTATTATTCTACAATGTAGAAAATAGTAAAAATAAAGCAAAAGCCTTGAATGAGCAGGTGTGTCCAAACTTTTGACTGGTACTGTTTGTGTCTGTGTTCATAACCGCATCTGGCGTGTCGTGTGCATGAATAGATGAGCGCATTAATTGGTAAGTGTGCGAACATGGGCATGCCTAAGTGTCAAGTGTGTATCTGCTTGCGTCCTGCTCACCGACTTTCAAGACTCCATGTCTAATAAATCATTGCAGTGTGCTAAAGTAAACCAATGCACATTGGAGACCTACAGTAACAAGCCTGCTCAGCTCCAGATGTGGTCCTGCCCTGCCCTGCCTTGTTCCAGATATGCTCTGGAGAGGGACTGATGCTGTGAACAGTAAGCTCAAAATCACATGCGTATCTAGGCCAGGGGACTGGGCCAAGGCCAAAGTGGCCAAAGGAACCAGGCGCATAAACAGTCCCAGGCTAATATGGGCAGAGCCATTTTATCTTGTTTGGTTGTTTGAGAGGGTTAAAGAAAAAAACTGTCCGCAACTGGTGATTTAATCAGATGCACAAAAAATCAGGTCATGAGAGAGTTTCCAGCTAAAGTTTTTTTTTTAATTCTCTTTCTCTACTGCTGTTGCTGAAACTTTAAATCTCTTTTGGACCTTGGTATTTCCCTCTCCTTGGAAAATGGAATGCGCTCAATCTTATCCTTTGAGGTAGACCTCTGCTACCTGACCAGAGACCGACATTATACATCGGGTTAGGGCGAGGAGAGAGATTACTTAACAGAAAATCTGAGTTTAGAGTGATGAAAAGGAGATAACAGCTAACTGCTCTCTCATGTCTCGTCATTAAGCAGCTCAAATGGAGCTGATGCTATGGATACTCGAAGACCCAGAGCCGCCATGAGCATAGCGCATGCAGAGCGAGCAGCGCGCAGGGAGCGAGTGACAGACAGAGAGGATCTAATGGATTTACTAATGGAGGAAGATATTTCTGATTTCGGGCAGATCCAGGTGCTAGGGCTGTGGCGGACATGACATTTTGTGAGCCAGTGATTGTCAAGCAAATAACTGCCGGTCTCACGGTAATTGACTGTTAATTAACATAAATACATTTAGTATCTCCTGGCTTCCACTCATAGCTTATAAGCCACTGATGCAGACCTTTGGAACATCAACAATAAATAAAATAAAAAAGTCTAATAAATCAATTTAATATAGTCTAAACCATCACAATAAATCCATTATTTATTTTAGACTCGTCTAAAGATAAATATGAAGAAAATGTAGTCTATTTCAAAAGAAAAAATTGCATTCACTGAGTTGTCCTTATGCATAGCCATATCAGGGTTCAACATAAGTGACTAGCCGTATGCCGCACATCACTACTTCACAGGAGAAGCATTTGAACATAAACTGAATTTGTATCAAAATGCGTTTTTTGGAAAAAAATATATCAGAAAAATGTGAACTTCCATGTGCCTTAATAACAAACTTGTTATCCATGAATACAAATAAAATTGTTAAATTACTAGTTGTGAGGGAGATATAAGACTCCAGCTTCAGTGATTTTTGCAATTCGTTCCAGAGCGACGTCATTGATGTATACAGAGAAAAGAGTCGCCCGAGAATTGAACCCTGTGGCACCCCCATAGAGACTGCCAGTGGTCCGGACAACAGGCCCTCCGATTTGACACGCTGAACTCTGTCTGAGAAGTAGTTGGTGAAGCAGGCGAGGCAGTCATTTGAGAAACCAAGCCTGTTGAGTCTGCCGATAAGAATGCATTGATTGTAAGAGTTGAAGGCCTTGGCCAAGTCAATGAAGACGGCTGCACTGTATTGTCTCTTATCGATGGCGGTTATGATATCATTTAGGACTTTGAGCGTGGCTGAGGTGCACCCATGACCAGCTCGGAAACAAGATTGCATAGTGGAGAAGGTACGGTGGGATTCAAAACAAATCTGTTTGTTAACTTGGCTTTCGAAGACTTTAGAAAGGCAGAGTAGGATAGATATAGGTCTGTAATAGTTTGGATCTAGAGTGTCTCCCCCTGAAGAGGGGGATAATCGCGGCAGCTTTCCAATCTTTAGGGATCTCAGACGATAGGAAAGAGAGGTTGAACAGGCTAGTAATAGGGGTTGCAAAAATTGCGGCGAATAATTTTAGAAAGAGAGGGTCCAGATTGCACAAGCTTTTCGCTACACTTGCATTAACATCTGCTAACCATGTGTATGTGACAAATAAAATTTGATTTGATTTGAGATTGTCTAGCCCGGCTGATTTGTAGGGGTCCAGATGTTGTAGCTCTTTCAGAACATCAGCTATCTGGATATGGGTGAAGAAGAAGTGGGGGAGGCTTTGGTACGTTGCTGTGGGGGGCGCAGAGCTGTTGACCGGGGTAGGGGTAGTCGGGTGGAAAGCATGGCCAGCCATAGAAAAATGCTTCTTGAAATTCTCGATTATCGTAGATTTATCGGTGGTGACAATGTTTCCTAGCCTCAGAGCAGTGGGCAGCTGGGAGGAGGTGCTCTTGTTCTCCATGGACTTTACAGTGTCCCAGAACATTTTGGAGTTTGTGCTACAGGATGCAAATTTCTGTTTGAAAAAGCTAGCGTTTGCTTTACTAACTGCCTGTGTATATTGGTCCCCTAACTTCCCTGAAAAGTTGCATATCGCGGGGGCTATTCGATGCTAATGCAGTACACCACAGGATGTTTTTGTGCTGGTCAAGGGCAGTCGAGTTTGGAGTGAACCAAGGGCTATATCTGTTCTTAGTTCTACATTTTTTGAATGGGGCATGCGTATTTAATATGGTGAGGAAAGCACTTTTAAAGAACAACCAGGCATCCTCTACTGACGGGATGAGGTCAATATCCTTCCAGGATACCTGGGCCAAGTTGATTACAAAGGCCTGCTCGCAGAAGTGCTTTAGGGAGCGTTTGACAGTGATTAGGTGTGGTTGTTTGACCGCGGACCCATTACGAATGCAGGCAATGAGACAGTGATCACTGAGATCCTGGTTGAAGACAGCAGAGGTGTATTTAGACGGCAGGTTGGTCAGGATGATATCTATGAGGGTGCCCGCATTTACGGATTTCGAGTTGTACCTGGTAGGTTCCTTGATCATTTGTGTGAGATTGGGGGCATCTATCAAATTGTAGGACAGTCGGGGTGTTAAGCATATCCCAGTTTAGGTCACCTAACAGTATGAACTCTGATGATAAATGGGGGGCAATCAATTCACATATGGTGTCCAGGGCACAGCTGGGGGCTGAGGGGGGTCTATAACAAGTGGCAAAGGTGAGATTTGTTTCTGGAAAGGTGGATTTTTAAAAGTAGGAGCTCGAACTGTTTGGGCACAGACTTGGATAGCATGACAGAACTCTGACGACTATCTTTGCAGTAGATTACAACTCCACCCCCTTTGGCAGTTCTATCTTGGCTGAAAATGTTGTAGTTGGGGATGGAAATTTCAGATTTCCATTGAATCATAAACTAGGATTCAGACATGGCTAGGACTTAAGGGTTGGCGGAGTGTGCTAAAGCAGTGACTAAAACAAACTTAGGGAGGAGGTTTCTGATGTTAACATGCATGAAACTAAGGCTTCTACGGTTCCAGAAGTCAACAAACGATAGCGCCTGGGGAATAGGAGTTAAACTGGGGGCTACAGGGCCTGGGTTAACCTCTACATCATCAGAGGAACAGAGGAGGAGTAGGATAAGGGTACGGCTAAAGGCTATGAGAACTGGTCGTCTAGTGCTTTGAGAACAGAGAACAAAAGGAGACGATTTCTGGGCGTGGTAGAATAGATTCAGGGCATAATGTACAGGCAATGGTATGGTAGGATGTGAGTACAGTGGAGAAAAACCTAGGCGTTGAGTGACGATGAGAGAGGTTTCGTCTCTGGAGGCACCAGTTAAGCCAGGTGAGGTCTCCGCATGTGTGTGGGGTGGACAAAAGAGCTATCTAAGGCATGCTGAGCGGGACTGGGGGCTCTACAGTGAAATAAAAAAATAAGAACTAGCCAAGGCATATTGACATTAGAGAGGCAAAAAGCAAGGCGAGCTAAGAAAACAACAGGTAAATGGTGATGAATCGGCAGAGCGGGTCAGTTAGGTACATACACGACCTGAGTCCAGGGGGCATCAGCTGTGTAGCCAAGTGATCATAGGGTCAAAAGAGCAGCAATAGGTGAGTCAGGGTGCTGTTCGGAAGTCATACTACGCTAGGCAAGCAGGGGACACAGCGTTCAGAAAAGCTAGTGGGCCGGGGATAGTAGATGGTTCTTCGACGACATTGTAACAGAATAGCCTGTTGAGACCACATCGGGCAGTCACATCGGCAATGTTAGCAAGCTAACATTTGAAGCTAGTTTGTTAGCTTAGCTACCTGCAGATTCAGACTACAGCTATGAAAATGTTCGTATTGTTAGAAGTATGAGTTGGGGTTATGCCGGTTCATCGTTTAGCAAGCTATCTACATAGCTAGCTGCATGTCTAAACAAAAGACTCCACTTCGGCCTCATTATTACATGACCCATCAAATTAGCAGGTGTGTCTACGGGTGATTACGGCCATTGATTGTATTTCATGAACATGTGCACGTCTAGACAATAGTGACCCATCCACTTAAATAGATGTGGGTGAGGGGTGGTTATAGTATTTCCTTCACAGGACCCATCAATTTAGGCAAGTTTGTTGGGTAAGCGTCATCTAATAACAATAAAACATTTATCAAATATCTTTATCTGGACACTTTCTGTTTTACAAGTACTATCACTACCATTTACACTTACTTTATCCTGTGCATGTGACAAATAAACAAAGATTTTATTTGATATAGCATGCTTTTACCACATGCCCTCGTGAATCCTTAAAGAGATGGGTGAAAGACCCAGAATTTCTCCTTACTGTAGGCTACTACCACTTAAGATCATTAGTCTTAATCCTTACTACACTACTCACTGTTTAGCACATGACCTCATGTGAATCCTTAAAGAGATGGGTGGGGTTGGCTTAAGAGGGTGTGAACAATGCTACATTTAGGTGTAGACAAAGAGCTCTCAAGTAGGTGTACCAAAACATTCCAGGGCCATTTTCTCAAAAGTGGGGTTACAAGTTTATCAACTTTGAAAGCAGAATTACTTTGAACTGCAGTGTATGATACACCATTTCCTAGCGCTGAGTCTCTACTTTTATTCAATGTAAATAATAAAATCTATGTGGTCGGTCACATATACAGTGGGCTCCAAAATTACTGGCACAAATATAAAAAATATAATTATAGAGATAAACTCAAAATAATACCAACATGTGAGAAATAATGTACTTTATTAATGTTTCAATGGAACCAACCAAAATAAGTTATTGATTTGATTAAAAATCAATGTCCTCCAAATCAAGGTTTCACAATTAATGGCACCCTTAAAGATTATTGTAAACTGCACTACCAAAATTAAACCACAAATTAAATTCCACTTATTTAAGTTTATCTAAGTCTTAAGGAACTATATTGAGCCATTACATCACTTCCTGTTTCACTAGGGTATAAAAATGAGGTAACACACATGCAATATCCCGCTGTCATCAAACACCATGAAGAAAACAAAATAACTAGCAGTTCAAAAGAGACAGATGGTCATAGACCTTCATAAATCTGGTAATGGCAACAAAAAGATCCGCAAACGATTGAATATACCACTGAGCACTGTCAGGGCAATTATTAGAAAATTCAAAAGATATGGAACAGTTGAAAACCTCACGGGTAGAGGACACAAATGCATTTTGCCCCCCAGGATAGGGAGGAGGATGGTGAGAGAAGCAACAAAATCCCTAAGAAACGCTGTGAAAGAATTGCAGGCCTTGGTGGTGTCTTGGGGTCACCAGGTTTCAAAAAGCACCATCAGACGCCACCTCCACATCCACAGGCTCTTTGGAAGGGTTGCCAGAAGAAAGCCCTTTCTGACCCCAAGACACAGATGCAAGCGCTTGGAGTTTGCCAAACGTCATTTAAATTATGACTGGAAGAAGGTGCTCTGGTCAGATGAGACCAAAATTGAATGTTTTGGTCAGATACAGCATCGGCATGTTTGGCGTCGAAACAGAGATGCATACAAGGAGAGGCACCTCATACCCACAGTGAAATATGGAGGGGGGTCAGTGATATTTTGGGGCTGTTTTAATTTCAAAGGTCCAGGGGCACTGGTTAAGATTGATGGCATAATGAATTCTACCAAGTATCAGGCAATTTTGTCTGACAATCTGGTTGCCTCTGCCAGAAGGATGGGAAAAGGCCATAGGTGGACTTTCCAACAAGACAGTGACCCGAAACATACGTCAAGATCCACACAGAAATGGTTCTGTGACAACAAAATCAATGTTCTGCCATGGCCATCTCAGTCGCTGGACCTCAATCCAATCGAAAACCTGTGGGCTGAGTGGAAGAGGGCAGTTGATAAGCGCAAACCCAAGAATGTGAAGGATCTTGAAAGGATCTGCATAGAGGAATGGTCCAAAATCCCTCCAAATGTGTTCCTTAACCTTGTCAAACATTACAGGAAAAGACTCCATGCTGTTATCCTTGTCAGAGGTGGTTGCACTATGTACTAAATGAGGAGTGCCAATAATTATGAAACCTTGATTTTGGTTAAATTAATTGTGTATTAAATAACTGAATGATTTTGGTTGGTTCCATTGAAACATTAATAAAGTGTAGAATTTCTCACGTTGGTATTTTGAGTTTATCTCTATAACTACATTGTTTATATTTTTTTAAGTGTTGTTTGTGCATTGCCAATCAGGGGTGCCAGTAATTTTGGAGCCCACTGTAGCTGTGGGCTACAGTAGTTCATTTAGCAGACAAAATGTGAACCAATTCAAGAAACTAGGCGTATGTCACAAGTCATAAATTCACAGAAGAACCGTTTGAACGTAAACATTTTTTTTTCATCAAAAGGAATTTCTGCCAAAAAACGCATTCTCGAACTTGTGAACTTTCATGTGCTTTAATAACAAACTTTTATGCCATCTGTAAATATTGGTTTAGCCAAAGAAAAAGTCAGGAAACTTCCCTCTATCCATGATTAGAGTTGCACATTTTGGGGAATATTCAGAGGTGGAAACTGTCCGTGGGAATTAACGGGAATATATGGGAATTAACAGAAATATATGCAAATTAATATTAATAGCATTTAAATGAAGATGTTTACCATGTTTACCATATCATATGGAAAGAGAAACAGAAACGTGATCATAAGTAGACATTGCAAATGATTGAATTCTTCCAAAACAAATTTTAAAAACATTGTCAATCAAATCAATTTTTATTAGTCACATGCACCGAATACAACAGGTAATGCTTCACCTTACAGTAAAATGCTTACTTACGAGCCCCTAACCAACAAGAGATAAAAGTAACAAGAAATTAAAGAGAAGCAGTAAAAAATAACAATCTATACATGGGGGTGCCGGTACAGAGTCAGTGTGCTGGGACACCAGTTAGTTGAGGTAGTATGTACATGTAGGTAGAGTTAATTAAAGTGACTATGCATAGATGACAACAAAGAGTGGCAGTGGTGGGGAGGGGGGGTTAGGGGCTCCCATCAGAGATGATTGCAATACAGTCTGCTTTCTCTATGATTTGCTTGACCTTCACTTGCACTCTGTTGAACTCTGCATCCAGCAAATTAGTAGATAAAGCATGTCTGGTTGTAGGGGTGTATGCTGGGCAAAGAAAAATCAGAAATCCCTTCCAATTCACATTGCCTGTGAGCATCAGAAGTGAACCAGTTGCATACACAGCTTGAGCATTTCTCAGACTACAATTCTCCATTGAATTAAAAAAAAATCTAATTCCAGGAGGACCATGAGCTGTTGCTATCGATAAGGTGTCTGATTAGTCATTTTCACCTCAAATAGAAGTAGAGGGACTTCTGTCAGAGGTTGCTTGTCGTGAGTGCTGAGGGACCTTTATTTACCTGGCCAGATGATTCTACATCTTTGTTGCATTCTTCACATTTGATTTCGCACAGTATTTGCAAATGTACACAGCTTTTCTTTCTACATTAGCTGCAGTGAAATGTGTCCACATGTCAGATAGTGCCCGTGGCATTGTCCTTTAAAGATGAGAAAAAAAAATGAGTAAAAAAAACCAAATACAATTCCATGTACAGATAAATAAACTCAGCAAAAAAAGAAAAGTCCTCTCACTGTCAGCTGGTTTCATTTTCAGCTAACTTAACGTGTAAATATTTGTATGAACATAACAAGATTCAACAACTGAGACATAAACTGAACAAGTCCCACAGACATGTGACTAACAGAAATTGAATAATGTGTCCCTGAACAAAGGGTCAAAATCAAACGTAACAGTCAGTATTAGTTGTGGCCACCAACTGCATTAAGTACTGCAGTGCATCTCCTCCTCATGGACCGCACCAGATTTGCCAGTTCTTGCTGTGAGATGTTACCCCACTCTTGCACCAAGGCAGGTTCCCGGACATTTCTGGGGGACCGTAGCCCTCACCCTCTGATCCAACAGGTCCCAGACGTGCTCAACAAGATTGAGATCTGGGCTCTTCGCTGGCCATGGCAGAACACTGACATTCCTGTCTTGCAGGAAATCACGCACATAACGAGCAGTATGTCTGGTGGCATTGTCATGCTGGAGGGTCATGTCAGGATGAGCCTGTAGGTAGGGTACCACATGAGGGAGGAGGATGTCTTCCCTATAACGTACAGCGTTGAGATTGCCTGCAATGACAACAAGCTCAGTCCAACGATGATTTGACACACCACCCCAGACCATGACGTGCCCTCCACCTCCAAATCGATCCAAATCAAATCAAATGTATTTGTCACATACACAAGGTTAGCAGATGTTAATGCGAGTGTAGCGAAATGCTTGTGCTTCTAGTTCCGACAATGCTGTAATAACCAACAAGTAATATAGCTAACAATTCCAAAACTACTACCTTATAGACACAAGTGTAAGGGGATAAAGAATATGTACATAAAGATATATGAATGAGTGATGGTACAGAGCGGCATAGGCAAGATACAGTAGATGGTATTGAGTGCAGTATATACATATGAGATGAGTATGTAAACAAAGTGGCATAGTTAAAGTGGCTAGTGATACATGTATTACATAAGGATACAGTCGATGATATAGAGTACAGTATATACGTATGCATATGAGATGAATAATGTAGGGTATGTAAACATTATATTAGGTAGCATTGTTTAAAGTGGCTAGTGATATATTTTACATCATTTCCCATCAATTCCCATTATTGAAGTGGCTGGAGTTGAGTCAGTGTGTTGGCAGCAGCCACTCAATGTTAGTGGTGGCTGTTTAACAGTCTGATGGCCTTGAGATAGAAGCTGTTTTTCAGTCTCTCGGTCCCAGCTTTGATGCACCTGTACTGACCTCGCCTTCTGGATGATCGCGGGGTGAACAGGCAGTGGCTCGGGTGGTTGTTGTCCTTGATGATCTTTATGGCCTTCCTGTGACATCGGGTGGTGTAGGTGTCCTGGAGGGCAGGTAGTTTGCCCCCGTTCCATGCCTCGGTGTAACAAAACAGGTGATGTCTGGTGAGGACCTGCCTTACAACAGGCCTACAAGCCCTGAGTCCAGCCTATTGCGGACAGTCCGAGCACTGATGGCGGGATTGTGCATTCCTGGTGTAACTCAGGCAGTTGTTGCCATCCTGTACCTGTCCCGCAGTTGTGATGTTCGGATGTACTAATCCTGTGCATGTGTTAGATGTAGTCTGCCACTGCTAGGACGATCAGCTGTCCGTCCTGTCTCCCTGTAGCGCTGTCTTAGGCGTCTTACAGTACGGACATTGCAATGTATTGCCCTGGCCATATCTGCAGTCCTCATCCCTCCTGGCAGCATGCCTAAGGCACGTTCACCCAGATGAGCAGGGACCCTGACCATCGTTCTTTTGGTGTTTTTCAGAGTCAGTAGAAAGGCCTCTTTAGTGTCCTAGTGTCTGTAAGCTGTTAGTGTCTTAATGACCATTCCACAGGTGTGTGTTCATACATTTTTATGGTTCAATGTTTAAACTCTTTACAATGAAGATCTGTGAAATTATTTGGATTTTTACGAATTATCTTTCAATCCTTTGGATCCTGAAAAGGGGACGTTTCGTTTTTTTGCTGAGTTTAGTTAAGCAGTTAGATTAAACAACTCCTTTGTAAGATAAACGTTTTCAAATGAAACATGTATGGAAACAGATGAATTAACACTCCTCAGTTAGTAGGCTCAAGGAAGCTAAAACCCACATGGTAGCAAAAACTATCTAGCAGAAATTGTTAACAAGTTAGAAATGATTTAAACACAATTTGATGTAGGCTACTATACTATACTAGTTAACAAAAAAAGCATGTATGTCATATAAAATATATTCACCCCACCCAGTATTGTAATCAAAACTTAGACAGTGTAGTAGTGTGGGCTCAATAGCATCTCATTAGTGTGCAAGATCCTGAGAATCAGCTGTACATGTGATGGAAGAATGCACTGTGCATTCCACTGAATTGGGGATAGTTTAACCAAAACATGCCACAAGACCTAGAATTGCCTTATGTGTATCCCACAAAAAAAGGTTCACTGTTATAAACTAACTTTTTTAAATGAATTTAAGCAAAATTCCCCAAATTCCAGAGCTTAACTTCCCATGGAAAATTTCCGTAAAAATTCAGAAAATGTACCAGAAACTTTCTGACCCTTTGCAACCCTAGCATGATTGGCTGAGATAATGAATAGGCTGGACATGCCGAGAGATGAGTTTCAGATTGTTCTGCGGTGTAGCATCTTGTGTCTATAAAATTAGCTGCTCGTTATGCGTAGATTATCCTTTCTACAGCAGTTGGTTCTAAAGATATAACGTTAGCCATGGAGAACTGCAAATATGTTGCTACTGCGCACAATAACATTGCTGTCCTGAATATATCAGGCGATATCTACAAAGGTCAGTGGGAAAAAGTTGTGATGGATTACTTTCTGGAGGACGATCGTGCCATGCTGACTCTCTTTGACTCTGAAAATGAATCAGATGATGAGGAAATCCCTTTTTTAGGTAAAAACATTTTAATTGAAGAAGACATTGTAGAGTCTTCTGATGACGGTGTGGGGAAGAAACAGCGATCAACAGTGTTGTTGTCACGGGAAGAAATTGGCAGAGTTTTGAAATCAGTTTTGACAACAAGCTCAGTCCAATATTAGGAAAGTTGAAAAATAAATATAGTAGGCCTAGCCTATAGAAAGCTGATTATCCTCTTTTTAGTAGAGGCCATAACTCTGTTTTCTTGTGCATTTGCAAAGCCAATTGAAATGTTGCGAGACATGAGCTCATGGGCTCTCATGAAGTGTTTGATTAGATTTTCGAAATACATTTTGCATTGATGTCACAGTGATTTGAGGGACAATAGAGTGCTGAGTACCAGGCAGTTAGCAAGTTTGATAGGCTACTAATGACCATCAGCAGCATCAGAACTTGGAGAAGCCTAATTACCGTTACTAAACGGTCACGTGGAATTTGACTGCCTTCATGACTCGTGACCGCCGGTGTGGTGGTAATACAGTCACCACAACAGCCCTAATCCTGCCTTCCGTTGCTTAAAAAGTTCTGGGACACTGTAAAGTCTATGGAGAACAAGAGCACCTCCTCCCAGCTGCCCACTGCTCTGAGGCAAGGAAACACTGTCACCACCGATAAATCCACTATAATTGAGAATTTCAAGAAGCATTCCTCTACGGCTGGCCATGCTTTCCACATAGCTACCCCTACCCGCCAAAGCCCCCACCATTTCTCCTTTACCCAAATCCAGATAGCTGATGTTCTGAAAGAGCTGCAAAATCTGGACCCCTACAAATCAGCCGGGCTAGACAATCTGGACCCTCTCTTTCTAAAATTACCTTTGCAACCCCTATTACTAGCCTGTTCAACCTCTCTTTTGTATCATCTGAGATTCCCAAAGATTGTTAAAGCTGCCACGGTCATCCCCCTCTTCAAAGGGGGTGACACTCTAGACCCAAACTTCTACAGACCTATATCTATCCTACCCTGTCTTTCTAAGGTCTTCGAAAGCCAAGTTAACAAACTTGAGAAGATTACACTTCGAATCCCAACATACCTTCTCCGCTATGCAATCTGGTTTCAGAGCTGGTCATGGGTGCACCTCAGCCACACTTAAGGTTCTAAACAACATCATAACCGCCATCGATAAGAGACATTACTGTGAAGCCATATTCATCGACCTGGCCAAGGCTTTCGACTCTGTCAATCACAACATTCTTATTGGCAGACTCGACAGCCTTGATTTCTCAAATTATTGCCTCGCCTGGTTTACCAACTACTACTCTGATAGAATTCAGTGTGTCAAATCGGAGGGCCTGTTGTCCGGACCTCTGACAGTCTCTATTGGTGTGCCACAGGGTTCAATTCTCGGGCCGACTCTCTTTTCTGTATACATCAATGATGTTGCTCTTGCTGCTGGTGATTCTCTGATCCACCTCTACGCAGAAGACACCATTCTGTATACTTCTGGCCCCTCCTTGGACACTGTGTTAACTAACCTCCAGACGAGCTTCAATGCCATACAACTCTCCTTCCGTGGCCTCCAACTGCTCTTAAACTCAAGTATAACTAAGTGCAATCGATCACTGCCCGCACCTGCTCGCCCATCCAGCATCACTACTCTGGACGGCTCTGACTTAGAATACGTGGACAACTACAAATACCTGGGTGTCTGGTTAGACTGTAAACTCTCCTTCCAGACTCACATTAAGTATCTCCAATCCAAAATTAAATCTAAAATCGGCTTCCTATATCGCAACAAAGCATCCTTCACTCATCCTGCTAAACATACCATCGTAAAACTGACCATCCTACCGATCCTTGACTTTGGTGATGTCATCCATAAAATAGCCTACAACACTCTACTCAACAAACTGGATGCAGTCTATCACAGTGCCATCCCTTTTGTCACCAAAGCCCCATACACTACTCACCATTGCGACCTGTACGCTCTCTTTGTTTGGCCCTTACTTCATACTCGTCGCCAAACCCACTGGCTACAGGTTATCTACAAGTCTCTGCTAGGTAAAGCCCTGCCTTATCTCAGCTCACTGATCACCATAGCAGCACCCACTCGTAGCACGCGCTCCAGAAGGTATATCTCGTCACCCCCAAAAGCCAATTCCTCCTTTGGTCGTCTTTCCTTCCAGTTCTCTGCTGCCCATGACTGGAACGAATTGCAAAAATCTCTGAAGCTGGAGACTCACATCTCCCTCACTACCCTTAAGCACCAGCTGTCAGAGCAGCTTACAGATCACTGCACCTGTACATAGCCCATCTATCTCACCTCACCCCCATACTGGTATCTATTTATTTATTTATTTTGCTCCTTTGCACCCCAGTATCTCTACCTGCACATTCATCTTCTGCCATTCCATTGTTTAATTGCTATATTGTAATTACTTCGCCACCATGGCCTATTTATTTCCTTAACTTACCTCATTTGCACTCACTGTATATAGACTTTTTGTTTTCTTTTGTTCTACTGTATTATTGACTATGTTTTGTTTATTCCATGTGTAACTCTGTGTTGTTGTATGTGTCGAATTGCTACACTTTATCTTGGCTAGGTCGCAGTTGCAAATGAGAACTTGTTCTCAACTAAATAAAGGTGAAATAAAACATTTAAAGAAAGAAATTAACTCAGGTGTGAGCCTGTACTGAACTTTTATCAGGGTTTCATGATTAATAGGCTACTTTCACACTCGAAATGACCTCAAAGCTCTTGGGATTCTGGATAGAAGTTCTAAAAAGTGAAGAAACTTGTTATGGAGCCAGCTTACAGTATGTCAGGAGGAAACTAGGGCAGCAGACAAATTACAGTGCCGACAGAGGAGATGATCTGATTCTGCTCCAATGCCTCAACCCAAAAATAAGGCAACTATGGGACCTGTAGAGGAGTTTCCACCCAAGTGGAGAGTGAAGGGAAAGCGGCCAACTTGCATATGCAACAATCCCCCAGTGGAATGTCATGATCTCTGTGTTATGTCTTCTGTGATCCAAGGGTGTGGAGCGGGAAAGTTTATTTAGGGTAGAATCTCTGTTTGACTCACGATAATTTCTGCGAGGCTCAACATTTGTGGGTCAAACCATTTCCCTCAGCCACACACCTGAAATTATGTTGTAGGAATGCTCAGCATCATTTTACACCCAACAATATTAAAGCCTTTATTGAGCTAAATTTCAGGAACTGGTGAGAAATGTGTTGAATTATTATGTGTTTTACACTCAGCAAAAGATGAGGGTCAACCTGATTTGAAAAATGGTTTCTAGTGATTTATGATTGCATCCCTGAGGAGCAGTAAAGAGCTCTGATGAGTGTGCTAGAGAGTTTGGCAACATTAGGAGTAAGTGTACGTAAACCATCACCATACTTCATCTTAAATAGAAATTACTAGCTAAACTAGTAAACACTGGCTAACAATACTACACAGCTAGCTGTGAGGAGCTACTGCATCTTGAAAACAGACAACAAACTATGACAGGCAATTTCATAAACACATGAAAAAGTGCGGCTTCACGTTACAACTGTACACCATCCACAAAGTATTGAGCTGAGATGTAATTATTTCTTAATAAAGTATATTATGATTCCTTGGCGAGCCAGAGAGTGCAAAGCATGTTCGTGTTCCCTGCAAGCGTCTATCTGAACAGTGTGATTGAGCTTAAAGGGCAAAGAACAGAGATGAGCTTCAAATGAACTGTCGGTGTTTGTTGGCACCATGGCACAAACACTAACTCAAACAAACAGGGTTTGTTTCTACTTAGCAGAACACAAGAATTGAAGAGTGATCAGATGAGCCACTAGAAGATTTCATAGAATAGAGAGGAATTAAGGAGTGGATCAGGTACACTAACTATTGCTAGATTTCTACAACATTAGTAGCCCTAAATAAGTACAATAAAATCTCATAATGTTACAACCGGCCATGACCAGGAATCCCATAATCCCATAGCACAATTGGCCCAGCGTCGCCTGGGTTTATAGGGGAGGGTTTGGCTGCCCTTATCTCTCTCTTTCATCATCTTTGGTGGTCATTTCACTACCCAGTGGCCTTCCCTCATTCCTGATCATGACTTCCCCTTCATTCCACCCCAGTGCATGTTGGGATTGGGCATGCCGTCTCCTCAGCTGGATACTTTACCCCCATGGAGGTTGCAAATGTCACTGGCCTGGAAGAATGACTTCCAGGAGACTCAATCACTCCATCAGTGTTCAGTGTTTTCATCTACAGATCTATAAAGCACACCAGCAAGAGTAGCAGCTGCTATTGCGTCAGCTAATGGGGATCCTAATAAAATACGAAACACCAAGCCTGTGTGAACGTATCATTCTCAAATTGGGCTACAATATAATCAAGCTTTAAACTTAACTGGTTCCGGAAAAACACAAAACATTGTTCAGATGAGGATTTGGAGATGTTGGTGAAGATAACTAACCCTGTTAGCTGTAATGTTATAATCATGGTTGTGAGTGACAAGTGGAGAATCCATTTCATGGGTCATCCATTGTCTCTGCCCTTCTTGCTGTACCTGGTCCCACAATGATAACATATACATCTGTATCATATACTTTCAGTCAGTGCATTCAATATGAGGACTAAACAACACCGTAACTGATTAATGGACCATACAGTATGACTATGTTCAAAGACCTATAAGGGACTTGTAAAAGGCAGTATCTCCACCCATTCCTTGTGTGGACAGCTGTTGACCGTTTCTCCTCACTGATTAGCACAGACAGTGAGCCAGAGCCAGCAGCAGTGATCTCTGGACAAGACTAATATTTACAGACACAGAGACAGGGGAGAAGCTATGTTTCCATCAAACAGAGCAGGACAGCATAATGTTCCTGGCTATTACCAAGTGCCCCTGGAACAAAGGGTTTCCTCTGCGGCCTTCACCACAGTCATGAGACCTGAAATACAGTCTGGCTGGACATAACAAGGTTTTACTGGCCATAACGTGGTTGTCTGACCTATCTACCTCACTTTTGAGGCAGCAGCAGGTAGCCTAGTGGTGGCAGGTAGCCTAGTGGTTAGCGCGTTGGACTCAAATCCCTGAGCTGACAAGGTAAAAAATCTGTTGTTCTGCCCCTGAAGGCAGTTAACCCACTGTTCCTAGGCTGTCATTGTAAATAAGAATTTGTTCTTAACTGACTTGCCCAGTAAAATATAAAAATGATAAGAGCCTCTTCCAACTGTGAAATGCAATGTAATTAAAGTGTAATGAGAGAGTATCAGACAGGGTTTCACAGAGACTTGATGCCGATTTATGCACATACATCCACATTTTCTTTCTACTATTACAGAGACCGAAGAGCCCACCCTGTTCAGAGCTGTGGTGGGCTCTTTATGGGTTTCAATTGGAATGTTTGGGATCAGAAGCCCAAGAAGTTTCCCTCGAGGGCAACTTTATGTCTCTCGAATCGATTAAGAGGCAACTTCACCCCACAGCCAATCTCTCAGCCTGAGGTAATTTTTTCCTCTCTCACGACTAGTCTGCAGGACGTATGACACGTGTGCAATGGGATTTTCCCTACTTCAATCAGGAACCAGTGGTCTTCAATGGGACCATTCAGTTCCCCTGATTGAAACATAATGTTGTGGGAAATACACTGAGGACATTGAGGTTTGACTCCCCATTGAGCAGCAGATGGCCATCACAAAAACATTTATGTTGGTCTCATCTCATAGAGAATCTCATAGCAATGTTTTTTGCAACATATTGCAATATATCATAAGTATTTTCATCCATTTAGAGGGCAGCAGGTCAGTTTGATAGGAAATCAATTGAACCTCCATGGACAGGACAGGGTTGAGAAAAGCTGAGTGAGGAAATGTATGCATGGTAAGGAAAATAGCTCTGTGAGATGCTATAGCATACAGATTCACTGTTTTTAATGCAAGTTCACCTTACTATAAGTTTAAGATGATTGAGTGCATGATCAAACAGATACTGGGGAATGGTTCTACATCATTGTTCTATGGTGAAACTTACCTGGAGATCAAAAAAAGTGCTGTATCTCCTGTAGATGACATGAGAGGTGGAGTCAGAGTATGTGACATTGATGAGGTACACCTACGGAAGAAAACACACAAGGAAGACTTATTAACAACAAAGTCCCATTCATCAAAGACACATAATATCATTTAGTTTTGACTGTCCCCAAACTTACATAGAGCATTCCCTTCAGACTAAACTTCAAGAGGTCAGTAGAGGTCAAGTTAACTCATTAGGCCTGTCTGTCAGCACACACCTCATTTGAATCCTGTGTGGGGTCATAGAGGGGGTCAACAGGTTTTAACCATTTGCCACTTTATTCTGGGTTTGAAATTCAAACACCTCAAGGAAATAATCCAATATTTTCACTTCATTGGCTCTTACTTTGATAGTAACTCCAGCTAGTTAGGTTACATTTCCGAGTATTTTACAATCTTGTTTTGTCAGACTCTAGTCTACAGCTATGGCATAGATTCCACAGGGGGCTGTTGGCTATAACTATATGGCTAGAGTGGGAGCTCTCCCTGGCACTCACTATGTGCCACAAACACTTGGGCACACCCTTTCTTCTACTGCAGAAACATATGCTATTGTTCTGCATTTGCATGTGAGTTTTGAGTGTTGTTACACATGGCTACAATCTGTAAAAATGTAAGTGTCCTACGTGAAATCAAGTCTTGATTTTACATCATAGTTCACTACAGAAATAATGTGTTGCAGGGTGGAGCAAGTTCCTGTGCAGTTAGTGCTGACGGCATGACCAAATGCCATGGATAATGGGTTTAGAAAACAGTGTCTTAAAGTGTGGTAAATACAGCATGTCTACGAGAATGGATAGAGAGTACATTTTGAGCTGTGCAGTTCATGTAATGTCAGTTCAGACTAGAGGTCGACCGATTAATCAGAATGGCCGATTAATTAGGGACGATTTCAAGTTTTAATAACAATCGGAAATCGTTTTTGGACACCGACTTGGACAATTTTTTTTACACCTTTATTATCCTTTATTTAACTAGGCAAGTCAGTTAAGAACACATTCTTATTTTCAATGACGTCCTAGGAACGGTGGGTTAACTGCCTTGTTCAGGGGCAGAATGACAGATTTTTACCTTGTCAGCTTGGGGATTCAATCTTGCAACCTTACATGCTGACCAGACCGGGCACGTCGCGTGCGCGAGCGTTGCAAATTAAATTTAGAAATCCATGTTATTCAATTGTTGCACCCACACTGCTCACGCGCGCCAACGAGCGTCTGCGACACCAAGGGCTAAAATAGAACTCATTTTTATTTCTGACGCAGATCGTGCTAAAAGTCCTGCCTCTCCCATCTCCTCATTGGTTTCTAGAAGCAGGTACCCACGTGCCATCTCCTCATTGGTTATACCCACAAGGGTGACTGAAAGGAACTGTTTTGCCAGTAGTTGTGGTAATACAATTAGATGTGATCACCATATAAGTTAAACGATGAAAAAGCCTGGAAGGAGGAGAGATGACTAGAAACGATTAGGTTGGCCATTTTATGTGTGGATTAATTGTCAGAGTAGAGGTCCTTGTGCATTTCAGGTAAAATAACAACTCAATGTTTATATCCCATGACAAATTAGCTAGCAACAGCAAGCTAGCTAAATAGGACAAATTAACGTTAGCTAGCAAGTGCAAGCTAACTAGCTAAATTGCCATACATGTTTCATAATTTTCGACCTGTCCCCAATTTAATGTCATTGGTTCAGAGTTTGTTTTGATATTTTAACCTGTGTGTCGTGATCGTGTTTGTTGTGGGGGGGCATAATAAATGTATGCACGATAGCGCACGATGGCGCACGAGCGCAGCCGGTTTGGGTTCCGTGTTAAAGTTAACTAGTCCAACTCTCGTAACTCGTAACAGGCAGTCTCCTTGTGGAGTGCAATGTAATCAGGTGGTTAACCTGATTACATTGCACTCCACAAGGAGACTGCCTGTTACGCGAATACAGTAAGAAGCCAAGGTAAGTTGCTAGCTATCATTAAACTTATCTTATAAAAAACAATCAATCAATCATAATCACTAGTTAACTACACATGGTTGATGATATTACTAGTTTATCTAGCGTGTCCTGCGTTGCATATAACCGATGCGGTGCGTAATCGCAAAAAAGGACTGTCTTGCTCCAATGTGTACCTAACCATAAACATCAATGCCTTTCTTAAAATCAATACACAAGTATATATTTTTAAACCTGCATATTTAGTTAATATTGCCTGCTAACCTGGCTCGTTGCGAACTCTGTGAAGACTATTTCTTCCTAACAAAGACAGCCAACTTCGCCAAACGGGGGATGATTTAACAAAAGCGCATTTGTGAAAAAAGCACAATCGTTGCACGACTGTACCCAACCATAAACATCAATGCCTTTCTTAAAATCAATACACAGAAGTATATATTTTTAAACCTGCATATTTAGCTAAAAGAAATCCAGGTTAGCAGGCAATATTAACCAGGTGAAATTGTGTCACTTCTCTTGCATTCATTGCAGTGTTTATGCAACAGAATTTTACTTAATTATGACATAACATTGAAGGTTGTGCAATGTAACAGGAATATTTAGACTTATGGATGCCACTCGTTAGATAAAATACGTAACGGTTCCGTATTTCACTGAAATAATAAACGTCTTGTTTTTGAGATGATAGTTTCCGGATTCGACCATATTAATGACCTAAGGCTCGTATTTCTGGGTGTTATTATGTTAAAATTAAGTCTATGATTTGATAGAGCAGTCTGACTGAGAAATGGTAGGCAACAGCAGGCTCGTAAGCATTCATTCAAACAGCACTTTCGTGCGTTTTGCCAGCAGCTCGTCGCTGTGCTTCAAGCATTGAGCTGTTTATGACTTCAAGCCTATCAACTCCCAAGATTAGGCTGATGTAACCGATGTGAAATGGCGAGCTAGTTAGCGGGGTGCGCGCTAATAGCGTTTCAAACGTCACTCGCTCTGAGACATGGAGTGGTTGTTCCCCTTGCTCTGCAAGGGCCGTGGCTTTTGTGGAGCGATGGGTAACGCTGCTTCGAGGGTGGCTGTTGTTGATGTGTTCCTGGTTCGAGCCCAGATAGGGGCGAGGAGAGTGACGGAAGCTATACTGTTACACTGGCAATACTAAAGTGCCTATAAGAACATCCAATAGTCAAAGGTATATGAAATACAAATTGTATAGAGAGAAATTGTCCTATAATTCCTATAATAACTACAACCTAAAACTTCTTACCTGGGAATATTGAAGACTCCTGTTGAAATGAACCACCAGCTTTCATATGTTCTCATGTTCTGAGCAAGGAACTTAAACGTTAGCTTTTTTACATGGCACATATTGCACTTTTACTTTCTTCTCCAACACTTTGTTTTTGCATTATTTAAACCAAATTGAACATGTTTCATTTTATTTGAGGCTAAATTTATTTTATTGATGTATTATATTAAGTTAAAATAAGTGTTCATTCAGTATTGTTGTAATTGTCATTATTACAAATACATTTTTTTTTTTTATCGGCCGATTAATCGCTATCGGCTTTTTTTTGGTCCTCCGATAATCGATATCGGTATTGAAAAATCATTATCGGTCGACCTCTAGTTCAGACACCTCATTTGTTCGTATGACGTATATTTATTATGGCAGTGTTTTGGGCCCAACATAGTACTGCTGAATGTACAATACAGATGTAGGATTTTAATTTGAGCCAGTTTGATACAGTAGGAAAATAATACTGCAGCAACAGAAAATGTGAATAATAGATACATTTTTCATAAGGGAAAATCAAGTCCAAAATTTAAAAGTGGAAATTCCAAACTTCAGATGGCTTTTTAAACCTGAAATACACTACATGTTTTACATTCCCTGCATTTCAGGAACGTTCTCCTGGAACAGGGTGATCTGATTAAGATCCTACATTTGTAAAAAAAAAAATAATAATAATAATAATAATCACATTCCTTTAAAATAATAATGGGTTGCAAACTTGCAATAAAATCCAACATGGTATCTGACCATATCCACATCACTCTGCATGCAAGTCAGCATAATATCTGCATGACTACCAATTTCTCAAGACTTTGTCAAAGATCAAATTCTACAAAATATCTCCATGATGCAGGATATTAAGCAAAAACGCCTGCCATTAAAGCTAGGGTATGTGGATACTGTTATTAAGTATTCTTAGTAGCTAAAAGCCAAAGGACATAGGGCTTTGTCCAAGGCAAGTGAAAAAAGGGGTTGTCAATACTTGTCATTGTCCCATTTGATTCATATATAGTATAGATCATTTTGTCATTTTAACAACAAGTTCAGCGGTAGTACTGTAGTTTCCAAGGGCTCTCCCAGTGCTTGTGTCCAGTGTTCCTCTCTTGCCCGTGCAAGGAAGTCACACTGGAACCTTGGACACAAAAGACAACTGTTTGCTTCTTTCCTCTCTATAAAACAGGATAAGCCTTTTTCAGTTGCTTAGCTCATGAGATTTGTTGTATGTTTTCCTCACTGGACTTCGCAGGCTAGCAGCATCTCCTAATGTGACACCCCAGGGGGAATGATTTGCACTGGGCTTAGGGACCTCAGGGAGGACTGGTTACATTGATCCTCTCTCTGCTTAATTAATCCTATTGGACCTGGTGGACTAATTTATTTTCCTCCATAGAGACTAGCATTGTTCCCACTTGTCCCAGTGCATTAAGTCTACAATATGGATAACTGAGGTTCTTACTTATTGACAGAAGAATGACCACAAAAGTATAATAAAAGAATAAACCTGTGCACGTATTGACAGTAATAGCCCAGACAAAACTTCAATGCATTGTTTATGATCATGAACCACAAGTCAAGTGTCTAGCACTGGCAGAGACAATTAGAGTACTCACGTAATGTTTAGAGGGATTCCGCTTCTTCTGCACAGCCATAACCTTCACTTCAAGGACCGTTCGGACCTGCATCTTGAACTTCAAAAATGATCATACAATCCTGTAATCCAGCTGGCAGAAAATGACTAATGTGGGGGCTCCTCTTATTGTCAAAAATAAAGTTTCAGCAGGTCAATCTATCAAAGCGCAAATCTCCCTATAAAGACAATGTAGGCCAAACTAAACTTCCATGTTTGTCAAGTAAAATGTGGCGTAGCAATGCACGTATTGGAGCGCTCAGATCCACTACATACATACAATCAATGCAAGTTGCCAGCTTCCAGTCGCCGTTCAGATCCACTACATACATACAATCAATGCAAGTTGCCAGCTTCCAGTCGCCGCTCAGATCCACTACATACATACAATCAATGCAAGTTGCCAGCTTCCAGTCGCTGGTTATTTTTGCTGAGCAAGAAAAACTGTGAACAACACACTGAACAGAGGGAGGATGGCAATTCGCGAGCACATAATGCAGAGCACTGCGCAGCTTCAGCCCTCCTTGGAAGAAAAGTAGGTTGGACCTTCTGTTCTTCTTCGGTATCATGGTGTTAGCGCATTTTGTTCGTGCAAGCAGCGGTAATATGTGTTCAGTCCCCTTACATTTTGTGATACAAAAAATAAAAATGATGATGCAAAATTGTAATAATAATAATAAGTGCACAACCAACTACTCCTACACCTAGTCGGGAAGTTTACATACACTTAGGTTGGAGTCATTATGTATGTCCTGCCGTACATACCTACACTTACGCTATGGTCACAAGACTCAGGCCTCCTAATTGTCCCTAGAATTTTGAAGCAAACAGCTGGAGGCAGGGCTTTCTCCTATAGAGCTCCATTTTTATGGAATGGTCTGCCCACCCATGTGAGAGATGCAGACTAGGTCTCAACCTTTAAGTCTTTATTGAAGACTCATCTCTTCAGTAGGTCCTAGGATTGAGTGTAGTCTGGCCCAAGAGTGTGAAGGTGAACGGAAAGGCACTGGAGCAACAAACCGCCTCTGCTGTCTCTGCCTGGCCGGTTCCCCTCTCTCTACTAGGATTCTCTGCCTCTAACCCTATTACAGGGGCTGGGTCACTGGCTTACTGGTGCTCTTCCATGCCTTCCCTACTTGAGTGGGTTGAGTCACTGACGTGATCGTCCTGTTTTTTTTTTATTCTCCTGTCTTATCCGGTGTCCTGTGTGAATTTAAGTATGCTCTCTCTAATTCTTTCTTTCTCTCGGAGGAGGACCTGAGCCCTAGGACCATGCCTCAGGACTACCTGGCCTGATGACTCCTTGCTCTCCCCAGTCCACCTGGATGTGCTGCTGCTCGAGTTTCAACTGTTCTGCTTGGGTTGTGCCGTGGCGGAGATCTTTGTGGGCTATACTCCGTCTTGTCTCAGGATGGTAAATTGGTGGTTGAAGGTATCCCTGTAGTGGTGTGGGGGCTGTACTTTGGCAAAGTGGGTGGGGTTATATCCTGCCTGTTCGGCCCTTTCCGGGGGTATCATCGGACGGGGCCACAGTGTCTCCCGACCCCTCCTGTCTCAGCCTTCAGTATTTATGATGCAGTAGTTCATGTGTCGGTGGCCTAGGGTCAGTCTGTTATATCTGGAGTATTTCTCCTGTCTTCTCGGTGTCCTTTGTGAATTTAAGTATGCTCTCTCCAATTCTTTCTTTCTCTCGGAGGAGGACCTGAGCCCTAGGACCATGCCTCAGGACTACCTGGCCTGATGACTCCTTGCTCTCCCCAGTCCACCTGGATGTGCTGCTGCTCCAGTTTCAACTGTTCTGCCTGAGGCTATGGAACCCTGACCTGTTCACCGGACGTGCTACCTGTCCCAAACCTGCTGTTTTCAACTCTCTCGAGACAGCAGGAGCAGTAGAAATACTCTGAATGATTGGCTATGAAAAGTTAACTGACATTTACTGCTGAGGTGCTGACCTGTTGCACCCTCGACAACCTCTGTGATTATTATTATTTGACCCTGCTGGTCATCTATGAACATTTGAACATCTTGGCTATGTGTTACAGGAATTATATTCCTCTATGTTTTAATACCCAATTAAAATTAAACACTCTGTCAATTCCTAAGAATTTGTAAGACTCTTATTTGCATGAAATGGACAGAGACCAGTCTCAAAATCTATCAGCAGCGTTTATTCTCGAGAGTACTGAACATGATACAGTTTACCACAGATTATAAACTGAAAATGACGTCATTAGTTTTCGTACTACCCCGTCTCATCAACTAGCAGTACAATGGCTGTATAGTTCACAAGCCTTCCCACATCGTCTCTCCCTACTAAGATAATTTACGATGCAAGCCAAGGTCTACCTGTGTAGATAAGCATTCTAGCCAGTCTGGCTATAAATTCATTCATTTCTACCAAGGAACAGACAGTCATTGTTCTACTTCTTGATTATATTTACACACATTATATTCAGTACTAGGGTTGAAAGAAAATTCATACATCTATACAGTAACATAACAGTATTCTGATTAGTCAGTCCTGATTGAAATGTATACATAATTAGTAATTATTGATAAAAAATCCCTTAACACTATGTTCTGTTATAATTTCCACCCGGCACAGCCAGAAGAGGACTGGCCACCCCTCATAGCCCGGTTCCTCTCTACGAGCCCTCTCTCTCTCTCTACGAGTTTTTCCTAGCCACCGTGCTTCTACACCTGCATTGCTTTAGGCTGGGTTCCTGTTCAGCACTTTGAGATATCAGCTGATGTAAGAAGGGCTTTATAAATAAATTTGATTTGATTTGATATGAATAAAACTATTTTTTTTTAACCACTCAACAAATTTCTTGATAAACTATAGTTTTGGCAAGTCGGTTAGTACATCTACTTTGTGCATGACACAAGTAATTTTTCCAACAATTGTTTACAGACAGATTGTTTCACTTATAATTTACTGTATCACAATTCCAGTTGGTCAGAAGTTTACAAACTGTACACTAAGTTGACTGTGTCTTTAAACAGCTTGGAAAATTCCAGAAAATCCTCAGAAAATAAATTGTAGACCTCCACAAGTCTGGTTCATCCTTGGGAGAAATTTCCAAACACCTGAAGGTACCATGTTCATCTGTACAAACAATAGTACAAACACCATGGGACCACGCAGCCGTCATACCGCTCAGGAAGGAGACGCACTCTGTTTCCTAGAGATGAACATACTTTGGTGTGAGAAGTGCAAATCAATCCCAGAACAACAGCAAAGGACCTTGTGAAGATGCTGGAGGAAACAGATACAAAAGTATCTATATCCACAGTAAAACGAGCCCTATAACGACATAACCTGAAAGGCCGCTCGGCAAGGAAGCCACTGTTCCAAAACCGCCATAAAAAAGTCAGACTACAGTTTACAACTGCACATGGTGACAAATATCGTGCTTTTTGGAGAAATGTCCTCTGGTCTGATGAAACAAAAATAGAACTGTTTGGCCATAGTGACCATCGTTATGTTTGGAGGAAAAAGAGGGAGGCTTGCAAGCCAAAGAACACCATCCCAACCGTGAAGCACGGGGGTGGCAGCATCATGTTGTGGGGGTGCTTTGCTGCAGGAGGGACTGGTGCACTTCACAAAATAGATGGCAACATGAGGTAAGAAAATTATGTGGATATATTGAAGCATAATCTCAAGTTAAAGTTAAAGCTTGGTCGCAAATGGGTCTTCCAAATGGACAACGTCCCTAAGCATACTTCCAAAGTTGTGGCAAAATGGCTTAAGGACAACAAAATCAAGGTATTGGAGTGGCCATCAAAGCCCTGACCTGAATCCCATAGAAAATTTGTTGGCAGAACTGAAAAAGCGTGTGTGAGCAAGGAGACCTACAAACCTGACTCAGTTACGCCAGCTCTGTCAGGAGGAATGGGCCAAAATTCACCCAACTTTTCGTGGGAAGCTTGTGTAACGCTACCCAAAACGTTTGACCCAAGTTTCTGAAAACTGTAGATTAAAGAAGCAATAAAACAGTACGTCTTTAGACTCATTGAGTATCTGGAGAATCAGCATTTGTGGGTTCGATTACAGGCTCAAAATGGCCAGAAATAAAGGACTTTCTTCTGAAAATCGTCAGTCTATTCTTGTTCTGAGAAGTGAAGGCTATTCCATGTGAGAAATTACCAATAAACTGAAAATCTCGTACAACGCTGTGTACTACTCCATTCACAGAACATCACAAACTGGCTCTAACCAGAATAGAAAGAGGAGTGGGAGGCCCGGTGCACAACTGAGCAAGAGGACAAGTATTTTATAGTGTCTAGTTTGAGAAACAGACACCTCACAAGTTCTCAAACTGGCAGCTTCATTAAATAGTACCCGCAGAACACCAGTCTCAACGTCAACAGTGAAGAGGTGACTCTGAGATGCTGGCTTTTAGGCAGAGTTCCTCTGTCCAGTGTCTGTGTTCTTTTGCCCATCTTAATCTTTTATTTTTATTGACCAGTCTGAGAAATGGCTTTTTCAATGCAACTCTGCCAATTGTATCCGACATGTACTTTACTTGCATTAAGGGTTGGATGGAAACCTGGTTACTGTGGCACTTCCAAGTGCTACTCAGACATTCTGGAAGAAAAATATCTGGCATTGAACTTGGTAGAAGTAGTTGTGTGTATGTTTTCAACGAAGGATCCCATCTCCAGTTTCCATACATTTACCACCTAGATTACAAGGGTCAGATTTGCTTTAAACAATTTCATGTCAGCACAATGCATGTACAAAATCTACTAGAATGATTAGCCTCATATACATTGTCTGCTGGTATCGTTTTTAAATAGAGAACATATAGCTCAACGATATGTAAACAATGTGTCAGTTAAGCTATTATCTGCTTCAGATGTACAATGTTAAGAGGTGCATTGCAAATATCCATAAGGCAAATGCCATCATACTGTATGCCAGTTGTTCCCAACTCCAGTCCTCAAGTACCCCCAACAGAACACATTTTTATTGTAGCCCCGGACAAGCACACATGATTCAAGTTGTCAACTAATCATCAGGCCCTCAATTAGTTGAATCGGGTATGTTTGTCCTGGGCTACAACAAAACAGTGTGCTTTGGGGGGTACTCAAGAACTGGAGTTGGGGACCACTGCCTGTAGGCCTATGGCTGCAATGGCATTGCATGCCATTATCAGCTGCAAAATGGGTTCATGTGGCTGTTATCTAGAACAAAAGAGTGACAATCAAATAAAACTAGTTGGCAAGCTTACAACTGAACAAATATGTATTGTGCATTAAAGAATACAACACAGAAAAATTGCCCTCTTTATTGCAGGATTGGGTTATGTGATTAATCAACACTAGTTAATCTAGAATAATAGTTAACAATGAAAACAAGTTTAAACATTTAAGTTCAAAGAATCAACACTATTTCATATAATTTAAAATTGTACAAGTAAGCTAACTCATATTTAAAGGTTAGACAAGTAGGCTGTTATTACTAAAGCATAATTTAAGGTGAACAAAAGTCAAAATTCCATACCAGATGTGGCCAACCTTGCTCCACTCTACCAGATGTGGCCAACCTTGCTCCACTCTACCAGATGTGGCCAATCTTGCTTCATCTACTAGGTGAGCAGACTTCTATTCCAGCCAAGCAATAGCACACTTAATTATCAACTAATTAGGTTTGATCAATTGAGTCAGGTGTGTTAGTGCTGGGTTGGAATAGAAGCCTATATACCCAATATTTTTTAACTGTATTTTTGTTTACAGAATTTGCTAACCCACATATAACCCATGGTGTACAAGGATGTACCCTTATTCTCTTAGGACATTAATTGGGAACTCTTCATCTGCAGACAGGGTTTCACAACTCTGTATCTGAGTACAGAAAGCATCACAAAGAAATAGGCTGCATTATACTCAAATTAGACAGCACTGAATATTATGTTACTATATCTTACTGTCCTCAGTATCTCACTAGGGACTGGAACTGGATAATATTTTCATAATGTCCACCCACAAAGGTCACTGCCCAATTCAGAGTAACCTACTGTCCCTTCTCTGCTAGAACTGCTAGCTATTCCTTTCACCCTCTTCCATGGCTGTTAGCTAGCTAGCTTCAAACACATTTAGAGTTACAACAATAAATACATAAAGATAACTAGCTAATATGAAGTTAGATAGCTGGTGATAATTGAATTCACTTAGCTAGCAATACAGTATGTAAAGCTAGCTAGCTAGAGATCAACAGCCAATCTGACAGAGCTTGAAGAATTTAAAAAATAATAATGGGCAGATGTTGAACTATCCAAGTGTGGAAAGCTCTTACATGCTGACCAGATGGCTCGCACACGTACGTCCGCATGCGCCATTGCATGCATGTTGATTTTGTCCACCCACACCAGACGCGATCAGGACATGCAGGTTGAAAGATCAAAACAAACTCTGAACCAACTATATTAATTTGGGGACAGGTTGAAAAGCATTAAACATTCATGGCAATTTTGCTAGCTAGCTTGCTGTTGCTAGCTAATTTGTCCTGGGATATAAACATTGGGATGTTATTTTAAAATAAATGCACAATGTCATCTACTCAATTAATCCAAAGATAAAAGGGTAAAAGTATTTTTTTCTAGTAATCTCTCTTCCTGCAGGCTTCTTACTATTCTTTGGACTTTATATGCCAGTTGGCAACCAACTTTAAGGTGCATTACCACTACCAACTGGACTGGAGTGTGGACCTCAGTACATCTTTCAATCACCCACGTAGGTATACAGTGGCTTGCGAAAGAATTCACCCCCCTTGGAATTTTTCCTATTTTGTTGCCTGACAACCTGAAATTAAAATAGATTGTACTATTTGATTTACACAACATGCCTACCACTTTGAAGATGCTAAAAAAATGTGTGTGAAACAAACAAGAAATAAACTTAAATTAATAAACTTGAGCTTGCATAACTATTCACCCCCACAAAGTCAATACTTTGTAGAGCCACATTTTGCAGCAATTACAGCTGCAAGTCTCTTGGGGTATGTCTCTATCTATAAGCTTGGCACATCTAGCCACTGGGACTTTTTTCCAATTCTTCAAGGCAAAACTGCTCCAGCTCCTTCAAGTTGGATGGGTTCCGCTGGTGTACAGCATCTTTAAGTCATACCACAGATTCTCAATTGGATTGAGGTTTGGTCCTTGACTAGGCCATTCCAAGACATTTAAATGTTTCCCCTTAAACCACTCAAATGCTTTAGCAGTATGCTTAGGGCTATTGTCCTGCTGGAAGGTGAACCTCTGTCCCAGTCTCAAATCTCTTGAAGACTGAAACAGGTTTCCCTCAAGAATTTCCCTGTATTTAGCGCCATCCATCATTCCTTAAATTCTGACCCGTTTCCTAGTCCCTGCCGATGAAAAACATCCACACAGCATGATGCTGCCACCACCACGCTTCACTGTGGGGATGGTGTTCTAAGGGTGATGAAAGGTGTTCGGGCTTGACCAGACATAGCGTTTTTCTTGTTGTCCAAAAAGCTCAATTTTCGTCTCATCTAACCAGAGTACCTTCTTCCATAAAACCCCCAAATAGCGTCTATGATATGGAAGTCTGTAGCTTCTTTATTTCAGCTTCCAGAGTCTGGAACAGAAAACACATTCAAATACATCTCTACAATATGTTTACTTCAAATGACTTTTTCCTCCAGGACAATCCAGTCTAACACATGTTTATCATGTTAACTGTACATTTATTGAATGTTAATTAATATTGGGTATTCAATTCATATTTATATCCATATTTCAAATTCATTAATATTTCATGTTGACCACTCCACCCACCATTTCATCCAGAGCCCTCTCTCTGATATTGTCACTAAGGAAGAAATATAGTAACCAGAATGTCAGTTTCAATGGGTGCCAAAGAAAATTAATATCAACATCAATTCACACTGGATTTGTATTGAGAAAACAGCACACAGTTTTCACAATTTATCAGTGAGTGAGTAAGGCCTTGATTGTGTTAGTAATGGTTAATAAGTTATATTTGCATGATTTAGCTCATTCATCATTCATAGTTAATTCAACATTAACGTTTGTTTCCTTCATGTTACCGACAAATACTGGGTCATGCATGTGACAGACCAATACCTCACGTGGCTTCTTCTCTCTAAGCTGAGACCTTGAACCTGAGATATCCCTTTCTCAAAACAAGGTTCTGGGCGTACTGCCAAATTGAACACAGAAATTGGTTATTAGAAAAGCACATGAATAGAACACAGAAATTGGTAGAAAAGCACAAACATAAACATTTCCATCGCAGCACTTTTAAAATTGAAAATGGAGACGGGGAGTCACCAATCATAATTTGATGTGAAGTAACTTGTGATCTGGTGGAAATACAAACCATTAAAAAGGGGGACAATAAAAAAAAAGTTTCAGTCCTCCACAAACTGTGTCCACCCTGGCCCATTGTTGTCAGACTGGCTTCCTCTTCAGGTCCAGCTCTGACATGATCTCTATGATGCGTCGGTTCTTATCCTTCAATCAGTTGATCTCCTTCTGCTTGCGCACCCCATCAAAATCTGTGTTTTCACTTTGTATATGACATCCTAGAATGTAAGTGAAGGTGAGAGGTCATTGTAGAGTTAGGGGTTTGAGCCTCCATGCTGGGCACTGAGGGCAGCACTCTATTTGAGGGCAGCACTCTATTTCTCACGGCTTTCCTCTTCTTTGGCCATGATCCTGCTCTTCTTCTCTAAAATCTCCTGCTGGAACTGGGGTGTTTCGAAAGACGATGAGTGGCATGTAAAAAACAAAACATATAGCAATTGCCAATGAAGGAGTGCAGAATGTGCAAAATCTCTAGCAATTGCACTGTGACTAAAGGGACATACATCACATTCTAACTCATATTGCTGTCAGCTCATTCAATCTTCTTCATACTCTCCATTCTATGATGATCATCCTGCTCCTGCTAGTCCGCTCCTTCATGGAGTAGTTTTTCTTTTTCTTTTTTTTCTTTTTAAATTTTAGCCCTTTTTCTCCCCAATTTCGTGGTATCCAATTGTTTAGTAGCTACTATCTTGTCTCATCGCTACAACTCCCGTACGGGCTCGGGAGAGACGAAGGTTGAAAGTCATGCGTCCTCCGATACACAACCCAACCAAGCTGCACTGCTTCTTAACACAGCGTGCATCCAACCCGGAAGCCAGCCGCACCAATGTGTCGGAGGAAACACTGTCCATCTGGCAACCTTGGTTAGCTCCCTAACTCGGACGACGCTAGGCCAATTGTGCGTCGTACCACAGACCACCCGGTCGCGGCCGGTTACGACAGAGCCTGGGCACGAACCCAGGGTCTCTGGTGGCACAGCCCTTAACCACTGCGCCACCCGGGAGGCCCTATGGTGTAGTTTTTCACCTCATGTTCAGAGTGGAAGGCCTGAGGTAAAGCCAACAAAACACACGGTCTCAAAAAATATCTGTTGCTGCACCTTTGAAAAGTATTTCTTTTTGGTTGTGACTCTCAAGTTATAGCTTGCCCTTTGACCTCCATGGAATCCCAGAATTCTCTTGAGGATGCCATGCAGGTAGCACTTGGCTAGGTTCTCCAGCTCAATCTCATTTCAGACCTGAAAGGGAGTCAGTCAAAGAATATAATCCCACCCTGTGTGTGTTTGTGTGTGTTTTACCATGGTGACCTACTGGTGTTGGATTCATTCTGTTTAGTATCCGTATACTGTAAGCATATTAGTGGATAGATTTATCAGGACTACCTAAAAAACAGTACATTGTTTTGCCAGTATATCTGTCAACAATGACTCATCTGAACTGTATGATGGTTATCATATATTTCACATTACATCAGATATCAAATTACACCCAATTAAATAATTTACTACTCAACGATGGGACTTGAATGGAATGCAGAAAACACATCACCTTGCACCTGAAGTGCACACAAATAATTTAAAACCAACAATAAAGCATGTAATGGCCCAGTGGCTGAACATTAACCAACTGTGGCTGATTCCATGTTATGTTACTAATTGTGAACAAGAAAGTATTATAAACCCACAACACAATAAATGCCACCCCGTTGATATCAGTTCTGTGTTATATTCAAATAATGTTGTGTGACACAGCACCCAACATTTCTTCAAAAATGTTTTCTGCCTTGCTACAATTCTGGGCGTGATCTTTTCACACTATAACGGATAAAGTTCATCGAGATGTCGCAATCACCAAGTAAAAATGTGCCAACAGCAACACAGCTGTTTTGGGATTCAGTTATTGAAGTATTTGTTAAATGTCAAGGGCATCGCCAATGTTTCCCACACCAGTACTGGAGTACAAACTCTCACAACCAGTCTTTGAATTGGATTAAACTTAGTTCACACGATATGTCAAAATGTCATACTGAGAATTGGCTTCTCTGATGTCGTCACACTCTCCTGGGATTTGCCAGCAACGGTCATTTTCAGCCTTCATGGAGACACAGAGAAATACATAGAAGAAAATGTACAAATAAAAGTAGTCCAATGCATTATAACAAGAGAAAGGTTCTCCTTGTAATAGTAGAAATTGTGAAATGTTTTATAATTATTTAACAATCTCCCAAATGTTAATAAGTCAAGCTGGTGTCAAATTTCACATCTACATGAACTATAGTGCTCTCTGGTGTTCAACACTGCATTGCATTCAGACTTGACCCCGTTGCTTTACCTGAGTCTTGTACAGAACAGAGAGCCATCTTTCAGGACAGTGGTGATCATGGTCTGGCTGCCTGAGGTAAGGGAGAGTGTCCTCACCCCTCCTACCCAACACGAGTTGCACTGCAGTTGAACATTGTACATGACAGTTACAACATACTCAGGTTAATAGTGTTATGAGCGGTTATAACATAAACCTAATGTGTTGCTTCCCTGGATCTGCACTTCATCTCTCCCTGTGTTAAAATAAATATCTTGGTTCATTCATCCCTGTTTCCTGGTCTGAGTCTGCTCTTGGGTTCCCAGGTGCTGCTCATCCTAACAGGTAGAGGGGAATGAGGAGGTGGATGTTATCGCCAAACAGGCTCTTAAACATCCTAATGCGATGGAATTGTCCATCAGTAAAGCAGAAGCCAAGGGGTTGATTAAAAGTTTTTTTTTAAAGTGGTTAAAAACAAATGGCAAGAGTTGTGGAAAAGGGAGGGAAATTGAAGACCCCTGTATAAGATCCAGGAAAAGGTGGTGGCAGGGAAGTCACAAGGCTGAGACTGGGACACACGTCGCAATAGCAAATTGAAATTGGTGGAAAAACATCTGACTGGGAGGTGTGATCATTGCCAGGGGGAGAGGGAGACAGTGGAACACATTATTTTTCAGTGCAAGCAATATGGGAGGGAAAGGGAGAAATTGTTATTAGAATTGAGTAATGGGGTTGAAGAGCTAATATTAAGTGAACTGCTGGGGAAATCTTCAGGGGATGTACAGTATTTATGTATTTGTTTCCTTTGGGAGATGAGAATATTGGGTAGGATTTAGACCTTCCCTGTCTCTGGTTCACACTCCAGTCCAGTTGGTGGCGGTAATGCACCTTAAACTACACAGAAGAAGAAGCAGAAGAAGAAGAAGAAGAAGAAGAAGAAGAAGAAGAAACGAGTTCTAAATTCAACACGCACAGGGAAGTAAGTCACTCGACTTGTCAAATCAACACAGACCTCGGAAACCTAACAAAATAATACCAGAATAGAACGTTACTGAAGAAAATACCTTGGTAAGTATTAAATTGTACAAAACATGTGAACAAAGAATCTTTGCATTTTATGTTTGTATACAAGAAGTGTGCATGAATGTGTCCCTTTGTTTAATTTAGAGACTGAATAATTGCTCATCTACCATGGCCTCTGAAAAATGTTTTGCGAAAGGTAAGAAAGACTTTCTCATATATTTGGCATGTGTTGGTCATGGCTAGGCTATTCGTTGGAGCTAACGTTAGCTGTATTTTCTACCCTAGTCGTTGACTCATTATATTGGTCATTCTACGAATAGAATGCCTTATGGTTAGTGTACTTTTGTCGGAAAATACTAATTTATTAAAATAGTATATTCTGTCATAAAGAGCACATGTTCAACTTTGTCCCATCTCAAGGGGACAGAGTTGACGATTTAATATTTCAGGGGGAATGGAAGCTTGGTTCAAATGATATTTTGCACAGTCATGACAACAGCGTTTTTCTATAGGAACAATTATAATAGGCCGTCTACTTCTGGTTAAGGAGGGGCTGTTTACTTTACAAGATATCTTGACGTATGACCTGATTTGGCCTGGCATTTTGCAAAGTCACCATGATCGCGATGTGCTTTCTGTTGCCAGGATACTCTTAGTTCTACAAAATTACTCTCACTGGATTATAGGGCTCTTGGTTCACAGTATCACTGCAAGGGCTTTAAACATTCTATTCACACGATCATGTAAATACATTACCATATCTGATGATGACAGCCAGGATCAAGTGGGAAAGAGTAGAACACACATCCCATGGCTAGGCCTTTATGCTGAATAGTAAGGGATCTGCAATAAACCAAATCTTAGATATGTATTGGGTTTAATGAGTGGACATTATTTCCTTTTATTAAACAGGAAGCTCTGCTCCTGGCCTGGTTGCCAAAGGTCAAATCAGGCTCTACAGTATGAGGTTCTGCCCCTTTGCCCACAGAACCAGACTAGTGCTTCATGCCAAGGGGATCAAGTAAGTTGCTACCAGTACCAACACAATTTTAAGGAGTTACTGTCATTTTACACAATAGCCTCCATAAATTTCACTAAGATTATATTAATAATAATCAAGTAACTTTTAATTTTGCCTTAGGCATGACACTGTCAACATTAATTTGAAAGACAAACCTGAGTGGTTCCTTAAGAAGAACCCTCTTGGCCTGGTTCCAACATTGGAGACTTCGAGTGGTCAGGTGATCTACGAGTCACCAATCACCTGTGACTACCTGGATGAGGTTTACACAGACAAAAAGCTGCTCCCAGCTGATCCTTTTCAGAAGGCCCAACAGAAAATGATGCTGGAGAATTTCTCCAAGGTATGCTCAGCTCTCAATACAATAATATTTTACACTCTGTAAAGGAAACCATGAAAGTATTCCCTTGACCTTTTCCACATTTTGTTACATTACAGCCTTATTGTAAAATTTCAGCACACTTTTTTCCCCTCATCAATCTACACACAATACCCCTTAATGATAAAGCAAAAACAGGTTTTTGGAAAATGTTGCAAATGTAATAAACTGATATCACATTTATATAAATATTCAGACCCTTTACTCAGTACTTTGTTGAAGAACCTTTGGCAGTGATTACTGCCTTGAGTCTTCTTGGGTATGATGCTACAAGCTTGGCACACCTGTATTTGGGGTGTTTCTCCCATTCTTTGCAGATCCTCTCAAGCTCTGTCAGGTTGGATGGGGAGCGTCACTGCACAGCTATTTTTAGATCTCTCCAGAGATGATCGATCGGGTTCAAATCCGGGCTCTTGCTGGGCCGCTCAATGACGTTCAGAGGCTTGTCCCGAAGCCACTTCTAACAATGTCTTGGCTGTGTGCTTAGGGCCGTTGTCCTGTTGGAAGGTGAACGTTTGCCCCAGTCTGAGAACCTGCTCCAGAGCGCTCAGGACTTCATCAAGGATCTCTGTACTTTGCTCTGTTCATCTTTCCCTCGATCCTGACTAGTCTCCCAGTCCCTGCCGCTGAAAATAAATCCCTGCAGCATGATGCTGCCACCATGCTTCACCGACGGGATGGTGCCAGGTTTCCTCCACACGTGTCACTTGGCATTCAGGCCAATGAGTTTAATCTTGATTTCATCAAACCAGAGAATCTTGTCTCTCATGGTCTGAGTCCTTTAGGTGCATTTTGGCAAATTTTAAAAAGGCTGTCGTACGTTTTACTGTAGAGTGGCTTCCGTCTGGCCACTCTAATCGTCTGATTGGTGGAGTGCTGCAGAGATTGTTGTCCTTCTGGAATGTTCTCCCATCTCTGCAGAGGAACTCTGGAGCGCTGTCAGAGTGACCATCGGGTTCTTGGTCACCTCCCTAACCAAGGCTCTTCTCCAATTGCACAGTGTGGCCAGCTCTTGGAAGAGTCTTGGTGGTTCCAAACTTCTTCTATTTAATAATGATGAAGGCCACTGTGTTCTTGGTGACCTTCAATGCTGCAGAAATGTTTTGGTACTCTTCCCCAGATCTGTGCCTCGACATAATCCTGTCTCGGCGCTCTACGTAAAATTCCTCTGACCTCATGGCTTGGTTTTTGCTCTGACATGCGCTGTTGAATGTGGGACCTTATACAGACAGGTGTGCCTTTCCAAATCATGTCCAATCAATTGAATTTACCACAGGTGGACTCCAAGTTGTAGAAACAATTTTCTAAAAACCTGTTTTCACTTTGTTATTATGGGGTATTGTGTGTGTAGATTGTGGATTTATGTTGATACATTTTAGAATAACGCTGTAACGTAACAAAATGTGGAAAAAGTCGAGGGTCTGAATACTTTACGAATGCTCTGTATGTCTCCGTCACCTCACTACATAATAATAGCTTATTTTTTTGTGCTTTTGAACTTATATATAGACCCAGATACTTTACCAACACTACAGTTTGGATTGCAAATACATTTATCTTTATTCTAAATATATATTTTACAGGTAACACCATATTTCTACAAGATACCAATGGGGAAAAAAAATGGAGAAGACATTTCAGTGCTGGAAGGGGAGCTGAAAGAGAAATTTGTGAAATTGAATGAAGTAAGGCACTACAGACCAGGGTTTCCGTTATGATAATGTGACACTGGCCATTTGATCGGCAGCATTTTAATTTACTGGACATTTGAAACGTGATGTGTGTCCTTACCGCACTCTTTGAAGACATTAGAATAACTGTCCACATTTACTTTTCCTCCTTGTCCTCAAGATGAGTAATGAACCCCAAATAACTAACCTATACATAGGCAGCGTGTGAGTTCCATGTTTGGGGAAGCAAATTTTCACTGTAAAAATTCCATTCATCATTGTAGTTGCAGACTTCTGTAAAATAGCCTAATGTGATGAGTAGAGGCCTGGGCTATAGGCTATATCAGATACGTTTTCATTGCACGGGAAAAACGCATTTCATGCCATTCTACTACACTTCATATGACTGGAGACATTAGCAGAATATTTTTTATTACAACAAATTGCAGGGTAGCTTACTCTGCTGACACTGACAAACTGGAAAAACAAACTTTTCTTAAGTGGCACTGACCCAACAATGATAGAGTGAATGTGCACACTCACTGGGGATATGGCTGACGCTCTCCGCTGGTGCCAATAAGATAGGCCATGTGTCAAACGCATTCCACCAACGGCCGAGTGTCTGCGGGTTTTCTCTCCTCCCTTTACTTGATTGAGGAATTAAGGTCAAGAATTCGTAAGGAACTCCCCTCACCTGGTTGTCTAGGTCTTAATTGAAAGGAAAGACCCAAAACCATCAGACACTAAGCCCTCCATGGAATGAGTTTGACACCACTGCTATAGGTCTACTGTTGTTCGCTCAATTGGGTTGAGACTTTATAATTAAAATGACGTTTTTTTTCCTTGTCTTCTCTTTACAGCAATAGCCATTTGCTTTCCTAACTGTGTTTTCCCGCGATTGAATTTTGAAATGTTGCGATATGCCTATTTGGGCCTCCTATTTTCACTGACAGTCGCTACTCAACAATTATTTGGTATTCACTGTGTGCACACTGTCTAATTTGCGACCTGCCTTTCTGTCCGACTGTAGTCAATACGATTTTAAAACAATCCACAACTAGGCTAGGGGAAGCTAATGATCCTCTGTGGCCAAATCACGCTTTAGTAGCCTATTTTGAATGATTTGTATTTATTTCTGTATAGTTTGGAGTATGCTAATTAAGTTATATAATTTTGGCAATCTTAATTCAATTTACTTAGGGAAAGCTTAGCTTCCCCTAGCCTTATGGACACACCGCCTAGGTCAATCTACTATCCCTGATAGTAGAACATTTTACCTATTCTGTTGGTCAGCTTGTCAAGAAAGAAATGGCCCAAACTGACTCTGGAACAGATCACAAATTCACACAACCAGTAGGCCTAGGCTAGATGAAAAAAATATATACAGTATATCACAAAAGTGAGTACACCCCTCACATTTTTGTAAATATTTTAGTACATCTTTGTGACAACACTAAAGAAATGACACTTTGCTACAATGTAAAGTAGTGAGTGTACAGCTTGTATAACAGTGTAAATTTGCTGTCCCCTCAAAATAACTCAACACACAGCCATTAATGTCTAAACCGATGGCAACAAAAGTGAGTACACCCCTAAGTGAAAATGTCCAAATTGTGTGGCCACCATCATTTTCCAACACTGCCTTAACCCTCTTGGGCATGGAGTTCACCAGAGCTTCACAGGTTGCCACTGGAGTCCTCTTCCACTCCTCCATCTCCTCCATGACAACATCACAGAGCTGGTGGATGTTAAAGACCTAGCACTACTCCATCCTTCCGTTTGAGGATGCCCCACAGATGCTCAATAGGGTTTAGGTCTGGAGACATGCTTGGCCAGTCAATCACCTTTACCCTCAGCTTCTTTAGCAAGGCAGTGGTCGTCTTGTAGGTGTGTTTGGGGTCGTTGGAATACTGCCCTGCGGCCCAGTCTCTGAAGGGAGGGGATCATGCTCTGCTTCAGTATGTCACAGTACATGTTAACATTCATGGTTCCCTCAATGAACTGTAGCTCCCCAGTGCCGGCAGCACTCATGCAGCCCCAGACCATGACACTCCCACCACCATGCTTGACTGTAGGCAAGACACACTTGTCTTTGTACTCTCACCTGGTTTCCACCACACACGCTTGACACCATCTGAACCAAATAAGTTTCTTGGTCTCATTAGACCACAAGACATGGTTCCAGTAATCCATGTCCTTAGTCTGCTTGTCTTCAGCAAACTGTTTGTGGACTATAGGAAAAGGAGGACTGAACAGGCCCCCATTAACATTGATGGGCTGTAGGGGAGCGGGTCGAGAGTTTTAAGTCCGTGGTGTCCACATCACCAACAAACTATAATGGTCCAAACACACCAAGACTGTTGTGTAGAGGGCATGACAACACCAACGATTTGGCATGGGTCCTCAGAACCTCAAAGTTATACAGTTGAACTATTGAGAGCATCATGATTAGGTGCACCACCGCCTGGTATGGCAACTGCTCGGCATCTAACCCTAAGGCGCTACAGAGGGTAATGTGTACAGCCCAGTACATCACTTGGTCCAAGCTTCCTGACATCCAGTACCTATATACTAGGCGGTGTCAGGGCAAGGCCCAAAAATGTGTCAGACTCCAGTCACCCAAGTCATAGACTGTTCTGTCTGCTATGGTACGGCAAGCGGTACCGGAGCGCCAAGTCTAGGACCCAAAGGCTCCTTAACAGCTTCTATCCCCAAGCCATAAGAATGCTGAACAATTAATGAAATGGCTACCCAGACTATTTACATTCACCCCCCCTCCCCCCTTACACTGCTGCTACTCGCTGTTTATTATACTATGCAGTCACTTTACAAATTACCTCCACTAACCTGTACCCCTGCACATTGACTCTGTATTTAGCCACGTTATTGTTATGTAATTTTCTTGTTAATTTGATTTATATAGTAAATATTTTTAACTCTTTCTTGAACTGCACTGTTGGTTGAGGGCTTGTAATTAAGCATTTCTTTAAGCAACTATAAGCATTGGGCTTGTCTGAGGCTTAAAGCTTATGGTTTGATGAAATAAAGCAAAGGCCTCATGAGGGCGCCAGAGATGTAGATAACCACAAGGGGGGGAAAAACCTTAACCTGAACAACTTTTCCTCCTCCTGGTTTTCGCAGATTCTGCCATTACTCTCCTGAAGTTGCCGGTAATAGGCTACACGGAGTTGGCAACCTTTCTCATGTTGAATGCCAATTTCTTACCATTTCTACTGCTCTGCGTGTCAGTTATGGTTTTTAATATGGTACATTTTTGTGAGAAACATTTTAATTTATAATAACGTCTTCATATCTCCATTGTCATCTGGTTAGTCAAAATCCTATTCAAATTTAAACGAAAGTGATACTTTTTAGGTTGGTAACTTTATTGCCATTGCCAACCATGTAGAAATAGCCTGCATAAAGCCATCAAATAATATTTCAGCCTGCAGGTAGAAAATATCCTGATTTAAAAATAAATGTCCTATAAATCACATTGGCTACACATGGCCTGTCAGCGACGAACTTGAAACAATGTATTATCGACTTAAGTTTGGTCTAGCCCTGACACTTGCACTAGCAACATTATATAAAATATTCTGGTCCCACGAGTTTCCCTGCCAGTGAGCTTGAGACAGACACAGTTGTAGGCTATTTGCACAAAGGATAGGAAGCAGTGCTTGACTTGGGCAGGAGCTCACCGGCGCTTAATACCGGCAACTCAAGTTTTCTACTGCTTGAGCTCCTGTTCCTCTTATAGGATATTAGCTTAAAAGTATTGTGGAACTCCTGCACCTAAATATAAACAGTACCAGCACCTAAAATGATTACAGGTTCCTATTTCAGTCCAAGTCCAGCACTGATAAGAAGTAATCAGCTCTGCCTATTTTATGACATTTCCACTGGATCGGAGAATGTCATTTTTTGCATTCATGCTGAGGGGTTATCGAAAGGGAGAGATGTGTGCACGTCCTTACTCAACATTGACAGGAGCGCTCCAAACAAAAGACAATGACTAAATTTGACAACTCGTAAATGGAAGGAAATAAACAAACTTTCTCACAAGTGTAGGGTTGTTTGCAGAGTGCACAACCTATGTGTTCACTCAGACCATGAGAATGGGAAGACTGTAATAATAATATTGAATGCATAAAAACAATTACCATAACCAAAGCAACAAACATTGCAGATGACAAATTATATGAATTAACGGTAAATGTAATGGTGAATTGATATAAACTAACAAACAATTCACACAATGAAGTTATGAATTTGACGTCTACATTGGCCATGCAGCATTTACGGTGATATGGCCTCAGCAGAAGTCAGGGCATTCATACTTATTGCGCTTCATGGAGCAGTATAGAGCTGTTGTCAAGGAAGTGAGTTTGGGCGGTACATCCTGTGTAAACACAATCATGTCAATGCAGAGCTATACAGAGCCCTCCACATTCTACACAATTTGAGATGCGCATGGCGATGTGCTACAAAGCTCAATTTGGCCTCTGCATGCATCTGGAGGCTCCGCAATTGCATCACACCTTCCATATGGTGCCTCAAACCACATTTTTGGATCAAGCTTAAGTTGGCTTTTAGTCTAGGCCTCCGCAATGAATTAGTTCACTGAAATATATATTTGTTACTGCTCGACTAACACAATCTTGGTTGACCAACAGCCTAACGACCAGTCGACTAATTGGGGTCAATCCTAATATGTAGTAACATGTTCAGGTCTCAAACAATGATGTAGCTACATGTTTTCAAAATGCCCACTGCCTCCAGCTCATTGCGAAGTGGTGTGTGTGTGTGTGTGTGTGTGTGATGTACTTAAGCCTGCCTACTGTTGCCTCAGCATTTGAATGGCGAATTGGAAGCACGCTTCAATTACCAGTTGAGAAATAAAAAGCAGCTCTTTTAATCATGGCCAAAAATATTTGTAAAATATGATTGCGTTTAGAATTGTTGGTCTTATTTTTTTTAACCATTCTTATTTTCAATGATGGCCTAGTGGGTTAACTGCCTGTTAAGAAGGCAGACCTTGTCAGCTCAGGGGTTTGAACTTGCAACCTTCCGGTTACTAGTCCAACGCTCTAACCACAAGGCTACCCTTTGCTGCCGTCTTTGGTCAATATAAAAGCTCTCTGACAGATTTTCCACTCCAGATTTCCATCAATGCATTTTCTTCTTCTGGTTATCTGGTGGTAATTTTATTTATAGGCTTTTTTTTTTCTTTTTTTTTTACTGCCAAAAGCCGGCTATTACCAGATAGCAGAAACCCTGCTAGATATAAACATGAACAATATATTACTACTGTTTTAGGGATTTACCTTGGTTACATCCAGATTGAAATGTTTTGAAAGTTTATTATCAATTTATTCAATTTAAGTCAATGTATTATCTTAATAGTTTACAATAAGATGGCATTATTCATGTATCTCTAAAATACTGAACTTTTGTTTTCAGGATCTTGTCAATAAGAAGTCCAAGTTCTTTGGTGGAAATGCAATCACAATGATCGATTACATGATGTGGCCGTGGTTTGAGAGGCTGGAGATCTTTGAGTTGAAGCAGTATGTATCCATTCTAAATTAAATATCATTTTTTTCTTTCAATTTAAGGCATCTCAACCCTTGAAATCCATAGCTATGTGGGAGTTGTGGAACACTTTTGAGACCTAGGCACGTATTCCCAAAGCGTCTCAGAGAAGGAGTGCTAATCTAGGATCATGTCCTCCCTGTCCACATGATTTTATTCATTATGATTTAACAAATCCAAAATTGATCCAAGATCAGCACTCTTACTCTGAGACGCTTTGTGACTGACTACTGGCCCTAGTGTAAGAATAGCTGTCAACAAAGTCCTCCGCATTATTGCATCTCTCTAATAGGGTTTATGAGATCGATTAGTCCTCCTCTTGCTTATGAGATTTAGTTTGGTTCACAACCAAAGTGCACTTTGAGTGACGGACTCATTAGCCTCATTTCCAAAAAAATGCAAATAAATGTCTCCTCTCTAATTTCCAGCTGTCTGGATGGTACCCCTGAGCTGAAGAAGTGGACAGAGCATATGTCCGAGGATCAAACTGTCAAAGCCACCATGTTCCCCACGGAGACCTACAAGGCATTTTACAAGACCTACGCAGACGGAAAACCCAATTATGACTATGGTCTGTAGATATGTGGCACTTAACCCTTGGCCGTCCAGTTACCGGATTTTTAAATTACTCTAAATCATTATTTCTGCTCAGGTAATTAGGAAATTAGATGTACATGATAATACAGTTGTGCATCTCATAGAAAACTTTTCTGAAAGGTTATTTCTGTCTACAAAGTCAAATATATTTTCTGTTTATTTTTCATATGGAACATGTATTGTCTGATTACCAGTGTTTTGAATGGACACAATACAATGTAGAATGATTATGTAGTTTGGAACAAGTGGTAGATCATAACAAATGTTGATGGAACTATTTGAATAATGTCTTATGGTTGATTTCGATTATGCATTGTCCACACAGCGTTTTTTTTTACATGTAAACTATATGAATATCTTTATGTAATAAAGACTGCACAACTAGAGTCTGATATTTTTATATTGGCGTCCTGAAATCTGGAAGTTAAATCGTTTTTTTGATAGTCATCTCCATTATTTTATTTTCACCACTAGTCTTGACACTTGATACTGTACTTGGACAGGTCTGTGAATAGAGGGTGGAGTACTACCGTGGAATAACATAATTGCTTTGTGGAATTACGATTGCCACTGTCTTGCCTGTCAAGTAGCTAAATCTCAAGGCAAGTAATTAAGTCTATCATACAAATTGCCAAGAATGCCTTCAAGATTTATGAATGCAACATGCAGCGATGCTAAAAGTACACTGTTAAAATAGGCAAGTTACAATGTGTTCGTATTTTAATGTTTAAGGACTCTTGGAAGATGAGGACTAAAAGATAAAAAATAAAATGAGAGGTACAACTTAATTTTAAAAGAAAATTACAAATATTGTTGTATACAAATTATATTTTAATGTGTATTCCACTCATCCATTTCAAACCATGAATTTCAATTTGCCAAAGACTAAACAGAGGGGATTTGTTTCCTTCAGTTACGTTTACCTCAACCTTACAATTTAACAGCTGCTGTGTACAACGTAACTGCCCGCAACCGCAACGCTCTCCAGAGGGTGGTGCGGTCTGCCCAACGTATTATCAGGGGCAAACTACCCGCCCTCCAGGACACTTACAGCACTGATGTCACAGGAAGGCCAAAAAGATCATCAAGGACATCAACCACCCGAGCCTCTGCCTGTTCACCCCACTATCATCCAGAAGGTGAGGTCAGTACAGGCTATCGTGGAAAATTGCGAGATTATGTTATAGTGCTTGAAAGATTATATAATCTTTGTATTGCATTAGAATGGTTGTTTTATTCGACAGAATAGAATCTGTCGACTATTGTGTGTTCAGTGTTCCACTGAGGATGGGCCTCTGTGAGATAGCACTGACAGGAGATTTACGATGTCTTTGGCCAATAAAGCCTAAAGAGCATTCCAGATAGTGAGGTAATGTTTTGGTACTATGAAGTACCAAGAACGAGATTAGAACCTCGTCTTAGAGACCAAACTGAACAATAATTTATTGCGAATACTATCTGGCTATGGGATACTCTTCTCTCAAGTAAAAGTCTTTCTTTGTGAACAGTTCCGATTATCTGTGGTTTGTCATGTCGACTAGGGGGTGGATCTTTGCTATAAAAGATCTCAGTTGCCATTATGTTGACCACTCTCAACTTTTCATTAGAAATACTGAAATGTTGAAAGTCAAATGCTATTGCAAAAGCTTAATATAATTAAAGACAAAGTTTAAGTATAACTCTGACTTGTGGGTGGTTTATAACTCTCCTCATTTAGTAATACAGGAAATTACCACGACAAGGCGCACCAAAGCTGGGACCGAGACTGAAAAACAGCTTCTATCTCAAGGCCATCAGGCTGTTAAACAGCCATCACTAGCACATTAGAGGCTGCTGCCTATAGGCAAAGACTAGAAATCACTGTCACTTTAAGGAATGGAACACTAGTCATTTTAATAATGTTTAGATATCGAGCATTACTCATCTCATATGTATATACTGTATTCTATACTATTCTACGGTATCTTAGTCACTTAATCATGTTTACAAATCTTGCTTTGCTCATCTCCTATGTATAGTGGCTTGCGAAAGTATTCACCCCCCTTGGCATTTTTCCTATTTTGTTGCCTTACAACCTGGAATTAAAATAGATTTTGGGGGGGGGGTTGTATCATTTGATTTACACAACATGCCTACCACTTTCAAGATGCAAAATATTTTTTTATTTGAAACAAACAAGAAATAAGACAAAAAAACTGAACTTGAGCGTGCATAACTATTCACCCCCCCAAAGTAAATACTTTGTAGAGCCACCTTTTGCAGCAATTACAGCTGCAAGTATCTTGGGGTATGTCTCTATAAGCTTGGCACATCAAACAACTGGGATGTTTGCCCATTCTTCAAGGCAAAACTGCTCCAGCTCCTTAAAGTTGGATAGCTTCCACTGATGTACAGCAATCTTTAAGTCATACCACAGATTCTCAATTGGATTGAGGTCTGGGCTTTGACTAGGCCATTCCAAGACATTTAAACCACTCGAGTGTTGCTTTAGCAGTATGCTTAGGGTTATTGTCCTGCTAGAAGGTGAACCTCTGTCCCAGTCTCAAATCTCTGAAGACTGAAACAGGTTTCCCTCAAGAATTTCCCTGTATTTAGCACCATCCATCATTCCTTCAATTCTGACCAGTTTCCCAGTCCCTGCCGATGAAAAACATCCCCACAGCATGATGCTGCTGGGATGGTGTTCCCGGGGTGATGAGAGGGGTTGGGTTTTCACCAAACATAGCGTTTTCCTTGATGGCCAAAAAAGCTCAATTTTATTCTCATCTGACCAGAGTACCTTCTTCCATATGTTTGGGGAGTCTCCCACATGCCTTTTGGCTAACACCAAATGTGTTTTCTTATTGTTTTCTTTAAGCAATGGCTTTTTTTCTGGACACTCTTCTGTAAAGCCCAGCTCTGTGGAGTGTACAGCTTAAAGTGGTCCAATGGACAGATATTCCAATCTCTGCTGTGGAGCTTTGCAGCTAGTTATTTTTGGTCTCTTTGTTGTCTCTCTGATTAATGCCCTCCTTGCCTGGTCCATGAGTCTCTTGGCAGGTTTGCTGTGGTGCCATATTCTTTCAATTTTTTAATAATGGATTTAATGGTGCTCCGTGGGATGTTCAAAGTTTCTAATATTTTTTTATAACCAAAACCTGATCTGTACTTTTCCACAACGTTGTCCCTGACCTGTTTGGTCAGAGACTGAAAAACAGCTTCTATCTCAAGGTCATCAGATTGTTAAACAGCCTTCACTACCTCAGAGAGGCTGCTGCCTACATACAGACTTGAAATCATTGGCCACTTTAATAAGTTGATCACTAGTCACTTTAATAATGCAGCTTCAATAATGTTTACATATCTTGCATTACTCATCCCATATGTATATACTGTATTTTCATTCCTATTGCATAGCATACCATATCTATTGCATCTTGCCTATGCCGTTCGGTCATCGCTCATCCATATATTTATATGTATATATTCTTATTCCATCCCTTAGATATGTGTGTATTAGGTAGTTGTTGTGGAATTGTTAGATTTCTTTTGAGATATTACTGCGCTGTCAGAATTATAAGTACAAGCATTTCGCTACACTCACAATAACATCTTCTAACCATGTGTATGTGACCAATAACATTTTATCTGATCTGAAGTGTATTCAAACTCGTACTTGTGAAAAATCTGTCCCCAGGCTTTTGTCAAAGAGATCAGGAACCATGTCATGACCTGGTCCCTGGCCATAGAAGGCGTGTTCTTGGAGCACAGAAGGTCGTACGGGATGTGGTCAGCTATGGGCTTTTCATTTTTGCCATGCAGCAAGCATAGCATGTTTTCACCCAGGTTGGCAGAGCCACAGAGACAGCCGTCCTCATTCTACCCAATCCATGTCACCTTGATCCTGCCACAGCCCTGCATGTCCAGGGGCACATCACTAGTGGGGCTGCACCACAGCTGGAAGGAGTACACCTCCGGTGGGGTGAAAAGGACAATGAGAACCCACATCAGGGGCTTGCTCACCCTCCATGACTCAAAAATGCTCCCAACGCCCACAAAGACCCCACCTCCATGTCAGCCTATCTGTCACACAAATTTCTCAGGGACTTCAGCAGGTCTTCAGTGAAGCCCTCAACAAATTCCTGCAACCTCCAGTTCTCATGGGCCGAGGTGTGGATTGATCTCTCACAGAAGCTGATTAGGACTCCCTTATCGAGCATGAGGGTCTTGGAACTGATGGATCCACCCTCAACAAACCCATCCTCATCATCAGCGTAGTGGTTTCCATGTCTGCCAGATCCTGCCGACACACCTCGATAGAGAAGATGACCAGCGAGATGGCGCTCCAGATGTGCCAGTCGTAGCCATCCTTCGAGCCAGGGTCCTGCTGCTCCTCCTACAGCCACACTTGCTCCAGCTCAAGCCTCTCCTCATGTGGGCCAGCAGCACATCATCCTGCTCTGGGAGAGTGGTCATCTCCTGGTGGAACAGCAGCGGGTGGTTCAAGATGGCCGCTGCCACCCCCACAAACACCCGCACTATGGCCGCCTGCATCCTGGCTCCCTAGTCCTCAGGGAGATAAAACCACAGCGTCACCCCTCACGCCAGCATCTCGTCGACTCTGACAATGCCTCAGCCCAACACCTGAAGAACAATTAGATTAAAAATATGTTATGAAATGTCATTGCAACTTTTATATTGGATATCATTCAATATACAGTCTTCAAACAAGTTGCTGTTGGGTATTGCTTTTGTGTCATTTTTGCTGTGCATTGCAAGGTGATTCAGTAGAATAATGAAACACAACCATGTGTTAACTCTGTGAACCTTCTTGAGGCAGCAGTCTGCCCCTCTAAATATAAAGAGAGCAGAGTGACTCACTATTGACACAATATTGAACTGTGTGCCCTGGAAGGAAGTAAGATAAATGTGTTTTTAAGGGAATGCAACCTTTTCCGATAACCAAACATAGCACTGATTGCATTGTATCTGTCAAGAATTTGCTTCCAGTAAACGATTCAAGGAAAAGCCTTACAAACTGATTTGGCAAATGCCCAATTCATTTTTACTTCGTGTCAATGATAGTCAAAAATAATCACTATTGTAGTGGGGTATTAGGTCAGATGATGTATCCTGAAAGGGATAAATAGCTGCACAGTTCATGTAACTTTGACTCTTGTAATTTCTTCATGAAACATTTTCGTTGTGTTTACAGTAGATAGGAAGGAACCACAAAATAAAGAGAATGGAAAGTAGGTAAGCGCCTTTTCAAAATGTTCACATTTTTTATAGAACTTCAACATTAACTAAAATTACAAGCATGTACAGTGAAATGCCAAATAAACTGTTAGCCTTTGAGATGTTGAACAACTATTTGGCACTTCCCCTGTAAACTGCAATGTAGCATACCATTGATACAACTGCCTATATGCCATGAAGTTGTGTCATCTTGACTAATGAAAGTTGTTAATTAATGGTGGATTTAGTCTGCTCCTTGAAATCTCTCTCAGACTAAAGGTATGAAAGTTGTAGAGCCAGAAAAAACATAATGGAGACAAACATTGTAGGCCTATACCATGTCAACATTTTTTTATTTTTTATTCTCCCATGACTGACTTTATTTGGCTATTTTACATAATTTGGCCTGCATTTCAACAGAATAGCATACAATGCAATGCACATTTATAAGAATACAAGAGATGTGAAGTGGAGTTGTCAAATACTGTTAAAGGCTATAGTTGTATTTTTCAATAAAATAGGGCCCATCTTTATGACTACAGTATTAATCATATGACTTACATGGGTATAAACAAAATACATTGACTCAATGGAAAACAATTCAACAAAGACCTTTGCAAAATTAAAATAGCTGGCTGCATGACAAATATAAACTGCCTACAACCATACACCACCCAGTGGGCATAGAACATGACAAAAGACGTATTTGTCAAGTTGAAATCTGGTCGGGACGTCTTATATCCAGATCACAACCAGAGTAACACATATTTTTCATGACGTCTTTTTGATGTAAGCATCGAGGAAAAAGCTCAAAAAAAAATCCTTGTCAGAAGGTTCGCAAAACATACCTCAACTTGCACCTCTTCATCTGTAGGATTGGTTGGAGGAGGCGTGGCAACACACACACATCAACTTTGCAGGTCCATTCAAAGACAGAATGTTTCTTGTGTCCGTGGATGCGCATCGCAAGTTAGTGTCTGCAGCTAGAGTCCCAAGAAACTACCTCAGCGGACCAAAGTGGGTTCATGCTAAACTCATTTCTCAGACTAGTCCTGTGTACTACACTGTCCAGAATGCAGAGGACGTCATCTGGAAAAGGCACAGATCAGTTAAGTTGAGTATAGCAACACCAAAAGAACCACCAGTTGTAAGAGGATCAAAACTATTACTGGGTGACACCCTGACCCAGCAGTTGTCACCTAGTTCCTCAAAGTACATTCTCATGACTGTTGCTCATAATGGTGACAATTTAAGTAGGAGGTAAGGAGATGTGGTGTATTGGGTATGTGTTGAGGGGTCATGTTATAGATAAATGGTTGAACTGAATTAAAATCCACAGCCAGACTATTTGATTCTACCAGGGCCTGTCTGCAAAGCTGAGAAAAAGACGCATGGATTACATCCCGATCAGACAGTCACTGGAGGAAAAAGGGATTAAACCTCAGCTCCGACTTCCCAGCAGTGCTGTGGGTATGGAAGGGAAGGTAAAGGATGGAATTCACAAGCGCCGACGAAGCCCAAATCAAGCTGCAAGAAACCTTTCCAGTTCAACAAGGAGAGTCCCATTTACTGAGAAGAGAATGAAGCGGGAAAAAGCGATGAGCACAATATAGGCTAGATCCAATGATGCCTAAAACCAGTTTATCGTAAATTGAGAGAATATTAATTCCCCCTCCCCCAAAAAAATCTACACTAGACTTTCCCAAGCAACTGTTCTGCTCAATAAATTAATGATAGAAGTATCCGATAACAATGGTCTGGACATGGACACTGATGACAATTAAAATGGGATGATATAGCATGTATGTCAATAACTTCTATATATGTGTGTGTGTGTGTGTGTGTGTGTGTGTGTATGTGTGTGTGTGTGTGTGTGTGTGTGTGTGTGAGAGAGTGTAGGTATGTGTGTGGGTGAATGTTTGTGTGTCTGAGAGGAAGAGAGAGTGGGAAAATATGGGAGGTTGGGACAAGCTTGGCTTGGGTGGGTAAGGGTGGGCAAGGATGGCCAAGAATGAGAAATAAGGCCAAGCTTGGCTTGGGTGGACAAGGATGGGAGGTTGAGAGAAGCTTGGCTTGGCTGGTGTAAAGGGGAGAGAAATTGGGGAGGTAGAGAGGGATACATTTGACTTGGGAAAGAGAGAAGGATTTAACTATTCTAATGTACAATGTCATTTTATTTCCATTTGCTACCTGCAAACCTGCTGACACATTCAACAGAAACAGTGTTCCCCAAAACAAAAACAAAAGCAACTCAGAACCTTTGACATTGGACAGGAAGTTATTGCCAGAAACTACAAGAGCCCAAACCAGAAATGGCAAGCTGGCGAGATTGTGTCAAAGACAGGACCCTTGACCTACACTGTGAATGTAGGCCCCAACATGATCCGGCGCACAAATGTGGACCAATTACTGAATGCAACAGCTCAAGGAGTCACAGCACAGGATGAAGCTGCTGATGGCTTTATCTCATCAGGACTCGGATGAGCTTGTCCCTGCAACAACAGAGGTCTTACCTGTTACTGATGAAACTGAACCTCAAGAGACTGTTAAACCCAGCATTACATACTGGCATCTTTACTGGCATGAACAGTACTACTAACATTTTATTGGTCACATAAACATGGTTAGCAGATGTTAATGCAAGTGTAGCGAAATGCTTGTGCTTCTAAGGCACTGCATCTCAGTGCTGGAGGCGTCACTACAGACACTGGGTCAAATCCAGGCTGTATCACAACTGGCCATGATTGGTAGTCCCATAGGTTGGTGCACAATTGGCCCAACGTCGTATGGGTTTGACCGGTGTAGGCCGTCATTGTAAATAAGAATGTGTCCTTAACTGACTTGTCTAGTTAAATAATGTAAGATATGTAAACATTAATAAAGTGACTAGTGATACCTTTATTAAAGTGGCCAATGATTTGAGTCTGTATGTAGGCAGCAGCCTCTCTGTGTTAGTGATGGCTGTTTAGCTGTCCCACCTCTTAATTGTGCATCTATAAAAGTTTGTGAGGGTTTTAGGTGACAAGCCAAATGTCTTCAGCCTCCTGAGGTTGAAGAGGCGTTGTTGCCTTCTTCACCACACTTTCTGTGTGGGTGGACCATTTTGGTTTGTCCGTGATATGTACGCAGAGGAACTTAAAACTTTCCACTTTCTCCACTGCTGTCCCGTCGATGTGGATAGGGGGGTGCTCCCTCTGCTGTATCCTGAAATCCACGATCATCTCCTTTGTTAGGTTGATGTTGCGTGAGAGGTTGTTTTCCTGACTCCACACGCCGAGAGCCCTCACCTCCTCCCCGTAGGCTGTCTCGCCGTTGTTGGTAATCAAGCCCACTACTGTTGTGTCGTCTGCAAACTTGATGATTTGAGTTGGAGATGTGCATGGCCACACAGTCATGGGTGAACAGGGAGTACAGGAGGGGGCTGAGCACACACCCTGAAAGTCCAGGAACAATTGTGACCATATTGATGCAGTCTGGGCCAACAGCCTTGCAAGGGTTAACATGTTTAAATGTCTTACTCATGTCAGCCACGGAGAAGGAGAGGGGGGGCCCGCAGTCCTTGGTAGCGGGCCTCATCGATGGCACTGCATTATCCTCAAAGCAGGCAAAGAATGTGTTTAGTTTGTCTGGAAGAAAGACGTCGGTGTCCATGATGTGGCTGATTTTCTTTTTGTAGTCCATAATTGCCTGTAGACCCTGCCACATACGTCTTGTGTCTGAGCCGTTGAATTGCAACTCCACTTTGTCCCTATAACAACATTTCACATTTTTGATTGCCTTGTGGAGGGAATAACTAGACTGTTTATATTCGGCCATATTCCCGGTCATCTGTCCATGGTTAAAGGCAGTGGTTTGACCATACTGTACATACAGTATCTACACCTGTCCTGATCCTGAGTTTTGCCCTGTGACGCCATCCTCCTTGTTGCTGATGATAGCCATGATATCCTCTGCCTTGACCTTTTTCTTCATGCGGAGTAGAGTCTGGACCAGTGTCACAGAGGCTGTGGTCATCCCCTCTTTCTCCACCCAGGCCCTCAGTAGGCTGGAGCATTGCTCCTGGGAGTCATTGGGAAAGTTCAGCTGGTGGGATTCTATGGCGGTATGTGTCATCCCACTGCACTCGGCCACCTGTTTCATGTCCCTCCACCCCAAGGTCTTAGCAATGTCTGGGAGGTGTGGCCAGAGATTAACACCTGAAACCAAAGAAGAAAGAGGGATTATGGGTAATTCTTAGTTGGAAATAACATACATAAGGTTCATATTAGCACACATCAGTAGTAACATTGATGATGTTCTTACCTCTCAGTGGCTGCATTTCCTGCAAAAAATAAATACATGTAAAACACATTCACCATTGATATTTAACTCACTAATCATAATAGGTGACATGATATGTAAAAGTGATGTAGCACTAGAGATGCATGTCTGTGTTTTAAGCGGTGGCTGTAGTCAGGGACAGAGTGGAGTACTGTGACACTTTCAAGAAGCCGGTGTTTGGAAGACATATTGGCACGGGTGTTGTTAGGCCCAAGACGAAGTCCACAATATATAGTCCCTACACAAATATAGGGTTACTATCCAAGCCGGCTGGTCGTTTGTTCTAAATGTTCCATTGCCATACTGGCTGGCAACATTCCTTTCACTTGCTTGCTAGCTAGCCAACTACGGTTAATTTACAGTCACGACAAACAGTGCAGACAGCTGCATTTGCATTTATTTAAGCTGTTTTCTACAAGGATACATCCATGAGTTAATGAGGCGCAATTTCGCCTGGCATAGAAAATGTGCTCTCATTAGGACAATGTTGTTCAGAGGAGCTAGCCAACAACACAGCTAACACAATCACTTCAAACTGAAGCTGGGAAGACTGCAAACTAGCTGCACTTTGTTTCGTTTCTTTGTATATATCCATAAAAATGTCAGATGGAACAGAGTAAATAGGCATTTTAATGTCATAGATTTAGCCGGTGATAACTTGTGGAATAGACACCGACTGGAATGTGCTTTTAACCATTCAGGTTTAGACCCACCCCTTGTATAAATTGAAGATATTTACCTCTGAACTCCGGTTGGGCAGTTCTGTCAAACCACCATTTGGCCCTAACAAAAGAAATTGGAGACATGTCAATGCTATTTCAAGGACGACTCAAAACCAGATACTTTTGGAAAGGGAGCTTTTCAACAAGCCAGACTTCTGTGCTCTTCAAACACTTTACTAACTAAATTAGAGAAGAACCTCTTCTGCCCCCTTTTGGTGATTTAGCATAGCCTACAACTGGCAGAATGACCAAACACTTACCAAAACAATATTTATTACTTCGCCACAGGTAAATGATCACAATCAAAACGACAAGAAGAACAGTAGTCAGGACAAATACTACTGCCAAATTGCGTCCTGCAAGAAAGGAAAATAAAAGCCTAATGTTTAGATAAAAAACAACCTTATAACATTCATACTGTAAGTGAAAGAACATCTTCCAAATCATTTTAATGCATTGAAATGTTATGGTTTTGCTCAAACCTTGTTCTTTGAAGGCATGGCATATGGTGTTGTTGGTGGCGCTACAGGCTACCTTGATGCCCTCTTCACTGCATCTTCAGGAGAAATTAAAAGATTTGATGTGGAAAGGTGTCACTCTAGTCCATAGCCTACACCAGATTTAATGATAGCACTTTACTGTAGGTGTCCTTATTCATGCATTCTTTATCATGTCTATCTTAATCCTGGTCTTGGGGACCCAAAGGGGTGCACATTTTTGTTTTTGCCTTAACACTACAGCTGATTAAAATGATCAACTCTGCATCAAGCTTTACTGATTTGAATCAGGTGTGTAGTGCCTAGGCAAAAACAAACATTTGCAACTCTTTGGGTCCCCAGGACCTGGATTAAGAAACACTGATATAACACGTTACAGCATTTGTCATATGATGTCATACATTTTAAACAGTTATGAGTAACGGCATAAGATTATAAAAAACATTTTTTTGCCAAGGAGGTATTAATCACGCAATTTGACATCAAACTAAGATGCTTGGTGAAGTATTTCTCAAGTGAAAACATTTGCTAGTCGTAGGTCGTTGAATGACAACAAACACTTAATTATTACCTTATCAAACAAACTTCGACTAACCTCAAATGTCCCTGTTTAGACTGGGAAGCATACTTTAAACTTCATAGACAACTGTTCATCCTGTTGTCATATGCTCTAATGTCAACTGTTAATAACAATGGCTATTACACAGTCTGCCTAACAACTTATGTCATATGTTTTTACATGCTACACAAGTGTCTACACTCCAGATGTTATGACCATGCGTTATATCACTTACCAAACTCTGTCACATTATTACATTGAATGGAATGATGGGTGTCATAACCGTGTCATATGCCATTAGAGAGTGTGCGCAAACACCTTAAAGATGGAATCCGCAGTTGTGGAAACAGCGCCACTGTCTTTCCCACCGCCAATGTTATTGTTTTTGTTTAGTTGACAAAGCAGAGTTGAGAAGCTACGTGATTACAAAAAATGGTACATTTCTGCTGTTTTATCGCACGTGCAATGATGTCCAAAGGAAAGAAAATCTGTAACTTCTTTGTTGTTGTAATGTCGCAAATGGACATGGCAGTTTCACCATTAAAGATTCCAGCTTTAAGTAAAGTGATATTAATTTGAGGTGTTATAAAACAGTAATGAATGTCTTAATACGTCAGAGTTGAGAGTATCACAAAACCATTTTGGATCGCTAAGAAACGTGTATATTGGAGCACTTTGTTTTATTTAGACAACAAGACAATAAACTGCTGAGTTGTACAATTTGGGCCACATCCAGATTTTAAAAAACATTATTATAATAACAACAACTTGCCAAAAAGCACAACAATTGTGAAACTAAATGGAAGCAAATATAATTCTACAACAAAATCACAAAAGGAATTGTGAAAGCTGTGAAGAAAGGAAGGTGTGCAGGTTAAAGTAACAATGTACAGTATATTATGAAAAAAATAAAGCAAATAGTAACACAATAAAATAACAATAACAAGGCTATACACAAGGAGTATCAGTACCGAGTCAATGTGCAGGAATACTAGGTAGTTGAGGTAATATGTACATGTAGGTAGGGGTAAAAGTAAATGGGCCATCAGGATAGATAATAAACAGAGTAGTAGCAGTGTAAGTGAAGTGTGCCTATGTGTGAGTGTGGCGTGAATATGCATGTGTGTGTGTGTTTTGTGTTTGTGAGCATATATAGTGTGTGTGCGTGTGTGTGTTGGAGTGTCAGTGTAGTGTCAAATCAAATCAAATTGTATTGGTCACAAACAGTACACGTGTTTAGCAAATGTTATTGATAAAAAACAGCTCTAACAGTGCAGTAATATCTAACAAGTAATATCAAAACATTTCACAACAATACACACAATAAACACAAATCCAAAGTAAAGGAATGGAATGGAATTAAGAATATATACATTTTTGGACGAGCAATGTCGGAGCATCAGCCACTAAGATACAGTAGAATGGAATACAGTATATACATATATATGAAATGAGATGAGTAATGCAAAATATGTAAACATTATTTAAAGTGAGCAGTGTTCCATTATTAAACTGGCCAGTAATTTAAAGTCTATGTATATATGGTAGCAGCCTCTAAGGTACCTACTGATGGCTATTTAACAGTCTGATGGCCTTGAGATAGAAGCTGTTTCTCAGTCTCTCGGTCCCAGCTTTGATGCACCTGTACTGACCTCCCCTTCTGGATGATAGCGGGATGAACAGGCAGTGGCTCGGGTGGTTGTTGTTCTTGATGATCTTTTTGGCCATCCTGTGACATCGGGTACTGTAGGTGTCCTGAAGGGCAGGTAGTTTGTCCCCAGTGATGGGTTGGTCAGACCTCACCACCCTCGAGAGCCCTGCAGAATGCGAGTGGTGCAGTTGCCATACCAGGCGGAAATACAGCCCAACAGGATACTCTCAATCGTGCATCTGTAAAAGTTTGTGAGGGTTTTAGGTGTCAAGACAAATTTCTTCAGCCTCCTGAGGTTGAATAGGTGCTGTTGCGCCTTCTTCACTACACTGTCTGTGTGGGTGGACGCTGAGGAACTTGAAGCTTTCCACATTTTTCCACTGAGGTCCCGTCGATGTGGATAGGGGCGTGCTCCCTCTGTTGTTTCCTTAAGTCCACGATCAGCTGCTTTGTTTTGTTGATGTTGAGTGAGAGGTTGTTTTCCTGGCACCAGGATCTTTTGGGGCGGTAAGCAAATTGAAGTGGGTCTAGAGTGCCAGGTAAGGTAGAGGTGATATGATCCTTGACTAGTCTCTCAAAGCACTTCATGATGGCAGAAATGAGTGCTGTGGTGCGATAGTCATTTAGTTCAGTTACCTTTGTATTCTTGGGTACAGGAACAATGGTGGACATTTTGAAGCATGTGGGGACAGCAAACTGGGATAGGGAGAGATTGAATATGTCCGTAAACACTCCAGCCAGCTGGTCTGCGCATGCTCTGAGGATGCGGTTAGGGATGCCGTCTGGGCCGGCAGCCTTGCGAGAGTTAACACGATTAAATGTCTTACTCACATTGGCCACGGAGAAGGAGAGCACACAGTCCTTGGTAGCAGACCACGTCGGTGCCACTGTGTTATTCTCAAAGCGGACAAATAAGGTGTTCAGCTTGTTCGAACACACCATCGGTGACCACGACATGGCTGGTTTTCCTTTTGAAGTCTGTGATTGTCTGTAGACCCTGCCACATATGTCTCGTGTCTGAGCCGTTGAATAGCGAATCCACTTTGTCCCTATACTGACGTTTTGCCTGTTTGATTGCCTTACGGAGGGAATAACTATACTGTTTGTATTCGGCCATATTCCCAGTCACTTTGCCATGGTTAAAGGTGGTGGTTGGCGCTTCCAGTTTTGCGCGAATACTACCATCTATCCACGGTTTCTGGTTTGAGTAGGTTTTAATAGTCACAGTGGGTACAACATCTCCAATACACTTTCTGATAAACTCAGTCACCATATCATAGTATTCGTCAATGTTATTCTCGGAGGCTACACGGAACATTTCCCAGTCCGCGTGATCAAGACAATCTTGAAGCGAAGTCAAAATTCGTGATCAGAGTCGTGATCAGATTTGCCAAAGGGAGGGTGGGGGAGGGCCTTGTAGGTATCCTGGAAGTTGGAGTAAAAGTGGACGAGTGTTTTAGCAGTGCGAGTACTACAGTCAATGTGTTGATAGAACTTCGGCAGCGTTTTCCTCAAATTTGCTTTGTTAAAATGCCCAGTTACAATAAATGCGGCCTCAGGATATGTGGCTTCCAGTTTGCATAAAGTCCAGTGTAGTTCTTTGAGGGCCGTCATGGTATCAGCTTGAGGGGAATGTGAACTTCTCATCCTTTCCTTTCCTCTCTACTTACTGGCTGTGGTTAATCTCTACCACACATGTGAACTCCTCCTTTACATTCAAAGATTCCTTTCCACACTTCCTTGCTCCTTTCTTCCTTTTCTAGCTCCCTTTCCTTCTTCCTTTCCTTTACTTTCTACTAGCCGTGGTTAATCACTACCACATAAATGTGAACTCCATGTTTTCAGTCTTAGATTCCTTTCCACTTTCACCACTCCCATTCCTTTCCTCCTTTCCTAGCTGCCTTTCCTTCTTCCTTTCCTTTCTACTGGCCATGGTTAATCCCTACCACATTCACGTGAACTACTCGTGTTCTTTCTTAAGATTCCGTTCCTCATTTCCTAGCTCTGTTTCTTTCCCTCCTTTTCCATATTCCTTTCCTCTTTTCCTCAATTCCTTTCCTCATTTCCAGCTTTCTTTCCTTCCCTACCTCCCTACCATCCTTTCCTCTCCTATTTTTGCAAATGCAAAGCTGTCACAAATCATGTTCTGCCCCAGAGCAGTTTGTTTCATTTGTTGTAAATATATATATATCTATATAATCCTAACTACGTATGTATCCATGTTTCTTGGAGATCCTGAATGTTTTTGTGATAGTATAAGCACCGTCATAACTTTTATAACACCTCAAATTAATGTCACTTTACTTAAGGTGTCTGTGCACACTCTATAACGGCCTATGGCATGGTTATGACACCCATCATTCCATTCACTGTAATAATGTGACACAGAGTTTGGTAAATGATATGGGTCTTTCTATAAACTAGGGTAACAGTGAAGATTTCCTAAACTGGACAACTTCCTACACTTCCAAATGTGTTCATATCATTACATTAAGATATAAGGAGGGATCATAGCTATATTGAATAAAATTCACAAGTTGATTTAGAACCTATGTTCAATTATTTTTGTCCAAAATCGTGTGAATCGTGAACCCTGTAAGAATCCTGGATCTAGCTGCCGAACAGTTTTTTTGTATAGAGATCTCATAAATACAGTGTAACTACGTAACATTTTGTCCTTATGTTACGGGGTGAAAACAGCTTTTCATGCGCACACAAATCCAAAATAATATATGCATTGCAGAATGGAATGCTTCTAACCGGAAGAGTCACCTTAACTTGATAGTTAAAACCTAAATCGATACTGTCATTAATGTGGTTCTTCAATAATTATGCATGATACTTGTTGGATGGGAATTTGGTGTCCATCTGATTAGCTACGGCGTGATATTTTCACACACTGTCATCTGATCCAGGAAGGAATTTTCAGAATGACAGTCAAGTGACAAACAGCTGTTTGTCATACGATGCAACAACAGCCCAAGTCCTGGAAAAAAGGTGTTCACCAGAATATTTTGGTGTTTAATTCGTTATGCCAATGAAGACAGTTGTGCCTGGATCCATTTTGGATATAACATCCCTAGTGAATTGATGTTGTCTGCTTGATTTACAGCAGGGTCTCGTTAGATTTAACAGAGAACGCATCAAGGTAATAAGTTAAATGTTTTCAAATGTATTTGTGCCTCGGATTGGACACCGGGTCTACATTTTGTTTTCCATGTTAGACCTGCAATTTTAAACAATACAAGGGGCTTGAAGTTGCCTACTTGAACTTGGAGCTCAGAAATTCAAGGACAAGAATAGGCCTACCTAAAATCAGACATTTCCTCAATCTGGTGCTTAAAAAGTCAGTTGTAATTATTGTAGTCAATTTATAAATTATCATGCTGCCTTATAATTATCCGTGATTACATTTTTAATCTGTTTTTGTGAGAGATGTAGCCACTTTCATTTGTTTCCCAGCGCTTCAATTGAACAGTGTTGTGCTACTCTGTTGCGGTAAAACCACATACAGTTATTATGAGGAAGGCAACAGCTAATGCTGGCTTCAAGTTGGCTTTCCATACAAATCTACCCATTAAAAAAGGAACCTGGTGTTTGGTCACTTTCTCATGATAAAAACAGAAAGTTAGTTTCAAATGGTGAGCTTAATGCTACTGCTATTCATGGATTTCCTATGTGTGCCTGCGTCGGCCATAACAATCCCCATGCATGCATCCATTTAGTCAGGCAATGTCTACATTATTCTCACGCATTTAAGAATGTAATAATACTTGACAAGGCTTAAAATAATCGCTATTTTTAAAGTGGTAATGGCCTACTTAAAAAAAAACTCTTGAGTGTAGGGGGCAGTATTTTGATGTTTGGATGAAAAACGTACCCAAATGAAACTGCCTACTTCTCAGGCCCAGAATCTAGAATGTGCATATAATTGTCAGATTAGGATAGAAAACACTCTAAAGTTTCCAAAACTGTCAAAATATTGTCTGAGTATAACAGAACTGATATTGCAGGCGAAAACCTGAGGAAATCCAACCGGAAGTGTTGTTTTTCCTGAAAGCTCTCTTCGCTCCATTTAAAGGGATATCAACCTGTTCCTTTCCTTTTCCTATGGCTTGCACGTGTTGTGAACAGTCTTTCGACATAGTTTCAGGCTTTTATTTAGAAAAATTAGCGAGAAAGATCACATCGCGTCATTGGATGGCTGGGTGCCAGCAGTGTTTTGCATACGCAACAGCTTGGAGCAGACATTTTCTCTCTCTCTCCTATTGAAGAAGTTACAGTCCGGTTGAAATATTATCGATTATATATCGTAAAAACAACCTGAGGATTGATTATAAAAAACGTTTGACATGTTTCTACCAACTTTACGGATACTATTTGGAATTTTCGTCTGCCCCGTCGTTATCGCTCGAGCCTGTGGATTTCTGAACATAACGTGCCAACCAAATGGAGGTATTTTGGATATAAAAATTATCTTTATGGAACAAAAGGAACATTTATTGTGTAACTGGGAGTCTCGTGAGTGCAAACAGCCGGAGATTATCAAAGGTACCACATACTTTGTGACCAATCTACTGTGCTGCTAGCTGTTTGTAATGTTTGGTCTGCTGAGAGAGATGTCCTTACATAAAAGCCGAAAAGCTTTTTTGAAATCTGACACGCCAGGTGGATTAACAACAAGCTAAGCTGTGTTTTGCTATATAGCACTTGTGATTTCATGAAAATGTAATATTTTTAGTAATTTAATTTGAATTTGTCGCTCTGCAATTCAGCGGATGTTGATCCCGCTAACGGGATGAGTGCATCAAGAAGTAAAAAAAAAAAAAACACTTTTTGCATGCTTTCGGGGGGGCTTCTTTATTAGGCCATATATACATTAAACAATTGTATAACATTGATGTCCTTGAAAAGTACAATTAAGCACTTGAAAAAGTCCCTGAAAGTCCTTGAATTTGACTTGTCAATGCCTGTATGAACCCTGCTTAAATGATGTATAGAGCTAGGCCTATGTGCTTGCATAGGTGGAGTTATGGGGCAATTTGCATCTATTCACTTTTATTCCTCTAAGTACATGTGGAACTGCATGAAAATCACATTTATTTTTGTTTCAACCATTTAGAATTGTTGATCCCAATGTCACACATTGGCCCCATTATTTATAGAAAGCCCCATATAAAGTCCAGTTACAACATATGGTATGTAGACACTTATGTAGCATGTAATAACATATGACATAAATTGTCATGCAGTGTAATAGTAGTTGTTATTAACAGTTGACTTTAGAGCATATGACAACAGGATGAACAGTCATCTATAACACCAATTATAACATCTTATGCCATTACTCATAACTATACTGAACAAAAATATAAACGCAACATGCAGCAATTTCAAAGATTTGACTGAGTAACAGTTCATATAAAGATATCAGTCCACTGAAATGAATTAATTAGGCCCTAATCTATAGTTTTCACATGTCTGGGAATACAGATACGCATCTGTTGGTCACAGACAACTTAAAAAAAAAGGTAGGGGCGTGAATCAGAAGACCAGTCAGTATGATTGTGGTCTGTGGAACTTTGTCCCACTCATATTCAATGGCTGTGAGAAGTTGCTGGATATTGGCGGGAACTGGAACACGGTGTCGTACACGTCGATCCAGAGCATCCCAAACATGCTCAACGGGTGACATGTCTGGTGAGTATGCAGTCCATGGAAGAATTGGGACATTTTCAGCTTTCTGAATTGTGCACAGATCCTTGTGACATGGGGCCGTGCATTATCATGCTGAAACATGAGGTGATGGCGGCAGATGAATGGCACGACAATGGGCCTCAGGTTCTCGTCACGGTATCTCTGTGCATTCAAATTGCCATCAATAAAATGCAATTATGTTCGTTGTCTGTAGCTTATACTTGCCCATACCATAACCCAACTGCCACCATGGGGAACTTTGTTGACATCAGCAAACCGCTCGCCAACATTACGCCATACACGTAGTCTGCAGTTGTGAGGCCTGTTGGACATACTGGGAAATTCTCTATAACAACGTTATGGTAGAGAAATTAACATTCAATTCTCTGGCAACAGTCCTGGTGGACGTTACTGCAGTCAGCCAATTGCACACTCCCCCACATCTATGGCATTGTGTTGTGAGACAAAACTGCACATTTTAGAGTTGCCTTTTATTGCCCCCAGCACAAGGTGCACCTGTGTAATGATCATGCTGTTTAATCAGCTTCTTGATATGCCACACCTGTCAGGTGGATGTTATATCTTGGCGAAGGAGAAATGCACACTAACAGGGATGTAAACAAATTTGTGCACAAAATCAGAGAAATAAGATTTTTGTGCATATGGAACATTTTTGGGATCTTCCATTTCAGCTCACTATACACAGGACCAACACTTTACATGTTGCGTTTATGTTTTGTTCAGTGTATTTAAACTACTTATGACAGCTGATATGTTTATATAGCTGTTATAAAGACTTCATGAAAGCATGAATAAGGACAACTACAGTAAAATTTTACCGATTTAACAATGTGTCTTTAACATTTAGAAAACTATAAATCAATATATTTTTATAGTTATTTGGTTAAAGTATCTTGAACTTACATGGTACATGGGTAGCAGGCCCTGCAGTGCTCCTTCCCCTTGTTACAGTAGTGGCCCTGCTGGCATCGACATACTGAGTCCTTGAAGATGGTGCATCTGTCCTCCACCTCCAGATTGGCTACGAAAGACAAACATCAAATTGGCAGTACATTGGCAAGGTTGGGTTACGGATGTAACCTTGTTTCTCTGAGTAGTGTAACGGGTGGCCAAATTACCTATGGGAACTACTTCACGTGATGCTTAATATCAAAGATGTTTACAGTCACACCACACCCTTAGTGCACCCACGTGACCTCAATCCACACCCTTAGTGTACCCAAGTGACCTGTCACTATAAAAGGCGGTATGGCGTGACATACTGTCTATTACTTAGATCCGTAACCCAGCATTCACTTTTGTAATATCTTATGGTTCACCGAGTTGCGGCTGAAAGACAACATGAATAAAATAAAACTGCCGTGTTTTACACTTTTTCGGCAGGATAGAACAGCGGCCTCTGGTAAGACAAGGGGTGGCAGTGTATGTATATTTGGGAACAACAGCTGATGCATGAAATCTAAGGAAGGTTTTGCTCGCCTGAGTTAGAGTATCTCATGATAAGCTGTAGATCACACTATTTACCAAGAGAGTTTTCATCTATATTCTTCGTAGCTGTCTATTTATGACCACAAACCAATGCTGGCACTAAGACCGCACTCAATAAGCTGTATACGGCCATAAGCAAACAGGAAAACGTTCATCCAGAGGCGGCAGGGACCTTAATGCTGGGAAACTTAAATTGTAGGATGTGGCAGGGCTTGCAAACTATTACAGACTACAAAGCTAAATTACTTCTATGCTCGCTTCGAGGAAATTAACACTGAAACATGCATGAGAGCATCAGCTGTTCCGGACGACTCTGTGATCACACTCTCCATAGCCAATGAGAGAGTAAGACCTTTAAACAGGTCAACATTCACAAGGCCGCAGAGCCAGACGGATTACCAGGACATACTCTGAGCATGCGCTGACCAACTAGCAAGTGTCTTCACTGACATTTTCAACCTGTCCTTGACTGAGTCTGTAATACCAATATGTTTCATGCAGACCACCATAGTCCCTGTGCCCAAGAACACTAAGATAACCTGCCTAAATGACTATCGACCCGTAACACTCACGTCTGTAGCCATGAAGTGCTTTGAAAGGTTGGTCGTGGCACACATCAACACCATTATCCCAGAAACCCTAGACCCACTCCAATTTGCATACCACCCCAACAGATCCACAGATGATACAATCTCTATTGAACTCAACACTACCCTTTCCCACCTGGACAAAAGGAACAGCTCTGTGAGAATGCTATTCATTGACTACAGCTCTGCATTCAACACCATAGTGCCCTCAAAGCTCATCACTAAGCTAAAGACCCTGGGACTAAACACCTCCCACTGCAACTGGATCCTGGACTTCCTGACGGGCCGCCCCCAGGTGGTAAGGTTAGGGAACAACACATCCGCCATGCTGATCCTCAAGACGGGGGTCCCTCGGGGCTGTATGCTCAGTCCCCTCCTGTACTCCCTGTTCACTCATGACTGCATGGCCAGGCACGACTCCAACACCATTATCAAGTTTGCCTATGACACAACAGTGGTAGGCCTGATCACCGACACGATGAGACAGACTATAGGGAGGAGGTCAGAGACCTGGCCGTGTGGTGCCAGGACAACAACCTCTCCATCAACATGATCAAGACAAAGGAGATGATTGTGGACTACTGGAAACGGAGGAAGGAGCACGCCCCTTCTCATCGACGGGGCTGTAGTAGAGCAGGTTGAGAGCTTCAAGTTCCTTGGTGTCCACATCACCAACAAACTATCATGGCCCAAACACACTAAGACAGTCGTGAAGAGGGCACGATAAAGCCTATTCCCCCTCAGGAGACTGAAAAGATTTGGCATGGGTCCTCAGATCCTCAAAAGGTTCAACAGCTGCACCATCAAGAGCATCCTGAGCATCCTGACATTACACCTGGTATGGCTGGCTGACTGCTCAGCCTCCGACCGCAAGGCACTACAGAGGGTAGTGCGTACGTCCCAGTACATCACTGGGGCCAAGCTTCCTGCCATCTAGGACCTCTATACCAGGCGGTGTAAGAAGAAGGCCCCAAAAATTGTTAAAGACTCCAACGATCCTAGTCACAGACTGTTCTCTCTGCTACCACACGGCAAGCGGTACCAGTGCACCAAGTCTAGGTCCAAAAGGCTTCTTAACAGCTTCTACCCCCAAGCCATAAGACTCCTGAACAACGAATCAAAGGGCTGTTTATTATCTATGCATTGTCACTTTAACTCTACCTACATGTTCTTATTACCTCAATTACCTCGACTAACTGATGCCCCTGCACATTGCCTCTGTACCGGTATCCCCTGTATATAGCCTGGCTATTGTTATTTTACTGCTGCTGTTTAATTATTTGTTACTTTTTATTTTCAATGTTTTAGTGTTCTTTTTTTTTACTTAAAACTTATTTTTCTTCAAACTGCATTGTTGATTAAGGGCTTGTAAGCATTTCACTGTAAGGTGAACCTGTTGTAATATATCATTTGATTTAATTCGACAGTGAACAAAAGACAGCATGCCACGCCACACTGTGTTCTATAGTGACAGGTCAGTAAGGGTGAGGCGTGACTGTAAACATCTTTGATATTAAGCATCGCAATCATATCGCATGAAGGGAAAGTAGTTCCCATAGGTTGTGTGGCGACCCTGTTCCGAAAACAAAAGAGAACCTAATTTGCTACAGTAGGTAGGCCTACCTATAAGGTGTCAGTTCTACCTGTTGTGTGTGTAGGCCTACCTTTAGAGTCACAGGAAGTGCAGGGCTCACAGGAGTCCAGAGAGTTGGGGTCACTGTTGTAGGTCCTGTTTTCCTCACAGTAAACACAGGTCCCATCCTCTGGGCTCACACTGCAGTGGCTCTCCAGATGTTGGCCTATACACATAGAGTACATAATCAAAGGGAAAGACATAGGCCTACATAGCATAGATTAATTTTATTCATGCATTTTACAGGAGTTGACTAGGACAGTGCTTGTTAATTAATCAACATTTCACTCCAATGTAAATGTGCTTGCGCAATTATTATGGTATTGGCCTGTCATGGTGGTGACCAAAAGAATGCTAATGTGAGATACAGATAATGTTAAACATTAGATGCTTACCAGCCGCACAGAGACAGCATGCCATTCCCTCATGCTGGTAAGTGCCATCTTGACAACTCTGCCTTTTGGTGCGCAATTTGCTAGTGATTAAGATGTCTTGGGAACTCCGCTCTGCGTTGAATGGTGTAGTTAAACGAACCGTACACTGTTAAATGCAATTACATTATTGAGTGTTATTATAACAGACAGCAGTAGGCAGTTACGGTAGCTGCGTGTGTGTATGTGTGTGTGTGTGTGTGTGTGTGTGTGTGTGTGTGTGTGTGTGTGTGCGTGCGTGAGACTTATCAGTGATTTAAGTATGATACATTTGAAGGTCAATTATTGTGTGATAAGTGTATCATAGTAAAGGTAAACCTGTATTAATTTGTGGATGTCCATCATCCAGTTCGTGTAATATGTTATGTAAAAAATGTGCCATATGTTTAATATGTTGTTTTTACCATGCTGCTACTCACTGTTTATTATCTATACATAGTCACTTTACCACTACCTACATGTACAAATTACCTTGACTAACCTGTACCCCTGCACATTGACTCGGTACCCCCTGTATATAGCCTCCTTATAGTTATTTAGTAAATATTTTCTGGACTCTCTTTTTTTAACTGCATTGTTGATTAAGGGCTTGTAAAGTAAGACTTTCACGGTAAGGTTCTATTCGGTGCATGTGACAAATCAAATTGGAATGTTTTTTATGTTAACTAGCGTTAGCTAGGTGGCTGAAGTTAGCTCGGCTAGGGACTAGGGTGAGGGGTTAAGGTTAGGGTTAAAGCTGCAATATGTAACTTTTTGGGCGACCTGACCAAATTCACATAGAAATATGAGTTATAGATCTGTCATTCTCATTGAAAGCATGTCTAAAAAGCTGTATCTGTTCTATGTGCACTATTTCTATGCTTCCCATTCATAAGTTTTGTTTTTGCGTCTTTTCCTTTTGGTTTTGTACACCAGCTTCAAACAGCTTAAATAAAATACAATGATTCTTTACACTATACTTGCTTGTTTTGTGACATAAACAGAAATTAGGCAAACTATTAGACTTTTAGCAACCAGGAATGGGCAGAGAGATTTCTGCATATTGCACATAAGGGTAAACTCCAGCCAAAAACTATCTTCTGGTATTTGTTTCATTAGTCCATTGATATAGTCACAAAATGTTTTGCATGTCAGCAATCAAGCTTTCAAGATATACAACTTTCAAAATACAGAAATACAACTGCTATAGTGCATTTTGTAGTTACAAAGTAGCTACAAAAGTAGTAAGTAGTTGCAACGTTGCTATTTATTTAAAATTATAAAAGGTGTCCTTGATTAGATTCGAATACTCAACTTTTGCGTTGCTATGTTTACATCTAGTCTATGAGACAAGGCTGGCGTGGCATGTCCCAACAAGTCTAAATCAAAAGTGAAACTACTTCAGCACGGACAGTTTAGGAACTTTTACCTGTCGATTAAATAAAAAATATCAAATATTTATACATCGTGTTTGGTAGATGTATATACTGTATTTCATCCATGCAAGATACCAGAGCAGAGTTGAGAATGACTTGACAAATATGGCTGTGAGAGTTAGTTTAGCTAGCCCAAATTCTGACAATAATAGAACATCTGAGTTTAACCTATACAAAGTATGTCAACAATAACATGTTGATAGTCAACTCACCAAAATGCACAGGATATATAAAAAAGTATATTTGTTCATTTTCGAAATTGATGCCTCCAAGAAGAGATTGCTGCGCCCCGTGTGGTGTTTGCAATTGCAAATCTGCCCTCTGTTTGAAGTTTGGATGAATTACAGACAGTACGTTGAACACGATTGCACAATGACAGTCAAGTTGCTGCATGTTTGTAGGGCGCATAGACAAGCAATGCCAAACCGGAAGTACGTGCGGTTAGAATAAAACCCTTATTCTAACCGTTTTAACCCTTATTCTAACCGTTTTATTCAAGAAAAACATCCAGTAAAAATGTGTTTCACCATTGAAAATGGTTATCTTATGAGATACATACAATGAGTTGTTGGAGTAAGTTTAGTAGATACTGAACATGTATTGTTTTCATCATTGTTCTATGAGACAGACCTATCTCTCCATGTAGCACTAGGGGGAGCGAGTGGCCTTTGCGCGGGACCGCCTGAGTTGCTCCTCTTTTTACACATTTTCTGGGTCCGTTATTGCAGCGATCCGTCAGGACCGGATGTGTGTAATGGTCATTTTCCAAGCACACCAAGCTCCGAGGCAGATTGTTTCATATCAAAGTGTCAAGTTCTCGTTCTACCATGCAGTGCAATAGAGATCATTGCTTGGTGATCTTCAAAAACGGTAAGGACTTATAGGAACTGCATCTCAGTGCAAGATGCGTGCGTCACTGCGGTCTCTGGTTCAAATCCAGGCTGCATCACATCCGGCTGTGATTGGGAGTCCCATAGGGCAGCGCATAATTGGCCCAGCGTCGTTCGGTTTGGGCCGGGGTAGGCCGTCATTGTAAATAAGAATAAGCATTTGTTATTAACTGACTTGCCTAGTTAAATAAAGGTTAAACAAAACATTAAAAAAACAGTGTGTTGTCTGCATTTCATTGTGGTGACACTCATCAGTTAAACATATGGTCCAGAGACTTTCTTCAAATCAGGTGGTAAGGAAAAACTCCTGGTCCTATACCAATAATAACAGTTATCATCAAACCTGTCCATACATTAATGAAGGTTGATGCAATCCAGTGATCCCTACAGACCAATAGTCTGCATACTATATGTATGGAGTAATCCCTACTGGTGATGCACAGCATTGATTGTCACATCAATCAGAGTTACCACACTATCTTTATCAGAGATGTGCAGTATGCATGTGCATTTACTGTAGCCATGACTCTAATTACTATATCACATGCTATCACAGTAGAGATGTAATGATCATGCTGTTTAATCAGCTTCTTGATATGCCACACCTGTCAGGTGGATGGATTATCTTGGCAAAGGAGAAATGCTCACTAACAGGGATGAAAACAAATTTGTGCACAAAATTGGAGAGAAAGTTTGTGTGTATGGAACAATTCTGGGATCTTTTCTTTCAGCTCATGAAACATGGGACCAACACTTTACATGTTTCCGTTTATATTTTTGTTCAGTGTAAATAAAAAACTGAGCTACATGGTATCACCCCTGCCATTCAATAGTTTATTGCCATTTTTGTGAAATCTGAAAGCAGAGAGATAGACCGTGAGAGTGAGAGAGAGTGGGTGAGAGGAAATGTGCTCATTCACATTGGTTTCCTGTGAGTCCCATTCAGATAGATGTGACAGGAGGGAGTGGAGGCTATTTGTGAAAAGTGTACAATGTGTGGGATCACTGAAAGGATACTGAAATAATGGATAGTCCAAGAGTGATCAGTCAGGTTTGAAATACAGAGTAGACATGATAAGTGCACAGCGGTGCACTTCAATGCACACCTGGGGCGGCTGTGCAATGTCCCTCTGTTAGACCTCTGGATTACTTTATATACTGCAGTTAATTGAGATACTAGTTTACTTGCCAGCAGTTGATACTTGGAGTCTCCATCAGCATCAAAGGACAAGCTATTGAATCAGAAAAGAGGTAGAATGTTCGATTCTTCTCATAGAAATAGTATTGAACGAATGGACACAACGCGTGTCTGATTGAATGCCTCTGGGGAGGGGGTTTCCCATAAAGCTATGAACTAAGATCAGCTATACAATCATCTAGGTATGTTGCAGTGAATTATTTTTAATGTCTCCTGGTAAGTAAAACAAAATACAAGGATAAAAAAACTAAGCATATGTTTGATCTTTGCAAAGTGGTCAACGAGGGCTTTCGCATTTCCACAAAAAGGCTTGTTAAATTCTCTTAAACTATCATTTTGGCCTGGAGAACTTCCTTGAAGCAGACATCCTGTGTGATTTGATAGTTTTTTCCAAGAGTATCAAATTTCCGCTTTTTGTAGTTTCACTGATTCTTAGATGTGCAGACTTAGCTTTGTGCTAGTGTCACGACTCCCACCGAAGGTGGCTCCCCTTCCCGTCCGGGTGGCACTCGTCGTCACTGGCCTAATAGCTGCCACTGATTTACACCTGTTATCAATTAGGTTATTAGTTGGGCTTTATTAGCCAGCTGGCCCGCCTGCTGGGTGTGCGGGATTGTTTCATGTGTACTCGTTGTACATGCATGTATGCCACGGTTGTTTGTGTACGTGAGCTGTTTTCTGATACTGTTTAGTTCCCCTGTGTATTGGGGTATTTGTTTTGAGTGGCGTCTGTTTTCACCTGGTCGGTGTATAAAGAAGTCGCCTACTCTGAACTCTCTGTCTCCTGCTTCTGACTCCTTCCTCCACTACACCCCAGGCATTACAGAATCCCGCACCGGTAAATATGGAGTAAACAGGAGCAGCGGCCAAACCCCTCCCATCGATGAAGGAACGGGTTCTCCACCACACCACCGTCCTCCATTAGATCGGATCCGCCATGGACCAAATGATGGAGAGAATGGACCCATGGGAGAGGAGTGGTCTCCTCTCTCCACCTTCGGCTTCCCCAGCTCAAGACTCCACTTCTCCTCTCTCCCCATCCCCCAGCTCCAGCGCTCTCCGTCTTGAACTCCCGAGGAGTTCACCCGCCGCTTTTGTGCCGTGTTTGACCACACTCCACCTAAGGCAGGAGAAGAGGAGCGCCCAGGATTACGCTCTGGACTTCCAGACCTTGGCCGCTGGGTCTGGGTGGAACGACAGGGCCCTTATAGACCACTACCGGTGTAGTCTCCGGGAGGACGTCCGCAGGGAGCTAGTGTGTCAGGACACCACTTTCTCCCTAGATGAACTAATTGACATGTCAATCCGGCTGGACAATCTGCTGGCTGCCTGCGGGCGTTCGGAGAGGGTCCTGTGCGTTCCACCACCCATGACCCCCGCTCCCATTCCGATGGAAGTGGGAGTGGGCGTGCTGAGGGGTACCAGAGGAGGAGGCTCCCCCTGCACCAGCTGTGGTCGGAGAGGACACACGGCCGATCGGTGCTGGGGTGGCCCGTCTGGGAGTCGAGATGGCAGGCGGAACGCTTCTCGGTCACCCCAGGTGAGTCAGCACCAAACTCACCCAGAACCCCCTGTTGGTCACATGTTTGTCTTGATTTTTTTCCTTGATTTTTTCCCCCTCTTCCCAGCATAAGGCGCTAGTCGATTCAGGTGCAGCTGTGAACTTTATGGATCGCGGACTCGCCATCAAACTGGGTGTTCCGCTTGTGCCGATAGATTCTCCCTTTCCTGTGCACTCCCTAGATAGCCGGCCATTAGAGTCAGGGTTGGTCAGGGAGGCCACGGTTCCACTGGACATGGTGACGCAGGGGAATCATGGGGAGCGTATAAGTCAATTTATTATCGATTCGCCAGCGTTTCCAGTGGTGCTGGGGATTCCCTGGCTGGCTCGGCACAATCCTAAGATTTCGTGGAGACAGGGGGTTCCCCAGGGGTGGTCAGAGGAGTGTTCTGGAAGGTGTCTGGGAGTTTCCATTGGTGCCACGTCGGTGGAGAGTCCAGACCAGGGTTCCACGGTGCGCATCCCCCCCGAATATGCTGATTTGGCAATTGCTTTCAGTAAAAAGAAAGCAACTAAATTACCACCCCATCGACCGGGAGGGATTGTGCAATAGATCTCCAGGTAAACGCTGCGCTTCCCAAGAGTCACGTGTACCCATTGTCCCAGGAGGAGAAGTTGGCTATGGAGACATACAGTGCCTTGCGAAAGTATTCGGCCCCCTTGAACTTTGCGACCTTTTGCCACATTTCAGGCTTCAAACATAAAGATATAAAACTGTATTTTTTTGTGAAGAATCAACAACAAGTGGGACACAATCATGAAGTGGAACGACATTTATTGGATATTTCAAACTTTTTTAACAAATCAAAAACTGAAAAATTGGGCGTGCAAAATTATTCAGCCCCTTTACTTTCAGTGCAGCAAACTCTCTCCAAAAGTTCAGTGAGGATCTCTGAATGATCCAATGTTGACCTAAATGACTAATGATGATAAATACAATCCACCTGTGTGTAATCAAGTCTCCGTATAAATGCACCTGCACTATGAAAGTCTCAAAGGTCCGTTAAAAGCGCAGAGAGCATCATGAAGAACAAGGAACACACCAGGCAGGTCCGAGATACTGTTGTGAAGAAGTTTAAAAGGTCGCAAAGTTCAAGGGGGCCGAATACTTTCGCAAGGCACTGTATGTCACGCAGTCTCTGGGACAGAGGTACATTCGGCCCTCCATCTCACCCGTCTCCTCGAGTTTCTTTTTTGTGAAGAAAAAGGAGGGAGGCTTGCGTCCGTAAATTGATTCTAGAGGTCTAAATGCCATCACAGTGGGGTTTAGTCACCCACTACCTCTCATCGCTACAGTGGTGAAATCATTTCACGGAGCACAGTTCTTCCCAAAACTGGATCTCAGGAGTGCGTATAGTCTGGTGCGTATTCGGGATGGAGACGAGTGGAAAACCGTGTTTAGTACCACATCGGGCCACTATGAGTACCTCGTCATGCCGTATGGGTTAAAGAATGCTCCAGCCGTCTTTCAATCTTTTGTAGACGAGATTCTCAGGGACCTGCATGGGCAGGGCGTGGTTGTTTATATCGATGACATTCTGATCTATTCCGCCACCCACGCCACACATGTGTCTCTGGTACGCAAGGTGCTTGGTAGACTGCTGGAGCATGACCTATACGTCAAGGCTGAGAAGTGTGTGTTCTCTAAATGAGCTGTCTCCTTCCTGGGTTATCGCATTTCCACCTAGGGGGTGGTGACGGAGTGTGACCGCATTAAGGCTGTGCGTAAATCGCCGACTCCGACCACGGTAAAGGATGTGCAGCGGTTTTTGGAGGTTTATCCGGGGCTTTGGCCAGGTAGCGGCTCCCATTACCTCACTGCTGAAGGGGAGCCCGGTGCGTTTGCGGTGGTCAGCAGAGGCGGACAGAGCCTTCAATAGGTTGAAGGATTTGTTCACGGATGCACCCGTGTTGGCGCACCCGGACCCCTCTCTAGCATTCATAGTGGAGGTGTACGCATCCGAGGCTGGGGTGGGTGCCGTGCTGGGTACCGTGCTATCACAGCGCTCGGGTACCCCACCAAAACTCCGCCCCTGCGCTTTCTTTTCGAGGAAGCTCAGTCCAGCGGAGCGTAACTATGATGTGGGGGACCGGGAGTTGTTAGCGGTGGTCAGGGCTCTGAAGGTGTGGAGACACTGGCTTGAGGGGACTAAGCACCCCTTTCTCATCTGGACCGACCACCAGAATCTGGAGTATATTCAGGCAGCTAGGAGACTGAACCCACGTCAGGCAAGGTGGCCCATGTTCTTCACCCGATTCCGGTTTACTTTGTCATACAGACCGGGCTCCCAGAACGTAAAGGCTGACGCACTGTCCTGCCTTTACAACACGGAGGATCGGTCCACCGAGCCTACTCCCATCTTTCCAGCCTCGAGGCTGATGGCACCAGTAGTATGGGAGGTGGACTCGGAGCCCGCGCCTCCTCAGTGTCCGGCTGGGCGGAAGTATGTGCCGCTTGGTGTCCGGGACCAACTGATTCGGTGGGCTCACACCCTACCCTCATCAGGTCACCCTGGGGTGGTGAGGACAGTGGGGGGCCTCCGGAAGAGGTATTGGTGGCCTACCTTGGCTTCTGACGTTAGGGTTTATGTCTCTTCCTGTTCGGTGTGCGCCCAGAGTAAGGCTCCTAGGCACCTTCCTAGAGGGAAGTTACAACCCCTCCCCGTTCCACAACGGCCATGGTCTCACCTATCCGTAGATTTCCTGACAAATCTCCCCCCGTCTCAGGGGAAAACTACGGTTTCGGTGATTGTGGATCGGTTCTCTAAGTCCTGCCGTCTCCTCCCGTTGCCCGGTCTCCCTACAGCCGTACAGACTGCGGAGGCATTATTCACCCACGTCTTCCTGCACTACGGGGTGCCGGAGGACATCGTCTCTGATCGGGATCCCCAGTTCACGTCCCGGGTATGGAGGGCGTTCATGGAGCGTCTGGGGGTCTCGGTCAGCCTGAACTCCGGTTATCACCCCGAGAGTAATGGGCAGGTGGAGAGAGTGAACCAGGAGGTGGGTAGGTTTCTGCGGTCGTATTTCCAGGACCGGCCAGGGGAGTGGGCGAGATACATCCCCTGGGCTGAGATGGCCCAGAACTCACTACGCCACTCCTCTACTAACATGTCTCCATTTCAGTGCGTGTTGGGGTACCAGCCGGTCCTGACACCATGGCATCCTAGTCAGACCGAGGCTCCTGCGGTGGAGGAGTGGGTGCAGTGCTCCAAGAAGACCTGGAGGGCCGTCCAGGAATCCCTCCAACAAGCCAGTGGACGGCAGAAGAGGAGTGCTGACCGCCACCCCAGTGAGGCCCCCGTGTTTGTACCGGGTGACAGGGTCTGGCTCTCGACCCGAAACCTACCCCTCCGCTTGCCCTGCTGGAAGCTGGGGCCGCAGTGTGTAGGGCCCTTCAAAGTCCTGAGGAGAATAAATAAGGTGTGTTATCGATTACAACTCCCTTCCTATTATCGTATTAACCCCTCGTTTCATGTGTCTCTCCTCAGGCCGGTGGTAGCTGGTCCCCTGCAGGACGGTGAGGTACCGGAGGTCCCTCCTCCCCCTCTGGACATCGAGGGGTCCCCGGTGTACACGATACGGGCCATTCTGGACTCGAGACTCCGGGTGAGGGGCCTGCAGTACCTCGTGGACTGGGAGGGGTACGGTTTGGAGGAGAGGTGCTGGGTACCGGTGGGGGACATTTTGGATCCGTCAATGTTGAAGGATTTACATCGACTCCATCCGGATCACCCTGCGCCTCCCCTGCGGGTCGCCCTCGAGGCCGGTGTAGCCACGTATCAGGGGGGGGGGGTTACTGTCACGACTCCTACCGAAGGTGGCTCCCCTTCCCGTTCGGGTGGCGCTCTGCGGTCGTCTTCACTGGCCTACTAGCTGCCACTGATTTTTTCCTCACCCTCCTTGTCTGTTTATTAGTTACACCTTTTATCAATTAGGTTATTAGTTGGGCTTTATTAGCCAGCCGGCCCGCCTGCTGGGTGTGCGGGATTGTTTCATGTGTACTCGTTGTACACGCATGTATGTCACGGTTGTTCGTGTACGTGAGCTGTTTTCTGATACTGTTTAGTTCCCCTGTGTTTTGGGGTATCTTTTTTGAGTGGCGTCTGTTTTCACCTGGTCGGTGTATAAAGAAGTCGCCTACTCTGAACTCTCTGTCTCCTGCGTCTGACTCCTTCCTCCACTACACCCCGGGCATTACAGCTAGCCTACAATGTCTGTTCTTATGGACCTACCTGTGCAGCTGATTAACATTTGTAATCAAATATCTATATACATTTCTGTAAGGAAATATTTGTAATATTTTCAAGCCACCAGATCTGTTGGATAATAATGTATATGCCCTTGGCAGTTCACCACAGATGTTTGCCTGATGAAGGCGGACATTTTATATTAATTTTGTGAATTGACAGTGACATCATGGCTACAAGGTCAGATTAATTGTAGCATCTCATCATCAGCTTTAAGCACAAGCTGTGTGTATGTGTGTTTGCTATAGCCACTACATATTCACCCTGAAAGATTACCTTTAGGTAGCCGACACAGACATATCATTTGGATAGTACTGTTAAGCAGAGTGGAACAGGGGACCCCAAGAGCAGACTCTTGGGATGAAGTAACCAAGGTATTTATTGAAACACGGGGAAGATGGAGTGCAGGCCAAGGGAAGCTTGGGTGGGTTGCAGGAAACCAGGTGCTGAGGCTGAGGCTGGAGCGAGAGGGGTTGGGACAGGGTAAGCAGGTCCGGAGGAGAATCCAAGGCTGTAGTAGAGTGGTGAATCCAGGACAGCGTAGCAGGATGACGAGACGTGGAACTGGAGACACGGACCAGAGTCAGAGCGGGCAGAACTGCAGCAGAGATGAAAACAGCGTCAGGCAAGGACAAAATAGGATCTAATAGTAACAACGGCTAGAAACGTAGACTGACCGAGCAGAGATTACGATCTGGCAATGTGGAAGTGGCAGGGCTGAGTATTTGTAGAGCTCTTGATTATGGAACAGCACACCTGTCTCTGCCCACACAATCACGCACACACAGAGAGAGAGGGAGAGGAGAGAGTACTGGGGGAGTGGCAGCAGTTCAAGGAGACACAGGATGAGCAGTGGAGGGCGTTGCAGGAGCAGATGTGACAAGTACTTGACTTATGTCGGAAAGAAACAGCATTTAAAGAGTCCAAACACATACTTAGACCCCTAATTTACCATTAGGGTTGGGGATTCTGCCACTATGGGCTGTGAGGCTTTCATCCCAGACAATACCTCTCATTTATTCAAGCCAAATGGAGACAGAATTAGTTCAACACAGGTGTTCATTTCATTTCCTGGAGGAGATTTGAGTGATGAATGTTTCTCATAAACTTTTGAAAGTGTAAAGTCTAGCTAAATTATCTGTCTGTGTTCCCCTAACAGTCTTCTAGGGTGAACAGTAGATTTGGTTCCCAAGCCTCCCTCTCTTAGAACAAAGGGTTCCAAAAGGGTTCTTCGGCTGTCCCCATAGGGCAAACCTTTTCGGTTCCAGGTAGAACCCTATTTGGTTCTAGGTAGAACCCTTTTGGTTCCAGGTAGAACCCTTTTGGGATCCATGTAAAACACTTTCCAAATAGTGTTTTGCATTGAACCCAAAAGGGTTCTACCTGGAACCAAAAAGAGTTCTTCAAAGGGAAAGGGAAGGGGGAAACAGGGATACATAGTCAGTTGTACAACTGAATGCCTTCAACTGAAATGTGTCTTCTGCATTTAACCCAACCCCTCTGAATCAGAGAGGTGCGGGGGGCTGCCTTAATCGACATCCACGTCTTCTGCGCCCGGGGAACAGTGGGTTAACTGCCTTGCTCAGTGGCAGAACGACAGATTTTGGGTTCTCCAATTGGGACAGCTGGAGAACACTTTTAAGTTCTAGATAGCACCTTGTTTGATTTCAATGATGCAACAGAATTATATATTTTTTTTCTCTCGCACTAGCTTTGCTATTGCACAGAGAGGGATGTATTATTTAAGCTTCGTTCTCTTTCAACTAAGCTATCGATGTTACCACTTAATATTAATGGTAATACATGTGGTATTATGTTCACATTGAATATCCATCATAATTTAGCAGCCTTTATGACTACACTGTATCACTACTACTATTACTACTACTACTAAAGCCCACTATCAACCTCAAAACGTCATTCTGTCAAATTTTTGCAAAAAGTTATGCTTCAACCAATTGATGCTTGTCAACTGGCTCCCTGCAGGCCTTGCGGTGCCAATAGGAAAAGATGAGCATCAACCAATTGATGCTACTTTCAATACATTGCAGTCAATGGGAAAATGTGAGTGACACAGGGTTGATGCTTATGTCAAGACATTGCAGTGAATGGGAAAATGAGAAACATCGACCAACTGACGGTTCTGTTAATATATTGCATTCAATGGGAAAAGATGAGTGTCAAGGGGTTAAGTCAATAAATTGCATGACGCTTTTGTCAATACATCGCAGTTACTGGGAAAAGATGAGTGTCACACAATTGATGCTTATGTCAATTAAGTGATAATGCCCGAGAAGCCGGTGTTTGGAGGATATATTGGCATAGGGTTCTCCCTTTATTAGGCCGGTTTCGAGGACACTATCACTTTTATACAACGGGTTACCAACATATTCAAATAATGACTGACATATTTTCATTAAAATTTAGATTTTGATTCATTTATTCACACTATTTAATCCTTCCACAAGATATAGTCCCGACACAAATCTAGGGTTGCTACCAAAGTCGGCTGGTCGTTCATTCTGATGCCAGAGACACGACCCAGTCGTTCAGTCTTTTTGTTCTGTTTCTATGGACGCGACCCAGTCGTATGTTCCATTGCCCTACTGACTGGCAATGTTCTTATCCCTTGCTTGCTAGCTAGCCAACTACGACTAACTTACAGTCACGTAAACAGTGCAGACAGAATAACAACAGTAGCTGCATTTGCATTTGTTTAAGCTGTTTTCTAGTTTATGTACTTATTTGGATACATCCATAACAATGAGCTAATGAGGCGCGATATCGCCTGGCATAGTCGTCAGGACACTGTTGTTCAGATGAGCTAACCAAAAACACAGCTAACACAATCACTTCAAACTGAAGCTCGAAACACTGCAAACTAGCTGCACTTCGTTTCGTTTGATATTTTTACAATGGACATTTCTTTGTATATATCCATAAAAATTATGCCAGCTGACTCATGATTTCGACTGGCTGAGAAAAGATGCCTGCCTCTCTGTCTCGTCCCGACTCGTTCATTACTATGGGACAGCTGGAGATCGAATTTTAAAATTGAAACAATGTTGCAAATTTGGGAGAGACAGACAGCAAGGTTTATACAAATCTCCTTGTTGAAAATTAAATGTTAGTTTAAAAGAAATGTGAGATTTTTATAGTGGAGATCAAGTTTATAAATTACTTGGCTGGACTGATGAGACAGTGGATTTTGCAGTCAGATGGAAAATAGTTATTTTAACGTCATAGATTGAACCGGTGGTAACTTGTGGAATAGACACTGGCTGGAATGCTGTTTTAATCAATCAGCATTCAGGATTAGACCCACCTATTGTATAATACATTGCATTCAATGGGAAAAGATGAGTGTCACCACAGTCATAGGGTTGAAGCTTATGTCAATACATTGCATTCAATGGGAAAAGATGAAAAGACGAGACTCGTAGGCAGACTCTCACACTCTCTCTCTCTCTCTCTCTCTCTCTCTCTCTCTCAGCATTGAGACAATTGAGGCATATATTGTGTATGTGTGCCATACAGAGGGTGAAGACACAAGACACAGAGGCAAGACACAAGACTTAAGTGCATTTGAACGGGTATGGTAGTAGGTGCTAGGTGCACCGGTTTGTGTCATTAACTGCAACGCTGCTGGGTTTTTCACGCTCAACAGTTTCCTGTGTATCAAAAATGGTCCACCACCCCAAGGACATCCAGCCAACTTGACACAACTGAGGGAAGCATTGAAGTACACATGGGCAAGCACCAACCCCCCTCCCTTCCTCCCTCCCCACTCCTCTCTCTCCCAAATGTCTGTCTGTCTGTCTGTCTGTCTGTCTGTCTGTCTGTCAGTAGAACACTATCTTCCCGAATTCTCAGTGCCAACTGTAAAGTCTGGTGGAGGAGGAATAATGGTCTGTGGCTGTATTTCATGGTTCGGGCTAGGCCTCTTGGTTCCAGTGAAGGGAAATCTTAACGTTACAGCATACAATGACATTCTTGACAATTCTGTGCTTCCAACTTTGTGGCAATAGTTTGGGGAATGCCCTTTGCCCTTTTCAGCATGACAATGCGTGATTGGCCTGCACAGAGCCCTGACCTCAACCCCATCAAACACCTTCGTCATGAATTGGAACGCCAACGGCGAGCCAGGTCTATCCGCCCAACATCAGTGCCCAATCTCACTAATGGTCCCTGCAGCAATGTTCCAACATCTAGTGGAAAGCCATGCCAGAAGAGTGGAGGCTGATATTTCAGCAAAGCGGGGACCAACTCCAGATTAATGTCCATGATTTTGGAATGAGATGTTCGATGAGCAGCTGTCCACATACTTTTGGTCATGCAGTGTATCATGTTTGTTACTACTACTACTACCACTACCACTACCATTTTCACTACCACTACTACTAGCACTAGACAATCACAAAGACAGGTGAAACAGATTAGGGCGTGACACTGACAGGGCCTGGCTACCCAGGCCCATCCATGTCTATGCCCCTGATGAAAACAGCTCATGATGACAATTGCCACAAATAACCTACTAACCAACACTTTGGACTAAAGAAAGTGGGTATACATACGGTTTATACCTTTATACCACTGGCCCTTTGTGTTTTATAGGAAGTGCACTCTCCTACATGAGTGCGCTGGGATTATGATTGTGGTCCTTTCAGAATCATGAACCTGACACACACTAAAGGCCTATTGGTTCGCCACTCGGGAGCCGAAGTGTTAACAAGTGAATGTATACAGTAGATACCAGTGGAGGCTCCTCAGAGGAGGAAAGGAACTTGACAAAATGTTCTTGAACATTCTCCAACTGGTTTGACATTGGGAATGTTCTCAAATAGTTCAGAGAACATTAAGAAACAATATAAATGTAAAGTGTTGGTCCCATGTTTCCTGAGCTGAAATAAAAGATCCAAGAAATTTTCCATACTCACAAAAAGCTTATTTCTCTAAAATGTAGTGCATAAATATGTTTACATCCCTGTCAGTGAGCATTTCTCATTTGCCAAGATAATCCATCCACCTGACAGGTGTGGCATATCATGATGCTTATTAAACACTACGATCATTACACAGGTGCACCTTCGATGGCCACTGGCATGCTGGAGACGTGTACTCTTCACAGGTGAATCCCGTTTTCAACTGTTCCGGGCAGATGGCAGACAGCATGTACGCGTTGTATGGGCAAGTGGTTTGCTGATGTCAACGTTGTGAACAGATTGCCCCATGGTGGCGGTGGGGTTATGGTATGGGCAGGCATAAGCTATGGACAATGAACACAATTGGATTTTATCAATGACCATTTGAATGCACAGAGATACTGTGATGAGATCCTGAGGCCCATTGTTGTGCCACTCATCCACTGCCATCACCTCATGTTTCAGCATGATAAAACACAGCCCCATGTTGTGTGGACCTGTCCACAATTCCTGGAAGCTGAAAATGTCCCAGTTCTTCCATGGCCATACTCACCAGACATGTCACTCATTGAACATGTTTGGGATGCTCTGGATCGATGTGTAAGACAGCATGTTCCAGTTCCCGCCAATAGCCATTGAAGGGAGTGGGAAAACATTCCACAGGCTACAATCAACAGCCTGATCAACTCTATGCAAAGGAGATGTGTCGCATTGCATGAGGAAAATGGTGGTCACACCAGATACTGACTGTTTATCTGATCCACACCCCAAATTTTATGACCAACATTTATGTATTCCCAGTTATGTGAAATTCATAGATTGGGGCCTAATTCATTTATTTAAATTGACTGATTTGCTAATGTGAAATGTAACTCAGTAAAATCTTAGAAATTGTTGCATGTTGTGTTTATATTTTTGTTCAGTATAAATTCATTGTTCCAAGATTTTTCTAAGAACATTAAGAAACTGTTCCATAGAAAAACAGAAGAAAACATTAGTAATTTTCAGAGAACCTTCTAAGAATAATTTTTAAAAAACACACATTCCGTTCCACTGTCAACAAAACTCTCGCTATCCTCCATCTTGTTAAGTGTGTTCAGGTGTGTTGGCCGCGCCTGATCTTAAGTGGTGCTTGTTTCCTTTGAAATGTGTATTTGAATAGATAAAAATGAAACGTTTTGTGTGTGCAAAAAAACAGCACGCTAGCTCCATCCTGGTGGCGCAGCGGACTAATTCCATTGACAGAGAGCAGAAGGTTATAGGTTCAAATCTCACTGATGCAACAATAAAATGTATTTGCGTGTGTCCTTTCTGTGCCTCGATAAGCTAGCAGTATTATTGAAACATTCAATTAAACTTAAGGAAGTTATTAAAAAACCTCCAAACAACTTGTGATTTCCATTCTCAGAACGTTAACAAAACCTACCAAGAAAACTTTCAAGGAACCCGAGTAAAATGTTCTTAGAACCTCCCTGCAACCCAAAAAAAGAAAAGTTCTAAGAACGTTTACATTTTTTTTTTTTCGTTTTATCCGTCAGGAAATGTATGCATTCGGTCCCACAACCAATGTGTAACCAAAAACACCTTCCAAGGAACCAAATGTGCTAGCTGAGAAAATATCACAAAAATTAGGTGGTTACATATAATTGATCTTAAGATGGTTATTCATATTTCTGTGATGCTAGAGTTTAGAAAAAGTACATTATAAGTGAAAAAACTAGAAACTTTCCGCTATAAGGTTCTATCTGCAATCCAAACAAGCTTGAACAAATACAGACGGACCAATCAGAACACGTCTTTGCCATCTCCTTCTAAGTATGGTATAAGTTAGTCTAGCCAGAAATAATGGCAAGCAAACACCAACAACAACAAAAACTGTCAAAATTCATCAAGTAAATGATGGTTGTCACATCGTTCTTCAGCGATGACAGTAATTAGTCAGAGGATCATAATACATTTCTTCATGTATTTGATTATGTGTTCTGGTTATCTTGATAAAATAGTGCTATTCTATCATTTATGTATTCAAATAGCTACAGTTGTCTTAAACTGAACTTGTGTAATTCAGAAGTGTCAGATAGAACCTTAAGGCTGAACCCAGACTGACATTTCAGAGTCATTTGGTTCTATCTGCGATTGCCTTTAGGCACCTTTTAAAGGTGAAGACCTTAATGGGCTATGAAAGAATAATTCACTACAAAACAGTTCTGAGATATGGGATGTGATAACTTTGATGCTCAATATCTCAGAACTACGTTTTGCTCAGAAAGGTCACGAGTTGCCACTGTTTGCCTTCATTGCACCCCTGCCTGCCTGATGCCCTCACATCTGGTTTAAATGAGATTTTTTAAAATTTTATTTAACCTTTATTTAACTAGGCAAGTCAGTTTAGAACAAATTCTTATTTACAATAATGGCCTAGGAACAGTGGGTTATCTGCCTTGTTCAAGGGCAGAACAACATATTTTTACCTTGTCAGCTCGGGGATCCGAACTAGCACAGGGGACAGTGGAGAAGTGGAGGTGCAGGTTGCACAGAGAGCTGATGTTGCACAGCACATAGAACAGGAAAAGGACATGCTGCTCCATGATCACAGGAAGTGACCTCAGAGGAACTCAAGAGCAAAAAGAGCATGTTGAGTGGATTTGGAGTACTTTATGTGCTGAAACCACATACACACACGTACTGTACACATGTTCAGACACACACAAACATTCTCTCTCACACACTCACACAAACACAAGACCTACAGAAATAAATCTGCCAAGCTGGCTGTAGACGGTATGTCTGTACAGAGGCACCACTTCTAGTGGTCGGTCTAATTAAAGCTGATTGTGTCCGTCCGTACTCTGCTGAGGGATTTGACTGGGAACATTCAGTCAGTCAGTCAGACCGAGAGTGTCTGGAGGGAAAGACAATGGAGAGAGGAGAGTGAATAGTATACCTGTTTAACAACCGGCTATGGCTGCTCTGACTGCTGTAGAGAATAATCCCAGCTGAATATCCCATAGAGATGGATTCATCGGGAGTAGTGGTATCGGAGAAATCCGTTTAGGGACTTAATGCAAATTGAACAGAGACAAAATGAGCTAGGCCGGTGTGCCTGCAGCTGCACCGAGCCCTAGTAGACTTGGCCTGTCATCACACTGTCCTCACACTCCTTAAACTCTCTACTTGCACAGGTCTTGTGTAGCTAGCGTGTGACCCTGAGACCTGAAGTAGTGTCACCCCTAGCCAACCAAGGCCATGGTCCAGTTATATGTCAAACACACATACAGTATATACAGTGCATGTACAATAATATACGATACAGGCACATACAGAAAACAAATTGTGCAGAAAGAAGGCAGACACACTTTCACACATGCATCTGGGAATATCTACATGATTAGGCTATAGGGGGAACAATCTTAATACAGGAAATGAGAAATAATGTCCCATGTCGCATCACGGTGCATATCTGCCCCTTAGATCAGTTAGAGGAGGAAAATAATAAAGTTAGCTGCATGGGAAATTAAATCTGACAGTAGGATGTTCTGGAAAAACATGTCATATTTAGGTATTATTGTGACGACATTCTTATTACATGAAATAAAGTTCAGACCAGATCTTTTATTTCTCCCTCACTCATTCTCAATCACACTCTCTATCTGCATGCTCTCTTTCTCTCTCTCTCTCAACTTCTCTTGCTCACTTCCATTCACATACACATTCACGAAGCAGTGCAGCTCCACACTACTACTCTTGACTATCCGAGAACAAAAAAACAAAACAAATTACTGGCTTTAGAAATGCAATCAAGACTGAGAATAAAGTTCATCAAATGAATTGGAATAGAATAGCTCAAATCACGTTGAAGACAGAGATGATAGTGTATTTGAGAATAATAGTGTATTTGAGAATAATACAGTAGGGTCAATATCACAAAACAGTACCATTTGGACCATGCAACATTTTTACATTTTATTTCAGAATTTGTATTCCTTTTATGTTTTACTATAAAAAGGAAATATTAGACTTGTTGAAAAACATGTTGGCCAAGCTCCAGCACTTAGTTAGATCATTATAAACACATTTTCAGTGAATCAGCCATATGACTTTAATTATCTTCATTGGACTATTTTAATAATATTTACATTTTCATAAAGCTATCGTGGTCCCTTGTCAAACCTGTCCATTTGTTCTGGTCAAATTATAAAGAAATAGCACATTTTGAAAACCTATGTGTGGTTTTATACAGAACTTAATCTAACTTGCACCTTATATTTCTAAACTCAGACAGGTATTGATATTTTATCCAAGTTTATAATTGTGTGGTGTTGGTCGTGTCAAACTCTTTAAAATACATTTCAAATGATTGATATTTGACAATGTAACTGAATTCATTTGAAAAAGATGACATGATAACAGGGTGGACCAAGGTTTAACAGGGTGGACAGCTATAACGGGACAGAACATAAATGAATCCCTAAATATTGAACACTGAATAGACATCTACATAGTAATTCATGTAGTGACAACATTGGAACTGCTATTTAGTTACATATTCACTGTGAAAAACAACATCACAAAAATACATTGCCGGTATCACCCCAAATGCTCTTCCACATATTTCCAGGTGGGTTTTTCCATCTGCACAGAGCGTTTATAAACAGCCTGTGGCTCTGGCATCAGACAAATTATCTGTCCATCAGAGTACCAACAAATACCTTCCTTTGGACTTGGCCAGAAGAATTTGTTGATGCCATTCCGGCGCATGCACTTCACCTTAATGTTATGTTCCTCTACAGGGTATCCTTCATGGTCGTAATTGACAACACACCACTCCACTACGTGATTAAGTTCAATGGTGCCAGGTCGCCATGTGGTGTCAGCCTTGTCATGAGATGCAGAGAGCTGGTTAGATTCTGCAGGGTCACCCAGAGTTGCCTCTTTGAGCTGAAAACAAGGACAGTCCAACATGCCACTATCCTTATTGCACAGACAAGAATGTCCCTGTATTTTATCTGGCCTGGCGAGACACTGATGACCTGATGAATCTTCATCGTTCCTTTAATGGCATCTAAGGCAGGCATCTGAGGTGAGAAGAGATAGCATATGATACGATATAAAGAGTAACAAATATCTTTTACATTTCAATAAAAATGTATGTATGTTTGTATGGGGAGGAAGAAGGGTTACCTCTGTAGACTGCAGCAATGGACTAGTCTTGGCCCTGGCTCTGAGTATTCTTTTTGAATCTCTCCATTTCTTTCCTTTCTGAACGCTGCACTCTGTCACTGAGTTCAGCTATTGCCCTCTTCTTCCCCGTCTCTATCTTTCCTCCATTTCTCCCTCTCTTTCTCTAGATACCTTCTTTCTGGGTCAGCATTACGTCGTTCTCTGTATTGCCGCTGTCTTTCAGCTGCGCTAAGAGGAGGTGCCATTCCTTCAGAAAGACCTGATTCAATTGATATGTATTTATTATTAAAATACTATACATGCTATATATACTTATAATTGTGTAATAAAATGTATGAACAAAAACATATTTTGCAACACATTACTGCAATATATCAATTTCTCCACCCTGTTGAGTGCATGTCCACCCTGTTACATGTACATGGATAACAGGGTGGACAATAACAGGGTGAACATTTTGAGCTAAAATTAGCAACTATGCTCCAAGTGATCGTGATGAGGCTAAGATAATCACTGTCGCTTGAAAATACATTTTCATTGTTTGACAAATATATTATGAAATGTCTGTTGTATTTTTGCTTAACATGGTGAACATGTTATGCTTTCCCACATCACATCACCAACATATAATGATGAAAATGGAATAGTAGGAAATCAAGATACTCACCAGGTTCACCACAGTTGTTTTCCTGCCAAGAAAGTTACATCATTTTCTGTTTGTGATGTCATTGTAGAAAATATATATTTTCTTAAAGTACCAGTAACCACAATGTAACAGGGTGGACAACAACTTTGAGGACATACAGAAAATAGTCAATATTTGTCACGTTCTGACCTTAGTTCTTGTGTGTTTTCCTTGTTTTAGTGTTGGTCAGGACGTGAGCTGGGTGGGCATTCTATGTTGTGTGTCTAGTTTGTCTATTTCTAAGTTTGGCCTGATATGGTTCTCAATCAGAGGCCGGTGTTAGTCATTGTCTTTGATTGGGAACCATATTTAGGTAGCCTGTTTTGTGTTGGGATTGGTGGGTGATTGTTTCCTGTCTTTGTGTTTTCTGCTCCAGTTAGGGCTGTTTCGGTTTTGCCACGTTTATTGTTTTGTATTCTGTTCATGTTGAGTTACCTTATTAAAATAACATGAACTCTAACCACGCTGCGTTTTGGTCCGCCTCTCCTTCCTAGGAAGAAAGCCGTTACAATATTCTTATAAAAAGTGCAGCATTTAACATAAAAATACTATACATGAGATAACATTTAATGAAGAACATTTTGAAATTTATTTTTTAATGTATAATTTTATTCCTAATTATTCTCATTGAAGCAGCACTTGGGACATTGAAAAATTGCCTCCTTCAACTTTAATAAAATAGTCTAAAATGTATCAAATTTACTTTGAAGTCTATGTCATTATGCTTCTATTATCATGAAGGCATACAAATGATAACACTTTGGAAATTTGATCCAGTGTATATTTTTTTATATACAATTTTGAATGATTTATCTTGAGGACAAAAAAAGAACACTTTTAGTGATATTGTCCCAGTAAAAAAAAACATGTAATTATGAGCATAAAAAAAGCCAATGGCTGTAAAGAGTCCTCATTTATAATTGAGAGGTGTCACGTCTGTCTGCATAACACGTGTTGCCTCATCATTGCATTATCCTCCTGTGTGTTTGGTTTTCAGAACATTAATAGGTTCCCTATCAGCTGTGTTGCTGCTCAGGCTCAGATAAGCGGCATTACTTGCCATTGAGTTGCTTAGAAACCCTGTCTGGTCACATACTGTGTGTGGCCATTTTGTGTCAATGGTTAAAATACATCTTTGAAGATTAGCGTAGTAAGGTTGTTGTTGTGTGTTAGAATGTTTACATCTAACAGACTGAGTATGTACTGCTGCTTTACATGACCATTTTATCTTTAAGTGGTATTCACACACGCACACATACACATGTGATAGATAACACAAGGCCTCTATTCACTGACATATCAACCCAACCCCCACCCCCCATACACACACATATGCACAACCGTCTCACTACACAAAGGAACCGTGCATGTGTGCAGTCTTTCCCAAACTCACACACACACAGCTGGCTGCTGGTCTGTCTGACCTATTTAGTTGTGTGGGCTGCTCTAATGGAGAGAGCTGGCCCTGGTGGATTATAGGGATGCAGCTGATTAGGGATGCAGCTGGTCGGCAGGAGAACTGGAGCGGTCCCTCTTCAGTCTACACACTCTACAGTACACATACATATACTGTATATGTATAGTATATGTATGCAGGGTCCCTATCCACATACTACAATACTTCACTAAACCAGCACACACACATACATGCACAGAAGGGGTGGAAAGAGTTTACACCCTGTGCTCTTGCGCTATTCATGCCCAATAGGAAGGAAGTGAGGAATCACACTCATTTATTTGTGGTCGCGGGCATTCAAGAGCAGGTCTTAAAATTTCCTCTTTCGCTATTTCCTTTGTTCTCTCTCACGCTCTGCTAAAATCACAGAGGAAGTGAACATTGTCATGTACACCGAGTGTACAAAACATTAAGAACACCTACTCTTTCCATGACATAAACTGACAAGGTGAAAGCTATGATCACTTATTGATGTCACTTATTAAATCCACTTCTATCAATGTAGATTAGTGGTCAACAACCGGTCGAGTGGTCAATCGCTAAGGTATTCATAGTCGGCCACCAAACATTTCTGTAAAAACAACAAAGTCTTGTTCTTTTTTTTGTTTTGTTTTTGTTGTTGTCGGTAGGTGACCTTGATTCAGCAGCCTTAGTGCCAGAAAGGCAAAGTGTTCCCATTTTTAACCATATGATTTGTCTGAAGGTAGAACTCTGACTACCCGGCAGGCCCAGAGAGCAAATCAAGTGCACCTTTAGGCCTACCGTTGTGCAATTAGATAGCTCTGATCATCGTGTCTGCACACCTCGAGCCATAGGCTATAAAACTTAAAAAAGAAGCCTCAAGCACACAGCACAGTTGATACTGTGAGATTTCAAACCATGACTAGAGGGACTCAATGAATACACCAAAGAGCTGCTGTTTTAATTTGTAAGTTAATGTTTAGGTTGTTATTCAGCACTGTCAACACTTTGTTCCACATTTTTATAAGCCATAAAATGTATGTTCTTCCTACTTCCACTCACGCTACAACCAGCGCTGCAGCTGCAATGAATGAGTATAGCAAAGTGTTTCAATTAGCATGCATTGTTATTATTAGCGGCTTGTGTCTTTTAATATCAAGGAATATTTAACATTGTCTGGTCATAGGAGTAACAACATGAATTGGTGCATGAGGCAGAATTAATGCAGTGCGACTTGAGTTTCGCCATCAGCTGGAACACTGTTTCCCCTTCTCTCAGCGGAGTCAGGTGAGAGGGAAGGGTCAGTGAGTCAGGTGAGAGGCAGGCGCACGCACGCGTGTACACACACACACACACACACTGTGCCTGTGTCTTTGTAGGTGTCATCCCCAACTGAGTGGGGTGTGTTTCTATTGATCACACGACTCTACAGAGGGTTGTGCCAATGGCCCTGATCCTGCATGACACAAGCTATTATTGCGTGCTCACCCAGCTTGGATAGAAAGTTGTTGTGCTGAAAACCAGTCTATTAATGCCAAATAATACAGTCAGTCCACCCTCAAAACATTACCTTACTAGTGACTTTTTTCCTGATGCAGTGTTCTATTTATAGCTATATACCATATTTAGATGCAATTTAGCTGTTATTTATGAACTTGTAATATCTGTCTCAGTATGTGAAGCCCATAAATCTGATGCTGTCTGAACCAAAAAAGTATACCATATTGCCACTGTAGCATTTGATTGATTGGTGCTTGCTGGCAAAATAAATATATATATAAAATAATTTGCCAATCAGCTTTGAGCTGAGCTCAACTGTGGGCTGTCCTGGTGCAGCAAAAGCCTCCCCAAGGAGGCCAGTTTGGATTTGGCTTGACACCAATCAAATCACTTCCTAAGCAAAAAGTACTGTTCAGAAAAACGTGTCTGTTTCTGGTCTGGTTGTGTTGATGTCCTGCAGTAGCTAGCTTGCTAAATTCTCTGTACAGACAAAATGATTATGATGGAGATTCTGATGTAACCGTGAATGAATATGTTGTGCCACTGGCCTGAGACAATTGAAGTTCAATATGTAGCCGAGTAGGTTCACTTTAACTAGCTAGCTAACTTAACTGGTTCATTGTTACCCATGAGAGGAAGGGAAAGGGAAAGGGGGATACCTAGTCAGTTGTACAACTGAATGCATTCAACTGAAATGTGTCTTCCGCATTTAACCCAACCCCTCTGAATCAGGAATTTAGGCTAGCAAGTATTTTAGCTAGATTCCCTTTTACAACATAAATTTAAAGTGTACTGTATTATAGATCCATAGACCATTTGGCCAAGATGAAAGAGAGGAGGAAGGTATTAGTGTTCAACTAGTCTACAAGTAGGGTGAGTAATAATGTTTTGTTGTACTTGCATGCACACACAGACAGAAATCAGTATCATGGATGATATTTAGTAACATTGATTGGACACATTTTTGGGGGTATCTTTAAGTTTGTTTTCAATTCATTAAACTAAGCATGCAGTGCATACACAGGGTGTACCGGTACATAGTCAATGTGCGGGGGCACAGGTTAGTTGAGGTAATTTAGGTAATATGTACAGTTGAAGTCGGACATTTACATACACCTAAGCGAAATACATTGAACTCAGTTTTTCACAATTCCTGACATTTGATCAGAGTAAAGAATTCCCTGTCTTAGGTCAGTTAGGATCACCACTTTATTTTAAGAATATGAAATGTCAGAATAATAGTAGAGAGAATGATTTATTTCAGCTTTGATTTCTTTCATCACATTCCCAGTGGGTCAGAAGTTTACATACACTCAATTAGTATTTGGTAGCATTGCCTTTAAATTGTTTAACTTGGGTCAAACGTTTCAGGTAGCCTTTCACAAGCTTCCCACAATAAGTTGGGTAAATCTTGGCCCATTCCTCCTGACAGAGCTGGGGTAACAGGTTTGTAGGCCTCCTTGCTCACACACACTTTTTCAGTTCTGCCCACAAATCTTCTATAGGATTGAAGGTCAGGGCTTTGTGATGGCCACTCCAATACCTTGACTTTGTTGTCCTTAAGCTATTTTGTGCACAACTTTGGAAGTATGCTTAGGGTCATTGTCCATTTGGAAGACCCATTTGCGACCAAGCTTTAACTTCCTGACTGATGTCTTGAGATGTTTCTTCAATATATCCACGTCATTTTCCTACCTCATGATGCCATCTATTTTGTGACCAGTCCCTCCTGCAGCAAAGCACCCCCATAACATGATGCTGCCACCCTTGTGCTTCACGGTTGGGATGGTGTTCTTCGGCTTGCAAGCCTCCCCCTTTTTCCTCCAAACATAACAATGGTCATTATAGCAAACAGTTCTAATTTTGTTTCATGAGACCAGAAGACATTTCTCCAAAAAGTAAGATCTTTGTCCCCATGTGCAGTTGCAAACCGTAGTCTGGCTTTTTTTATGGCGGTTTTGGAGCAGTGGCTTCTTCCTTGCTGAGCGGTCTTTCAGGTTATGTCCATTTAGGACTCATTTTACTGTGGATATAGATACTTTTGCACCTGTTTCCTCCAGCATCATCACACGGTCCTTTGTTGTTGTTCTGGGATTGATTTGCACTTTTCACACCAAAGTACGTTCATCTCTAGGAGACAGAACGCGTCTCCTTCCTGAGCGGTATGACGGCTGCGCTGTCCCATGGTGTTTATAGTTGAGTGCTATTGTTTGTACAGATGAACATGGTACCTTCAAGCGGTTGGAAATTGCTCCCAAGGATGAACCAGACCTGTGGAGGTCTACCATTTTTTTCTGAGGTCTTGGCTGATTTCTTTTGATTTTCCCACGATGTCATGCAAAGAGCCACTGAGTTTGAAGGTAAAAATAGGAAGAGACTTGCTTGGGCCAAGAAACAAGAGCAATGGACATTAGACCAGTGGAAATCTGTCCTTCAGACTGATGAGTCCAAATTTGAGGTTTGGTTCCAACTGCCATGTATTTGTGAGATGCGGAGTAGGTGAATGAATGATCTCCGCATGTGTGGTTCCCACCGTGAAGCATGGAGGAGGTGTGATAAAAAAAAAAAAAATTAACCTTTATTTAACTATTTAACTACATGCTTTTCTGGTGACACTGTCAGTGATTTATTTAGAATTCAAGGCACACTTAACCAGCATGGCTACCACAGCATTCTGCAGTGATACGCCATCCCATCTGGTTTGCGCTTAGTTGGACTATAATTTGTTTTTCAACAGGACAAGGACCCAAAACACACCTCCAGGCTGGGTAAGGGCTATTTGACCAAGAAGGAGCGGGATGGATTGCTGAATCAGATGACCTGGCCTCCACAATCACCCGACCTCAAACCAGTTGAGATGGTTTGGGGTGAATTGGACTACAGAGTGAAGGAAAAGCAGACAACAATTGCTCAGCATATGTGGGAACTCCTTCAAGACTATTGGAAAAACATTCCAGGGTAAGCTGGTTGAGAGAATGCCAAGAGTGTGTAAAGTTGTCATCAAGGCAAAGGGTGGCTACTTTGAAGAATCTGAAAAATAAAATCTATTTTGATTTCTTTAAAAAAAATGTTACTACATGATTCCATACTGTATGTGTTATTTCATAATTTGTATTCTACAATGTAGAACATAGTAGAAATAAAGAAAAACCTTTGAATGAGTAAGTGTGTCAAAACTTTTGACTGGTACTGTATATTCAGTGTATTTTACATCCATTACCAACTTGGGGTCATTTTGACCCCTAGGAGAAACTATTGGAAAAAGCAACAATCATAGCAAAATATAAACTTACTTCTTATCAAAACATCTGATTTATTTTTTACCCAAACAGATTGTTATTTTCCATATTCCGTGTAACTAAAATATAAAATGTCCCTCATAAATGTGAACTTAAAAAAAAATACAATCCACATTAGTATAAAAAAGTGGATTCAGATTATTGTATTGTAGTATAACTTAGTTTTTTGAATTTTGAAGTAAATATAAATGTTGTCATATTTATTATGGTAAAAACTATTGCAATTTAAAGGGGGAGTACACAAAAAATTGAAATATACTTAATTTGATTGACAACAAGTGATTCATCCATTGATCCTAAGAGACATTGACTAAAAGTTTGGTGTGGCTTTCATTACTTACTTACCTCACAGCCAGCATTAGCATCGCTGTTAGTGAAACAATGGGAGTGTTAGGGCCTATTCAATGCAGCACTATGTGTACATTCAAAGGGTCACAACTAAGCATATATCTACAGTTACTTAGATTTTGTATACGGTCATACCTAATTATAACCAGTTATAACCATAAGAGAGTGCATAAGGTGCTACATCTCTGCAGGTGATCTGAAGATCACTCCAACAAGCCCCACTCCACACGTTGAGGATATGTATAACCACAGAAACCTGGATTCAAATATACTTTTTTAGATATTTGGATATTTGGAGTAATTTAAGCCTATGTCTATCAGTCCATGTTATTCATACAGACGTCTGGGTCCTCAACCTCACCATCATCCTCTGCTTCATTGGCATTTTGGTACTTTACGGTTGAAATGTAGTCTCTTCAAATAATCAATGTGTTTATTTGCTTCAAAACATATGAGTGTGTGTGTGTGTGTGTGTGTTGGGGTTAGAAGTCCCGGTCTCTGTGGGTCTTAGTGTGGGTCATGTCGATCTGCTGCAAAGTAGTTTGAGAGGCAGGCAGCGTAATCTGTAGGCAGGCTTTGTGCTGCTCTCGGATTAAAGACATTATGTTTCAAACCTTTCTCACGGCAGTAATATGCCTTCAACTCTCTCCCTGTCCCTCTACCTGTGTCTGTGTGCCTGCATGCATGCCCATGTGTATGACAGTAGAATGTGTGTGACAGTGGATTCACACAGCTGGGTTCAAGAAAAGGACACATTCCTCGTTATTTATGAATCGGGTGGGTTTTAGCATTATCTGAGACGACACACGCATCTCCTATTCGTCTATTAATTTCCCGTCAGCAGCGTAGCCGTGGCATATCACAGCTGCTAATCCTAATCCCCATTCCCCCCTCGGGATTCTGTCAAAGCACAGGCCCATTAAAAAGCCCTGGCTGCCTAGCTGGCTGGCTCCAAATGAGAAGACACATGCACACTGTCACATGAGTGTCATGCATAGTACGGTATAGCCTATGCACAAACGTACCTTGAAGTTGTGGTATTTAGGTAATACAGCCACTCACATGCATAGACCCATAGTACTTTTCTTTTCAAATAAACCCTTTTCAAAGAAACATAAGTAATATTACACAGAAACAAACATGAACAGTGCATTATTTCAAAGAAACATGAACGATAACAGAAAAATATGAACACTACCCACTAACGCACATTCACAAGCATACCACCACACGCATACAGTCACACGCACAATATCCTACCCTAGACTTATTGATGTACGCCCACTAAAATTCTCAGATGCTTGGTACAGTATATCTTATTTAGAGGCCTCATGCTATTACCCATTCTCACACACATAACACACTTCACATCCCCCTATACATGTCCATAATTTAAATATCTAACAAACCTCTACCTTTTTCCTATAACTCTCTGCATATCAATCATGTCAGATAGCAACACTCATGTGTGGTCAGGACACCTTTATAGTGTGAGGGGAAGGATATACTGTAGCTATCGCATGAGCACACGCACACACTGCTGCTCTCCTCTCGGTATGGGGATGAGACTACAGCGGGTGGGTAACAATCAGTTATCAGTGTAAGGATTAAGGGCTGTCATCAGCAGCCATATGCCTCATATTACCTTCTGCTGACACTTGATAAAGAGGGAGAGGAGAGATGGAAGATTACACCGGCTCTAAGATTTCAGAGTAAAAGTCAGGTAGAGGGACATGTCACAGTAAAGGCTGATAAATGTGGTCTTTATCTCCCCTAAAGAGTGCTGGCCAACACAACTTAGCAGAGAGACGCTTTAACACCACACCCCTGAGCCAAGCCAAATGCAAGTTCCTGTGTGTGTGGAGACTATTTCTGTGTGAATAATTTATACTGTAATTGTACACTGTTTATGGGCATGTATGTATGTACAGTATGTGCTGGTGACTATGCATACCTTTCAATATGCAATGGACACTGGACACCAGTCAACTCTACTTATAACACACTTTAGGGAATGGATGGGCACGTGCTAGGCTAGTGTGTGTTGGGTAGGGCAGTGTTTTCCAACACATCTCCCTTCAACTAATTGAGGGCTTGATGATTAGTTGTAAAGTTGAATCAGGTGTGCTTGTTCAGGATTACAACAAAAATGTGTACTGTTGGGGGTACTTGAGGACCAGAGTTAGGAAACACTGCGGTAGGGGGTTAGTGGTGGTGACAGCAGCAACTGTTTCCATGTGCTTCTCAAATGCATAGGCCTACATTGAAACAAACACGCAAACTACACACACACACGATTTATAAAACAGATGCACCTATGGCTTATGTCACATGTCAAACTCATTCCACGGAGGGTCGAGTGTCTGCAGGATTTTCGCTCCTCTCTTGTACTTGATTGATTCATTGAGGTCACTATTTAGTAAAGAACTCCCCTCACCTCGTTGTCTAGGTCTTAATTTAAAGGGAACACCAAAATCTCGCAGTAACTACACCCTCCGTGGAATGAGTTTGACACCCCTGGTTTATACAATAGATTAATGGAAAGAAAAGGCCCAACACCCTGAGATGTTGTCAGACCTTCCTTGGGGTTAAAAGGGAGGGTGGAGAACAGGATACATCACCACATACTTCTAGGGAAAGTAACCAATTTTAGGGTCAGTTTTTTTGCTTAAATATACTTTTTTTTTTAAAGTATTTGTATATTTATTGGAGAGAGACAAAAGGAAGCATAGGGTGCTGAAAGAGCAGTGGGAGGGATTTAAATCCAGGCTGACAGCGGTACATCGTAAAGGCACTCCAGAGGCAGCGGCTTAGATCGCTAGGCCACCCCAGGCCACTTAGGATAAGTTCTAATTGAACCTTTGTGACCTTTTATTAAACCCAGGGCCTGCCTTTTCTAATACGGTATATCACAGGAGATTGCTGAAGGGAGGACGGCTCATAATAATGACTGGAACGGAGTAAATGGAATGGCATCAAACACATGGAAACCATTTGATTTTTTGATACCATTCTGCTCCAGCCATTACCACGAGCCAGTCCTCCCCAATTAAGGTGCCACCGACCTCCTGTGCGGTATATTGTGTATAAGCCTAATACATGCACACATGTATCTCCGATTTGTGTCACCTACCAAATGTCAACTCTAAAGCTCCCATTTGGTATTTTATTAGGATCCCCATTAGCTGTTGCAAAAGCAGCAGCTAGCTACTCTTCCTGGGGTCCACACAAAACATGAAACAATACAGAATGACATAATACAGAACATCATTAGATAAGAACAGCTCAAGGACAAAACTAAACTCAGCAAAAAAAAGGCATCTTTCTTTTGGTGTTTTTCAGAGTCAGTAGAAAGGCCTCTTTAGTGTCCTAAGTTTTCATAACTGTGACCTTAATTGCCTACCGTCTGTAAGCTGTTAGTGTCTTAACGACCGTTCCACAGATGCATGTTCATTAATTGTTCATGGTTCATTTAACAAGCATGGGAAACAGTGTTTAAACCCTTTACAATGAAGATCTGTGAAGTTAGTTGAATTTTTATGAATTATCTTTAAAAGACAGGGTCCTGAAAAAGGGACGTTTCTTTTTTTGTTGAGTTTATATGAATGTGATCTGATGTTAGCAAGTTATTGATTTCATGAACCTTCTTTCTAAGGCTACATGGATTAATATGGGCTATGTTCAGCCCTTTCCTGGGCAGCTTATCAGAGATGGACATAATATTGAAAGGAGCAGACTAAGCAAGAGAAAACAAATATACATTCAGCAGCCCATGAATCAATTGGTGTGTGTGTGTGTGTGTGCTGCGGGTTTGAGGCTACGAACCCATAGGCTTGGCTCTCTCACCCCTTCCAGGCTTCTGGGAGGGAGGGTGGACAATGAGCCTGTCGTAGCGGATGTACGCAATGTCCCCATGTGCTCTGGCAGCTTTCATGGCTGGGATCAGTTCTTTCCTCTTCTGGCGCACAGCTTCAGGATGGTTCTCGTTGAGGAAAATATACATTCCTCTCAAGTTCTTGGCTCTTTCCAGAACAGCTACCTTGTCTTTGAACCTCAGGAACTTGACCACTATTGGCCTGGGCCTATCACCTGGGCCGGTGTTGGGTTATCCAGTCCTGTGGGCGCGCTCTACCTCAAACTGCCTGTGGTCCATTTTTTCTCAGAGATCGTTTTCCTTACTTTGTCCTCAGACTCCATCCAGGTCTCATGTGGAGATTCTGCAATTCCGTCCACAACCATGTTGCTTCGCCTTGATAGTCTGATTTATATGTCATTGTTGTCATGGATTCACAGACAGAACTGATGTCCTCTCTCAATGACTTACAGATTGCTGTCATCTTGCCGTTCTCCTGTTTCAACTCGTCGAGCTGACCCTGGGAGAACTGCAAACTGTTCTTCAGATCCTGGACCTCTCTGGTCAGGTCGTCCAAATCAAATCAAATCAAATGTATTTATATAGCCCTTCGTACATCAGCTGATATCTCAAAGTGCTGTACAGAAACCCAGCCTAAAACCCCAAACAGCAAGCAATGCAGGTGTAGAAGCACGGTCCACTCTTTTATTAGTAGAATCCACGAGTATTTGGACAAAACACTTGAAACTATTTTCTTGTTGTTGTAACAACTGCTTATAGGTGTCTTTTTGTTCGTTGAAAAGATCCTTCACGTGTGATAGAGAGACACCACTGGCACTGTCCTCAACGGTACTCCTGCCGGTTTTGGTCTTTGTCATGGTAGCTAGCAACGTATGTTAGGTTGTTTTCTCCTCGCAGTTCCAGACAGGGCAGGTCACGGGGAAAATTGAAAACAACAAACAGCAGGGATTTAGACAGCCACAAACCCTGGACAATCTGCAGTCCCAGCCACAATGGCTAACTGCGTTGTGGTCCAGCAAGCTAGCAGCTAGGCTAGCTGCGATGCCAAATAGCTCCTCAGACCCGTCCTTGGTCAGCAGGATCACCGGAAAGATACAAGCAGTCTCAGCTAATGATGCCAACTGCGTTGCGAGATCCAACAGAAGAAGCTAGGTAACTACCAAGAACTTTCCAATATACTTTTAAACAACAAACTTCCCAAACAAACAAAACCGAGCTCTTCCTCGTTCCACAGAGTCCATGTTCTTCTCTATTCTACTACCTCATTCTCTATAGTTCCTCTTTGATATCTGTAAGTCAGACCTACTTCATATAAGCTCAATATACATTATATTTATCTGTCACCTTTCTCTCTTGTGATTCATTCATTGTATGACAACTCAGTGAAGTAGCTAAATTACACCTTTTGTATAAAAAAGACAAACAAATGCATTATTTGAATCGCTGAGCCTCTCTGTAGGGAAAGACCCCCAGGGAGAGGAGAGCGATATTCCACAGATGTTTCTACCATGTATTATTTTGAGGATCTTTTCAGCTGCAATACCCCTCATCAGTTACTACAATAAATGACCAGGGGGGGGGGCAGTGAGGAACTTCGCATGTGGACCATACTGTATGGGTGGGTGTGAGCAACAGGCAATATACTTGTGTGTCTGTGTGCATATAGGGGTGTGACATGTTTCAGACTAAATATATCTGTGAATTAATTGTGTTAACATTATGACTGAACATTACTTTCAAAGTTCTTTACATGTTCTGCATTCACTGACCTTCATGTCTTAAACTAATGATGGTCTATTGTTTCTTTTTGCTTATTTGAGCTGTTCTTGCCATAATATGGACTTGGTCTTTTACCTAATATGGCTATCTTCTGTATAACACCCCTACCCTGTTACAACACAAGTGATTGGCTCAACCACATTAAGAAGGAAAGAAATTCCACAAATTAACTTTTACCAAGGCACACCTGTTAATTGAAATGCATTCCAGGTGACCACCTCATGAAGCTGGTTGAGAGAATGCCAAGAGTGTGAAAAGCTGTCATCAAGGGAAAGGGTGGCTACTTTGAAGAATCTCAAATATAAAATACATTTTGATTTCTTTAATATTTTTTGGTTACTACATGATTCCATATGTGTTATTTCATAGTTTTGATGTATTCACTATTATTCTACAATGTAGAAAATAGTAAAAATAAAGAAAAACCCTGGAATGAGTTGGTGTCTAAACTTTTGACTGGTACTGTATATATTCTCAAATAAATAACTCATACAATTATAAAACCTCAAGTTTACCAGGCAATCACATCACAATAATGTATCTTCTGAGCAAAGATCATCATGATGCATTCAGATAGGAAAATATTTATATAACTATGTGGGTGTCATTGTGCAGCAATGTACAGTAATGTGTAAGTAGAGTGCAGGGCAGAAGGGTTGTGATCACTAGTGTAAAAGTTGGAGTTGACCGTGTGAGGGCTAGAGGCCGAGAGGACCGGAGAACTCCTATCAAGAAGGGCCCACATGTGGGTGCACTCTGAGAATCTTCGTTGCTTGACCTGCATGTATTTATAGAGCCCAAGTTATATTGAGACCATTGCAAATGTTGGGCTTAACTCTCCTACAGCCCCAGTTGAATCACATGGAATATTCAACATATCAAACGCAAGGGTAAAGAGGACACTGTCTCAACATACAAGGAAAGTCTTGTTTGGATAAGTTACAATTGGTTACATGATTGCATATGTGTTATTTTATAGTTTTGATGTCTTGACTATTATTCTACAATGTAGAAAAATGGTAAAATAAAGAAAAACCCTGGAATGAGTAGGTGTGTCCAAACTTTTGACTGGTACTGTATGTGCTTTCAATATACTGTAAATGTGTGTAGTGTGTTTGTATGTCTGTGCTCTTTTTCCACAGGCTCAGTCGTGTCGCTGAGTCTTTGGTAACTTTACAGCTCCTGTGTTTTTTAAAGCTTTTAAAAAAATGTTAACTTCCTGTTTTATTATTGGCCTAATACAAACGCAACACAGCTGTTCAGCCAGGCAGAGAGGGGTGGGGGAGGGTTGCCAGGTCCTGCTGTGCTGAGCCATACTTTGCAACTGCCCTATTTAATCATAATAGTGTGTTTGAATCTATGTTTGATGTAAGCTCTACCCCTCACATTAACAGATACAGTTCTGTGAATGTATAGAAGATGGTGAAGCCAGAGAGATACACAAGGAAATACCATGAGAAACCCAGTATATTAGAAGAGCTATTTGCTACACCAACATCATGCTGCATATTTATTTATTTATATATCACTGCGATGAAGGCCTAATTAAAAACAACATGTGGGTTGCCAGCTTGAACTGGAATCTTCCAGAGGCCAGTGTATTACACTTCTGTCTTTATTTGCCCATAGAGGGCTGAGGCATCTCTCCCAAACCAACCCATTCAGTAATAATCTAACATACTAGGGACTCCACTCTCCATCGCTCTAGCCAATTACATTAAGGCCCAGCGACTCCTCCCAGACTCATTCACTGGCGCGCTGCGTGTCTTTGATGAGACCGGGGGAGCATCTCTTTATAGAGCAGAGGGGGATTATGTGACTGACTGTCCCTGGGGTGGGAACACTTTTTTTAATATTCTTTATTCATATTAGAGGTCGACCGATTATGATTTTTCAACTCCGATACCGATTATTTGGGGACCAAAAAAGCCGATACCGATTAATCGGCCGATTTTTAAAAATGTATTTGTGATAATGACAATTACAATACTGAATGAACACTTATTTTAACTTAATATAATAAATCACTAAAATCAATTTAGCCTCAAGAAAATAATGAAACATGTTCAATTTGGTTTAAATAATGCAAAAAAAAGTGTTGGAGAGGAAAGTAAAAGTGCAATATGTGCTATGTAAGAAAGCTGACGTTTCAGTTCCTTGCTCAGAACATGAGAACATATGAAAGCTGGTGGTTCCTTTTAACATGAATCTTCAATATTCCCAGGTAAGAAGTTTTAGGTTGTAGTTATTATAGGACTATTTCCCTCTATACCATTTGTATTTCATTAACCTTTGACTATTGGATGTTCTTATAGGCACTTTAGTATTGCCAGTGTAACAGTATAGCTTCCGTCCCTCTCCTCGCTCCTCCCTGGGCTCGAACCAGCAACACAACGACAACAGCCACCATCGAAGCAGCGTTACCCATGCAAAGCAAGGCGAACAACTACTAGAAGGCTCAGAGCAAATGACGTTTGAAATGCTATTAGCGTGCGCTAACTAGCCAGCCATTTCACTTCGGTTACACCAGCCTCATCTCGGGAGTTGATAGGCTTGAAGTCATAAACAGCGCAATGCTTGATGCACAACGAAGAGCTGCTGGCAAAATGCATGAAAGTGCTGTTTGAATGTATGTTTACGCGCCTGCTTCTGCCTACCACCGCTCAGTCACATACTTAGATACTTGTATGCTCAGTCAGATTATATGCAACGCAGGACACGCTAGATAATATCTAGTAATATCATCAACCATGTGTAGTAAACTAGTGATTATGATTGTTTTTTATAAGGTAAGTTTAAAGCTGGCGAGCAACTTACCTTGGCTTACTGCATTCGCGTAACAGGCAGTCTCCTTGTGTAGTGCAACGAGAGAGAGGCAGGTCGTTATTGCGTTGGACTAGTTAACTGTAAAGTTGCAAGATTGAATCCCCCAAGCTGACAAGGTGAAAATCTGTCGTTCTGCCCCTGAACGAGGCAGTTAACCCACAGTTCCTAGGCCGTCATTGAAAATAAGAATGTGTTCTTAGCTAACTTGCCTAGTTAAATAAAGGTCTAAAAATAATAATTAAAAGTCGGCAAATCGGCGTCCAAAAATACCGATTTCCGATTGTTATGAAAACTTGAAATCGGCCCTAATTAATCGGCCATTCCGATTAATCGGTCGACCTCTAATTCATATTCTATTTTGTTGTCAGAGGACAAGTGGTCACGAGTTTAGCCAGGGTCCTGCTTCCTATCAGTGACATGGTACTTAATCCTGTTACTCTTTCATTTGGGGAGCCACAGAAGTGTGGGGAGCGGAAAAAAAGTATGTGGGAAGCTTTACCCAGGCACAGGCAGCTCTCTCTCTCCAGGGCTGCGTCTCAATTACCAAGAAGTCGTGGAGTTTTCTATGCTTCAGCTGCTGGGATGGAGAAAACCTGGAAAAGCAGACAGCCCACTGGCATAATGATAGCTGGGTATGAAATCAACTGCTTATAGTTGAGAAAATTGGCATCCACTACAAGACTATGATGCTTGCCTACAGAGCAGCAAGAGGAACTGCCCCTTCCTATCTTCAGCCTACCTATGCTCAAACCCTACACCCCAACCCGAGCTCTCTGTTCTGCCACCTCAGTTCTCTTGACCTCCACCCCTACGGGAGGGCAGCTCCCACTCAGCCCAGTCCAAGCTCTTCTCTCTCCCGGCACCCCAATGGTGGAACCAGCTTCCCCCTGAAGCTTGGAGCACAGTCCCTGCCTATCTTCTGAAAGCACCAAAAAAAAACTACTTCTTCAAAGAGCATTTTAGATAATGCCTCCCTCTCCCCAAAAGGGCGGTGTAAACAAATGTCTACACAACATTTGAGAGAAATAAGCTTTTCGTGCATGTGAAACAGTTCTGGGATCTTTTATTTTAGCTCATGAAACAACAATACATGTTGCCTTTATATTTTTGTTCAGTGTAGTTGCATGTGAGTTAGACCTCTATAAGGGTAGCCCAGTGTGGGACAAGATCAAGGGATCCAAGAGCTCATGTCTGTCATCAGTGGTGGTCCACACTGCATTGCAATTGGATGAGCTTTCATGTCATTCTACTCTCCCCCCTCCATGATGCAATTCACCCCAAAAAGACCAGTCACTCCAAAGGATAACCTGAGCGCTTAATACATTGGAAAACGTGTTTCTGCAAGAAAAGACAACATTGCATTCATTTATTAGGGATGGACGCTAAATTCCAATACATGCACACTGCCACAGTCCTTTAAATGTATATAAAGTGTTGACATTGCAACGCTTGTCTCCCTGCTGTTTCGTGTATTATATTTTTTATTTTAGAAAAAAAGAAAAAAACATTGACAATTAAATGGGATGCCTTGTTCTGCATAATTTAAACATATACACAGTGGGAAAAGGAATGGCAATGCTTTAGACATTAGCCTCTTCATAACTCTACCACGCCCCCAACGCACCGCCTTCATGCAGCTTCAAAGGCCAAAAGTCCTCGTCGCGTGACAGCCTGCAAAGGGCACGAGAAGCATTCACAGTAAAGGAGGACGAGGGAAAAGGTGTGGGGGCGTGGGTAGGAGGAGGAAAAGGTGTGAGGGTGTGGGTAGGAGGAGGAAAAGGTGTGGGGGCGAGGGTAGGAGGAGGAAACGGTGTGGGGGCGTGGGTAGGAGGAGGAAAAGGTATGGGGGTGTGGGTAGGAGGAGGAAAAGGTGTGGGGGTGTGGGTAGGAGGAGGAAACGGTGTGGGGGCGAGGGTAGGAGGAGGAAAAGGTGTGGGGGTGTGGGTAGGAGGAGGAAAAGGTGTGGGGGCGAGGGTAGGAGGAGGAAACGGTGTGGGGGCGTGGGTAGGAGGAGGAAAAGGTGTGGGGGTGTGGGTAGGAGGAGGAAAAGGTGTGGGGGTGTGGGTAGGAGGAGGAAACGGTGTGGGGGCGAGGGTAGGAGGAGGAAAAGGTGTGGGGGTGTGGGTAGGAGGAGGAAAAGGTGTGGGGGCGTGGGTAGGAGGAGGAAAAGGTGTGGGGGCGTGGGTAGGAGGAGGAAAAGGTGTGGGGGTGTGGGTAGGAGGAGGAAACGGTGTGGGGGCGAGGGTAGGAGGAGGAAAAGGTGTGGGGCGTGGGTAGGAGGAGGAAACGGTGTGGGGGCGAGGGTAGGAGGAGGAAAAGGTGTGGGGGTGTGGGTAGGAGGAGGAAACGGTGTGGGGGCGTGGGTAGGAGGAGGAAAAGGTGTGGGGGCGTGGGTAGGAGGAGGAAAAGGTGTGGGGGCGTGGGTAGGCGGAGGAAAAGTTGTGGGGGCGTGGTAGGAGGAGGAAAAGGTCTGGGGGCGTGGATAGGAGGAGGAAAAGGGGAGAGAGAAGACAGGAATAGAAACAAAGTGACTGCAGCACTGGCCTTGGTTTTGACAGAAGGAGCGTAGTCCTGATTGTTACTCGTTTCCATCGTCTTTGACACAAAGTCTGTTTACACACACACACACACACAGCTTAATTTGTAAATCGGGAGGTGCCGGAACAAAAACAGAGAGAGGTGGGCGACCTAGGGAGTTCATAGGTTCTGGAACGCATGAGAAAAAGTGCCATAGAGCAGAGGCACTTACAGAAGTTGCACACATGGAGAGCATTTTTAGTAGCCTAGGGTCCTGGAAAAAAATTTGGCCTTTCATAAACACATTTCATGCAATTCTAAGTAAATTTTACATGACTGCAGACTTTGGCATAATATTTTTTAATACCACACAAATGATAAAAATGGCAGGCTACTTGGACACCAACAAACTGAGAATCTGAGATCAATAAAAACGACCCTGCCTTAAATCCATCAATAGCCTAGGCCTAGGTGTGTGGAGAAACATAATGTAGGCTACAATATGAGGAAATAATAGTCCTAAAAATGATTTCCAGTGTTACTGACTCACCCAATGATGCACAGCTCACTCCCTGGTGATGGCTGAAGCGCTCAAGCCAAAAGCCTCTCTCCCTTTTACCTTGTAAAACAATATTTGGAAGTTGATCAAATATTTTGGTAGCATGAAGCATAGTCTCCTATTTTCACCATGAGCCATTTGCTTTCCAACTTGTTTTCCCTCGATTGTACTTTAAATATTGTGAAAGGCCTGTTTTGTCTGCATTAGTTTTTTTCACTGACAGATTTGCTGCGCGTTCCCAACTGTAGGCTATTTCTTGTTATTGGGCTACAATCCACAGCTAGGTTATTTTTTAAAAGAAGCTATTGATCCTCTGTAGCTAAATAATAGGCCTTCTCGTGGTGTAGTAGGCTGTTCTGAATTATTTCTGAACAGACAGCAGTGATTATATAACTTTGGCAAATATATTTAAATTCATCAAGGGTGCTGCAGTTGCTTCAGAACCCTTCGTACGATTCTATAAGGAAATAAATGATGAAGTGCAACACTGGAGAGATGAGTTGCAGGCTCACATCTATCACAGCAGAGAGGGAGAGAGATCATATAAAGTTAACCTCATTGTAGTTATGTAAAAGACATTGGCCTGCTTCTCACGGAGCCACTGCCACGCGTTGGTCTCAAACATAGGTTACAATGTTGCACAAACCATAAACCCTGGCCGGCCCAAACCGAATCTCATCTTAGAATATTAGACCGGAGATGAAAATTTTATTTTTCACATTACATTGTTGGGGCAGGATAATTAACGAATTGGCAACTCGGGTGAACTTAGCGCTTTTGTTCGAATTTTAACATTGCAAAAATGTACAATTATTTGTCATACAACTGAGAGTTACTGGATCTGGCCAAATATTTTCCGGAAACAAAATAGTCCAAAACAGAGTTGATCCAGCGCAAATTAAGCACTGCACACACAATATATACAAAAGTATGTGGACACACTTTCAAATGAGTGGATTCGGCTATTTCAGCAACGCTTGTTGCTGACAGGTGTATGAAATAGAGCACATGGCCATGCAATCGCCAGAGACAAACATTGGCATAAGAATGGCCCTACTTTAGAGCTCAGCAACTTTCAACGTGGCACAGTCATAGGATGCCACCTTTCCACCAAGTCAGTTAGTAATTATTTTGCCCTGCTAGAGCTGCCCCTGTCAACTGTAAGTGCTGTTATTGTGAAGTGGAAATGTCTAGGAGCAACAAAGGCTCAGCCATGAAATGGTAAGCCACACTAGCTCACAGAAAATGACCGCTGAGTGCTGAAGCGTGTACAAGTCATCTGTCCTGGGTTGCAACACTCACTACAGAGTTCCAAACTGCCTCTGGAAGCAACATCAGCAGAAGAACTGTTCGTCGGGAGAATCATGAAATGGGTTTCCATGGCTGAGCAGCCGGACGCACACAAGCCTAAGAATAACCTGCGCAATGCCAAACGTTGGCTGGAGTGGGGTAAAGCGCAGCACCATTGGACTCTGGAACAGTGGAAACGCGTTCATCTGGCAGTCTGGCAGACAAATCTGTGTTTGGAGAATGCCAGGAGAACAGTAGCTGCCCCAATGCATATAGTGCCAACTTGTAAGTTCTGTGGAGGAGGAATAATGTTCCTTAGTTCCAGTGAAGAGAATATTAATGCTACAGCATACAATGACATTCTAGACGATTCTGTGCTTCCAACTACATCGAACACCTTTGGATGAATTGGAACGGCGACTGCGAGCCAGGCCTAATCGCTCAACATCAGTGCCTAACCTTACTAATGCTCGTGGCTGAATGAAAGCAAGTCCCTGCAGCAATGTTCCAACATCTAGTAGAAAGCCTTCCCAGAAGAGTGGAGGCTATATTAGCAGCAAAGGGGGGACCAAATGTATATGAATGCCCATGATTTTGGAATGAGATGTTCGATGAGCACGTGTCCACATACTTTTGGTCATGTAGTGAGAGACATACAGTACCAGTCAAGTTAGGACACACCTACTTATTCAAGGTTTTTCTTTACTTTTACTATTTTCTACATTGTAGAATAATAGTGAAGACATCAAAACTATGAAATAACACATATGGAATCATGTAGTAACCAAAAAAAGTGTTAAACAAATCAAAATATATTTTTGATTATTTAAAGTAGCCACCCTTTCTTTGCCTTGATGACAGCTTTGACACTCTTGGCATTCTCTCAACCAGCTTCACCTGAAATGCTTTTCCAACAGTCTTGGAGTTCCCACCTACGCTGAGCACTTGTTGGCTGATTTTTCTTTACTCTGCGGTCCAACTCATCCCAAACCATCGCAATTGGGTTGAGGTCAGGTGATTGTGGAGGCCAGGTCTTCTGATTTTTTATTTTATTTAACCTTTATTTAACTAGGCAAGTCTGATAAGAACAAATTCTTATTTACAATGACGGCCTAAGAACAGTAGGTTAACTGCCTTGTTCAGGGGAAGAACGGCAGATTTTTACCTTGTCAGCTTACGGATTAGATCTAGCAACCTTCCAGTTACTGGCCCAACTAGGCTACCTGCCGCCCCTGATACAGCACCATCACTCTTCTTCTTGGTCAAATAGCCCTTTTTGACCTGGAGGTATGTTTTGGGTCATTGTCCTGTTGAAAAACAAATGATAGTCCCTCTGAGCCCAAACCAGATGGGATGGCATATCGCTGCAGAATGCTTCGTTAGCCATGCTGGTTAAGTATGCCTTCAATTTTAAATAAATCAGTGTCACCAGCAAAGCATCCCCACACCTCCTCCTCCATGCTTCACGGTGGGAGCCACACATGCAGAGACCATCCGTTCACCTACTCTACATCTCACAAGGACATGGTGTCTGGAATAAAAAATCTCCAATTTGGACTCCAGACCAAAGGACATATTTCCACTGGTCTAATGTCCATTGCCAGTGTTTCTTGGCTCAAGCAAGTCTCTTCTTATTATTGGTGTCCTTTAGTAGTGGTTTCTTTGCCAGCAATTCGACCATGAAGACCTGATTCAGTCTCCTCTGAACAGTTGATGTTGAGATGTCTGTTTATTTATTTTATTTAACTAGGCAATCAGTTAAGAACACATTCTGTTACTTGATCTCTGTGAAACATTTATTTTGGCTGCAATCTGAGGTGCAGTTAATTGCCGATTTCTAAGGCTGGTACCACTAATGAATTTATCCTCTGCAGCAGAGGTAACTCTGTGTCTTTCTTTCCTGTGGCGGTCCTCATGAAGAGCTAGTTTCATCATAGCGCTTGATGGTTTTTGCGACTGCACTTGAAGAAACTTTAAAAGTTCTTGAGATTTTCCAGATTGACTGACCTTCATGTAATGAATGGACTGTAGTTTCTCTTTGCTTATTTGAGCTGTTCTTGCCATCATATGGACTTGGTCTTTTACAAAACAGGGCTATCTTCCATATACCAACCCTACCTTGTAACAACATAACTGATTGGCTGAAATGCATTAACTTTAATTAACTTTTAACAAGGCACACCTGTTAATTTAAATGCATTACAGGTGATTACCTCATGAAGCTGGTTGAGAGAATGCCAAGAGTGTGCAAAGCTGTCATCAAGGCAAAGGTTGGCTACTTCGAAGTATCTCAAATATAAAATATATTTTGGATTTGTTTAACACTATTGGTTACTACATGATTTCATGTGTTATTTCATAGTTTGATGTCTTCACTATCATTCTACAATGTAGAAAACAGTAAAAATGAAGAAAAACCCTGGCATGAGTAGGTGTGTCCAAACTTTTATATATATATATATATATATATATATATATATATATATATATATATATATATATATATATACATACATACACACACACACACACACACACACACACACACATATATATATACACATACACACACATACACAAGCACCTTTCCCCATGGGCCAACAGTGTCAATACTTTGCGCATGGTACACGGCCGCGCCAAAGAAAATAATAAAAACATATTGGTCAGGATAATAATTTTTTAAACTAAAATTGGCATTTGACATGATGATGCTCTATTGCCATTTTGGGGGAGGTAGGGGGACAAAGGTTCTTCTTTTGAGTTCATATTCAAGTTCTCTCCTTTTTTTCCTCTGGTGTACATCTTTTTCCTGATAAAAAAAGTTCACACTTTTGTGATTTGCGTGTGCTGTTCCTCGTCAAAAGGTTCATTTTCCGGATCAGAGTCAGTGGTGTCGGAATATCGATAATGGTCAGGCTCATTGTCGCTAACGTCCGGAGTGACGGATGTCGAAGTGCTCACCTCGGAATTCAAAGAATCTTCCACGGTTTTTGTGAAATACAACTTCACCTAAAGCAGCGAGAGAGAAAGGGTAAGCCATAATATCAGAAAAGGGAACCTTGTAAAAGATGTAAATATTTGTAGTACCTTCCTCATTAATTTAACCACGATAATCCATTACAACCATTAGTTTGAATGGCTCACCTTGAAATTAGGTGAGAAGTAGCGGTTAGCTTTGTCTTTGTTGGCCTTGTCCAGGTCATTCTTGGTCAGCGCGAGGATGAGGTAGTCCCCGTCACTGTCTTTGCCGCTGTCCCTGCGCTTGGTGCTCTGGGGGGGCTGGGCATGGGGAGGGGGGCCGCCCGGGGGCTGGTTCTGGACCCCTTCCATGTCGTTCACCACCACCACCACCGACCCGTTCTCCACCTTCTCCATGCTCTCCTCCGATGGCCCGGGAATGAAGAAGGTGTTAACCCAGAAGTGGAACATCTTATCCTGTACAGTGGAGGGAGAAGGTGAGGTACTGACTAACTGTAATGGAGTCTGTCTGAAGATCATTGTGGTTATATTCACCACACTAATGCCGGGTTTAGAAAAACTAAACAATTACAGTACATAGGTGTGAAAATAGTCAATTATTCATAGTAAGATGATTCAACACATTTCCAGGTAAGCTAGCCAATTAGTGCTGTTTATAACTTTTGTTCATTAGGATGATCATTAGGGCGATCATGTATGATACAATAGAAGACACACAATGAAACACTAGGGATGGGCATGGTTATTAGAATATCTGAAAGGACATTAGTATTACTTCAGTATTAATATACAAAAAAAATATATTAAAAAACGCCTATTTTAACAATAAAAAGACAGTCTAAAAAATATTTATATGTATGTGACATTGCTGCATAGCCTACAAGGATAGACGTTTACATTAAAACATTTCGTAGATCAACAATTGAGAGTTTATTTGAGTGCGCCACATAAAAAAAGACGCACCGGTAGCCTTCACACGTGTAGCTTGTTCGTCAGTCAATCAAAGCAGCGCTACAGTCAGAGGCTCCATGTGTAGCAAGTGGGAGACTTTGAATCAATTCATTAAGTCAGATAAATGAGAAGGAGTAGGCTACAATGATCAACCAACTCAGGGGTTTGTCTGGGGCCAAATATATAAGAAAGTCATGACCATCATGCCTTTAAAGATAGAGGATCATTTTGTACATTTATTAAACAGCGAGTTTGACGAATTACAGTCCCCTTGCTTAGGAGGTCCAGGACCCCCGGATAATTTTTTTGTAGGACTGGGAAGGTCAGTTCTGGTGACTTTAAAAAAGGACATTCTACTCCCACAATGTATGAAAATAAAATGCTGACACCATCTAAAATACAATTTCCACCTCCAGAAATGGGCCCAATAACATATTGGTAAACATTTTACAATAAGTTAACATTTTGGACCATGCATATAGCTTATGCATGGTCTATATTATCAGATACACTATTAGCAATAAGCACGAGTAAGACATTTAAAACGTGTTAACCCTCGCAAGGCTGCTGTCCCAAACGGCATCCCTAGCCGCGTTTACGGACATATTCAATCGTTCCCTATCCCAGTCTGCTGTCCCCACATGCTTCAAGATGGCCACCATTGTTTCTGTACCTAAGGCGGCAAAGATAACTGAACAAAATTACTATTGCGCCATAGCACTCACTTCTGTCATCATGAAGTGCTTTGAGGGACTAGTCAAGGATCATATCACCTCCACCTTACCGGCCACCTTAAGACCCCATTCAGTTGGCATACCGCCCCAACAGGTCCCCAAACAATGCAATCACCATCACACTGCCCTATCCCATCTGGACAAGAGGAATACCTATGTAAAAATGCTGTTCATTGACTACAGCTCAGCATTCAACACCATAGTACCCTCCAAACTGATCATTAAGCTTGAGGCCCTGGGTCTCAACCCCGCCCTGTGTAATTGGGTCCTGGACTTCCTGACGGGCTGCCCCCAGGTGGTGAAGGTAGGAAACAACATCTCCATTTCCTCAATACTGGGGCCCCACAATAGTGCATGCTCAGCCCCCTCCTGTACTCCCTGTTCACCCATGACTGCGTGGCCATGCACGCCTCCAACTCAAATCATCAAGTTTGCAGACGACACAACAGTAGTGGGCTTGATTACCAACAACGACGAGACGGCCTACAGGGAGGAGGTGAGGGCACTCGGAGTGAGGTGTCAAGAAAACAACCGCTCACTCAACGTCAACAAAACAAAGGAGATGATCGTGGACTTCAGGAAACAGCAGAGGGAGCACCCAACTATCCACATCCACGGGACAGCAGTGGAGAAAGTGGAAAGTTAAGTTCCTCTGCGTACACATCACGGACAAACTGAAATGGTCCACCCACACAGTGTGGGGAAGAAGGCGCAAGAGCACCTCTTCAACCTCAGGAGGCTGAATAACTTCTACAGATGCACAATTGAGAGCATCCTGTCATGCTGTATCACCGCCTAGTACGGCAACTGCACCGTCCACAACAGCAAGGCTCTCCAGAGGGTGGGGTGGTCTGCACAACGCATCACCGGGGGAAAATTATCAGGAAGGCAAAAAAGATCATTAAGGAAAACAACCAGCAGAGCCACTGCCTGTTCATCCCGCTATCATCCAGAAGGCGAGGTCAGTACAGGTGCATCAAAGCTGGGACCGAGAGACTGAAAAACAACTTCTATCTCAAGGCCATCAGACTGTTAAACAGCAATCACTAACACAGAGAAGCTGCTGCCTACATACAGACTCAAATCATTGGCCACTTCAATAAACGGATCACTAGTCACTTTAAACAATGCCACTTTAATAATGTTTACATATCTTGCATTACTCATCCCATATGTATCTTGCCTATGCCGCTCGGTCATCGCTCATCCACATATTTATATGTACATATTCTTATTCCATCCCTTTAGATTTGTGTGTATTAGGTAGTTGTGGAATTGTTAGATTCCACAAGTATCGGAACCAGAAGTACGAGCATTATGCTACACTCACATTAACATCTGCTAACCATGTATATGTGACCAATAAAAATGTATTTGATTTGATCAACACCTGTAGCCCAACTGATGCAGAATAGTGGCTGTAAATAAATATGCTGAAGCATGGGGTTTGTCCATCTGCATTTACCCCATTGGACACAACATCCAGATTGTTGTAATTATTATTATTATAAATAATTATTCTTCACTCAAAACATTCCATTTTTTTTTTTTTTTTTAAGTATGAAATTGCCCTTTTAAGATGACATCGCCCCTTTTAAGAGCTCTGTTGCACAGCTGTGCCTAAACCATGCTTGGAACTCTGGTTGCAAAAGTGCATTTGTAAAAAATAATAATAATAATATAGATATATTTACATAGTAGCAATGTAAAACTGGGATCCCCTCTTAACAAATGCCAAATCTGCGTTCAAAATACATTTGCCAAAACTGCTTTAAATTTTTTTCATATGACTGAATTAAGAATTGTTGCCTATTAACTGCTTGTCAGAATACATGTTTCCCTCCCTCCTGGCTCTCGCAACTTGAATGCGCCTCAAGGAATATTTATCACGCATAGAACACAAAACAAGTCGTTTTTTGGGGGTATCTGTACTTTACTATTTATAATTTTGACAACTTTTACTTCACTACATTCCTAAAGAAAATGATGTACTTTTTACGCCATACACTTTCCCTGACACCCAAAATAACCAATTACATTGTGAATGCTTAGTAGAACACGAAAATGGTCGAAATCACACAATTATCAAGAGACCATCCCTGGTCATCCCTACTGCCTATGTTCTGGCTGACTCACTAAACACATGCTTCGTTTGTAAATGTGTGCCCCTGGCTATCCGTAAATTTAAAAAACAAGAAAGTGGTGCTGTCTGGTTTGCTTAATATAAGGAATTTTAAATGATTTACACTTTTACTTTTGATACTTAAGTATATTTAAAACCAAATACTTTTAGACTTTTACTCAAGTAGGAGTTTACTGGTTGACTTTCACTTTTCCTGAAATCATTTTCTATTAAGGTATCTTTACTTTTACTCAAGTATCACAATTGGGTACTTTTTCCACCACTGGCAAAAATAGCAGCACTGGAAAGTTGCATCCTGAGTGATAAAGTATAGGCTTTTAATTACTTTGCCAGCAGCTACAGTAGGCTACACACCACTGTTGGAGTTGAGTGCTGCTTTGGTGTGCATCAACAACCATTCATGTCAGTTCGGTGGACACATCATAAGAGAAAATAAAATATTTGAGAATACATTTATTTGGGAACATACATACTTCTGTCTGTAGTAGGCTATGACATCGCCAAACCAGACCCCCTACCCCCCAGAGATTTTTATTGCGGCTGTACACTGATCTCAAAAACAACCTCTCCAGAATCCATATGATGGAAATCGGTAGCAGTTATGGAGAACTTTAACCCCTGGGTAGGCTGTTGTTTCATATGTTGTAGACAAGTAGCGCGAGTCAGTTTAGCTACATTTCTCTCTCACTCTGTGCCACACACAGTCTGTCACACACACACGCCCCTCCCCCACCCTTCTGCTGATACAAGCAGAGCACCGGCTCTCTCTCTCTCTCTCTCTCTCTCTCTCTCTCTCTCTCTCTCTCTCTCTCTCTCTCTCTCTCTCTCTCTCTCTCTCTCTCTCTCTCTCTCTCTCTCTCTCTCGAGAGAGAGAGAGAGAGAGAGAGAGAGAGAGAGAGAGAGAGAGAGAGAGAGAGAGAGAGAGTCGCGGGATTAAAAAATATGTATACTTTCTTTAAAATATGTATTTCGACTTTGTACATATCCGTAAAAATATGAAATATTATTCAAATAGTGAAATAATTTAAAATGCTCATCTCTATTAACCACAATTCATTGAAAAAACAGCAATTGAAAATGGCTGAAGCCAAGGGAATCCAGGGGGAAACTAGGGACACTCGTGATGGGTGGAACAAACCAACCTTCTTCATCATTTTGTTTTGCTTGTGAAAGAACTCCACTTTGATGTCTCCACACACGGGCAGCGGTTGGGGAAACTCAAATAACATGTGCTTTTCTTCCCTCCGTGTGTGAGCCGGGTTGGATGTGTGGATCTTGACTTTAAGTTGATACACCACAAACTGAGGATCTAGAGAGGCGTGAGTGTTTCAGAGACAGGGGGCAGAGATAGGGAGAGAGGTGGCAACGAAGGGTAACAGAGGTAGAGAAAGAACAAGACAGTATACAAATGTTAGTTCCTTGGAGTTGCTGCCATGTCCACATTGCAGGACAGTTGGACAGTTAAAGAAAACCCTAGTAGTGAGTTCTTGAAAACAGTGTAATCCCATAAAGAAGGAGTGAGGGAAAGAACCAGACCACAAATAAAACCCAAAAAGAACCAAAACCAAAGCCATGGGACCCTATTCTGATGACTGTTGCACTTCCGTCAATAACAAACGGACTGCATTACATTTATTAGAGTTTGAAACTACTTATAAGGTGGTTGGTTGGTCTTTATATGCCTCCACACTGCAATGTCATAACACTACATCTTCTTCTAGCCTTCACTAGAAGAGTGTCTACCTAGTTCTGGTTGGGACTGGGTCCAAATGAACAGCGTATGAGGGAAGTACATCAAAATGGATGAAAGGCTCATTTACCCCAATGCCAATTCCCTTTCTTGAAGCCCAGAGGGATCGGCTCGCTCCTGTTTTTAATGGTACTGTCCCCTTACAGAGAGAGAGAAGGAGATTAACACACAGCCTGGCTGGACTGGCACTGGCTGGGGCTTCAGAACACAGCCGGAACACTTATATCAGTAAATATATAGGCAATTGCCAAAATAATGGAAACACTTCAGTAAATGAGGGATACAAAGTATATTGAAAGCAGGTGCTTCCACACAGGTGTGGTTCCTGGATCATGTATAAAAATGCTGGGCAGGCCATTATTTTGGCTACCATGGCTATACCTCCATAGAATGACAATTCCACCATCCACAGGGCACGAGTGGTCACTGAATAGTTTGATGAGCATGAAAACTATGTAAACCATGTCCTGGCCATCTCAGTCAACAGATCTCAACCCAATTGAACACTTATGGGAGATTCTGGAGCCGCACCTGCGTTTTCCACCAACAAAACACCAAATTATGGAATTTCTCGTAGAAGAAAGATGTAGCATCACTCCAATAAAGTTCCAGACATTTGTAGAATCTATGCCAAGATGTTTTGAGGCTGTTCTGTCTCGTGGTGGCCCAACGCCGTGTTGAGAAGACACTTTATATTGGAGTTTCCTTTATTTTGGCAGTTACCTGTATATGCTATATGATCAATTATGTACATACGCAGCCACACATCTAGAAACAACATACTTGGCATTCAAATGGAGATAACTTAAAACTAGTCAACAAGACACAGGATACATGGTTAATAATTCACAGGAAGAAAAAAAATGTGGGAACTTCAGACTAATGTTAGATAGTCCAAGGACGTCTCAAATCCCCATTGCAGAAGGCTGCATCTAGCCTGTTTGTTACTAAAATGTGCATTCACCAATGAGAAATTTCTTATATGTTAGTATTATATGCTAGTTCCAATGAAAGTCTAGTCTTCTCCAAATTAGCTTCTCACTCAATACACCTCAGCATTTAGCTGACACTTTAGATTGAGTGCTAACAAGCAACATTATGTAACTATATAGTTCAACATAAAAAGGGAACGTCAAACTCAGAATAGGGCCCTCTTTAGGGAGTATTAAAGGGAAAGAGAAGAGTGTGTGCAGAGCAGTTGAGCACATTCAGGTGTTAGGTGAGAGCATCACAGAGAACTCAAGGAGGAAACAAGTGACGCATTGATAAACCCCAAAAGGAAAGATGATCTGTGACTCAGGCACATTAAACCAGAAAAAGAGGAAAAATTGAAAAATATTAAAATAATTTCACAGAGAAGTTTATCCAAGCAAATTACATACAGTAGATGCACATGATTATAAATGCACATATTCAATTAGATGAAAGACATAGGATAGATCATTGGAGTTGTTTGATTAAAGATTGGTGTTGAAAAAAACATACAACTTGGATACGCAGGTAAAACCCACCCTTGATGAATGCAGTTGGGAGTAGAGATTGTCATCTATTTTCTCTCTCATTAATAACTAACCATCTTTCTTAAAGAGCACAAGTAACTGATCAAGAGCTTGGCTTCAATGTAAAGTATATAATGTCTCTCTACTAACGTGGGTGAACGTATGCACACTCAGAGCCTGCCGTTTAAAGAATCCGTTTAAAGAGTTACGCCCTGGGTCAGAGGTGAAGTTAAACATGAGAGTGACTCACTGCAGGTGCCTCCGCTGAACATTGGCAGCGTCTCAAAAACCATTTTATGGAAGAGCAGAGCCACTGGCTTGTAGTCCAGCTTGTTCTTCAGCAGGTGGCTGTAGTAGTACACATAGCGACGTTGGCTCGGGATTGTCACTCCCTGAAAAGGAAAAACAAACAAAAACAGTCAATGCTAGAGAATTAACTCATAATTTAATAATTACCACACAGTAGGATATACAGATTGTAAAAAATATAAAATATGTCTTGGAAATGAAGTATTGACATAAAGGCAGGTCTAGGACAAAACAAAGAAGATATTCTGCTTTTTTTATTTTATACCTATTCTGCTTTTATGAGACTTCCCGCACTGAGTACTAGCGTAGTCATCGACCATGGCAAGTCACTGACCTTCTTGTCCCTTGTCCGCACTTCCCCATAGAAGTCGAGGGCCTCCTGGGGCTCTTGGAACTTCCTGCGGTGCAGGAGGTAGGCGCAGATCATCACCCCAGTGCGGCCCTTCCCTGCCTTGCAGTGGATGGCCGCCACATGATTGTCATCCTCGCTCAGCCACTGGTCCAGATCTTCACAGAAGGGCTTGATGAGCTCTAGCTGAGGCGGATTGTGGTCTTCAAAGGGGTACTGTGCAACTGGAGGGCGGAGAGAGAAAATATAAATACACAAAGTTCCCTTTCAGCCACCTGGCTCTAAAAACTTAAATGTGAGATAGGTGACAGTGAAGTGTCAGGGATGTTTTTGATGGCGTACCTCTGCAGTTAAATTTGGCAGCATCATAGTGTCGTTCTACACAACTGAAATGGGAAGGATTTCAGTCAGTGGTCATGAAGGAGCAATTAATTTGTAAACAAAACATTGACATTAGCATGCAAGCGTTTTGTGGTATACTTACAGATTGTAAATCTTATAATGGCTTTTATGTTTTGAGTCAAGAAACCTGTTGAGGCGCAATTACATTCAGAACATTACACAACTGCAGAAATTGACAACGTAATGCATTTAATGACATGCTACAAAAACGGCGCAAAATATTTGACACTACACCTCAGGATACTTTATGAACTTGTATTGTTTGTCTAATGTTAGTCACAAAATACTTTCTAGATGCATTCATTACAGATTCCTCACCAGACGAGGTCATAAGTGGCCATTACTCACCGTACAACGTCGTCTATATTGTTTCTGTACACTCCTTCGAGTCGTTCTGCAGGAAAGCCCATAGCAATGATGTTTGGATAGATATCTGTAGTCACCAGTGGGTCAAGGACACATAAAACATACATAGAAGAAAATCCTATATATATATATATATATATATATATATATATATATATATATATATATATATACACATACACACACACTGAACAAAAATATAAAACGCAACAATTTCACCCATTTTACCAAGTTATACTTCATAGAAGGAAATCAGTCAATTAAAATAAATTCAATAGGCCCACCCATGGCAGGAGCACAGCCATGGGTGGGCCTGGGAGGGCATAAGGAAAGGGGCCCCACCCACTTCAGAGCAATGCTCACCCACTGGGGAGCCAGGCCCAGTCAATAACAAGAGTTTTACCCCACAAAAGGTCTTTATTACAGACATAAATACTTCTCAGTTTCATCAACTGTCTGGGTGGCTGGTTTCAGACGATCCCCCAAGTGAAGAAGCCAGATGTGGAGGTCTTGGGCTGGCGTGGTCTGTGATTATGAGGCCGGTTAGACATACTGCCAAATTCCATAAAATGAATTAGTCAGATTATGGTAGAAAAATGAACATTACATTTTCTGACAACAGTTCCGGAGAACATTCCTTCAATCAGCATGCCAATTGCACAATCCCTCAACTTGAGACGTCTGTGGCATTGTGGTGTTTGACAAAACGGCCTTTTGTACCAAGCACAAGGTGCACCTGTGTAATGTTAATGCTGTTTAATCAGTTTCTTGATATGCCACACCCGTCAGGTGGACGGATGATCTAGGCAAAGGAAAAAAGCTCACTAACAGGGATGTAAACAATTTTGTGCACAAAATTGAGAAATAAGCTTTTTGTGCATATGGAACATTTCTGGGATCTTTTATTTCCTCTCATGAAACATGGGACCAACACCAACACTACATGTCGAGTACACACACACGCACGCACACACACACCAGTACCAGTACCAGTCAAATGTTGACACCTACTCATTCAACAGATTCTTTATTTTACATTGTAGAATAATAGTGAAGACATCAAAACTATGAAATAACATATACGGAATTATGTAGTAACCAAAAAAGTGTTAAGCAAATCTAAATATATTTTACATTCTTCAAAATTGCCACCCTTTGCCTTGATGACAGCTTTGCACTCTTGGAACTCTCAACCAGCGTCACCTGGAATGCTTTTCCAACAGTCTTGAAGGAGTTCCCACATATGCTGAGCAATTGGTGGCTGCTTTTCCTTCACTCTGCGATCCAACTCATCCCAAACCATCTCAACTGGGTTGAGGTCAGGTGATTGAGGAGGCCAGGTCATCTAATGCTGCAATCCATCACTCACCTTCTTGGTCAAATAGCCCTTACATAGCCTGGAGGTGTGTTTTGGGTCATTGTCCTGTTGAAAAACAAATGATAGTCACACTAAGCGCAAACCAGATGGGATGGCGTATCACTGCAGAATGCTGTGGTAGCCATGATTTGCCTTGAATTATAAATATAACACTGACAGTGTCACCTGCAAAGCACCCAAACGCTTCACGGTGAGAACCACACATGCGGAGATCATCCGTTCACCTAATCTGCGTCTCACAAGGACACAGCGGTTGGAACCAAAAACCTCAAATTTGGACTCATCAGACCAAAGCACAAATTTCCACCAGTCTTATGTCCATTGCTCGTGTTTCTTGGCCCAAGCAAGTCTCTTCTTATTATTGTTTTCCTTTAGTGCTGGTTTCTTTGCAGCAGTTCGAGGCCAAGAAACAGCCTGATTCACAGTCTCCTCTGAACAGTTGATGCTGATGTGTCTGTTACTTGAACTCTGAAGCATTTATTTGGGCTGCAATTTCTGAGGCTGGTAACTCTAATGAACTTATCCTCTGCAGCCGAAGTAACTATGGGTCTTCCTTTCCTGTTGCGGTCCTCAAGAGAGCCAGTTTCATCATAGCGCTTGGTGGTTTTTGCGATTGCACTTGAATAAACTTCTTGATATTTTCCAGATTGACTGACCTTCATGTCTTAAACTAATGATGGACTGTAATTTCTCTTTTTTTGAGCTGGTCTTGCCATCACATGGACTTGGTCTTTTACCAAATAGAGCTATCTTCTGTTAATCAGCCCTACCTTGTAACAACACAACTGGTTGGCCCAAATTCCAGAAATTAACTTTTAAAAATGCACGCCTGTTAATTGAAATGCATTCCAGGTGACTACCTCATGAAGCTGGTTGAGAGAATGCCAAGAGTGTGCAAAGCTGTCATCAAGGCAAAGGGTGGCTACTTTGAAGAATCTTAAATATAACATACATTTTGATTTCTTTAAGGCTTTTTTGGTTACTACTTGATTCCATATGTGTTATTTCATAATGTATGTCTTCACTATTATTCTACAATGTAGGAAATAGTAAATATAAAGAAAAATCCTGGAATGAGTAAGTGTCCAAACTTTTGACTGGTACTGTGTATATACACTGCTCCAAAAAATAAAGGGAACACTTAAACAACACAATGTAACTCCAAGTCAATCACACTTCTGTGAAATCAAACTGTCCACTTAGGAAGCAACACTGATTGACAATACATTTCACATGCTGTTGTGCAAATGGAATAGACAACAGGTGGAAATTATAGGCAATTAGCAAGACACCCCCAATAAAGGAGTGGTTCTGCAGGTGGTGACCACAGACCACTTCTCAGTTCCTATGCTTCCTGGCTGATGTTTTGGTCACTTTTGAATGCTGGCAGTGCTTTCACTCTAGTGGTAGCATGAGACGGAGTCTACAACCCACACAAGTGGCTCAGGTAGTGCAGCTCATCCAGGATGGGACATCAATGCGAGCTGTGGCAAGAAGGTTTGCTGTGTCTGTCAGCGTAGTGTCCAGAGCATGGAGGCGCTACCAGGAGACAGGCCAGTACATCAGGAGACGTGGAGGAGGCCGTAGGGGGGCAACAACCCAGCAGCAGGACCGCTACCTCCGCCTTTGTGCAAAGAGGAGCACTGCCAGAGCCCTGCAAAATGACCTCCAGCAGGCCACAAATGTGCATGTGTCTGCTCAAACGGTCAGAAACAGACTCCATGAGGGTGGTATGAGGGCCCGACGTCCACAGGTGGGGGTTGTGCTTACAGCCCAACACCGTGCAGGACGTTTGGCACTTGCCAGAGAACACATTTGCCACTGACGCCCTGTGCTCTTCACAGATGAAAGCAGGTTCACACCGAGCACAGTGGGGTGGCATTTCTTTGGGGGGCCGCACAGCCATCCATGTGCTCGCCAGAGGTAGCCTGACTGCCATTAGGTACCGAGATGAGATCCTCAGACCCCTTGTGAGACCATATGCTGGTGCGGTTGGCCCTGGGTTCCTCCTAATGCAAGACAATGCTAGACCTCATGTGGCTGGAGTGTGTCAGCAGTTACTGCAAGAGGAAGGCATTGATGTTATGGACTGGCCCGCCCTTTCCCCAGACCTGAATCCAATTGAGCACATCTGGGACATCATGTCTCGCTCCATCCACCAACGCCACGTTGCACCGGACTGTCCAGGAGTTGGCGGCTGCTTTAGTCCAGGTCTGGGAGGAGATCCCTCAGGAGACCATCCGCCACCTCATCAGGAGCATGCCCAGGCGTTGTAGGGAGGTTATACAGGCACGTGGAGGCCACACACACTACTGAGCCTCATTTTGACTTGTTTTAAGGACATTACATCATAGTTGGATCAGCCTGTAGTGTGGTTTTCCACTTTAATTTTGAGTGTGACTCCAAATCCAGACCTCGATGGGTTGATAAATTAGATTTCCATTGATCATTTTTGGGTGATTTTGTTGTCAGCACATTCAACTATGTAAAGAAAAAACTATTTAATAAGAATATTTCATTCATTCAGATCTAGGATGTGTTATTTTAGTGTTCCCTTTATTTTTTTGAGCAGTATATATATATATATATATATATACACACATATACATATATATATATACATATATATATATATATATACACATATATATATATACATATATATATATATATATATACACACACACATATATATATATATACATATATATATATATATATAGACTCAAATAAATAACTCATACAATCCTAAAACCTCAAGTTTACAAGGCAATCATATCACAATAACATATCTTCTGAGCAAAGATCATCATGATGCATTCAGATAGTTATTGAAATGTCTATTTCCCTATGTGGGTGTCATTGTGCAGCAATGTACAGTAATGGGTAAGTAGAGTGCAGGGAAGAAGGGTTGTGATCACTAGTGTAAAGGTTGGAGTTGACCGTGTGAGGGCTAGAGGCCGAAAGGACCGGATAACTCCTATCAAGCAGGGCCCACATGTGGGTGCACTCGGAGAATCTCCATAGCTTGACCTGCATGTATTTATAGAGCCCAAGTTATATTGAGACCATTGCAAATGTTGGGCTTAACTCTCCTACAGCCCCAGTTGAATCACATGGAATATTCAACATATCAAACGCAAGGGTAAAGAGGACACTGTCTCAACAGACAAGGAAAGTCTTGTTGGGATACATTACAGTATTTGGTCAAACAGTAGCCTAAAGTGCTTGATTTTCCTTATCCCTGCATGAAAGTGTCTGCCCTGCCCCTGTGCCCTTTCTCTCTGTGGGCTCAGAGTAGGCTTGTGGAAGAGCAGATGGAAAGAAATGCTTTTTGATTAGAGCTGTGGCGGTCATGACATTTTGTCAGCCGGTGATTGTCATTCAAATAACTGCCTGTCTTACGTTAATTGACCGTTAATAACAAACACATTTCGCATCTCTGGCTTCCACGCGTACCAACAAGCCACTGATGTGTGCCTTTGGAACATCTACATTAAAAAAGTTTAATAAATCCATTAAACATAGCTTACACCATCACAATAAATCATTTATTTTAAGCAGGTCTAAAGAAGCATAATATGAAGAAAATGTAGCCCATTTCAGAAGAATATTTTCTGAGTAATTGGAGGGGGGGGGGGGGGGGGTTGAGACCTGGGGAGCTCTGAGGGACCGGAAAGCATGACAACAAAAAGAGAAGAGAACCTTTTGCAGCAATTACAGCTGCAAGTCTGAAAAGAACTGCAAAATCTGGATCCTTACAAATCAGCTGGGCTAGACAATCTGGACACTCTCTTTCTAAAATGATTCGCTGAAATTGTTGCAACCCCTATTACTAGCCTATTAACCTTTTGCGACGAGCAAACCCGTATCCAGGAGCGTAATCATAGCCTCAAACACATTAGCATAACGCAACGGACATAAATACCCTATAAACTTTTCCTATTCATGAAAATTGCAAATGAAGTGAAATAAATATATTCAAACACAAGCTTAGCCTTTTGTTAACAACACTGTCATCTCAGATTTTCAAAATATGCGTTACAGCCAACGCTAGACAAGCATTTGTGTAAGTTTATCATGGCATAATGCTATGCTAGGCTCTGTGGCAGCAGGCAACATTTTCACGAAAATAAGAAAAGCAACCAAATGAAATCATTTACCTTTGAAGAACTTCAGATGCTTTCACTCAGGAGACTCCCAGTTAGATAGCAAATGTTCCTTTTTTCCAAAAATATGATTTTTGCAGGCGAAATAGCTCCCGTTTGTTCATCATGCTTGGCTGAGAAATCGACCCTAAAATGCTACAACTATAACGGCAAACTTTTTTCAAAATTTGCTCCATAATATCGACAGAAACACGGCAAACGTTGTTTAAGATCCATGCTCAAGGTGTTTTTAACAAATATATTCAATAATATATCCGTCGAGGCAGTTGGTTTCTCATAAGAAGCGATTGGAAAAATGGCTACCTCAGTATTTTACGCAAGGTTTTCTGCGGGAGACACCATGTGACCACATGCCATATATGGTCCCTTAAGGGAATTCTTCAAGGGAAATGCCTAAAAAGACGTCACAATGCTGTAGACACCTTGGGGAAAACGTGGAAAACGTAAGCTCATTCACAGCCATATAAGGAGTCATTGGCATGAGGCGGTTTCAAAAAATGCGGCACTTCCTGGTTGGATTTGTATCTGGGTTTCGCCTGTAACATCAGTTCTGTGGCACAGACAATATCTTTGCAGTTTTGGAAACTAACAAAATATCTTGTTTAAAACGGGAACGTTTTTCATCCAAAAATTAAAATAGCGCCCCCTAAATCCAACTGGTTAAACCTCTCTTTTGTATCGTCTGAGATCCCCAAAGATTGGAAAGCTGCCGCGGTCATCCCCCTCTTCAAAGGGGGAGACACTCTAGACCCAAACTGTTATAGACCTATATCCATCCTGCCCTGCCTTTCTAAAATCTTCGAAAGCCAAGTTAAAAAACAGATCGCCGACCACTTCGAATTCCACCATACCTTCTCCGCTATGCAATAAGGTTTCCGAGCAGGTCATGGGTGCACTTCAGCCACGCTCAAGGTCCTAAACGATATCATAACCGCCATCGATAAAAGACGGTCCTGTGCAGCTGTCTTCATTGACCTGGCCAAGGCTTTTGACTCTGTCAATCACCACATTCTTATCGGCAGACTCAATAGCCTTGGCTTCTCAAATGACTGCCTCGCCTGGTTCACCAACTACTTCTCAGATAAAGTTCAGTGTTTAAAATCGGAGGGCCTGTTGTTCGGACCTCTGGCAGTCTCTATGGGGGTGCCACAGGGTTCAATTCTCAGGCCGACTCTTTTCTCTGTATATATCAATGATGTCGCTCTTGCTGCTGGTGATTCTCTGATCCACCTCTAAGCAGACGACACCATTTTGTATACATCTGGCCCTTCTTTGGACACTGTGCTAACAAACCTCCAAACGAGCTTCAACGCAATACAACACTCCTTCTGTGGCCTCAACTGCTTTTAAATGCTAGTAAAACTAAGTGCATTCTGTTCAACCGATTCCTGCCCGCCCAACCAGCATCACTACTCTGGACGGTTCAGAATACGTGGACAACTACAAATACCTAGGTGTCTGGTCAGACTGTAAACTCTCCTTCCAGACTCACATTAAGCATCTCCAATCCAAAATTAAATCTAGAATTGGCTTCCTATTTCGCAACAAAGCATCCTTCACTCATGCCGCCAAACGTACCCTCGGAAAACTGACTATCCTACCGATCCTTGACTTCGGCAATGTAATTTACAAATTAGCCCCCAACACTACTCAGCAAACAGGAAGTAGTCTATCACAGTGCCATCGGTTTATCACCAAAGCCCCCCCCCCAAATCCATCCCCAAACCCACTGGCTCCAGGTCATCTATCCAAGTCTTTGCTAGGTAAAGCCACGCCTTATCTCAGCTCACTGATCACCATAGAAACACCCACCGGTAGCACACGCTCCAGCAGGTACTGGTCATCCCCAAAGCCAACACTTACTTTGGCCGCCTTTCCTTCCAGTTCTCTGCTGCCAATGACTGGAACGAATTGCAAAAATCTGAAGCTGGAGTCTCCCTCTCTAAGAGTCTCCCTCTCCATCTCCCTCTCTAACTTTAAGCATCAGCTGTCTGAGCAGCTTACAGATCACTGTACCTGTACACAGCCAATCTGTAAATAGCACACCCAACTACCTCATCCCTACATTATTACTTACCCTTGTGCTCATTTGCAACCCAGTATCTCTACGTGCACATCATCTGCATATCTGTCACTCCAGTATTAATGCTAAATTGTAATTATATTTGCTTCTTGGGCCTATTTATTGCCTACCTCCCTACTCTTCTACATTTGCACACACCGCACATAGAATGTTCTATTTTTCTTTTATTTTGTGTTAATGACTGTACGTTTGTATATGTGTAACTCTGTTGTTGTTTTTGTCGCACTGCTTTGCTTTATCTTGACATGGTCGCAGTTGTAAATGAGAACTTGTTCTCAATTGGCCTACCTGGTTAAATAAAGGTGAAATAAAAACAATGTTTTTAAAAAAGTATCTTGGGGTATGTCTCCATAAGCTTGGCACATCTAGCCAATGGGATTTTTGCGCCTTCTTCAAGGCAAAACTGCTCCAGCTCCTTCAAGTTGGATGGGTTCCGCTTGTGTACAGCAATCTTTAATTGATTCCACAGATTCTCAATTGAATTGAAGTCTGGGCTTTGACTAGGCCATTCCAAGACATTTAAACGTTTACCCTTAAACCACTTGAGGGTTGCTTCAGCAATATGCTTAGGGTTATTGTCCTACTGGAAGGTGAACCTTCGTCCCAGTCTCAAATCTCTGGAAGACTGAAACAGGTTTCCCTCAAGAATTTCCGTGTATTTAGTGCCATCCGTCATTCCTTCCATTCTGACCAGTTCCCCAGTCCCTGCCGATGAAAAACATCATATATATAGCATCGCTACTGTTATTTTCACTGTCATTTTACAGTTTTTTAAATCTATTGTTTACCTAATACCTATTTCTTACTTAAAAATTGCACTGTTGGTTAGGGCTTGTAAGTAAGCATTTCACTGTAAGGTCTACTTATACCTGTTGTATTCGGCACACATGTAAACACTTGGGTGAAATGTTGGAATCATGGAAAAATATTGATTATTATAATTCCATAGTTAAAATATAATAGTGGGCACTTTGAATAGAGTGAAAATGCAAGGGAGGAGTTATTGTGACAGTGTGGGAACCAAAGTGTTGGTCAGTGTTTCCTAGGGGACCCTGTAATATTTGGCTACGTTAAAATGTTCTCTCTTAGCTACTTCATGTTGGTAACATTCATGCTTCACCTAATCCTCTGATTTAGAAGATACTGTTGCACAAAACATGCTGATTTAGGCTTACACCATCACTGGTATCAGGTTGTATAGCTAGCTACGTTTGGTCTGACAGTACATTATTAGCTAGCTATCCAGCTAAACAGGAATTAGCATTAGCAGCTAACACGATTTAGACACAACTTGCTAAGAAAATAAACTAGCTGTTTGCAGATGTAAACAAACACTAATTAAGTGTAATTATATAACAATTGTGGATTTATATTAACTTCTTTGGGACTGTGGGGCAATATTGAGTAGCTTGGATGAATAAGGTGCCCAGAGTAAACTGCCTGCTACTCAGGCCCAGTTGCTAATATATGCATATTATTAGTAGATTTGGATAGAAAACACCCTGAAGTTTCTAAAACTGTTTCAATGATGTCTGTGAGTATAACATAACTCATATGGCAGGCAAAGTCTTTAGATAAAGAAGTTTATCTAAAGTTCCATGCATAACACTTGTATTTTCATCAAGTATTTCTGTAAATTGATGTGGCTCTCTGCAAAATCACCGGATGTTTTGGAACTACTGAACTTTATCAAACAAAACATACATGTATTGTATAACATGAAGTCCTATGAGTGTCATCTGATGAAGATCATCAAAGGTTAATTATTAATTTTATCTCTATTTGTGCTTTTTGTGACTCCTCTCTTTGGCTGGAAAAATGGCTGTGTTTTTCTGACCTAACATAATCGTTTGGTTTGCTTTCGCTGTAAAGCCTTTTTGAAATCGGACACTGTGGCTGGATTTACGAGAAGGGTATCTTTAAAATGGTGTAAAATAATTGTATGCTTGAGGAATTTTAAACATAAAATTTCTGTTGTTTTGAATTTGGTGCCCTGCACTTTCACTGGCTTTTGTTGAGGTGGGACGCTACCGTCCCAAATATCCCAGAGAGGTTAAGACACAAAGTGGAAACAGCATCATTGTCATCAACATTGTTGCATATGCTGCATTGACCATGCAGACTGAAAGCAAGTGTCTCATGGTCAAGCAACAACAAATGTGCTCCTTCAGTGACACAGGCGGGTTCTAGGTCTGTGTGGAAAGCAACATGGAGAAAGAGCGGAGAGCGATGACTCAAGTAGCGGAGCAAATTATAAAAATGGACCGTATACACGGCATATCACATTTAAGAAACCAAACATTCAAATACAGTTATAGAAGGTCAAGTAAAAACCCAAACTGGTCCCTGCATCAATACCGGTATATCGTAAAATACAGTCTACCGCCAAGCCCTAGAAAGTGCCATTTGCAGTGAATGCATAGGCAAATAGAGACATGATTAGGCATGGTTAGGTTTTTAGGACATTACATTTACTATTAGATTAACCATTCTGAATAGCAGCATATTATATTTAGCGATCTAGCTAACATTTTTGTTTCTACGTCCTCACATGGTGAATCGGCCAGAAAATAATTAGCCTATGTGATAGCCTATTTGTAGCGTTCACACAAAATATGTAAGCAAATCTCCATTGAATAAAAGACAACTGCATTTCCGGAGCCCTAATTTGAAAGTAAAATATAGCAAAAATATGGTAATCGTAACCCCAAAATTCATGACAATCACTGGTTTAGATTAAACATTTATTGAATCATACCATCTCAGTAGCACTGTGAATTACTTTATAAGCAAAAATTTTGGGGTGACCAAATCAACGGGCTGGTGCTACTAACTGAAAATGTGATGGGCAACAGTGCCATCAGGGGAGAAATGTGTCTGGAGCACTACTTAACCAACACACTCCTTGAGTGCAAATTTTGTTGATGAAACAGAGCCAAAGAACGTCAGGCAGAGCGGTTGCAGTACATATTCTGCTGTTCTATTGCACGTTCAAAGATGTACATTTTTTTTAAATAAAAACTGTTTGTTGTTTGCAGTAACCTCTGTTGTAATATCACAAACGGATGTGGCAGTTTCACCAAAAAAGGATTTTAGCTTTTAAACTACTGAAAAATATCTGTCTCTGGATTAAAAATGTCATAACCTCGTACAGTTGAAGTCGGAAGTTTTCATAAACTTAGGTCACACATGTCTTGTTAACAAACTATAGTTTTGGCAAGTCGGTTAGGACATCTACTTTGTGCATGACACAAGTCATTTTTCCAACAATTGTTTACAGACAGATTATTTCACTTATTCACTGTATCACAATTCCAGTGGGTCAGAAGTTTACATGCGCTAAGTTGACTGTGCCTTTAAACAGCTTGGAAAATACCAGAAAATGATGTCGTGGCTTTAGAAGCTTCTGATAGGCTAATTGACATAATTTGAGACAATTGGAGGTGTACCTGTGGATGTATTTCAAGGCCTACCTTCAAACACAGTGCCTCTGCTTGACATCATGGGAAAATCAAAATAAATCAGCCAAGAACTCATACAAAAATTATAGACCTCCACAAGTCTGGTTCATCCTTGGAAGCAATTTCCAAACGTCTGAAGGTACCACGTTCAATTGTACAAACAAAAGTACGCAAGTATTAACACCATGCGACCACGCAGCCGTTATACCGCTCAGGAAGGAGACGCGTTCGGTCTCCTAGAGATGAACGTACTTTGGTACGAAAAGCAGCAACAGCAAAGGACCTTGTGAAGATGCTGGAGGAAACAGGTACAAAAGTATCTATATCAACAGTAAAACAAGTCCTATATCGACAGCCACTGCTCCAAAACCGCCATGAAAAAGCCAGACTACAGTTTGCAACTGCACATGGGGACAAAGATTGTACTCTTTGGAGAAATGTCCTCTGGTTTGATGAAACAAAAATAGAACTGTTTGGCCGTAATGACCATCGTTAAGATTGGAGGAAAAAGGGGGAGGCTTGCAAGCCGAAGAACATCATCCCAACCATGAAGCACGGGGGTGGCAGCATCATGTTGTGGGGGTGCTTTGCTGCAGGAGGGACTGGTGCACTTCACAAAATAGATGGCATAATGAGCAAGGAAAATTATGTTGATATATTGAAGCAACATCTCAAGACATCAGTCAGAAGGTAAAAGCTTGGTCGCAAATGGGTTTTCCAAATGGAAAATGACCCCAAGCATACTTCCAAAGTTGTGGCAAAATGGCTTAAGGACAACAAAGTCAACAAAGTCAAGGTATTGGAGTGGCAATCACAAAGCCCTGACCTCAATCCTATAGAAAATTTGTGGGCAGAACTGAAAAAGCGTATGAGAGCAAGGAGGCCTACAAACCTGACTCCGTTACACCAGCCCTGTCAGAAGGAATGGGCCAAACTTCACCCAACTTATTGTGGGAAGCTTGTGGAAGGTTACCTGAAACGTTTGACCCAAGTTATGAAATATTAATTGAGTGCACATAAACTTCTGACTCACTGGGAATGCGATGAAAGAAATAAAAGCTGAAATAAATCATTCCCTACTATTATTATTCTTAAAATAAAAGTGGTGATCCTAATCCAAATTTTTACTAGGATTAAATGTCAGGAATTGTGAAAAACTTTAAATGTATTTAGCTAAGGTGTATGTAAACTTCCGACTTCAACTGTATATGTCCATCAATTTCCATCAATTATATGTCCATCAATTTTTGAATTGCACATATTAACTCCTGCTTGTAACTGACATCCTGAAGCCTGCATGCAACATAAGCGGTGGGATTTTTCACTTTAACCACTGACAAAAGGGCACCCTTTTAGTACATTTCCTGTGTTACGGTGTCAGAAATAGAAAGCTGAACAGTTCTAATTGGATACCCTGTCGCCTTTGTTTCTAGCAGAACTTCTTTGAGCGCAAATTATTTTAAAACTTGTCTTAAAGATTTGTCGCACACCACTGACAGCTCTGGTGCGAAAGGTGACAATTTCACTCACTTAAACTGTATCTCATTTCTGCATAGTGCATGCACACAAACAATACTATGGCAGGATCTGTAAATGTAATTAACACAAGATCAAATTTAACTGGGCCAAATTGGGGTTTTCATCCCTCAAACCCAACAATTCAGTAATCTATTTCAATTTAGCACTAAAATCAACGGAAGGTAGAACAAAAAACACACAAACAAAAATGAGAACACGTGAAAGTAAGACGCTGTATACAGGGTCGGTTCCAATACCATATTTACAATTTGCAGTGATACTGGTGTAGTATGAGGTAGATATGTATAGGGGTAAGGTAACTAGGCGTCAGGATATATAATAAAAAGAAAAGCAGCTGCGTAAATGGTGATTGTATGAGTTACTCCAGTATCCCTGCAAGATGGCGGCAGCAGCTTTGTAGTATTTTGTTTTTTTTGTGTGTTATTTCTTACATTATTAGTCCAGAATTGTTTTGGTGTTATTGCATACAGCCGGAAATAGCATTTGGATATCATAGCGGCAGTAACTCACCAGCATTGCAACTAGGAATACGGCTTTCCCTAATTGGATCCTTTGTTGGTACCCCACAGCGAATTTTAACTATTCAAAAGGCTGCTCCAAAACCGCCAGCAGAGAAGATGTATTCGGAGTAGACTTCTAGTCCGACTCAGGAGGCGTGCACACCATCCACCACTTCCGAGTATATTACTCGCTAATGTTCAGTCTCTGGATAATAAAGTAGATGAGCTCAAGGTGAGGATCTCCTTCTAGAGACATCAGTGATAGTAATATTCTCTGTTTTAAGGAAGCATGTCTCTCTTGGGATATACTGTCCCCGTCCATATAGCCAGCTGTGTTCTCAGTACATTGCGCTGACAGGAATAAAGAACTCTCAGGGAAGAAGAAAGGCGGAGGTGTATGTTTCATGATTAACTACTCATGGTGTGATTGTGATAACATACAGAAACTCAAGTTATTTTGTTCACCTCCCAATAAAATAATCTTTGGTTAGTCACAGCCGTGTATATTCCCCCTCAAACCGATTCCACGATGGCCCTCAAAGAACTACAATGGACTTTTATGCAAACTGGAAACCACATATCCTGAGGCCGCATTTTTGTATCTGGGGATTTTAACAAAGCAAATTTGAGGAACACGCTACCGAAGCTCTACCAACATATTGACTGTAGTACTGGCGCTGGAAAAACTTTGGAACACTGCTACTCAACTTTTCGAAATGCCTTCCAGGGCCTCCCTCCCCCGTCCTACCGTCGGAAAATCTGATCACGACTCCATTTAGCTCCTCCCTTCCTATAGCCAGAAACAGGAAGTACCCATGATAAGGTCTATTCAACGCTGGTCTGACCAATTGGAATCCATTTTTTCAAGATTGTTTTGATCACACGGACTGGGAATATTTTCCGGGTAGCCTCTGAGAATACCAAAGACAAATACATGGATACGGTGACTGAGTTCATCAGAAAGTGTATAGGAGATGTTGTACCCACTGTGACTATTAAAACCAACCCAAACTAGAAACCGTAGATAGAAGCATTCGCGCAACACTGAGAGCGTGAACTACTGCATTTAACAATGGTAAAGTGACAGGGAATATGGCCGAATAAAAACAATGTACAGACAGTGTGGTGAAGAAGGCGCAACAGTCCCTCTTCAACCTCAGGAGGCTGCAGAAATGTGGCTTGGCCCCTAAGACCCTTTTTCAGATGAACAATTGAGAGCATCCTGTCGGGCTGTATCACTGCCTGCTCTGGCAACTGCACCGACCCGCATCTGAAGGGTTCTCCAGATGGTGGTGCGGTCTGCCCAACACATCACCAGGGGCAAACTACCTGCCCTCCAGGACACCTACAGCACCCGATATCACAGGAAGGCCAGAAAGATCAAAGGACATTAATCACCCGAGCCACGTGCTGTTCACCCCGCTATCGTCCAGAAGGCGAGGTCAGTACAGGTGCATCAAAGCTGGAACCGAGAGACTGAAAACTGTTAAGATCTCAAGGCCATCAGACTGTTAAATAGCCATCACTAGCCGGCTTCCACCCGGTTACGCAACCCTGCACCTTAGAGGCAGCTGCCTTATATGAATACAGTTTAATATTGTTACTAAACATACTGCTTTAGTTCTCATCTCTATACACTGTATTCTATTCTACTGTATTTTAGTCAACACCACTCCAACATTGTTCTATCTAATATGTATATATTTCTTAATTCCATTATTTTACTTTCAGATGTCAAATCAAATCCAATTGTATTGGTCACATACACATGGTTAGCAAATGCGAGTGTAGCGAAATGCTTTTGCTTCTAGTTCCGACCGTGCAGTAATATACAGCAAGTAATCTAACAATTTTACAACAACTACCTTATACACACAAGTGTAAAGGAATGAATAAGAATATGTACATAGAAATATATGGATGAGCGATGGCCGTGCGGGCATAGGCAAGACGCAGTAGATGGTATAGAGTACAGTATATACATACGAGATATACTGTGACCAGTGATACATGTATTACATCCAATCTTTAATTATTAAAGTGGCTAGAGATTTGAGTCAGTATGTTGTCAGAAGCCACTCAGCCACTCAGTGATGGCTGTTTAACAGTCTGATGGCCTTGAGATAGAATGCTGTTTTTCAGTCCCTCGGTCCCAGCTTTGACGCACCTGCACTGACCTCTGGATGAGTGTATTGTTGTGAATTGTTAAATACTACTGCACTGTTGGAGCTAGGAACACAAGCATTTCACTAACATCTGCTAAATATGTGTATGTGAGAGTCAGTATCAATATATGTGCATATTGTGTGTGTTGAAGGGTGTAGAGTCCTGTGAGTGATCCTAGAGACAGGCCAGAAATGTAAATAACATACAAGGATCATCTCAGACTGTGTAGCCATTCTGTTAGACTCCAGCCACCTAAGTCTAACAATTTTTCGTGCCTTCCTTTTCACACCCCGGAAATAATGTCCGGGGTTACAACCTACGTCTTGGGTCCTACGGGCAAAATCATTGCACTCTGACTAAGTGTTTAAAAAGCTCCCAGGGTAGTTACATCCCAGGGAGCAGGGGGGCATGGCGTTCTGCAGCTGCGACGAAACGCACATGCGGGACCCCAGACGGAAACGCTCTGGAGTTTTCAGCGGTCCTTCCTCAGCTCTGCTCTAGTAGTGCCCTATAAAATCTCTTTTAATTTCTGCCGGATTACATTTTAGTTTTTCACCAACCAGCAACAGACCGTTGTTTCTGTAGTACTCATGTGACTGCAGAGTTTTCAAAACAAATGTACACGGGATTGATGCAAAACATCATGATATCATACTGCCAGGCGACATTTAATTGAGAAAGTTTTTTGGAAAGCCTTTGCATGTTTACCAGAAGACCGATATCATTAGCATCATCGTTAACGGCTACACAAAGTGTAGACATGCGCACACGTTCTGTGCAGTTTCAAAACTTTGCAGGAAAATACAAATCACTGATGCATTTTGTTAATGTCTTATGACAAAGCAAATTCATTAATTTTCTAATAAGTTCAATACATGTAGTTAATTACCTACAATACATATTAAATATTGTTGAATTTTATAGGGCCCTATTCTAGCCAACTCCACAGCTGGGAGCACCAGAAAAAGAGTGAGAGTAGATGGGGAAAACGTGGAAAAGAGATAAAGAGAGGAGCGGGAAAGAGAGCAAATGATATGGGAAGTGTTAGGGTGGGTAAGAGAAGAGAATGCAGGAAAGAAAGGGGTGCTATGGAAAATGGAAAGGTGGTGGGTTAGAGAAGAGCCCTCACAGGCAGCATTTCTGATACAATATCACTGGTGCTTTAAGGATTGTTCCCAGAACTCTTATACTGCATTACATAACTGCAAAATGCCTATATTGCTTTAAGACAACATGCCAAAACCGATAAAACGTTACAGCAACACGGTCTCTTTACATTTTAATACTATATAGCCTACCCCAACACAGACTATGGGAACATTGGCTCAGTCACACAAGTAGGTTAACTGAACAAATTCCTCAGTAAACCGTCACATGTATAGCCAGTTCATTAGGCTAAACACCTACCACACAATAGATACGGTGTGTACAGTCCCTTTATTTATTTTTAATCAACAAAGCCCTGGATATTTATGACGGCTTGGAATTTGAACAATCCCTGCACTATTATCTAGGGATAAACTATATAGTTGGTGAACATATCGGAATCGGACGATATTAGCTAAAAATGCCAACATCGGTATCGGCCTGATGTGAAAAACCGACGTCAAAGCTGATGTGCATACCTATATAACATAGGTTTGCGCTACACGTGCAACACAGCATTCCTAACCTAGCCCACAACGCCTGCTGTGTGGATCAAGCAGTCAAGTCGAGCAGTTATTTGAAAGATTAAGAACATTTCCGCAAGACAAATCAAAAACGAAATCCATTAACGCCAAGATAATGGAATGCATTGCCCTTGACAATCAATCGTTCTCTGCCGTGGGCGATGTTGGCTTTCGTGACTAGTCGAGCACAGGTACACACTACCAAGCGCGCTATTTTTCAGATGTTGCCCTACCGGAGTTACACAGTAATAGTGTCACTGCTATTAGATTCACGACATACTATGTAACGCCATTTGGGTCTTTGCGTGTCAAAAAAGATACACGTCAAATAACACTTTGTTAAATAAGCTTAAAATTTGACACGTCAAATAACACAGTTCTATTATAGAATGTTGTGTGTTCTGAATTTGCACGTGCAAGCCAAGTGCCACCACTACTATCAGTACCACTGTCAAAGCTGTACAAAAAAGTCTGCAAACAAGCAAACACCAGCCACAAACGATGTATTTACAATACCGCTTTGGTAATAAAGCATTATTTGTTCGACAGCAACTTCTGGGGTAGCTAACTAGCTTTAGCTTGGTACCTTGCTAGCACCAATACAACCAGCCTGAAAACAATGAGCAGTAGAAACTGCACTCATTTTCACTATTCTTAGCAATGATTTAGGAATCAATGTGAGTAAGTATTAGCTAGATAGCCACTTGTTGTTCACCTACTGAAATTGAACTTCAGTTCATGAAAATAAATAGCTAGCCAGCTACTTAACCCTGTTGCCCAAAGCTAACGTTATAAGCATGCCAGCTAGCTTCATCTGGCTAGTGAGGTTCGACCTGACCGGGTTATGTGTTGTGACGCTATAAGGATTAGGCACAAGTCAAATTTTCAGTTTGCCTTCAAAATAAAAGTACCTCTTTGAAAGTGATGCAGAAGGTTACAAATTGGTGGAACCATGCCATATTTAGACGAGACAATGTTAAACAAGGTTGGAATGTGAAGCAATGAAATGGGGTATCAGCCTACTCGGTGACCCCCACAGAACTGTGAAGAGTTTTGGCAAATATTAGCATTGTAGCTATTATCGCGGGACTGTGACTGTGTGAGATCACCTCCTCAGTCAGCCTATTGTGTGTATTGACATTCATAGTGCACTGTACAGCTTTACCTAAGGATTGGGGATCAACGAAATTGGGTAACAATATACTCAATATTCAATATATTTTTTCCCAACGTCCTCCTCAGTTATCAGACTCCAAAACATCCATGCAGTATTGTTTTTCCTCTGGAATAGTGTTCAATACACATAGGTTGACAATAAATGTGGCTCAATTCACAGTTGATTCACAGCCGCGCAATAAGAGCTATGATGCTAATGTTCTCTGGGTGTCACTGAGTAGACTGATACCCCATGTCATTGATCCACAATCCATAGGTAAGGCTGTACAGTGAAATAAGTATGCCCCCAATGCAATTCTAAAGTATATTACATCCAGTGTGATTAATTTATTTGTCAAATTAACAAATTATCTTTTGTTGATTTTTATATATTTATTCAATTTATTTCACCTTTATTTAACCAGGTAGGCCAGTTGTGAACTAGTTCTCATTTACAACTGCGACCTGGCCAAGATAAAGCAAAGCAGTGTGAGACAAACACAGAGTTACACATGGAATAAACAAACGTACAGTCACACAATAGAAAGTCTATATACAGTGCAAATGAAGTAAGATTAGGGAGGTAAGGCAATAAATAGGCCACAGTGGCAAAATAATTACAACTTAGCAATTAAACACTGGAGTGATAGATGTGCAGAAGATGAATGTGCAAGAAGAGATACTGGGGTGCAAAGGAGCAGAAAAAAGAATATAATAATATGGGGATGAGTTAGTTGGGTGGACTATTTACATATGGGCTATGTACAGGTGCATATAACATTCCAACCTCGATTAGCTTGATCTACTCAATTATGGCATAATTCTACTATTTGTATTCATTTGAATCACTGTCAATGACATACTTTTATTTTGAAGGCTAACCGCAAAGACCACTATTGTTAATCCTTATTGTGGCTAGCTTCACATAGATGGGTCTGACCACCCTTAATCAAATAATAACTGTCTTAGGGTTATTTTAGATGGCACCTAGCTATATAGTTAGCTAGTTAACGATAGCAAAAAGACGTCTGTTTCAGTAGCTATGTTTTTGGGGAAGAACATTATTTGCATCCTTGAGCTAGCTAGCTAGCTTCTTTTTATGAACAGCACTGTAGGTGTGCAAGACAACTTTACCAGTATCTTAGCATACGTATTGATGAATCGTTGTGACATATGAAATACGAGTGATAGTGTAATCAATGTGTAATATATGTGTAAAAAAATATGATCGCATTACATTATTATGTGAAGTGCAGTCATTTTCAGGTTCTGATTGGTCAACAAGCTTATTTAACACGTCAAATAGTGTTATTTGACGTGTATCTTTATTGACATGCAAAGACCCAAACAGTGTTCCATAGAAATCCTGGTTGAGAATGAAATAGCACAGCAAGTAAGTAAAATAAATAGGTTTTGATTGTGTTTTACTGGTAATGGGGACATATGTAAATGCCAACAAAATAACTGTTTGGTCAGTGTGGTGTGTGTGTGGAACCTTTATTTAACTAGGCAAGTCAGTTCAGAACAAATTCTTATTTACAAAGACGGCCTACCCTAGCCAAACCCGGACGACGCTGGGCCAATTGTGCGCTGCCCTATGGGACTCCCAATCACGGCCGAATGTGATACAGCATGGATTCGAACCAGGGACTGTAGTGACGCCTCTTGCACTGTGATGCAGTGCCTTAAACCGATGCTTTCATGTGTGTGTGTTAACTGTTTAACTGTACTAGAATGCTTAAAAGGCCACTAAAATTTTAATTATCAGTTAACAGTATTGGGTTTTTTGGCAAGGAAAATATTGGATATGGCTATTGGCCAAAAATGTCATATCGGTGCATCATTACTACTATGGCATACAACCGTAATCACTGCAATATTACCGCATAAAACAGTCTGATCGTAGCATTACAAAAAGAGGGCCTTTAACCAATTAACTTTTACTGCATAAAAGTAATGGTTCAGTCAAGCCAAACTGCCCTCCCCCATCAGCACGTGACAAAATGGACACAATCGTCCCAAATTGCTATTGAAAATGTCTGAATTGCTACAGAAATATCAAGCATTTTTACCCGCAAATATCACAAAGAGACACTGAAATCCTGTAGAGACTGCCATTAGCCTCTGAACAAAAATATAAAACGCAACATGAAACAATCTCAAAGATTTTACCGAGTTACAGTTCATAAGGAAATCAGTCAAATTAAATATTTTTCATTAGGCCCTAATTCATGGATTTCATGTGACTAGGAATACAGATATGCATCTGTTGGTCACAGATACCTTAAAAAAAAAAGTAGGGGATAGATCAGAAAACAAGCCCGTGTCTGGTGTGACAACCATTTGCCTCATGCAGCACAACACATCTCCTTTGCATAGAGTTCATCATGCTGTTGATTGTGGCCGGTGGAATGTTGTCCCACTCCTCTTCAATGACTGTGCGAAGTTGCTGGATATTGGTGGGAACAGGAACACATTGTTGTACATGTTCATCCAGAGCATCCCAAACTTGCTCAATGGCTGACATGTCTGGTAAATATGCTATGGAAGAACTGGGACATTTTCAGCTTCCAGGAATTCTGTACAGATCCTTGCGACAGGGCCATGCATTATCATGCTGAAACATAAGGTGACGGCGACATATGAATGGCATGGCAATTGGCCTCAGGACTTTGTCACAGTATCTCTGTGCATTAATTTTGCCATCAATAAAATGCAATCGGTTCATTGTCTGTAGCTTATGCCTGCCCATACCATAACCACATACCAGATCACAACGTTGATATCAGCAAATACATGCCATACACCTGGTCTGTTGTTGTGAGACCGGTTGGACACACCGCCAAATTCTCTAAAACGATTATGGTAGAGAAATGAACATTATCTGGCAACAGCTCTGGTGGACATTCCTTCAGCCGGCATGGCAATTGCACACTCCCTCAAAACTTGAGACATCTGTGGCATTGAGTTGTGTGACAAAACTGCACATTTTAGTGGCCTTTTATTGTCCCCAGGGCAAGGTGCACCTGTATAATGATCATGCTGTTTAATTAGCTTCTTGATATGCCACACCTGTCAGGTGGGTGGATTATCTTGGCAAAGGAGAAATGCTCACTAACAGATGTAAACAAATTTGTGCACAACATTTTAGAGAAATAAGCCTTTTGTGCATATGGAACATTTCTGGGATCTTTTATTTCAGCTCATGAAACATCTAACACTTCACATGTTGTTTTTATACTTTTGTTCAGCGTAAGTTGTTCTGAAAGGCATCACCATTCTCCAAATAAACATTCTGCACATTATCCATGTCAACAGAGAAAACTAGGAAATGAATGCAATACTTCAGCCATTTGATCAGGGTTCAATCCATGTCCACCCTTCCCACCGTCTTGCCCCCATTTGCCTGTCTCCCCTGATTTCCAACATGAACTCAAGTGTCAAAACACATTCCAATATACATTTAAAAAACAGCCAGGTAGAAGATGTCACAACTTGACCTTTGATGTCAGCTTGTAAGACAGTCTTCCGTCGTTGCTCCAGCATTTTCCTCTGCCAAGGTATTTTACCATACCGAGCTGATTCCAAACACACGCCCGTTCAGTGCACTCGCTTGAACTGGTCTTCAATATCAGGGCCAGGTTGGCCAGGTTTGAGATGTGCTGCAAGGGACTACCATCCTATGGGTTAACAAAATGGATATAGGTCTAGATCACAAACTTCACTTGACAGTATATATGCGCATGTTCTGAAGTTAACCTCTAGAAATGATTAGTGTTAATGTATGCAGGTAGCTTAGCGGTTGGAAAGGAGAGCCAGCATCCGGGATGTTGCCTATTGGATTCCGGGTCCGACTGGAAAAATATTTAGTGAAGTGAGCTTGCAACCGGAGGTTTGCTAGTATCAAATCCTAGATGCCATTGCCTACCGTTGTGCCCTTGAGCAAGACACTTAACCCCCCCACAACCTGTATATGTAGGTGTGTCTTTTGGAGGGGGTTGGGTTAAGATCTTCTCAATTATAACATTTGCATAAAGAACCGCATTGAGGCCCTTTTGGAATTCGCTAGTGTTCTTCAAATATTTTTTTTACCAAGGATGCTAGATAAATTACCACTACGCTAATTTAGATCACATTTGACAGCTAGGAGCACATGGCGCAAGACTGACCAATTCATGAGACCATATTTTGTATCTTTCAATCAGGATAGCAGGACATTTGAAAGGTGCATTGCATGTGTAACGGATGTGAAACGGCTAGCTTAGTTAGCGTGGGCGCTAAATAGCGTTTCAATCAGTGACGTCACTTGCTCTGAGACCTTGAAGTAGTAGTTCCCCTTGCTCTGCAAGGGCCGCGGCTTTTGTGGAGCGATGGGTAACGATGCTTCGAGGGTGACTGTTGATGTGTGCAGAAGGTCCCTGGTTCGCGCCCGGGTATGGGCGAGGGGACGGTCTAAAATTATACTGTTACACATGGTCTTAAACATTCAATTGATTGCTTCCCAACATGCCAAATAATTAAATCCATGATAAAATTGGCCTCTGGGCCATAGTGCCAGAACTGTCAGGCTGCATTTACACACTAGACAAATTCTGACCCATTGCTCATAATTGGGCAAAATATCAAAATTGGGCTGCCTGTGTAAATGCAGCCTCTATGTGTTATTGGTTAGCTGATCAATAGCTAGGTTCACTAGTTAGTTTGATGCCTCATAGCCAGATAAGAAAACATTAATAACGCAGCCAACCATCTTCCCTGCACTGTCAAATAAGAAACCACGTTTTATTTTAGCAAGCTACAGTAGCTACCTAATGGAAAAGTAGTCATGTCTAGAGATGGACGATTTGTAACCAATAAAGTTATGTAATATTGACTGGCTGCTAATCGGAACCAAGCTCTTAAACCCTTCTCTGTATGTAGGGTTTTCAGCGGTTGCATTCGCCCACGGTTGGCTCCATGTGAACTACAATTCCGACACTCTTCCAACGTTTAGATTCATCAATAATCATCGCTTCCTAAAAAGCTTTCGAAAGACGCTGATATGCCCCTTATCTTTCATGTGTGCGAGAAATATAGATTTTTTTAAACTGCTAAAGTGTTGCACAGATCCATACACTACGTGTGCCTCCAGTTGAGGAAATACACTTTCTTTCCAGTCTTGCACACTTCCCAGTCTTGCACACTACATAGCTAACTTGGCTAGCTAAATTAAAAAAGGAGGCCGCCTAGGCTATGTCCGTCTGTCTAATGTAAACAAGTGCTGTAACATGGGGATATGGCTGTGTGGGAACATTAACCCTATAAAGATGTGTAGTAACTTAACCTCGTGACATTTGACAGCTCCACACCACCTTTCAAACATGCTTTATATTCTGTCGTATCAATAAATTAGCAAACATTAGCCAGCTAGCTACCTTAACGTTAGTTAGCAATAAACGATATTCCATTGACAACAGTAGGTGTACTAACGTGGCTAGTTAGCTAGTTTACTGTATGACAACGTTAGTTATTTAAGAAAAGGATACACGTTAAGTCCAAGTCGAACCCATCCTCCTGGTATCTCCTTTTGTTCCGGCTGACCATTTCTTTTATTATCGCAGCCATTGTAGCTAACTAGCTTGCTGGCTAGTGACAGGAGTCTGTGGGTTTCAAATTATGAAAAGTTAGCTAGCTGCCGTTGCTTCGGTTTGCAATGGCTTTGCCTCTCGATCGCCCTTTGCTTTTTTGATTTTGCAGCTCCTTCCTCGCAGTGAGACAAGCCAGCAGTGGTCGTCGTCTTGAGTAGGATTAACGCGTTAGCAAGCTAGAATGGCTTTTTCTCTGGATCATAAGAGACGGGCCTTGCTCTGCTCTTCCGCGCAGGCCAAACTTTCCCAATACTGGAATTTGTCTTGCAACTCCCCCTTGAAAAATACATACAATAATCCTCCCGCCTAACCGTAAGGCATAAGACGGTCCGAATCTCTTGATCTACAGAAGCCGCCGTGATTGACCGACCAGCGAGGAGATAACTCTCCGGCGCTCGCTCGAATTTGAAGACTACCGGCCCTTGGAAAGCCCAGCAGTAATTAGTTACCGTATCCACTCAGACTTAGCTAGCCATCTAGCGAGCTGCAATAGCTACCCACTTTTTAAAAAAACCTCCTAGCGAATCAACATCTTCGCCGATGGATTGCCAAAATACACGCGAAAAAGTGTCAGGCTCCAATGTGCATGTATAATGGCTATACAAAGACCAAATATTTGCACAGACTCGTTTGACATATGTCCCGGGGAGCATCTTCTTTTTGCGTTTCTCTCACGCTTCCATCATGGCTTCCAACGGAGGAAAAAAATATATATGTAGAGGTTTAACATATATATATCCTACCGCCGCAAATATATAGATCTAGAAATAAAAACGTTTCTATTAAATAAATACATGTGAATTCTTAGAAAAGCTGTTTCATTGCAGAAGATTTACAGTGTACGTTTTTCCGATTGCCGTTTTTTTGTAGTCGGCTAGCTAGTTCTTTTGTTGGCAGCGGAAGGACACATCAGAGCTCATGCAAGTCTCTCCTCTGTCAAAGTGATCACGTGTTTTTGTAATTATGAACGTTTCCAACATGTCATTTTTTCGCTTCTAGTGTACCTTATTGCATTTAACCATGTGGGCCAATTGAGTCCTTGAATTGACAGGGGGGATATCTCTGTTTGTGTGTGTGTGTGTGACTAGAGTGGGGTGTGGAAGTAGGGGTGTCTATCAGTTGTATTCCTAGATACAAATAACGGCAAACATATTATCTGCTCAATTCAAAGGCTTAGACCAACTCTCCCTGCCTGAAGTTTAGGATGAAAGGCCAACTGATAGGTAGAAAAACTGTTCTGATGGCGAAGACTTGAGGGGAAACGTCCTCCGCTTCCACCCAGTCTCATGGGAGTGTCAGGACAAGAACGATAGGCCTACAGTGCAATTTTAATTTTTTTCAAAACTTTCAGGCCATCTATAAGTCTATGCTAGGTAAAGCTCCGCCTTATCTCAGTTCACTGGTCACGATAACAACACCCACCCGTAGCACACGTTCCAGCAGGTATATCTCACTGATCATCCCAAAAGCCAACACCTCATTTGGCCGCCTTTCCTTCCAGTTCTCTGCTGCCAGTGACTGGAACGAATTGCAAAAATCACTGAAGTTGGAGACTTTTATTTCCCTCACCTACTATAAACATCAACTATCTGAGCAGCTAACCGATCACTGCAGTTGTACATAGTCCATCTGTAAATAGCCCACCCAATCTACCTACCTCATCCCCATGCTGTTTTTTATTTTATTTACTTTTCTGCTCTTTTTCACACCAGTATCTCTACTTGCACATCATCTGCTCATTTATCACTCCAGTGTTAATCTACTAAATTGTAATTATTCGCTCCTATGGCCTATTTATGCCTTTTGCCTCCTCATGCCTTTTGCACACACTGTATATAGAGTTTATTTTTTCTACTGTGTCATTGACTTGTTTGTGTTATTGGCTTGTTTATTGTTTACTCCATGTGTAACTGTTGTCTGTGTCACACTGCTTTGCTTTATCTTGGCCAGGTCGCAGTTGCAAATGAGAACTTGTTCTCAACTAGCCTACCTGGTTAAATAAAGGTTAAATAAAAATAAATAAATAAACATACTTTTGAGTAAGGCACAGTGAATGTGTTCAGTTAGAATAAACTACACATGTTTTAAATTAAACCTATGAAGTTCTATTAAATGTAAATAATGCTTTTTCTCATGACACTCAATGCACTTCACATCTGGTTTCTTATTCTTCTGTATGTTAAAGAGAAGCAGGTGGCAGAGGTGAGGATTTAGAACCTGGAAGTGAAATGAGGTTATCTATGGCCGTGTGTATTTTTGGATATACGTTTGGCCACCAGAAATGTGGCAAAGGAATAATGATTCACACTTTAAGAAGAAATCTGTAATATGTGTATGTGGGAATAAATGTTATCACAACTGTATTTGACTGTAGCAATTAGGCCACATCACTTTGGAAATGAAATGAGTCAATCTCAGGTGGTAGGCAAGTGGAAAATAATTGTGTTAATTATTTTCTGCAGCGGTGTCATGCCCCCTCATATTTGTCCTTTTTAATGTTTGTGTTGTTGTTTCTCTCTAATACTGCTAGCCACCTAGCAATGTTATGAAGTTGGCTTTGGCTAACCCAGACAGGTTCCCGATCTCCCAACCTCATCTAGCTACCAATAAGCCATTTCAGGCTATCGATCAAGTTAGAGTAGCTAGCTTGTCTAACTATTTTAGCTGGCATACCTGCTGGCAGGTTTGGTAAACTAGAAAAGCAAACAATAACAAGATGTACTGAATAAGACTCATATTCCATTCAATCCTTTACCCAGATTTTAGCAGAGATGCAAAGTATCATATTTAGTTCCTTTAAAATAAGAACCACCAATCAGGAGGATACAGACAGCTCAAGAGGTATGCTTAGATATGCAGAAAAATAGACATTTTTGGCATATAATTAAGCATATTGATTAAAGCTATAGATTGCAGGAAAAAGCTGTTTCAGGTGTTTGGAAAATGAAAAAATGATCTTACCTAGGCCCCTCTCCAGGCCACCCCCTAGCTAACCTTATGTATTTTGTGCCCCCTAAGATTTATGGGGTGCATCACACACTTGGTTTTCTGTATTTGAGTTCAGATTATTTTCACTGTTGTATTGCATTGATAATATACTGTGAACCATTTGTGAGCCCGGTGTGAGTAGGTGTCTGGTGTGAGTAGGAGCAGGTAGACACCAACACGTGCTTTCCCATGGAAAGGGGAAAACAATATGTTAGCACTATTTTTAGTTGATAAGTTTAGGCCTACTGTTTGATTTGAATACTACTGTTTGATGTGATTGAGAAACAATGATCCTTTGATTTCTGTCATTCCTTTATTACAGTTTTATAACTATGTAACAGCTGATGTTTATAACTTTGTAGCGGGTGATGAAGACCTTATTTGTATTTCCTCTAATTTTCTATAACCATTTGTTGATGATGGAACAGCAGTGTTTTCAGGTTAGGATAAAAGGGCCTGCTTAGAGAAGGCAATTTGGCATTTTCTCTGATTCTGTGCTAGATGCTTTATCCCTGTTGCAACTTGTAAACCATAATTTCCCAAATTTGTATGCATTTTGGTGTTACACCCTTAAAACTGAAACTGTGGCTGATCAACCATCCTGATCAACCACCGGTTATCAAAAACCATTGTGGAACATTTGTCACGAACCGCCTCGAATTCCGTAACAAAAAGGGAGACAATGTGGAGATAGGGAATAACAAAAATATATTTATTAACTGAAGCAACTTAAATACAATTAACAATGGTGTGTGTAGTCAGTAATCAGTAGTATACGTGAGTGGTTGCGTGCATACAGTAGATGTGATATTGAGTGGTGTTGAAAGGTGCCAATGCAGACAAACAAAACGGACACAAAAATGTCACAACCAAAATCTGACAGTGTGTCTGCATGGAGAGAGTCTCCTCAATGAATGGGGAAAAGGTGTATTTATCCCGGGACACACCCGAGCCCAGGTGTGTCCCATTTCATTGACGACCCTCCCAGCTCCGCCCACCGACATCCTATTAAGGAAAACAAGAGCAAAGAGAAAGAATTCAGCAGACAGTGGGAGGGTCGTCACATATTCCAAATCCTTCTGGCTTGTGAACAAAACCCTGCAGTACTGCATGTTAAGAGGGCTCAGGGCCGGACCCAGATGCAGACACGGGAGGCAGATGGTATGAGTGTTTGAAATTTATTAGTTCCAAAAGGGGTAGGCAGGAGAATAGTCGCGGACAGGCAAAAGGTCAAAACCAGATCAGAGTCCAGGAGGTACTCAGGCAGGCTCGAGGTCAGGGCAGGCAGGCGGGAAAAGAGTCCAGAAAACAGGCAAGGGTCAAAACTGGGAGGACTAGAAAAAGAGAGAATAGCAAAAGCAGGAGCACAGGAAAAACATGCTGATTGACTTGAAACAGACAAGATGAACTGGCACAGAGAGACAAGAAACACAGCGATAAATACACTGGTGGAAATAAGTGACACCTGGGTGGGTGGAGACAATCACAAGGACGGGTGACACAGATCAGGGTGTGACACAATATATAGGATTTCAACAAGCAACCAAATCATTGCTGACAGCTTGGCTGGAGGATGTGCTGTGGTGGGCTATAGTTCTCCCTTGGACTGGACATGATATATACATTTTGATGTGCAGTTCCCCTGTTGGAAGTCCTACAAAATACTGACGGTACAGTTATCAGATCTAAATGGGACATAGCAGATGAAACAATCTGATCCACCTATAATGCTAACTGGAAATCATCTTATAGAATGGGCCTGCAGTACCAAAAAAACTGACATTATGTCCAGTCAAAGGTTTCTCAGTGGATTATGCTTGTCTATCCTCTACTGTTGCGATTAAGCTTTAGGGCAACCCTGGATTTGCCTGTTAATTTAAATGCATTCCAGTTGACTACCTCATGAAACTGGTTGAGAGAATGTCAAGAGTTTGCAAAGCTGTCAAGGCAAAGGGTGGCTACTTTGAATAATCTACAATTTAAAATGTGTTTTGATTTGTTTAAAACATCTTTTGGTTACCACATTATTGTATATGTGTTATTTCATAGTTTTGATGTCTTTGCTATTATTCTACAATGTAGAAAATAGCAAAAATAAAGAACAACCCTTGAATGAGAAGGTGTGCCCAAACTTTTGACTGGTACTGTATATTTCATCAATAGGATGCTAACTAGTTAAAATATTACATTTGGACTCTAGCTAATGATTAACACAATAGTGTAAATGCAGATAGGCTGTCACACTTGCTCCTGCTCCGGCCCAACATTACGCACACCTGTCACCATCGTTACGCGCATCAGTGCTTCATTGGACTCGTCTGGACTCCATCACTTATTGATTGCCTCCCCTATACAGTATCTGTATATTCCTCAGTTTCATCCCTGAGTCAGCATTAATGTCGTTTATGTTCCCCGTCCAGACGCTGTCCTTGTTTTGTTTCAGGTCAGTTATTTATTAAATATTCACTCCCTGTACTTGCTTCTCGTCTCCCAGCGTCTGTCCTCACAGAATGCTGACATCACAATATTGGAAGCATCAGGGAGTTTTTTGTTGGTGACGTCAGATCCGGGTCCCTCTGCCGAACGAACCGGGGATGCCTCAGCTGGCTCGACAGGCTTCCATGCCTTAACTGGATCAAGAGGTTTTCTTGCCTCGGTTGGCTCGACAGGCTCCGATCCCAAGTCATACCTCAGCCGTCTCGTCGGACTCCCACGACTTAGTCGGTTCGTCGGGCTCCCACGACTCAGCCAGCTCGTCGGGCTGGGACGTCAGGGGTGGTTCCCCTAGAGGAGGGGTACTCCCCTTCCCTGGCTCTTGAGGGTGCCAGGTGGCCCATCGTGACACACACCTGTCACCATCGTTATGAGCATCAGCGATTCATCGGACTCACCTGGACTCCATCACTTATTGATTGCCTCCCCTATATCTGTCTATTCCTCAGTTTCATCCCTGTGTCAGTGTTAATGTTGATTTTGTTCCCCCTATGCAGATGCTGTCCTTGTTTTGTTTCATGTCGGTTATTTATTAAACATTCACTCCCTGTACTTGCCTCTCGTCTCCCAGCGTCTGTCCTCACAGAGGCAACCTCACCCCTATTTATTTATAGCAACTATGATGCAACAGTTGGGCTACAGGTGATGATGCTTATTGATAATCACATACCTGGCAATGTGGACCATGGCCAGCCTATGGATAGGCTATATTTATGGTCCAATATGTATAAATAATTGTACCAATTTTGGGGTCATTTCTGGAGGTAGAAATTATATTTTCATTCATTTTGGAGTAGAATGTCCTTTTGAAAAGTCACCAGAACTGAGCTTCTCAGTCCTTAAAAATAAAAATGAAAATTCACCCCAAGAAATTTGACATGACACCCCGGGTCCTTTCCAAATACTACCGCTGCACCATTGAGGGCGTCTTGACCGGTTGCATCAGCCTGGTATGGGAATTGCTCCATCCACAGCGGCATGGCCCTCCAGCATGTGGTGAAAAAGGCCCAGTACATCAATGGGGACGTTTTCCCACCCATCTAGGATATCTTCTTGAAACGGTAGCTGAGGAAGTCCTGCAGCATCATCAAGGACTCCACACACTCCAGTCACGAGCTGTTCACTCCCTTAAAAACCTCTCTGGGATATGTGGGATGCTAGAGCACCAAATGCAGAGCACCAAATTCAAATAAATTACTATAAAAATCAAACTTTCATGAAATCACACAAGTAAGATACCAAATTAAACCTACACGTGTTGTAAATCCAGCCAACGTGACAGATTTCAAAAAGGCTTTTCGGCGAAAACAAACAATGCTATTATCTGAGAGTAGCACCTCCGTAAACAAAGAGAGAAACCATTTTTCAACCCTGCAGACGCGACACAAAACGCAGAAATAAAAATGTAAATCATGCCTTACCTTTGATGAGCTTCTTCTGTTGGCACTCCAATATGTCCCATAAACATCACAAATGGTCCTTTTATTCGATTAACTCCGTCGATATATATCCAAAATGTCAATTTATTTAGCGCGTTTGATCCAGAAAAACACTGGTTCCAACTTGTGCAACGTGACTACGAAATATCTTAAAAGTTACTTGTAAACTTTACCAAAACATTTCAAACTACTTTTGTAATTCAACTTTGGGTATTTTTTAAGTAAATAATCAATACAATTGAAGACGGGATGATCTGTGTTCAATACAGGAAGAAAACAAACTGATGATACCTTTCTGGTCACGTGCATCTAACAAATAATACACTTGAAGTGACCCTAGTTTTGAACAAGGCTACTTCTTCATTACACAAAGGAAAAACCTCAACCAATTTCTAAAGACTGGTGACATCCAGTGGAAGCGGTAGGAACTGCAAGAAGGTCCCTTCGAAATCTGGATTCCCAATGAAAATCCATTGAAAAGAGAGTGACCTAAAAAATAAAATCTGAATGGTTTTTCCTCAGGGTTTCGCCTGCTACATAAGTTCTGTTATACTCACAAACATGATTCAAAAAGTTTTAGAAACTTCAGAGTGTTTACTAATAATATGCATATCTTATCTTCTAGGGATGAGTAGCAGGCAGTTGAATTTGGGCATGCATTTCATCCGGACGTGAAAATACTGCCCCCTGACACCAAATTAACATTGGACAGACAGTATCGGAGCATGAAGTTTGATGCCAACACTCTCAGATACAGATTATATCTACAAGCCATCAGACTGCTGAACACTTGAACTGGTCTGACCACCTGCACTGGAAAAACCAACTTAGCACACATTCATGCACGCACGCACGCACACACACACACACACACACACACACACACACAGTACAGTACAGTACAGTACATTCATGCTACACACTTCACAACTGTTTTCTCTTATTATGATTGCTAAATACTGCACAATTTAAACACTTCCCCCCGAATCCCCCATCCCCAGAACTTGTAAATATTGGAATATAAAATTGTGCCTTCCTGTATTACCCATACAGTGTATTTGGAAAGTATTCAGACCCCCTGACTTTTTCCACATTTTCTTTCGTTATAGCCTTATTCTAAAATGTATTAAATTATAATTTTTTTTGATCAATCTGCAGCATTGAAGGTCCCAAAGAACACAGTGGCCTCCATCATTCTTAAATGGAAGAAGTTGGGAACCACCAAGACTATTCCTAGTCTGCCCGGCCAAACTGAGCAATTGCGGGAGAAGGGCCTTGGTCAGGGAGGTGACCAAGAACCCAATGGTCACTCTGACAGAGCTCCAGAGTTCCTCTGTGGAGATGGGAGAATGAATGTCCTTGAGTGGCCCAGCCAGAGACTAAATTTGAACCCAATCGAACATCTCTGGATAGATCCCATTCAACCTGACAGAGCTTGAGAGGATCTGCAGAGAAGAATGGGAGAAACTCCCGAAACACAGGTGTGCCACATTTGTAACGTCATACCTAAGAAGATTCAAGGCTGTAATTGCTGCCAAAGGTGATTCAGTAAAATACTGAGTAGAGGGTCTGAATACTTATGTAAATGTGATATTACAGGTTTTTTGTTTTTAATACATTTGGAAAAAAATTCAACAATGAATTTAATCACTTTTAAAATAAGACTGTAATGTAAATGTGGAAGAATTCAGGGGTCTAAATACTTTCCAAATGCACTGTGTGTATACATTTGAAGTTGGAAGATTACATACGCCAATACATTTAAACTCAGTTTTTCACAATTCCTGACATTTAATCATAGTAACAATCTGTCTTAGGTCAGTTAGGATCACCACTTTATTTTCAGTATGTGAAATGTCAGAATAATAGTAGAGAGAATGATTTATTTCAGCTTTTATTTTTTTCATCACATTCCCAGTGGGTCAGAAGTTTACATCCACTCAATTAGTATTTGGTAGCAGTGCCTTTAAATTGTTTCAATTGGGTCAAACGTTTCAGGTAGCCTTCCACAAGCTTCCCACAATAAGTTGGGTGAATTTTGGCCCATTCCTCCTGACAGGGCTGGTGTAACTGAGTCAGGTTTGTAGGCCTCCTTGCTTGCACACGCTTTTCCAGTTCTGCCCACAAATTCTCTATAGGATTGAGGTCAGGGCATTGTGATGGCCACTCCAATACCTTGACTTTGTTGTCCTTAAGCCATTTTGCCACAACGTTGGAAGTATGCTTGGGGTCAATGTCCATTTGGAAGACCCATTTGCCACCAAGCTTTAACTTCCCGACTGATGTCTTGAGATGTTGCTTCAATATATTGACATAATTTTCCTTGCTCATTTGCCATCTATTCTGTGAAGTGCATCATTCCCTCCTGCAGCAAAGCACCCCCACAACATGATGCTGCCACCCCCGTGCTTCATAGTTGGGATGATATTCTTCGGCTTGCAAGCCATCCCGTTTTCCTCGAAACATAATGATGGTCATTATGACCAAGCAGTTCTATTTTTGTTTCATCAGACCAGAGGACATTTTTCCACAAAGTACGATCTTTGTCCCCATGTGCAGTTACAAACCGTAGTCTGACTTTTTTATGGCGGTTTTGGAGCAGTGGCTTCTTCCTTGCTGAGCTGCCTTTCAGGTTATGTCGATATAGGACTCATTTCATTGTGGATACAGATACTTTTGTATCCGCTTCCTCCAGCATCTTCACAAGGTCCTTTTCTGTTGTTCTGGGGTTGATTTGCACTTTTCGCACCAAAGCATGTTCATCTCTAGGAAACAGAACGCATCTCCTTCCTGAGTGGTATGACGGCTGCGTGGTCCCATGGTGTTCATACTTGCGTACTATTGTTTGTACAGATGAAGGTGCTACCCGCAGGCATTTGGAAATTGCTCCCAAGGATGAACCAGACTTGTGGAGGTCTACAATTATTTTTCTGAGGTCTTGGCTGATTTCTTTTAGATTTTCCCATGATGTCAAGCAAAGAGGCACTGAGTTTGAAGGTAGGCCTTGAAATACATCCACAGGTACACCTCCAATTGACTCAAATTATGTCAATTAGCCTATCAGAAGCTTCTAAAGCCATGACATAATTTTCTGGAATTTTCCAAGCTGTTTAAAGGCACCGTATGTAAACTTCTGACCCACTGGAATTGTGATACAGTGAATTATAAGTGAAATAATCTGTCTGTAATTAATTGTTGGAAAAATTACTTGTGTCATGCACAAAGTAGATGTCCTTACTGACTTGCCAAAACTATAGTTTGTTAAGAAGAAATGTGTGTAGTGGTGACTCCAACCTAAGTGTATGTAAACTTCAGACTTCAACTGTACATATATGCTGATCAAAAAAATAAGCAAAACATGTAGCAATTTCAATTATTTAATGAGGTACAGTTCATATAAGGAAACCAGTCAATTGTAATACATAAATTAGGCCCTAATCTCTGTATTTCACATGACTGGGCAGGGGCGCAGCCATGGGTGGGCCTGGAAGGGCATAGGCCCATCCACTTGGGAGCCAGGCCTAACCCACTGGGAAGCCAGGCCCAGACAATCAGAATCAGTTTTTCCCCTCAAAGGGGCTTTTTTACAGACAGAAATAGTTCTCAATTTCACCAGTTCTCCGGATAGCTGGTCTTAGACGATCCCGTAGATGATTAAGCCGGATGTGGAGATCCTGGGCTGGCATGGTTATACGTGGTCTGTGGTTGTGAGGCCGGTTGGACATACTGACAACTTCTCTAAAATGATGTTGGAGACGGCTTATGGTAGAAAAATGAACATTACATTCTGGCCACAGCTCTGGGGGACATTCCTGCGTTCAGCATGCCAATTGCATGCATCAAAAGTCGTGCTATAAATTCACAGACAACACAAAGATTCCTTGATGTCCTTCCAGACTCCCTCTCCCTACCCAAGGACGTCAGAGGACAAAAATCAGTTAACCACCTAACTGAGGAACTCAATTTAACCTTGCGCAATACCCTAGATGCAGTTGCACCCCTAAAAACAAAAACATTTGTCATAAGAAACTAGCTCCCTGGTATACAGAAAATACCCGAACTCTGAAGCAAGCTTCCAGAAAATTGGAACGGAAATGGCGCCACACCAAACTGGAAGTCTTCCGACTAGCTTGGAAAGACAGTACCGTGCAGTATCGAAGAGCCTCACTGCTGCTCGATCATCCTATTTTTCCAACTTAATTGAGGAAAATAAGAACAATCCGAAATGTCTTTTTGATAATGTTGCAAAGCTAACTTAAAAGCAGCATTCCCCAAGTGAGGAGGGCTTTCACTTCAGCAGTAATAAATTCATGAACTTCTTTGAGGAAAAGATCATGATTATTAGAAAGCAAATTACGGACTCCTCTTTAAATCTGCGTATTCCTTCAAAGCTCAATTGTCCTGAGACTAGGGTCAAGAGAGACACTCAAGTGTTTTTGTACTATATCTCTTGACACAATGATGAAAATAATCATGGCCTCTAAACCTTCAAGCTGCATACTGGACCCTATTCCAACTAAACTACTGAAAGAGCTGCTTCCTGTGCTTGGCCCTCCTATGTTGAACATAATAAACTGCTCTCTATCCACCGGATGTGTACCAAACTCACTAAAAGTGGCAGTAATAAAGCATCTCTTGAAAAAGCCAAACCTTGACCCAGAAAATAAAATAAAACTATCAGCCTATATCGAATCTTATAGAAAAAGTTGTTGAGCAGCAACTCAATGCGTTCCTGAAGACAAACAATGTATACGAAACGCTTCAGTCTGGTTTTAGACCCCATCGTAGCACTGAGACTGCACTTGTGAAGGTGGTAAATGACCTTTTAATGTCATCAGACCGAGGCTCTGCATCCGTCCTCGTGCTCCTAGACCTTAGTGCTGCTTTTGATACCATAGATCACCACATTCTTTTGGAGAGGTTGGAAACCCCAAATGGTCTAAACGAACAAGTTCTGGCCTGGTTTAGATCTTATCTATCGGAAAGATATCAGTTTGTCTCTGTGAATGGTTTGTCCTCTGACAAATCAACTGTAAACGTCGGTGTTCCTCAAGGTTCCGTTTTAGGACCACTATTGTTTTCACTATATATTTTACCTCTTGGGGATGTCATTCGAAAACATAATGTTAACTTTCACTGCTATGTGGATGACACACAGCTGTACATTTCAATGAAACACGGTGAACCCCCAAAATGGCTCTCGCTAGAAACCTGTGTTTTAAGACAGAAGGAAGTGGATGGCTGCAAACTTTCTACTTTTAAACTCGGACAAAACAGAGATGCTTGTTCTAGGTCCCAAGAAACAAAGAGATCTTCTGTTGAATCTGACAATTAATCTTAATGGTTGTACAGTCATCTCAAATAAAACTGTGATGGACCTCGGCGTTACTCTGGACCCTGATCTCTCTTTTGACTAACATATCAAGACTGTTTCAAGGAAAGCTTTTTACCATCTACATAACATTGCAAAAAACATAAACTTTCGGTCCAAAAAATGGATGCAGAAAAATGAATCATTGCTTTTCATTCTTCTAGGTTAGACTACTGCAATGCTCTACTTTCCGGCTATCCGGATAAAGCACTAAATAAACTTCAGTTAGTGCCTAATACGGCTGCTAGAATCCTGACTAGAACCAAAAACTTTGATCATATTACTCCAGTGCTAGCCTCCCTACACTAGCTTCCTGTTAAGGCAAGGGCTGATTTCAAGGTTTTACTGCTAACCTACAAAGCATTACATGGGCTTGCTCCTACCTATCTCTCTGATTTGGTCCTGCCGTACATACCTACACGTACACCTACAGTCACAAGATGCAGGCCTCCTAACTGTCCCTAGAATTTCTAAGCAAACAGCTGGAGGCAGGGCTTTCTCCAATAGAGCTCCATTTTTATGGAATGGTCTGCCAACCCATGTGAGAGACACAGACTCGGTCTCAACCTTTAAGCCTTTACTGAAGACTCATCTCTTCAGTGGGTCATATGATTGAGTGTAGTCTGGCCCAGGAGTGTGAAGGTGAACGGAAAGGCTCTGGAGCAACGAACCGCCCTTGCTGTCTCTGCCTGGCCTGTTCCCCGCTTTCCACTGGGATTCTCTCCTCTAACCCTATTACAGGGGCTTAGTCACTGGCTTACTGGTGCTCTTTCATGCCGTCCCTAGGAGGGGTGCGTCACTTGAGTGGGTTGAGTCACTGATGTGATCTTCCTGTCTGGGTTGGCGCCCCCCCTTGGGTTGTGCCGTGGCGGAGATCTTTGTGGGCTATACTCAGCCTTGTCTCAGGCTGGTAAGTTGGTGGTTGAAGATATCCCTCTAGTGGTGTGGGGGCTGTGCTTTGGCAAAGTGGGTGGGGTTATATCCTTCCTGTTTGGCCCTGTCCGGGAGTATCATCGGATGGGGCCACAGTGTCTCCTGACCTCTCCTGTCTCAGCCTCCAGTATTTATGCTGCAGTAGTTTATGCGTCGGGAGGCTAGGGTCAGTTTGTTATATCTAGTGTAATTCTCCTGTCTTATCCGGTGTCCTGTGTGAATTTAAGTATACTCTCTCTAATTCTCTCTTTCTTTCTCTCTCTCGGAGGACCTGAGCCCTAGGACCATGCCTCAGGACTACCTGGCATGATGACTCCTTGCTGTTCCCAGTCCACCTGGCCGTGCTGCTGCTCCAGTTTCAACTGTTCTGCCTGCGGCTATGGAATCCTGACCTGTTCACCGGACCACTGGACCACTGTCCCAGACGTGCTGTTTTCAACTCTCTAGAGACAGCAGGAGTGGTAGAGATACTCTTAATGATTGGCTATGAAAAGCCAACTGACATTTACTCCTGAGGTGCTGCATCCTCGACAACTACTGTGATTATTATTATTTGACCATGCTGGTCATTTATGAACATTTGAACATCTTGGCCATGTTCTGTTATAATCTCCACCCGGCATAGCCAGAAGAGGACTGGCCACCCCTCATAGCCTGGTTCCTCTCTAGGTTTCTTCCTAGGTTTTGGCCTTTCTAGGGAGTTTTTCCTAGCCACTGTGCTTCTACACCTGCATTGCTTGCTGTTTGGGGTTTTAGGCTGGGTTTCTGCACAGCACTTTGAGATATCAGCTGATGTACGAAGGGCAATATAAATACATTTGATTTGAATTGCACGCACCCTCAAAACTTGAGAAATCTGTGGCATTGTGTTGTGTGACAAAACTGCACATTTTAGAGTGGCCTTTTGTCCCCAGCACAAGTTGCATCTGTGTAATTATCATGCTGTTTAATCAGCTTCTTGATATGCCACACCTGTCAAGTGGATGGATTATCTTGGCAAATGAGAAATGCTCACTAACACAAAATTGTGTGCACAACATTTGAGAGAAATTAGCTGTTTGTGAGTATGGAACATTTGTGGGATTTTTTATTTCGGCTCATGCAACATGTTGCGTTTACATTTTGTTCCGTATAATAGGCACATTACCTTTAGCTACAGAATATCTCATCACTGTGCGTTTCCATCTCCTCTCTCTCCTTCATTCCTTTCTCAAGTGCACAGAGAAAGGGGCTGTCAACAATTTAATGAAATACTATGTTTAGTTGTGAAAACTATCTGTTTCTCAACATATTTCACTTGGTTTCCCAAATTAAACACTGGTTAGCTGCAGGAACATGGTTTGGGAGCCTATTGCATACAGAGTTGAGTGCAAGCGGCCTCCATTCGCTATTCGAGTGCATTCATTTTTCCCTGTTAGTACCATTTCATAATAAGCCATTCTAAATTGAAACAAATGTAACATAATAGTAAAGACACAATTAAATTGAGAATAGTCTGATGGGTGAAATGATGATCACTTGATGAGAGAACAGGTGTGCAGGCAAGGAACAGAACGCAAGCTTTTTTTGCAACTTTTTTCAAATCATCAGTAGCCTATAGCCGCATCACAAAGCCCATATATGTTTTGATTTCTAAGACATTCTAAGGTTTGTATAATTCCCAACTAAATCAGCCTAATGACTTTAAATCGAGTGTATAGGCCCTGTTTCAAATGATCACTTTTACGCTCAACATTTACGCTCACTTCATATGCGCATGTTTAATCGACTAAGTTCAATTATATTTTTCTTAATATAAAATCATATACAATTATGGCATGGGACTTATAAGCATATCTTGTCTGCTAAATACACTAGCCTATAGCCTATGGCATGGCTGTCACACCCTGGTCAAAGTATTTTGTGTTTATCTTTATTTATTTGGTCAGGCCAGGGTGTGGCATGGGTTTTTGTATGTGGTGTGTATGTATGGGGATTGTAGCTAGTGGGGTGTTCTAGCTAAGTCTATGGCTGTCTGAAGTGGTTCTCAATCAGAGGCAGGTGTTTATCGTTGTCTCTGATTGGGAACCATATTTAGGCAGCCATATTCTTTGAGTTTGTCGTGGGTGATTGTCCTTAGTGTCATTGTTCTGTGTTAGGTTACACAAGTATAGGCTGTTTCGGTTTTCGTTAAGTTTATTGTTTTGGTAGTGTTTGTGTTTAGTGTGTTACTTCATTAAACATGGATTGCAATAGACACGTGTTAGTGTTCAAATACTGGAGAGTTGAGACCAAATCACGGACGCTGGACAGAGTGGATTTCAGTTGTAACAAAAGACAGTTTTAATGAGTCAGAGATATCTTGTCCCGCAGTTTTACGTGCACGGACCTAGTTCACATAACTCGGCAAGGAGCCAGGTGAAAAAGAGGCCTATACAATGGTTACATACATTTTTATACATAGAATAAAGTAGGTGGAGTCTTGTCGTTTCGGTCTTCTTGACTGGTCGGAGGGTTGGAGGCGGGCCTTGCTCCCACCAGAGCGGGCCCCATTGGTGCACAGCAAAAGTTCTTTGCTCTTGGGACCGGAAGAGGGAGATGAGATGTGTGTTTATATAAGGAAGAGGGGGTCAGTCTTATGGCTGGGTGTATGTGTTCTTACGACGGAATGTCTTTGTTTATATGAGCTATGTGTATGAATATTTATTTAACACACGCCGCATTTTGGTCCGACTCTCCTTCTCATCAAGAAAACCGTTACAGAATCACCCACCACAAAAGGACCAAGCAGCGTGTCAACAGGCAGGAGCAGCGCGAGGAGATGCGCAATAAGGATTTCTGGACATGGGAGGAAATCCTCGAGGGGAGAGGACCCTGGGCTAAACCAGGGGAGTGTAGCCGCACCAAGGTGCAGCAGGAGAAGGAACAGAGGCAGCAGCAGCAGGAGCAGCAGCAGCTGCAGTGGGAGAGGCTGCACCACCTGGAGAAATGGACATGGGAGGAAGAACTGGACGGTAAAGGACCCTGGGCTCAGCCTGGAGAATATTGCCGCCCCAAGGAAGAACTGGAGGCGGCGAAAGCTGAGAGGCGCAGATATGAGGAGGCAGCTCGACGTAGCGGATGGAAGCCTGAGAGGCAGCCCCAAAAATGTCTTGGGGGGGGGGGGGCTAACAGGGAGTATGGCTACGCCAGGTAGGAGACCTGGGCAGACTCCCTGTGCTTACCGGGGGGCTAGAGAGACCGGACAGGCACCGTGTTATGCAGTGGTGCGCACGGTGTCTCCAGTGCGGGTGCATAGCCCGGTGCGGTATATTCCAGCTCCGCGTGTCGGCCGGGCTAGATTGAGCGTCGAGCCTAATGCCATGAAGCCGGCTCTACGCAGCTGGTCCCCAGTGCGTCTCCTTGGGCCGGCTTGCGCTCGGTGTCTCCGGTTCGCCTGCATAGCCCAGTGCGGGCTATTCCACCTCGCCGCACTGTCAGGGCGACGTGAGCATTCAACCAGGTAAGGTTGGGCAGGCTCGGTGCTCAAGAGCTCCAGTGCGCCTGCACGGTCCGGTCTACCCAGTACCACCTCCACACCCCAGCCCTCCGGTAGCAGCTCCCCGCACCAGGCTTCCTGTGCGTGTCCTCGGCCCAGTACCACCAGTGCCAGCACCACGCATCAGGCCTCTAGTGCGCCTCGCCTGTCCAGCGCTGCCAGAGCCTTCCTCCTCTCCAGCGCTGTCGGAGTCTCCCGCCTGTTTAGCGCTGTTAGAGCCTTCCTTCTCTACAGCGCTGCCGGAGTCTCCCGCCTGTTCAGAACTGCCAGTTAGCATAGAGCTGCCAGTTAGCATAGAGCTGCCAGTTAGCATAGAGCTGCCAGTTAGCATAGAGCTGCCAGTTAGCATAGAGCTGCCAGTTAGCATAGAGCTGCCAGTCTGCAAGGAGCTGAAAGTCTGCAAGGAGCTGCCAGTCTGCAAGGAGCTGCCAGTCTGCAAGGAGCCGCCAGAGCTGCCAGTCTGCAAGGAGCCGCCAGAGCTGCCAGTTAGCATGGAGCAGCCAGGGCCGCCAGTCAGTATGGAGCAGCCAGGGCCGCCAGTCAGCATGGAGCAGCCAGGGCCGCCAGTCAGCATGGAGCAGCCAGGGCCGCCAGTCAGCATGGAGCAGCCAGTCAGCATGGAGCAGCCAGTCAGCATGGAGCTGCCAGTCAGCATGGAGCTGCCAGTCAGCATGGAGCAGCCAGTCAGCATGGAGCAGCCAGTCAGCATGGAGCAGCCAGAGCTGCCAGTCATCATGGAGCAGCCAGTCAGCATGGAGCAGCCAGAGCTGCCAGTCGACCAGACTCTCCCAGATCTGCCAGTCGACCAGACTCTCCCAGATCTGCCAGTCGACCAGACTCTCCCAGATCTGCCAGTCGACCAGACTCTCCCAGATCTGCCAGTCGACCAGACTCTCCCAGATCTGCCAGTCGACCAGACTCTCCCAGATCTGCCAGTCGACCAGACTCTCCCAGATCTGCCAGTCGACCAGACTCTTCCAGATCTGCCAGTCGACCAGATCTGCCAGTCGACCAGATCTGCCAGTCGACCAGACTCTTCCAGATCTGCCAGTCGACCAGACTCTTCCAGATCTGCCAGTCGACCAGACTCTTCCAGATCTGCCAGTCGACCAGACTCTTCCAGATCTGCCAGTCGACCAGACTCTCCCAGATCTGCCAGTCGACCAGACTCTCCCAGATCTGCCAGTCGACCAGACTCTCCCAGATCTGCCAGTCGACCAGACTCTCCCAGATCTGCCAGTCGACCAGACTCTCCCAGATCTGCCAGTCGACCAGACTCTCCCAGATCTGCCAGTCGACCAGACTCTCCCAGATCTGCCAGTCGACCAGACTCTCCCAGATCTGCCAGTCGACCAGACTCTCCCAGATCTGCCAGTCGACCAGACTCTCCCAGATCTGCCAGTCGACCAGACTCTCCCAGATCTGCCAGTCGACCAGACTCTCCCAGATCTGCCAGTCGACCAGACTCTCCCAGATCTGCCAGTCGACCAGACTTTCCCAGATCTGCCAGTCGACCAGACTCTCCCAGATCTGCCAGTCGACCAGACTCTTCCAGATCTGCCAGTCGACCAGACTCTTCCAGATCTGCCAGCCGACCAGGATCTGGTAGATTCATCAACCTGCCTGAGCTTCCTCTCAGTCCCGAGCTTCCCCTCAGTCCCGAGCTGCCCCTCAGTCCCGAGCTGCCCCTCAGTCCCGAGCTGCCCCTCAGTCCCGAGCTGCCCCTCAGTCCCGAGCTGCCCCTCAGTCCCGATCTGCTCCTCAGTCCAGTGGGGTTCTGGGTGAGGACTACTAGGCCATGGTCGGCGGCGAGGGTGGACTATCCAGGGACGCGAGGAGAAGGGACTAAGACATTGATTGAGTGGGGTCCACGTTCCGCGCCGGAGCCGCCACCATGGACAGACGCCCACCCGGACCCTCCCTATTGTTTTGAGGTGCGTTCGGGAGTCCGCACCTTAGGGGGGGGGGGTTCTGTCACACCCTGGTCAAAGTATTTTGTGTTTATCTTTATTTATTTGGTCAGGCCAGGGTGTGGCATGGGTTTTTGTATGTGGTGTGTATGTATGGGGATTGTAGCTAGTGGGGTGTTCTAGCTAAGTCTATGGCTGTCTGAAGTGGTTCTCAATCAGAGGCAGGTGTTTATCGTTGTCTCTGATTGGGAACCATATTTAGGCAGCCATATTCTTTGAGTTTGTCGTGGGTGATTGTCCTTAGTGTCATTGTTCTGTGTTAGGTTACACAAGTATAGGCTGTTTCGGTTTTCGTTAAGTTTATTGTTTTGGTAGTGTTTGTTTAGTGTGTTACTTCATTAAACATGGATTGCAATAGACACGCCGCATTTTGGTCCGACTCTCCTTCTCATCAAGAAAACCGTTACAATGGCACATAGCCAAATAACGTCCAGTAGGCCGACTCCTATTCGGTTCATTTTCTTGAGATCATGTTTCTTTAGACCTGCCTAAAATAAATAATGGATTTATTTTGGTGTATTAAATGGATTTATTAGACTATATTTTAAATGTATATGTTCCTAAGGTGTGCATCAGCGGCTTGTATGCGTAGAGGCCTGGCGATGCTAAACATGTTTCTTAATTAACGGTCAATTACTGTGAGTCTGGCAGGGATTTGGAATGTCATGACCGCAACAGCCCTAGACCTACCAATTAGTTTGTGTTTTTACTGATAACAATTTGGTTTCATATAAACATTTATTTGTCACATACACATGGTTAGCAGATGTTAATGTGAGTGTAGCGAAATGCTTGTGCTTCTGACAGTGCAGTAATATCTAACAATTCTCCAACAACTACCTAATACACACAAATATAAAAGGGGTGAATGAGAATATGTACATAGAAATATATGGATGAGCGATGGCCGGACGGCATAGGCAAGGTGCAATAGATTAGTTTAACATACAGTATATACATATGATATGAGTAATGGAAGATATGTGAACATTATTAAAGTGCCATTATTTAAAATGGCATTGTTTAAAGTGAGTAGTGATCCATTTGTTAAAGTGGCCAGTGATTAGTCTCCATGTAGGCAGTATCCTCTCTGAGTTAGTGATTGCTGTTTAGCAGTCTGATGGCCTTGAGAATGAAGAACAGCTTCTGTCTCTCAGTCCCAGCTTTGATGCCCCTGTACTGACCTCACCTTCTGGGTGGTGGGGGTGTGAGCAGGCAGTGACTCGGGTGGTTGTTGTCTTTGATCTTTTTTGCATTCCTGTGACATCGGGTGCTATAGGTGTCCTGGAGGGCAGGTAGTTTGGAAGACTGTGTCCTTTCTCTCTGGTCAGTCTCACCGGATGAAAGAAAGGAGAGAGCAGGGACCGTGAGTGGCTGACCCTCTGCTGCTGTCTCGCTCCCTCCGTTGAGACTAATACCATCTTTAAAACAACTGGGAACTCGGGAAATCTACGACTTCAGTGAGTTCAAGACAACTGGGAACTCAGCGAAAATAACGAAATCCGACAATTTTTTTTTTTTGGGGGGGGGGGGGAACTGTCACTCAACTCTGAAACTCAGACATCTTTCCAAAGCTCGACTTTCCGACCTGATGTTCACTGACATCGTGATTTGACCTAGTTTTTTCAGAGTTCCCAGAGGCTCAGCTGTGCTAAACCAACATATTCTATGACCAGAGAAAGTGAAATACTCCTCGATATTAAAATAGACTTGACTAGCTCCTAATAATAATAAAAAACACAAGGCTTTCAATACACTTGGCTACTCATTCATTATAGCTGCATCACGAGTGGAAGTGGAGAGAAGCGCATTTTGTAATACTTTTGAATTAAACTTAAATATGAACTCACTCATTAAAACAGCAGCTCTTTGCTGTATTCTTTGACAGTCTCTCTCTGGTCATGGTTTTAAAAGTTATTCAACCTTACGTAGGCTAGTATCAAACTTTGCTGTGGCCGGTGTCATGGAAGCTGTAGGTAGGCATGGCGATTTGAGCTTATCTGATTGGCCAGCACAGTAGGTGCACTCGATTTAGCCACAGATCTCCATGTCCGCCACGTAGGCAGAGTTCTTCTTTTCAGACAAATGAAATGGTTCAAATTGGTAAAACTTTGCCTATCAGGTACACAGGGCTTTTGAATCAAGTATTTGATCCCCTGCTGATTTTGTACGTTTGCCCACTGACAAAGAAATGATCCGTCTGTAATTTTAATGGTAGGTTTATTTGAATAGTGAGAGACAATAACAACAAAAGAAATCCAGAAAAACTGGAATGTTATAAATTGATTTGCATTTTATTGAGGGAAATAAGTATTGGCAGTGCAATTTAACAGCTGCTTATCTTTAGACATATAGCCAGTAGCCACCCCAATTAGGCCTATCTGAAATATGAAAATTATCAATGAAATAGCCAGGTAGAATATTGTTCTGGCAAGTACTAGTCAGTAGTAGTTTGCTTAACTGTATTTTTTATGGATAATAATCATAGGAATACTCTGTTTTTGCCAGGAAAAATGTAACATGTTCTTTCTGGTCTCTAATCTGGATATGCGCCAACGCCTTACCGCGCCAATGCTGATGACTGGACATGGTCAATATTCTGAAGCATTGATGAGAATTTAACAAGAACTTGCAGGCACTGGGTTCCGAACAACAATGACCAAAAATGTGAAGGAATTTTTTTTTACAATTTTTTGGTGGAAATTATAGGCCTACCATCACCGAGAAGGGCACTTTCTTGAGAGGGTGCTGGCCAAGGAGCACACCCCACCACTGCCCGATAAGTTCTTTGACCTTTTTGACCGGGTGGAGTGGGCCTTCTGTACTGTGGGATCAATGGCATGCTGCTGGTAGGGCTGTGCTTGCTACAGTGGACCCTGCTCAAGTACAGGTGAGACACAATGATAGTGGACTGTTAGAGTAGACCGTGGAGCAATGTTTACCTGTTTGAATTGTAACCTTAGACTTTGTACCTTGAACTACTTTTTCTGGGATATCCAATGGCAGCATTCCAGGCTGACTGCATTACAAACGTCTGCCAGATCTCACAATGCCTGGATATGTGTTTAACAGATCAGCGGCAGGGTAGCCTAGTGGTTAGTGTAGTAACCGGAAGGTTGCAAGTTCAAACCCCTGAGCTGAGCTGACCCCTGAGCTGACAAGATCTGTCGTTCTGCCCCTGAACAGGCAGTTAACCCACTGTTCCTAGGCCTTCATTGAAAATAAGAATTTGCCTGGTTAAATAAAGGTAAAAAAACAACACATCATATGATATAGCAATCTAATGCTTGACTAATGCAACCATTGGTTGATGCAATGCAATATCTGCAAATAATATAGATGTTCTTGAATGTGGCCAAAGTTAACTAACCAATACCCTGTATTATGGATGTGACAAATTGACAGTTTTGCTTCACGTTTAAACAGACATTTTTGGGGTTGGTTTTCCATTAAAACAATGACAAGAAAACATAAAATTCCAAGTCTATTCACAATGGGCCTGGCAATGAAGTTATATCTACCACTTTAGATACCCTTGAAAGAGCCTCTGCAATGGCATGTTTGTTTGTCTAATGGACACTACGACTTTTTAAATGCCAACACAAAACCTTCCCTGGAGATTCTAAGCACCACTGAACTTGCATTTTACTTATCTGTAAAGTGATGGTGCTTCTGAAGCGAAACTAACGTCCATAACTGGCCGAGCAGAACTGTCAATCAAATAATCTCCAGCTGCCTGCTTTCTCCTAAAAAAGTACTTTAAAGTTTGTTAAATACCGTGACTTAACAAGGCATTTAGTAGAAATAAAGCACATCTTCCGCTAGGAATTGACTCCTAGGATTCAGTATTTTTGGAAAGGAGGAGGCTGATTAGTTGCCGTACTTCTGAGCATACAATCACCTGCATATTTCATAGCGAGGGGCGGAGGGAGAGGGAGGCGTAGAGTATAGGCAGTTCGGCCACCAGGCAGACGGAGAACCATGCACTAGGCCTATCAAAAGCTGTATTTCACAATGGTATGCTGTGTTTTGCAATTTTTTGGCTTGCAGTGTCTTGCAACTTCAGTAAAGCAGGGCCTATCATCAATGAATAGGCTAGGATATTCTACATACAACAGACCTAAGACTGAAAACACTTGCATCATTAGCAAAGAGAAAGAGCAGGCGAGCCAGCTGCACTGTGATTTACATTTTGTGGGGGAAAAACTGTTTTTCTGCTTGGGAATTTTGTTAAAGTTAAGGATCCCAATTTCGTTTAAACGTTCACCCTCCTACCCTGTATTTCTGTTTCCAGATCAATAATCATCCATCGGTTCTTCATTGTGGGCACCCCTCTACCTGTACAGGTGTGGCACAACGTACTGTACATCACCACTCTGCCTGCCCCAGGGATGCACTTCCAATTCTCTCCAACTCTCTCCAATGGTTAATATGTTCCATTAACCCTTCACTGTCTCAACCTCCCCTAAGAGGTTTTGGTGGTACCACTGGTTTTGCTGGACTCTGAGTGCAGTGGGCATCTTCTGCATCCTCTTGGCCCATGACCACTATACTGTGGATGTGTTGGTGGCCTACTATCTCACAACATGCCTCTTCTGGTGGTACCACACCCTGGCCAACCAGCAGGTAGGAGGATAACACATACATCTTTTATTACATTTAAAAAAAAATCTGACGTTGATCTAATTTATTCTGTGAAGTTCCATTTATTTATTTTCTGTTTTGTTGTCATTCAGGCGCTGAAAGAGACATCTCAGTGCAACCTGTTGTCCAGAGTCTGGCGGTATCAACTGTTTCAGTACTTTGAGGAGAACGTCAAAGGCATTGTCCTTTCGAATTATCAGCTGCCGTGGTCATCGTGACGATCCTCTTCTTGGAGCCGGGGTGTGAAGTACAGCAGACTGGACACCCTGTGACCCAGGTCAAGTGACGGGTGGGGGAGAGCACGAGATTTCCTGAAGTTGTGATATTCTGAAAGAAAAGATGGCGTTGCATCGTGTCACCAAGCTGTTCTCTTCACCTGTAGGACTCATATCAGTCAAATCCCAGTCCAACTGGCTAGGACTGTGACCCTAGTCTTACTTTAGCTTTCTAAATCATTTTATTTTGGAAAAGGTTTTTGAAAATGTAGAGCACTACTTTGATAATCAATTTTTTTCTTGGGACACTTTGCAATTGCTGCTTTGTCTGCAACATATCTGGCTAATATTTCAATATTATATTGAAATTACTTTGTTCGGTTTGACCATGGCTGTAAGAAGTAATTTAGACTTTTTGCAATTCTGGTCCAATAAGGTCTACCAAGTGCAAATCATGTTGCTGAAATGTTTTATTTGATAACCAAAATGCCATACGCTATCTTGGAGAGTTTTATATGAAAATCTACTAAAACTTGGCAACGGTGCAATTTCTTGGGGACTTTTCTAACTATTTCAACAACTATATTTTTCAAAACGAATGATGGCCTCAAAAATATTTTTAGATTTTTACCTTCTTCAAGATGGAACACTAAAAGTCGAAGAATCTGTGCAATTCAGAATTCTTCCAGTGCCTCCCTTAGATGGCAGTCCACAAGGTGGCTTGAGGCGGTTCCTAATGATCGTTCAAGTCTTGTTCGCATGAATGTAAGAATAATAATGCCAGTCTTATGTGATAATTGGTCTCCCCAAAACAAAAAACTGTGAGATGAGTGAAATGTCCTGTCTATTTATTTATGTTTTTACATGTAATTATTTTGGTCAGTGCTGTTACAGCAATTAACAAAGGACTGTTAAGTTGTTTGGTAATGTCCTAATAATTTCCTCATCCTTAGCCAGTCTTGATTGTGTTCTAATCATGTTCCAATCCTATTTCAACCATGTCCCTGCAAGACTGTGGTGTATAACTGTGGTCCCAGAAAGTTTTCAATCCTTTGTAACATGTAACATTTAAAGCTCATTGGCTTGCTAATCACCTTGTATCAAAGGTCTAGGTCTAGGTCATTACTTGCTAACTTTGACAGACTGATGAAAACCCTCTGGACCTCAAGGACTGGAGTTGTGCAGCACACATACAAATCTTTGTAAGCGATACTGTCAGAATGTCTTACTGATCAAAATAAACTTATTGGGATTATTTATCGTCTCTTATCTACCTGCATATGCTATTTGTTCTAATGATGAATGTCTTGAACTCAATTTTAATTTAGCCTGTTTGTCCCATCTGGACAAAGATTGGGGCATAACAGACCTTGGGTGAAAACGGACTGAAGGTGGTGCTATAACACAAATATTCAGATAACTTTTCAACATGCAGTACTTCCACAACCTATGGGCTTTCCTCTTCATTGATTGTGTACATTCCTATTAATAATGGGTGGGGTCTTCAGAACAGATGGTATGGATTTGTTTGGGGATAAGATTTAGACCTTATTGCTGAGCAACCCTGTCCTTTTGGGTGATGATGAAATAACCCTAGAGTTGATGATGATGTATATGCCCATCAGAGTTAAATAAATTGGTTTGCATAACCTCCAGTGTAGTTCTAATGGCCAGTGAAAAGCTGGAGAACTCTAAAGTGTAATTCGCTGAATGAAAATAGCAGCAGATTATGTTTATCTCAAGTGCTGGGTCCTCGGCTCACTCAGGCCAGAGTGACCACGGTCTTTGGGAGTGTTGGAGAGTGTGAATCTCTTTTAGAATGAAGGCTTGTACATCCATGAATGTATGTGCACTCTATTTACTGTGAATCCTCTGCATGTATAAGCTGCAAGACCTGTAATATTAAGAGAAACTGCCCTTAAAGACATTGTGTATCTTCTGGCAGAATGGGCCAGTCTGTCCACCAATCTGTCCCTCTACTGTCCACTGTTGTCAAGTCATCTACCAAAATATACAGTAATTCTACACATATACTGTATAAGGTCATTGAAGAATGTGTTGGATTCATACACAATGTTTACCATCTCAAAAGCTATGCTGTGTACACCCATAGCTGCAAATCATCTCGAATGATACAAAGATTACTTAAAAGTGCTCTGTTACACAATGCTACAATTACAACATGATCAACAGGTGTCAAACTAACTACTAGTGAGTTCAATTACATAACCTGACCCTAAAAGTGTCTGATACTAACATGGCCATAATAAACCAATACTAAAAAGAGGCTAGATGAAGCCATTACACTGAAGCCATCTGCCCGTCCGTTCATCAAGATGCTGCCAAGGCAAACAGCACTATGATGGAGGAGTTCACACACACATTCTATTCCAAGTAGTAGTGCATTCTCCAGCCGTAATACCAAACTTAGACTGGGACCATGTGTTTGGAGTGCTAGCGGAGAGAGAAAACTATTCATGGATGACTGGAAACAAGGTGTAATTTGTGGGGCAAAACTTCCATGGGGCTACTTTAGTGACCCCCCCACACACCTTGTGTGCAAAACATTTTAGCGGCCTCTCTTGACAGTGTGGAGAAAACATTTAAGAGTTAATTTCCTGCAATTCTACACATTTTACCAGGGCGTGTAGAGAAAATGTGGAAGTTTCACAGCAAGTTTGCTGCTATTCTACACATTTTGCCATGGGGCGGAAATAAGATTTAGCAATTTTATAACTAATTTCATGCAATTCTACTCCTTTTTCCATGGGGAGGAGATAACAATGAGCAGTTCTACAGCCAATTCCCTGCAATAAAAAAAAAACATAGGATGGAGACAAATGATAGGCCGTTTTTAATATGATATCTGATGTTCAATAGGGGGCAGGTCAATAATTCAATCATTATAAGATAGCTGGCCGCTAGACTTATTTACCAATCTAATTGAGTCAGTAGCTTGGTTTCCATCCAATTGGCGACAGATGTTAATGCAAATATTCTAAAATCCGCATAAAAACAATAAGCATTTTCGCACCATAGATGTGTTTCCATCACATTGACATGTTGCCGATAAAATGCTGTGCTCGATGACGTGGTGCACATAAAAATACATTTTGTGATTAAATTCCCATGAAACCGACAAAATAAAATACAAGTTAAATGGGTTTCCATCACATTTTCAACTCCACTGATGGTTTTCTTTCAAAACATGTTTCGTTATATAAGGAGTGTGCCACAGCGCTGAAGACTAGAGCGCAAACATAAACCTACATTATGAGATTATTATGGACAAAAATTGAATTTGTCAAATGGCAGCCAATCACCGATGTCACCAGAAAAAGACTATCGATATTTAATGGAAAGGAGCATCAAGCTCATCACATTGCAAATTCACCACCCTGTGAAGTTCATAATAATTTATTTGATCTGTAGCCTAATAAACTGCATGCTTTCAACACCTGTTGTTCCGAAAAGCACACCCCCTGCCAGAATCCCCCCCACTTTACGCATGAACGCGCACGCACTCAATTCTTCATTGCTGCGACTTGCTTGCTAGTTGAGAATTTTGATCACGTTAGGCTGCGTTTCATTTGAGTTTTTATGTCATTTTGATCGCGGGGGAGGCACTAGTAATGTCTGCAGTTTTCGGTTTGGCTATTTGTTTGAAGTGTATTAGTCTATAAAAAAATATCTTGCCAAAATTCGTCATCTCTCCCATGTCTTATTTGACTAGTAGTTGTTCTGAAAGGTTTATTGCTTGCCTACATCTTACTCCCTCCTTTATGTTTAATATGACACACACACATTAATTGTTAATTTCGGTTGCCTGTCCTGAAGTGAAGTTTGTTCTATAGAAAGTATTTGACTCTGATGTGTTCCACAGAAAGTATTTGACTCACAAAATTAAGGAAATTAGAAGGGGGGGGGGGTTCAGCAAGGCCATAATTTTGGTAGCTCATGTTGACCAGTAGTGTGTACCACAGAAAGTATTTGACTCTAGCCACAAAATGAAAGAAATTAGAAGGGGGGGGGGGGGGGGGGGGGGGCTATTTAAAACATTAAATACATTTTTCTTGAATTATAATTAATTAATTATTAGAGCTAGGCCCCTTTTTTCTCCACTTCCTGTCTGAATGACGTGCCCAAAGTAAACTGCCTGTAGCTCAGGCCCTGAAACCAGGATACGCATATAATTGGTACCATTGGAAAGAAAACACTTTGAGGTTTGTATAAATTTGAAAATAATGTAGGAGAATATAACACAATACATGTGGTAGGAGAAAATACAAATAAAAAACAAAGAATTTTTTTTTTTTGAGAGAGAGATCATCCTCTTAGAAAGGCAAGAGAAAGGTCATATTGAAAATTAGCTCCCTGGATGCAATTCACGTGGCTTCCACAGGGTGTCAGCAGTCTATGTTCAAGGTTTCAGGCTTGTAACTTCAAAAATAAGAAACATCAGTTTTAGCAGAAGGACACAGTCTTGGAAATTCGTGTCTGCGCGCTCATGAAGACATTACGCACCTGCTGAAATCGGTTTCCTATTGAACATACTTCTTTCCATAAGAAATATCATAGTTTGATTACATTTTAGGGTATCTGAGGAGTATATAGAAACATATTTTGACTTGTTGAAAGTTTAGGGGTATATTTTTCGGATTCCTTTCTCTGCCCTGTTGAACGAGTGGATTACTTAAATCGATGGAGCCAACTAAACAGACTTTTTGGGATATGAAGAAGGATTTTATCTAACAAAATGACACTACATGTTATAGCTGGGACCGTTTGGATGACAAATCAGACGAAGATGTTCAAAAAGTAAGTAAATATTTATTTGAATTGCGCACCCTCCAGTTTCACCGGAAGTTGTCCAGCTAGCAGGACTCCTATCCCATTAAGATTCTAATTCGCAAGTATACAATGACACAGCTATAATATAATTTGACAGTTCTGTTTTGCCTTTTAGTCAGTATACTTTCTGTAGGGTAATTGTACATTGCATATACTCTCATGCTTACTTTCAAGACAAAGACCCCACAAGAAGTAACATCTTGATGGCATGGGTAAGGAAGGGTACCACACGCCCATCTGGAGATATTACACCCCTTCTCTCTCAGGAATGATCTGAACATATATGTTAAAGTACAGCATTTTGAAACACTTTATTGATTACAATATAGAGATTAATAACAGAGGGGAATCTGAGAATGCAGAGATTCCAGCAGGGTGTGAGTTGAAGTAGTCAAATCTGGAGCTGACCAGGGCTGGAATGTAAATGATGTGATCCTCTCGGATGATCTAACATCTGAGAATGGGCAGGCATTCCCTCAGATGAAGAGCATATCCGTCTTGCTGATTAGGTGCTGTCATCCAGGTGGAAATGTCACCTGCATATCCGATGCAGTAAAAGAGATAAGAGATAAAGTGAGTGTCCTGTGAATATGTTTATGTGCATGTACTGTACATGTGTGTGTATGTGTATATATAGCTTGGTATATATTTTTATTTATCTTAATTTCGATTATTATTATCATTATTGTGTTTTGTGGTTGAGGGGTGGGGGGAGGTTGATGGGGATGGTGGATGTGCTGGGGTGTCCTACTGAGGGCGAAGGGACCTATTGGGGAGGGGATTCTTAATGGATGCACATTCAGTCATAGTTTTGTTTACTATATTATTATACATTAATTAGTTTTTTTCTTATTTTTTTCTATTATTATAACAGTTTACTGTGATTATGGATATGCACTCATGTTGACTTATATATTTGAATATACTCTCTTTTTCACCCAGAGTACACATTTTTGATTTATTATTGTTATTATTACTACTGTACCTGCATTCTTAAAAACAAAAACATAAAAGTGTAAAGAAAAATGTAGGAAAAGCCATAAGAGGGAAAAACACAATGGGATGGGTGATTGAAGGATCTGTAGAGAGAACAGTAGAGGGCTCTGAAAACTATTATTGCTGAAATATCCACTTCCTTTTGTGACTAGAGTCAAATACTCTTGAAATGTTCCACATAGTCCATTACTTTAAGACATGAAGGTCAGTCTATCATTTATCTTTGCTTATTAGAGCTATTCTTGCCATAATATGGGCTTGGGGAATTTTTCCATATATGGCTCTCTTCTGTTTACCAACCCCTACCCTACACAACTGATTGTCTCAAATGCATTAAGGAAAGAAATTCCACAAATGAACTTTTAACAAGGCACACCTCTTAATTGAAATGCATTTCAGGTGACTACCACATGAAGCTGGTTGAGAGAATGCCAAGAGTGTGCAAATCTGTCATCAAGGCAAAGGGTGGCTACTTTGAAGAATCTCAAATATACTGTATTGGTTTTCCTCCTCTTCGTCTGAAGAGGTGTAGTATGGATCGGACCAAAATGCAGCGTGGTTAGTGTTCAACATAGACGATAAACGAGAACACTACAAAATACAAAACAACAAATGTGAAAACCAAAACAGTCCTATCTGGTGCAATGACACAAAGACAGAAGACAACCACCCACAAAGTACCCACAGAATATGGCTGCCTAAATATGGTTCCCAATCAGAGACAATGATAGACAGCTGCCTCTAATTGAGAACCAGTCTAGGCAACCATAGACATACAAACTACCTAGAAAGGAAACAGCCCCATAAACATACAAAATCCCCTAGACCAGGTAAAACACATAAATCCCCCATGTCACACCCTGACCTAACCAAAATAATAAAGAAAACAAAGATAACTAAGGCCAGGGCGTGACATGTACAATATATTTTGATTTGTTTAACTCTTTTTTTGGATCATAGTTTTGATCTATTTCATATGTTCTCCAATGTAGTAAATAGTAAAAACAAAGAAAACCCCTTGAATGAGTAGGTGCATCCATACTTTTGACTATGACTGTACATATTACAATTTATGGGGAAATTGATCCCCAGGCCTACAAAAAGGGGTCCATGGGCCTCCAGTTGCCCATCCCTGGTCTAGAGTCTTGAGTGGCCTCCTGTCCTCATCTCCATCAATTTGTCTGCACTGATCTGGAAACACAGTAGATTGGAAGCAATGTCAGCACAGCAGCCAATGGTGGAACTTGATTTGACGACTCCAATATAAGATCTGTGTCCATGAAGTAAAGGGACAGATGAAAGGAAGCAAAATCATTTGGACATTTGCAACAGAATTTCTCACTCCCTTTCTTTCTCTCTCTAGTTCACCCATGATTGTTAGCACCTTTAATGAGTGGTTTTGGTGAACATGAGTATGATTGCATTCACTAAACAATGTTTATTTTGATGGCCATTGTCCGGAGCTCAGTAGATGCTGTTGAAGATGTGCTGTGCTGTTATGCAGTAGTGGCCTAACTTGCTACATGCAACAATGAATACAAATGCTTAATAACATGAAAAACTCTAAAACCATGAAACGCTAAATAAAGGCTTCACAGGAGTCAGAATGTGTTACATTGTTTTTGACACTCAATTATTTAGAAAAGAGACAAATTCAAAAATAACACTTTCAAGATGTTAGAGGGCATGTCAAAGCAAGTCTTTCAGTTTGAATATCACTTTGGCTGAGACTAAGATACAGTAGAATGTATCAATGTGCTCCGGGGCTCTCACATAGAATTCAGCCAATGAATGTGCTGTCTTCTTCACGCGATCATCAGTGGCAGTGCATCAGAGTGGGTGACCCTCAGGGAGCTGCAATCTAAAGATTGTGTAGCCAACTAGGGGTTAAATCACAAGACCATGATTGTCTCCGAATAATCATCACAGGCACCAGGGTCTGACAGAGCCTAGAGTTAAAGGTCACTGATCTTATGATGCTCTGTCAAGTCCACTATACTTTCACAGGGGAGATTATTTGGTTTCATGACGCTTGTCATAATAGTTTGTATAACACTACAGTAGTGGAGTTACTACTAAGTAGACCTGAGGTAAGTGTCCCCCCTGTAGTACTAGCTCGATAGCTATTTAGTTTGGTGGTTGGTGTTATGTAGGTATTATGACCACTTCAAGCACAACTTGAACACCACACATTACAGTACTATGTTAGAGTTCGTAGGCTCTACAGTAGAGCCACTTTTACATTGCAGGTTCTCAGCATTAGTGAAACTAAATATCCTTCTGTCCTCCACACTTGTATGGTGCCAAGGAAAGGGACTTCTATACATCATCCTTTACCCAGAAATAAAGTGTTTTAATCTCTGGCTTTTAGTAGGTTTATTTTTGTGGAAATGGAACATGTTTCTGGCAGTGTCTGAGCATATGTTAGAATGTCTGTCTGGTCTGTAGCGACGCCTGTCAGAGCATGTTTGTCAGAGAGTCACATGACACGCTCTTTAACTCAACTCATCATAGTAGCTCTTCTGTATGGATTAATCATGGTCATGTGGATGTTAGTAGCGGATACAGTTGACAAATGTCTGTCTCATACTGTATGTACTGTATGTATGTAGGCCTTGGAATAATAATAAAACACTTGTGACATAGCCGTGGACTAGTGAGGTCATGCAAGTAGAAACTACGCACAAGAAGGATAGAAATACGTTTAAATAGATGTAGGAGCCTATATAACTGTTTATGATCATGAAGCTACCAGATCCATTAAGCCAATGCTTAGAGGCTTTCACGTCCTGGTGAAACATCTGAATCCATATACCATTCCTTTGTACTAGTATTCCACATGCTGTATTACACATGACTACTGTCAGACACCCCTATCTGACCTTTCAAGGCATCACAAGTGCCATTCCGGACAAATTCAGTGTGAGTGTATTCATCAAAAATTTGCACATGCAACTGCCCAAGGAATCCCCTTCTCTCTTCTATCCCTCCCTTCCCTATGTCTATATCTCATGTCTCATGGTATTTTTAATACTCTTTCTCACAGTCTTACCCCTCTCTCTTCAAACGTTGAAGAGTTTTAAATTAACTGTGAAATGTTCCCTTTTGTATTTTCAGTCATGTTTATAACTGCTACCAGTTAGAGGTGGTAGTAAATGCTGAGGGGAAATAGTTAACCCTGGGTAGTTAACTCCTGGGTTGTTGACACAGCTGGGCACTGCTGAGTGTCCAGCTGACCCAGGAATGTGGAGCCCCTGTGGGCACGGGGTAGCTGAGATCAACTTCACAACCTGGGACAGGAAGCGGGAAGGAGGAGCATTACTAAAATACAGTGTTTACTTTACACACAGTGCATCCACACTTGGCACAGGAGCAAGACAAAGAAGGACAACCAAAGAAATATGGTAATGTGTATTCTGTTCACTGTTTCCGGGTCCCACAAGTGATGTTCAATTCAGCTTTCAGCAATGCAAACAACATTTCAAAGTGCAAAAACAAAATTTTGACAGACATTGTCTTCGTCAGGGAACTAGCCTATATAACTCAACACACATAAATATAGGCAACCCGTACAGTCCCTGTGGAACGAGCAGTCCAAGATGACATCAGTTCACTGGAAACAGAGAAACATTAAAGCGGAGTTATGACCTCCGTTCAGCAGTAGAATAGAGGTACACGTAAGCGCCAGGGTTTTAGCTCACTAATGCACTGCAGACAGGTTAAAGAGACTGGTTCAGCTTAGCAGAGGTTGGGGGTCAGAGGAACACTCTCTCTCCCCATCAACGGGTCTTTCCCAGCAGTAGCAAGGCCCTAAGGCCATCTGATTTGTGGGTGTCCTTTTGACTGCCTGTGTCTATCTTTAGCCAGGCAAACTTTTATGAGAGTGTTTAAGTGAAGGCGTTCTGTGGCAGTGAGGGTAGGCAGGCCAAAACCCCAGCCACTCGTGACAGGGCCTCCGCCATGACTGACGTTATTTCCTACATTTGCATAAACATACCCGAGATGCCTGTCATGGTGAGCATGTTTGGATGAACGGAGGAAGGCGTGCTCGGAATGCCCGGTGCCAGAGGAGAGGAACAGAAGTATTTTTATATGTAATAGTTGTTGGTTTAACTAGCCAACTCCTGTGGCACAGCTGCAAGGACTTTTCAGGTTTACTTCTGTTTCTTAATTGTGCTGTTCTTTAAAGCCAATTTTGCTCACAGGACCTCCTGCAAATGATGTTTTTCTTTAGTCTTCTATTTCGAACATACAAGATTTCTTCCTGCTTTTGCAAGAATATTTGTAATTGACTACGACTGAAATGGAATTCCGCCTGCTGCCACCCAGGTGTTCAGTGATCATGTTGTTTACATCACATAAACAGTTGTTTGAAAGCACATGTTTCTGTATATCTTCCACACTCTTCAACAGAGATTCATAATTCAACAATGCCAAACACACAGAACGCAGCATGGTACCTAAATGCTCCATGAGTCATCAGGTGTGTTCACGCCTTATTACGTAAAAACATCTCTGGAGATAAGAAGTATTCCCCACCAGTGTTGCCACACGTTTCCTTCTGCCAGTAAAATACACAGCAACTCATCTTCCCTGACTGCTTTGTTCTCTGTGACTAAAACAGTGTGGTATGGGTGGTGACCTTTTCAAACAGCTGCTTATCCTGTCTAGACAGACATTTACGCACGCACGCACGCACGCATGCACGCACACACACACACACACACACACACACACACACACACACACACAGAGAGAGGTAAGGTGGCGATGTCAACAGGGTCAATGCATTTCCATCCAGTTATCCTGTGTTTGACTGGCTGTGTGTCTGAGAGTATCACTGCATTAGTTTGCTGTGTTATACGGTCTGCTACAAACCCAGTGGATGAGAGAGCCTGTTTGTTGTCTTAAGCCTTCGTTGGAGAAGAGGGATTGAGTCCTGCTTACATAACAAATCTTGTCATTTCAAATACATTGGACTCGGTCAGTCTACTCCATCAGTCCGTATCAGAATCACCTATTTGATTGGGTTGTTATTCAAAGTTGTTTTTTAAGCTGCCAAATAAGCAACAGAGTATTCAGACAGATTACCCAGACCTAGACCCAGATTTAAGAAATAGTAATAGTCCAACTATAGAATTAGGATAACATTTCTATTAATACATTCTCATGCATTAGACCAGTAGTGCAGTCATAAAAGTCTACAACATAGCAATTCAAGAGTTCTGTTTTTGAGGGAACAACTTAGCAGAAACAGATGGACAAAGACCAATATTAGGACCATAGTGTCATGTATACTCCCTCTCTGGCTCTCGAGATTACCAGGCTGCTCATTATTTCGCACACCTGTCACCATCGTTACGCGCACCAGCGCCTCATTAAACTCACCTGGACTCCATCAGCTGCCTGATTACCTTCCCTATATGTGTCACTCCCTTTGGTTATTTCCCTAGGCATTATTGTTTCTGTTTCAGTGTTTCATGTCTGTACGCTGCCCGTACAGACATGTTCATTTATTTATTAAATACACTCCCTGAACTTGCTTCCCGACTCCCAGCGCACACGTTACACATAGATAGAGCAGTCCAAGATTACTTTTTTTTACTGCCTCTACGACAGCATGGAAGAGATGGAGTAAAAGCTTGTTAGAAGCATACAATAAAAGTACCCTTAAAGGATGATTGTCCTGAAGAAACCTAGTAAATTGCCCTGAAAAGGACACAGAATCTTCCATTTCAGGGTAATGTTCCCTCAAAAACAAAACTCTTGAAATCACTGGCCCCTTTAATAATGGAACACTAGTCACTTTTATAATGTCTACATATTTTTGCATTACTCATCTCATATGTATTTACTGTATTCTACTGTATCTTAGTCTATGCCACTCTTGACATTGCTCGTCCATGTATTTATATATTCTTATTTCCATTCCTTTACTTAGATTTGTGTGTATTGTGTTTATTGTTGCGTAATTGTTAGATATTACTTGTTAGATATTACTGCACTGTTGGAGCTAGAAACACAAGCATTTAACTACTCCCGCAATAACGTCTGCTTAACAAGTGTACGTGACCAATAAAATGTGATTTGATTTGAATGACACTCCAGTGTACCATGTCCCTGATAGGGTAGCGACAAAAATCAATGTTCTTTCAACCCTAGCAACAGCATAGATATACTGGTGCCCTAGATATACAGTATGCACAGAACATTTGCCAGTGTGATAAAGTGCACAGTTAGAATCTATTCTACGATTGACTGATCTGCATTGCCCACTGCACTGTTCCAGTCACGATCCTATCACCCAGAACCTGTCACATCCAGTTGGATCACAATTCATAAAAATTTGGACAAATTTGGAAAAAGTCAAGGGGTGTGAATACTTTCTGAAGGCACTGTATGATGGACTTGGGAAGGGGAGCAGGAAAACAGAGGCACAATACTATGAACTGCACTTGCAAATTCTGGATCTCCTGGCACTATTTTTAACAGTCAAAGAATAACTTTCAATGGAAAAGACAGAGAATGATACTCGCAGTGTACCATTGCTCTGATGGGGCAGCGTCAGACAGTTTGGGACAGGCGAGAAAAGCGATCCAGAAATAAATGGAGAAACAGGATCCAAAATAATCCTGCTTCAGCTCAGCAGACACATAGAGGAAACTCACCTCTCCTCAGAAATAAGACGATATGTGACTAACCTGGTGCTGAGTGGGGAGAATGACAGGGCAAATCAGACTGATTTGGCTGTCACTTCATATGACCTCCTCTGAGGTTACGTTGAGGTGTCCTTCTCAGAGGAGGCCAGCATCAACACTGAGACTGACTACATACAGCAGTGGCAAAGTGAAATCAGAATTTAGGTTATTGACCTTTTTCATGGCAATACTTTGCTTCTTAATACTCACAAATGCCTCCTAAATATGTTTTTAAGCAGCTAACTGGCAGAGAGGCCATAACATTGTATTATCTCAGCCTTACAGAGCATATGCTTTAAATTCCAATAATTGCATAAGGACTATTTTAAAATAAATATTTTTAGAAGTAATATTGCCATCACATATACAGTGCCTTGCGAAAGTATTCGGCCCCCTTGAACTTTGCGACCTTTTGCCACATTTCAGGCTTCAAACATAAAGATATAAAACTGTATTTTTTTTGTGAAGAATCAACAACAAGTGGGACACAATCATGAAGTGGAACGACATTTATTGGATATTTCAAACTTTTTTAACAAATCGAAAACTGAAAAATTGGGCGTGCAAAATTATTCAGCCCCTTTACTTTCAGTGCAGCAAACTCTCTCCAGAAGCTCAGTGAGGATCTCTAAATGATCCAATGTTGACCTAAATGACTAATGGTGATAAATACAATCCACCTGTGTGTAATCAAGTCTCCGTATAAATGCACATGCACTGTGATAGTCTCAGAGGTCCGTTAAAAGCGCAGAGAGCATCATGAAGAACAAGGAACACACCGGGCAGGTCCGAGATATTGTTGTGAAGAAGTTTAAAGCCGGATTTGGATACAAAAATATTTCCCAAGCTTTAAACATCCCAAGGAGCTATAATATTGAAATGGAAGGAGTATCAGACCACTGCAAATCTACCAAGACCTGGCCGTCCCTCTAAACTTTCAGCTCATACAAGGAGAAGACTGATCAGAGATGCAGCCAAGAGGCCCATGATCACTCTGGATGAACTGCAGAGATCTACAGCTGAGGTGGGAGACTCTGTCCATATGACAACAATCAGTCGTATATTGCACAAATCTGGCCTTTTTGGAAGAGTGGCAAGAAGAAAGCCATTTCTTAAAGATATCCATAAAACGTGTTGTTTAAAGTTTGCCACAAGCCACCTGGGAGACACACCAAACATGTGGAAGAAGGTGCTCTGGTCAGATGAAACCAAAATTGAACTTTTTGGCAACAATGCAAAACGTTATGTTTGGTGTAAAAGCAACACAGCTGAACACACCATCCCCACTGTCAAACATGGTGGTGGCAGCCTCATGGTTTGGGCCTGCTTTTCTTCAGCAGGGACAGGGAAGATGGTTAAAATTGATGGGAAGATGGATGGAGCCAAATACAGGACCATTCTGGAAGAAAACCTGATGGAGTCTAGACAATGATCCAAAACATAAAGCAAAATCTACAATGGAATGGTTCAAAAATAAACAGATCCAGGTGTTAGAATGGCCAAGTCAATGTCCAGACCTGAATCCAATCGAGAATCTGTGGAAAGAACTGAAAACTGCTGTTCACAAATGCTCTCCATCCAACCTCACTGAGCTCGAGCTGTTTTGCAAGGAGGAATGGGAAAAAATGTCAGTCTCTCGATGTGCAAAACTGATAGAGACATACCCCAAGCGACTTACAGCTGTAATCGCAGCAAAAGGTGGCGCTACAAAGTATTAACTTAAGGGGGCTGAATAATTTTGCACGCCCAATTTTTCAGTTTTTGATTTGTTAAAAAAGTTTGAAATATCCAATAAATGTCGTTCCACTTCATGATTGTGTCCCACTTGTTGTTGATTCTTCACAAAAAAATACAGTTTTATATCTTTATGTTTGAAGCCTGAAATGTGGCAAAAGGTCGCAAAGTTCAAGGGGGCCGAATACTTTCGCAAGGCACTGTAACCCAACATGGTGAATTGACCTGAAATAAACAGAGTATAGAGTAGAACATTTACTCTGTTGTCTTGTTTGTGCCCATCCCCCACCTGTCTGGATCCTGTTGGGTCACATGATCTGGGTCATTTAGCCAGTCACTCACATGGCACACCTGGATAGTGAGGGGAGGAGAACATTCCAGCCTATGACCTCTGACCTGTTGCTAATCTCACATGCCTGTTCCCTGTGTGTGTCTCTCTACACACCCATCTAGCACAACTGTTCTGGTAATACTGCAAAAGGGGATCTGCCCAACCTCAAGCTGATTATGATGAAAAACATAATTTTGCCAACCCAACTTGCAATTTTAACAGACCATAATTTATAAGAGAGGAAGGCACTATGCTGTCAAATTCCAGAGGTGGGAGAACACTGGTTCCACTTCCAATAATCAGTCAATTTGTTTGTTGTTGCTGTGGTGTTATATGATGATGTGGGTATTGAGGCCCAAGGACAGGTGGTCCTCGTCCCCTCGACTCCTCTGAAGCAGACGCCCCAGGCCTGCAGCCAGCTGCTGGCATCACTGCATCACAGACACCAGAGGCACCAGCAGCAACTCTATCAACCCCCCCACAGTATAGATATACTGGTGCCCTAGATATACAGTACCCATCAACTTTTTCCACATTTTGTTACGTTACAGCCTTATTCTCAAACTGATAAAATAGTTTTTTCCCCTTCATCAATCTTTTTTAAAATGTTTTTAATTGAACCTTTATTTAGCTAAGCAAGTCAGTTAAGAACAAATTCTTATTTACAATGATGGCCTAGGAACACTGGGTTAACTGCCTTGTTCAGGGGCAGAAAGACAGATTTTTCTAGGGATGGTTTTACATTTTCTTGCAAAAAAAAAAAAACTTTACTCAGTACTTTGTTGAAGCACCTTTGGCAGCGATTACAGGATCAACTGTGCGGAGTTTGAAGTTTGTGACAGAAACTATGTGATCTTATTACAGTAATAGAGTGCCTTCGGAAAGTATTCAGACCCCTTGACTTTTTCCACATTTTGTTAGGATAACGCCTTATTCTAAAATTAATTGAATAATTGTTTCCCCTCATCAATCTGCATACAATACCCCATAATGACAAAGCAGAAACTGAAATATTACATTTACATGAGAAATCAAACTCTTTACTCAGTGCTTTGTTGAAAAACCTTTGGCAGCGATTACAGCCTCGAGTCTTCTTGGGTATGATGCTACAAGCTTGGCACACCTGTATTTGGGGAGTTTCTCCCATTCTTCTCTGCATACCGTCTTAAGCTCTGTCAGGTTGAATGGGGAGCGTCGCTGCACAGCTATTTTCAGGTTTCTCCAGAGATAGCCAACCGGGTTCAAGTCTGGGCTCTGGCTGGGAACTCAAGGACATTCAGAGACTTGTCCCGAAGCCACTACTGCATTGTCTTGGCTGTGTGCTTAGGGTCGTTGTCCTGTTGGAAGGTATATGTTTGGCCCAATCTGAGGTCCTGAATGCTCTGGAGCAGGTTTTCATCAAGAATCTCTCTGTACTTTGCTCCGTTCATCTTTCCCTTGATCCTGACTAGTCTCCCAGTCCCTGCCACTGAAAAACATCCCCACAGCATGATGCTGCCACCACCATGCTTCACCGTAGGGATGGTGCCAGGTTTCCTCCAGACGTGACGCTTGGCATTCAGGCCAAAGTGTTATGTCTTGGTTTCATCAGACCAGAGAATCTTGTCGTTGGGTGCCTTTTGACAAACTCCAAGTGAGCTCTCATGTGCCTATTACTGTGGAGTGGCTTGCGTCTGGCCACTCTACCATAAAGGGCTGATTGGTGGAGTGTTGCAGAGATGGTTATCCTTCTGGAAGGTTCTCCCATCTCCACATAGGATTTCTGGAGCTCTGTCAGAGTGACCATCGGGTTCTTGGTCATCTCCCTGACCAAGGCCCTTCTCCCCTGGTTCCAAACGTCATCCGTTTAAAAATAATGGAGGCCACTGTGTTCTTGGGGACCTTCAATGCTGCAGAATTATTTTGGTACCCTTCCCCAGATCTGTGCCTCAACACAATTCTGTCTTGGACCTCATGGTTTTTGCTTTGACATGCACTTTAAACTGTGGGACCTTATGTAGACAGGTGTGTGCATTTCCAAGCCATGTCCAATCAATTGAATTTACCGCAGGTGGACTCCAATCAAGTTGTAGAAACATCTCAAGGATTATCAATGGAAACAATATGCATCTGAGCTCAAAGTCTCAACGCAAACGGTCTGAATACTTATGTAAACATGGTATTTCTGTTCAAATATCGAAAACCCTGTGTTCGTGGTGTTATGTGTAGATTGTTGCGGAAAAAAATGTAATTTAATCCATTTTAGAATAAGGCTGTAATGTAACAAAATGTGGAAAAAGTCAAGGGGTCTGAATACTTTCACGAAGGCACTGTATGTATTTGTTAGTGGGATAGAGGATACAGTTAGGATCTAATCTATGATTGATTGATCTACGCTGCCCAATGCACTTTTCCAGTTATGACCCTGTCACCAGGGCTGGTTGCAGGCATAAGCAATCATAAGCGGCCACTAGGGGCCCCCTGAAACAATTTTAGGAACTCCTTTGGGGTCTTAACTTACTCTTGAGAGTTAAAATAGTAGAATATACAAGGAGTAAGTTCAACATTTGGTTGTGTATCAGCAAATTTTGGCCATGTCAGCTAACAATTCATTGAATAGTAAGTTTGTCTAGCCAGTTATCTAAACTTGTAGAAATCATGGCCGAAAACCATCCGGGCATGCAGGGAACATGCCCAGGGGCCATGACCTCCAGGGGGCCCCCATTGATTTTGTAAGTCACTCTCACTCAGATATCATCAACATGGCATAAGTCATGGCACAATGTGTAGAATTGCAGGAATTAAGCTTTAAAATGGCTAAACTTTCTCTCCACCACATGGCAAAATGGGTATAATTCCAGGAAATTAGCTTTAAAATTGCAACATTTTCTCTCTGCCCTATGGCAAAATCTGTAAAACTGCAGACAACTTGCTTTAAAACTGCTACATTTTCTCTATGCCCCATGACAAAATGTGTCGAACTGCAGGAAACTTGCTTTAAAACTGCAACATTTTCTCTGTGTTCCATGGCAAAACGTGTAGAATTTTCTCCCCCATCAAGAGGATGGGCAACGAACCAAATCTCGCTTAGGGACCTCAAAAGGCTAGAGCCAGCCCTGCCTGTCACCCAGAAGCTGTCACATCCAGTTGGATATCACAATCCATAAACCATATCAAGCCTATTGAGACAGCTTTACCACATGTAGTGAAGGCTGGATGTCTGTAAAGATATGACCCTCAAGCCAAGATAATTTATCCTGTGGCCAAGGTCTCAAGCATGTCTCTTAGTAATCTCTTGCACAGTACATCAGAAGGTATTGATTTTCTTCAAAGCTTAGCCTATCCGTGTGAGTCATTTGAAAACAAAAAATGGTAGGGATTCTAAATTGATGAGCAAATGTGGCTATGTCTGTGGTTGTAGCCGGAAATGCAGCCTACTTTTCAAATCAAATCGTATTTGTCACATACATATGGTTAGCAGATGTTGATGTGAGTGTAGCGAAATGCTTGTGCTTCTAGTTCCGACAGTGCAGTAATATCTAACAAGTAATATAACAATTCCCCAACAACTACCTAATACACACAATTCTAAAGGGGTGAATGAGAATACGTACATGTAAGTATATGGATGAGCGATGGGCAAGCAGCATAGGCAAGGTGCAATAGATGGTATAAAATACAGTATATACAATGGGTTAAAAAAGTATTTAGTCAGACACCAATTGTGCAAGTTCACATTGTAGGATTTTTAATGAATTTATTTGCAACAAATTCAGTTAATTAAGCAATTAATATCCCATCATGCTTAGGGTCATGTATAAAAATGCTGGGCAGGCCATTATGTTGGCCTTTATTTTGGCTACCATCAGAGATCTGTATATAAGAATGAGATGCTCATGTACTCTACCGGTCAAAGGTTTTAGAACACCTACTCATTCAAGGCCTTTTCTTTATATTATTGATTTTCTACATTGAAGAATAATAGTGAAGACATCAAAACTATGAAATAACACATATGGAATCAGGTAGTAACCAAAAAAGTGTTAAACAAATCAAAATATATTTTATATTATATATTATATATTTTCAAATAGCAACCATTTGCCTCGATGACAGATTTGCACACGCTTGGCATTCTCTCAACCAGCTTCATGAGGTAGTCACCTGGAATGCATTTCAATTAACAGGTGTACCATCTTAAAAGATAATTTGTGGAATTTCTTTCCTTCTTAATGCGTTTCAGCCAATAAGTTGTGTTGTGACAAGGTAGGGTTGGTATACAGAAGATAGCCATATTTGGTAAAATACCAACTTCATATTATGGCAAGAACAGCTAAAATAAGCAAAGAGAAATGACTGTCCATCATTACTTTAAGACATGAAGGTCAGTCAATACGGAACATTTCAAGAACTTTGAACATTCCTTTAACCTGTTGATACTAGGGGGCAGTATTTTCCTTTTTGGAAAAAAACGTTCCCGTTTTAAACGGGATATTTTGTCAGGACAATATGCTAGAATATGCATATACTTGACAGCTTTGGATAGAAAACACTCTAACGTTTCCAAAACTGTAAAGATATTGTCTGTGAGTATAACAGAACTGATGTTGCAGGCGAAAGCCTGAGAAAAATCCAATCCGGAAGTGCCCCAGGTTTTGAAAGCACTGCGTTCCAATGAGTCCCTATTGAGCTGTGAATGTGTCATCAACAAGCTTACGCTTTCTACGTATTCCCCAAGGTGTCTACAGCATTGTGACGTAGTTTTACGCATTTATGTTGAAGAATAGCCGTAAGCGGCTACATTGCGCAAGTGGTCACATGGTGGCTCCAAAGGAGATTCTCGCGTAAAATACAGAGGTAGCCATTACTCCAATCGGTCCTACTGAAAAAAGAATTGTCCCGACGGATATATTATCGAATAGATATTAGAAAAACACCTTGAGGATTGATTATAAACAACGTTTGCCATGTTTCTGTCGATATTATGGAGCTAATTTGGAATATTTTTTCGGCGTTGTCGTGACCGCAATTTCCGGGCGATTTCTCAGCCAAACGTGAAGAACAAAACCATCAAGCGCTATGATGAACCTGGTTCTCATGAGGACCACCACAGGAATGGAAGACCCAGAGTTACCTCTGCTGCAGAGGATAAGTTCATTAGAGTTACCAGCCTCAGAAACTGCAGCCCAAATAAATGCTTCACATAGTTCAAGTAAAAGACACATCTCAACATCAACTGTTCAGAAGAGACTGTGTGAATCAGACATTCATGGTCGAATTGCTGCAAAGAAACCAATACTAAAGGACACCAATAAAAGAAGAGGCTTGGCTTGGGCCAAGAAACATGAGCATTAGACTGGAAGAAATGTTTCCTTTGGTCTGGAGTGCAAATTGGAGATTTGTGAGACACGGTGTGGGTAAATGGATGATCTCTGCATGTGTATTTCCAACCGTAAAGCATGGAGGAGGAGGTGTGATGGTGTGGGGGTGCTTTGCTGGTGACACTTTCTGTGATTTTTTTTAGAATTCAAGGCACACAACCAGCATGGCTACCACTGCATTCTGCATCGATACGCCATCCCATCTGGTTTGCGCTTAGTGGTACTATCATTTGTTTTCAACAGGACAATGACCCAACACACCTCCAGGCTGTGTATGGACCAAGAAGGAAAGTGATGGAGTGCTGCATCAGATTACCTGGCCTCCACAATCCCCTGACCTCAACCCAATTGAGATGGTTTGGGATGAGTCGGACCGCAGAGTGAAGGAAAAGAAGCCAACAAGTGCTCAGCATATGTGGGAAATCCTTCAAGACTGTTGAAAAAGCATTCCAGGTGAAGCTGGCTGAGAAAATGCCAAAATTGTGTAAAGCTGTCATCAAGGTAAATGGTGGCTACTTTGAAGAATCTCAAATATAAAATATGTTGTTTAACACTTTTTTTTGGTTACTACATGATTCCATATGTGTTATTTCATTGTTTTGATGTCTTCACTATTATTCTACAATGTAGAAAATGGTAAAAATAAGGAAAGACCCTTGAATGAGTAGGTGTTCTAAAACTTTGACCATTGGTGTACATGCCCTAACAATGGGAGTCATTCTCCCAAATGCAAGAAGGCAGGCTACAAGCATTGGGCTTATTTTGAACAGATTTTGGCGAGAGTGAAATCTCTCGCTTCGACTCTTCCTCTCTGCTACCATGGCTATGCCCCCATAAGGTGACAATGCACCCATCCTCAGGGCACAAGTGGTCACTGAGTGATTTGATGAGCATAAAACTTATGTAAACCTTATGCCATGACCGTCTCTGTCACCAGATCTCAACCCAATTGAAGACCTATGGGAGGTTCTGGAGTGGCACTTGACACAGCGTTTTCCACCACCATCAACAAATCACCAAATGATGGAACTTCTCGTGGAAGGGGCATTGAACCTGTTCTGGCTCGTGGTTGCCCAAGGCCCTACTATGACACTTTATGTTGGTGTTTCCTTTATTTTGTCAGTTGCCTGTAATTGTGTGGGTTGTTATAGCCTAATTGAGTTTCATGTAGTCTAATGAGACAACAATGGGGCGAGTGTTTCTGTCTAACAGGCTCGTGAGTCAGATCTGTAGCCAGATCGAGTTTCACTGGGCTACGTTAGCTGCTCGGATCAAAGGGTGTTTGCTGCCATTCCAGAAGCTTTGTGTTGATGATTTCAAGATGGTGAACATTTGTCAATGCAAAAACAATCTCCCTACATGGCTGCAGGAAGATGTTTTCTGGTGGGGGTGCTCTCATACAGGAGTAATAATAAAGGCCTAGTTCACTAATTTGGTGGGTAATTCTTATTATTTATTTTCGATTTATCAGGGGATGCTGCAGCAACCTCAGCACCCCTATATCCTGCGGCTATGTCTCCCTAGCTTTGGGACACAACATCAGCAGTATGTGTATTGTTTGGACTTCCTCAGTTGCTAATTAATGGTTTCTAGGTGAGTGGCTACAACAATACAGCAGGCTACACCAAACAAAAATGTTCCCTGTCAATAAAGGAATCATCTCTAGGAACTCTACTTACTATATATAAAGTGAACTGTGACCCTCCCCATCAAATAATGGTCTGAATCTAACTTTTTGTTGAACCGCACCATATTCCTGCTGTGTAGACAGTAAATTTAATGGTAGGAGGTCTTGAGTGAAGTGCGTGGTCTAATTGGCAGCCACCAACAGCTCAACAGGAATATGCTGCTGTTCAGACAAAAGTTGGATTCAGACGTTTATTTGATAGCAAAGGGACACGTTTCATTTTACATCTGGTATGTATTTTTCCTAGAGATTGTGAAAATGCCTTTGTTGACAATAAACCTTTTTTGTGAGAAGCCGGCTATATTGTGATAGGTTTATTTTCTGTCGCCAGCCACCAGAACGATGCTTAACTCATGGAGTCCAACCAATACACAGACTACTGATGTTGTTGTCCCAAAGCTACAATCTTCCACACTATGACAGTCTAGTAGGCTATGTTTCTGTCCAGCATATGGCTTGCCTCCCCAAAGAGGAAGACTGCTGTATTGGTTTCTCAATGAAGGATCATCAATAGGTCCCTGGAGGGTCAGGATATATGTCTGTGGACCAGCAGCCCAGCGGACCAGCGCTGCGGATCTATCAACCAGCCCGCTCGGCTGTTTAAACACCGATTTAAATCCCCTCCCTTCAGCACCAACCGAAACAAATACGTGGATTGCAAAAGGATCCTTCTGAATACGCACGGTGGAGCCCGTTTATGCAGTGGAAACAACGGAATTCTGACCACAAGAAACTGTTTAAATATAGGAGTTGTGTTTTTCGAGAATAAACAACCGAGAAGTTTCCGCAGATTTCAAAATGAGTGACCTGGAGGAGGATTTTTCCAAGATTTTAATGTCGAAGGAGGAGAGAATACGAGACTTGGAGATGAGTCTGGCGGACAGGGAAGATGAGATCCAAGAACTGAAGAGGAAACTGCACAAATGTCAGTCCGTTTTGCCCAGCGCCCAACTTATTGGACCGAGGACCAGGACTCGGGCGCAAGGCATCTCGGCGGAGCCTCAAAACTACCAAGACATGTCGAGGCAAGTCTTTCGGAAATATGACAAGTCCGACTGGTAAGAGTTTGAACCTGGTGTTATTGGTGTCGAATTATTTAGGGTTTTTATACAGCAAAATATGTCTGTTTATCCATCGTGTGTAGTTGACGAGGTAGACTATAGAAAACATATAGAACAAAAATGTAGCCTAATGGTTTGAGTTGCATTTAGACTACTTTAAACAGATAGGTGTCAATCATTCACAATGACAACAGGGCTGACCACTAGTTCTACTGTGGAGATGGAGACGCGCTTCCATGAATGGGGCAGTGTGAGCGCGTTCATTCTTGGTGCCGATGACGTTGCTCCAAGACAGGCTTCCAAGAGGAGTTTATGGATCCGATCCATCATTGCATTCCCAGCGGAGGTAAAGTGGAGGAAGCAAGAAGCATTATTGGCTTTTAGTAGCTGGATGCTAAGCGATCGAAGTATACGTCTGAGGATATTTAATATTCCATTAGAAAAATATTTTTTGACCGTATCCTCTCCTTATCACCTTCCGTTGCACCTTTGTAGCTTCAGTGTTGGATGTTCTAAATTATTAGGGTTCATTCTTTGTAGGACCGACTCCCTTGGCCTGATAACTGGATGAAATTTGATTACAGATGTCACATCATGAAAGCAAACACAGAGGAAATGAATGGATTCAGAGCTGTTCTTTTTTAATGTACTGAATGCCTCATCTTTAGGCCTAATCAGATTGAGTCAATGGTATCCGGCCTAATGAGTTACTAAACATACACTTCAGAAAAAGTTTTTTATCAAAAGATTCAAATACAGTATATTCCTGATGATTTAACAATGGCAGTTCAACATACCAAAGTCATGCACAAAAAACACAAAAATTACCATTTTGCAGTGATCAATTAGGTTTCCTTTAACTCAACACAAGCCCATTCATAAAGTCTTCACTGTGGATTTCACTGTAATTTCCATTTTACTCTAAAGATTTTTCCTGTGAGATTGACACAGCAACTCATCTTCCCCGACAGCTTTGACTAAAACCGTATGGTATGGGTGGTGACCTTTTCAAACGGCTGCTTACCTTGTCTAGACAGACATTTACACACGTGCACGCATGCACACACACACACACACACACACACACACATGCACGCGCCTGCTCACTCTCCCTCACACACACACACACACACACACACACACACACACACACACACACAAACACACACACACACACACACACACACACACACACACACACACACACACACACACACACACACACACACACCGGGTCTGAATTAGATTAGAAACTGTACCCACTGCACACACAGTAAAAGGCCAATACGAGCTGATTGTCAGGTAACCAGATAGCACTAAAATAACTATACAAGGAGAAGATTATAAGAGTGTTTTAATAATTCAGTGTTCTACTGTTATGTCAGGCCATAATGATCTGTTGGAAATTTAGACATTTTTCAAATGATGTTTTCAGCCCTGCTGGTGTTCCATAGTGAGTCATGCGAGAGCGCAGGGATTTTATGAAGTTAGGAACTAGTGTCACGTGGACGAACAAAATCTTAATAAAAAAAAATGAGCTCCAAGACAGCTGGCTCCTGGCAACGTGTGTCAGTTTAGCATTACGCCATCTGTCAGAAGACAATGTCATTATCAATCAAGAGCAATGCCATTAAAGTGCAAAATAATTCCTTTCATGTCCTCTGGTATCTGTTCTCTTTCTAGGGAAAATGATCCCTTTAGGTCTACTAGTACAGTGGTGGTCCAAGGCCACAGGCAGATGATGAAAAGGATGGCATTTCTTGATTCATGGTTAAAGAATGGGATGTGTGTCATTATTTAATGCATCTGGTTGTGCACCTGCTCGTGGCTCTGCTAGGGGTCAGAGACATTGAGACATAGTGACCTCAATTTGTGTCAGAACCAGGCACCAACGGACAGCCTCCTGATCATCGGATTACAGAACCATGAAGCAATGGATCCTGTTCCTATTGATCACCATAGGAAAGGGCTGAGCTGGAAGTATAGCGAGGTGAAATATAAACCTGTCTCCAACACAGAGGTGGTTTAAAGGGCACAGGGAGGCTGGGAGGGATGGAGGATAAGAAGGGGATGTAGTTGTCTGGTTGTTGAAAGTTGACCTATTGACCTTTATTTGGGAGTGGAAGTGTCCCTAATGGTTCATTGTCAGTAGATTTAAGCAAAGCCCAGGGCCAGGAGTTTATGTGATCAGTGTCCTACTCCCCACAAATGTAAAAATATGTAAAAAGAGTTTCCATCCACTACACTGTTTATACCAGCCCTTTTTAAATCCAGGAAAGGGAAGTATCGGGATGCAGGGCATGTTTTCCTGGTCAAATCACTTGGTCAGGAAAAGAATCCTGGACCTAGAATGCCTCATAGGTCTGTAGGTTTGTGTAATGAGGTCTCCAGGAAAGTATTTTGTTTAATACTAATACCTTATCTCACGAATTACATCTCAAGCTAAAAGGGAAAAGAGTATAAACTTGCCTCTTAAACGGTTCCCCTTGCAGAAGTGATTAGCATTCTCGTTTTACCAAATCATATATTATGTCAGAGTTGTTTAAACTTTGTTGTCCCTAAATCACCCACTAAAAGGTTCAGGCTCTTGATCTTCAAGCCAGCTCTCATTGCCACACTATTACAGCCAATATTATATATCACTCTCACTGTATCATGGCCACACTTACAGTGTGATAATTGAGCTGTAATAGCATTGTAAAAACAGCTGTTGAGTGGTTGGGCAACACAAACTCTCATATGCAGACCTTTTGAACACACATAGAAGGATCCTTCAGACAATGTTTGTGGTCACAGTTTGCTGTCCTCTGTAGCTTAGTTTAGCATGGCACTTGCAACACTAGGATAGCAGGTTAGATTCCTGGGACCACTTGTATGTAAAATGCATGCGCGCATGACTGTAAGTCATTCTGGATAAAATAATCTGCTAAATGGCATATATTATTAATATTATGATATATATTATAGTTAAGCATAATTAAGGTCCAATAATGGGATTTCTCTAGATAACTGGTTTCTGAGTTTCATTGATCAAATAGTGTGTGTGCACCAGACATTATTTTAGTCTTCAGATATTCTCCCTAACTGCTCAGTCACTGTTATCACATACAACCACAAGAGGGCAGTTTTGATTTTTTTCTTCAAGTCATCATACTGTCTGGTGACTGGCTATGGACAGAGCTACAGTACTTTCTTACCACATGTGATTCTAACCACTAACCCAAACCTTGAACTTAGCCCTGACCCTACCTCTAAATTAAGATTAAAAAGCTCATGTAGGCTACTTGCTTGTCGTTAGTGATGATAATGCCACTAGCATTTCTAGTGACTACTGTCCTTTGATCTTACAATATCACACATCACTGCATTTTGATGTAACAGAAAAAGGTGATTATAGATGGGCCGCAATAAGCTGCAAAGGTTTCAGACTTCAATTGGATTAGGGCAGAAAAACTCAAGGAGTTCTGCAAGAGGCACGGTACGTGGTGCTCACTCCCGTGAGCGGTGTTGCTGGCTCGGTGCTCGAGGTGGCAAAATATTAGCTGAAGTCTTGAGCGGTCGCCGCGCATGGTTGACCAATGAGCAGAGTTAATCTTGTCAACCAATCAAACAATGTTTTAATGACAACATTCGAGCTGACAACAAGCGGAGAAGGAGGGTGGGAAGGGTAAACTGGTTATCTTTGAAGATGGAGGACAAGGGGAAAAAGGAAGAAACTGGAACATATTATGAACAAATATAAAGTGGGGGATTGTACAAACCTTCAGGAAGACTTGGTGAAGGAGAAGATGGCAGACAAGGGAAACAGAAGAAAAGTGAAATATGTCCTGAGTGAATATAGAATGGAGGTTTGCACAGAACTTCTGGAAGAGCTAGAGAAGGACATTGAATATGAAAAGAGTGATGGTGATGGAAGGTGTAGTGATTGTGGTGGAAGGTGTAGTGATGACAGTCAAGAATGAGTTGAGTGTAGAGGGAAGTGGGGGTAAGGAAGGTTGGCAACAAATGTAAATTAGGGATACGTGCTCTAGTAGCTCGGGGATGGAACCTTACAGGAGCCTGAAGTATCCGTGGTGAGGACTGCCGAGTTTGGGACTTGTTCCGAGGATGTAAAGGATGATTCTGGCCCAGTGGGAGTGAGATTGGTGGAGAGAGTGGATCCTTGCAGTTTGGCTGAAGAGTGGAGGACAGTGATAAAGAAAAATTGATCAAAAAGGCAAACGTTGTTAATGAGTATAGGTTTTTGGTTGGAGTAAGGTTCACTAACAATGATGCTTTTTTGGGGATATGCATTTGAAGTACCAAGGATGGTAAGGGATGTATTGGGAAAGGTGGAGACGGTCAGAGTGACCAGAAGTGGTGTTGTTTTGATTTCTTGTGTGTCGAACGAGCAGATGGAAAAGGCGTTTAGGATCGACAAACTATCGACTGGAGAGTTTAGATTTTTTTAGCAGAGCACTGCTAAAAGGTCTCATATCTGGTGTTGCGTTGGATGTGGAGGCCTTGTGATTTATGAGGAGCATACCAGGAGTAGTTGGAGCATGCCGGCTGAACCGTGTAGTGGATGGGGGAAAAGAAGAAAGCCTGTCGGTATTATTGATGTTTGATGAAGAGTTTCTACTATGAAAATGGGATATGTTAGATATGCGGTGAGAGCTTTTGTGTCGAAGCCGTTGTTTTGCCAGAATTACAAAAGGTATGGACATGTATCAAGTGTGTGCCGAAGGAATGTTGTTGAGGAATCTGAGGGTGTACGATGTTGTAATTGTGATGGCAACCACATTCCCAATTCCTCGGAGTGCCCGGTTAGGGTAAAGGAGCATGAAGTGCCAAGGGTCAGGGATATACAGACAAAATACTTTACAATTTACATACAGTACCAGTCAAAAGGTTGGACACACCTACTCATTCAAGGGTTTTTCTTTATTTTTACTATTTTCTACATTGTAGAATAATAGTGAAGACATCAACACTATGAAATAACATGTTGTCGTGCCCTCTTCACAATTGTCTTGGTGTGTTTGGACCAAGATAGTTAGTTGGGGATGTGGACACCAAGGAACTTGAAACTTGACCCGCTCCACTTCAGCCCTGTCAATGGTAATGGGGGCTTGTTCGGTCTTTCTTTTCCTATGGTCCACGACCGGCTCCTTTGTCTTGCTCACATTGAGGGAGAGGTTGTTGTCCTGGCATCACACTGACAGGTTCGTGAGAATTACTAAATCAACATCTGCATTTTGAAAGAGTATTTTTTATTATTATTTTATTAAAGAAATGTGTTTATTTGGCTACTGTGCAGTCTACAATACATACTGTAGTAAACATGGGAAAGTGCCTAATTCCTTACATAAGGGAGAGCAGGCCATGTCTGTACTACAGAATACAGGGCACGTGGGAGACCGGTGTTATTTCATAGTTGTGATGTCTTCACCATTATTCTACAATGTAGAAAATAGTAAAACTAAAGAAAAATCTTGGAATGAGTATGTGTGTCCAAACTTTTGACTGGTAACATTACTTGCTGTCACGTGCTGACCTTAGTTCTTTTGTTATGTCTTTGTTTTAGTATGGTCAGGGCGTGAATTGGGTGGGTTGTCTATGTTCCTTTTTCTATGTATTGGGATTTCTGTGTTTGGCCTGGTATCGTTCTCAATCAGAGGCAGCTGTCAATCGTTGTCCCTGATTGAGAACCATTCTTAGGTAGCCTGGTTTCACTTTTGAGTTGTGGGTGATTGTTTCCTGTGTCTGTACCACACGGGACTGTTTCGATTTTCGTTTGTTCATCCACGTTGTTATTTTGTATTTTTGTAGTGTTCAGTTTTATATATTAAAATAGACACTTACCACGCTGCACAATGGTCCAACATCTCTTACTCCTTGTCAGAAGAAGAGAGTCGTTACACTTGCTTAATTAATTTGATTCATATTATGGTTTTAATATTCCATGAAAAACCCTCTGGGTTTCTGTTAGGATGGTACAGAAAATCTGGCGCTGTACAATGTGATGCTCATAAATCCAGAGGATTGGCAGTTTGTAAATTCAGACCATTTCGCCCTCGGAGTGCACACTGGACGTTCGGGCCGAGGATAAGTTTTTTTTGAGTGTTCTGGCCTTACACCGGCAGGCAAGCACCCAAGCTAACGTTGGCTAGCTTGCTAGCTACTTCCAGACACAAATGAGATCACTCTGACCATTTTACTCCCCCTAGCTGAGCTGGTAAGGCAGTTTTCGTGTTAACCAGAGCGTTGGTGAATGTAAATGTGCTGCTAGAAACAATTGAATTATGCTTTTTTTCCCTAAGTTTACTGACACCGGCAATATACAACAGGTGTTGAGCGCTAAATTAATTATTTTGGGCTCTGGTACACACGAGTGCACTGAAATCAGTCTAGATAGTAGGCTGGACACATTACATTTTTAACAACATTATTTTCTGATAAAAACAAATTTATTGCAACCGTCGTGGAGCCTAGTTTCATAATGACCATATTTCCCAGGAAGGAATCACAAAAAAAACAGGCCTTACTTTAGTGAATTTTTCATCATGCCAGGTCCTATTAGTTCTATTGAGCACCGTGGCACCAACTCGCCTTCCGAAAATTCTATTCCCAGTTTATTGTTAAACGTCACAATGCCTGCTTTGCTATTGTTGGCAATGAGACGTGCTCACGTTGTTTTATAGTTAAAATGTGAACAACCCAATTTTTTTATTGGAACTCTGTGGTCTTCCCATTGTTTCCTATGGGGGAAATATAGGCATGTCTATCTATTTCGCCAAAAATCTCGCAATGTGTATAATTAGATTTTTTTCAAACCATTTTAAGAATGAGAATCTCCTCTTTCTAATTATGTAAGCCTGGGCAGCTAGCTCGGTTGTCATCAAATGCTAACCCCAAAATACTTTGCCTTTGGGACGCTGAGCTACCCCAATTGTTTTCCTATGGAGAGGCATGCCGTTCTATTTTGCCAAATATCTCACTCTGTGTGTGTATGTGTGTGTATATATATATATTTATTTTAATCAGGAGAATCTCCTCTTTGTAATATAAGTCTGAGCATCAAACTCGTTTGTCATCGATCGCTAGACCAGAAATAGTCAGAAGTTTTTATTTTTTCCCTACTTTCTCATTTTGCAGACATAAGCACAGTTGACACCATTGAGGTACGGATGTTTACTTTATACATATGTTTTTTTTTTCTTCCAGTTTCGTCCGACAAACAGATTGTAGTGGTAAAATAAAAAGGTCTACATTTTTTGGTGCCATTTACACTAAATGGAATTCTAAGCATCACTCCAGTCAAAACAGGCTCTGCGAACGTTCGATTCCATTCACTTGCTATGGGCTCGCGCTAGTGTTCCAGCTTATAGTTAATATACTGGCAAGTTTGATGTATAACTACTAACATTAGGTAGCTAGCTAACATAGCATATCATTACAGCAGTATGTACCAGCATGTGGTTCGTAAGGACAGCGTAGCAAACAAGTTGTCAGCCAACATAATGTGTAAGGTAACTTATTTGAAAAGTCATTACTTTATTACATTGAGTAGCAAGCTACCCCTTGGTCGTAAGGGCAAATCTGGTCTGTGATAGGAGTGAAAACCACCCCTCCTATCTTGCCTATTAGACTATTCTTTTGCTCAGCTATTAGCCCCCCTCCCCAACTTGCAACAAATTCTTGTTGTTCCCATCTCGTTCCTTTCCCTCTTCCATGCTCTCTCTCTCTATCCATCTGTCTCTCGTGTGCAGGTATGTTTTGATGTGAGAGAGGAAGCCTGTCCCATCATCGTCACCTCACCCACTCTTAAGATAACCTTCGGGGCAACTGGCGGCCCAATGCTGGTTAGGAGACACCGCAATTGTGATGAACTGAGAGAATATTAGGGTTGCACTGTAATTCATTAATCATATGCTGTCTGCCTCTGTTCTTACCTCTTCCTTTCTGTCTTCTACACCTCTCCCCACCGTCTTTCTTACTTGTTTTATAATGCACACCATATGTGCATTGAAGTACAGATTGAACTTGTATTTATAATATTACAATTATTATAATGCATGTATTAACACCTGGATAATGAACATCTTTCAATAAAGCATTTCACATTCTCCACTGGTTGAAATTAACTATCTTATTGAAAACTGTCCTGTGTCCTCAGATTAATGCAGAGGAAGGGAGTTATATATGCATCGATTTAAAACATTTTTTTTTTAATGCTTATATGAATTACAAATCAGTCATGTTTCTAGTCTATTGCATAGTTACAATGTGTAATTGTAACAGTATAGCTTCCGTCCCTAACTGGGCTTGAACCAGGGACCCTCTGCACACAACAACTGACACCCACGAAGAATCGTTACCCATCATTCCACAAAAGCCGCGGCCCTTGCAGAGCAAGGGGAACAACTACTTCAAGGTCTCAGAGCGAGTGACGTCACCGATTGAAATGCTATTAGCGCACACCCTGCTATCCATTTCACACCGGTTACATAATCATTGATGTCCCAGGAACAGGAGTGGTAAACACCATTGAAGTGTATAATTGTAATACATACAGTGGGGCAAAAAAGTATTTAGTCAGCCACCAATTGTGCAAGTTCTCCCACTTAAAAGGATGTGAGAGGCCTGTAATTTTCATCATAGGTACACTTCAACTATGACAGACAAAATGAGAAGAAAAAAATCCAGAAAATCACATTGTAGGATTTTTAATGAATTTATTTGCAAATTATGGTGGAAAATAAGTATTTGGTCACCTACAAACAAGCAAGATTTCTGGCTCTCACAGACCTGTAACTTCTTCTTTAAGAGGCTCCTCTGTCCTCCACTCGTTACCTGTAAAAACGCCAAGGGGGATGAATACTTTTGCAAGGCACTGTAGCTCATCTGGTAGGCTCCTGTCACTGGGCAGCTCGCAGCTGGGTTTCCCTTTGTCCGTAATATCTTTCAAGCCCTGCCACATCCATCAAGCATCAGAGCCAGTGTAGTAGGATTCAATCTTAGTGCTTAATAGACACTTTGCCTGTTTGATGGTTCGTCTGAGGGCATAGCAGGGTTTCTAATAAGCGTCGGGATTAGTGTCCCACTCCTTGAAAGCGGCAACTTTAGCCTTTAGCTCGGTGCAGATGTTGCCTGTAATCCATGGCTTCTGTTTGGGAAATGCACATACGGTCACTGTGGGGATGACGTCGTCCATGCACTTATTGATGAAGCCGGTGACTGAGGTTGTATACTCCTCAATGCCATTGGATGAATCCCGGAACATATTCCCTTCTGTGCTAGCAAAACTATCCTGTGGCGTAGCACCCGCATTGTCTGACCAGTTTAATCTGAATAAATGAATACATTGAGTTTTGTTTTGTTTAGCTTTATTTAGTTAATTATGTGGGCTGATATACAGCCAAAACAGTAGGTGGCGGCATGCACCTATAGCATTTGTTTGTGGATTGCAGTGATAGCAAAGAAGAAGACCCCGTACAGTAGGTGACAGCAATACAACAATAGGTGTAGTGTGCCATAAAACTTGTAGCAGAGGTACTCTGGGTCTTCCTTTTCTGTGGCGGTCCTCATGAGAGCCAGTTTCATCATAGCGCTTGATGGTTTTTGCGACTGCACTTGAAGAAACTTTAAAAGTTCTTTAAATTTTCCGAATTGACTGACCTTCATGTCTTAAAGTAATGATGGACTGTCGTTTCTCTTTGCTTATTTGAGCTGTTCTTGCCATAATCTGGACCAAATAGGGCTATCTTCTGTATACCAACCCTAAATGTAACAACACAACTGATTGGCTCAAATGCATTAATGAAGAAGAAAATTCCCCAAATTCCACAAATTAACTTTTAACAAGGCACACCTGTTAATTGAAATGCACTCCAGGTGACTACCTCATGAAACTGGTTGAGAGAATGCCAAGAGTGTGCAAATCTGTTATCAAGGCAAAGGGTAGCTAATTTGAAGAATCTCAAATGTAAAATATATTTTGATTTGTTAAACACTATTTTGGTTACTTCATGATTCCTTATGTGTTATTTCATAGTGTTGATGTTTTCACTATAATTATACAATGTAGAAAATAGTAAAAATAAAGAAAAGCCCCTGAATGAGTAGGTGTTTCCAAACTTTTGATTGGTACTGTACATAAAATCATGAACATGTAGTGTGTGTGTGCATCTATCAGTCTATGTCAGTGCATACAAGTAGAGATTGAATATGGATTTGTGAACGTGCAAAAGCAGAAATCGCTTCACAAGCTCTCTTTCCATTTACCCTGTACACCGGATGCATCTGGTTGTTTTCCGACCCGCATATCACAGTCATAGTAAGCACATTTTTACGTCAATAAGTAGCTATCAGCAAAGTCAGTGCTAGTAAGAAAAGACAAGTGTAAGTGTTAGCTCAGCAGAGCCTTCTGTTACAATAAAGGGCTCTGGGAATGAGATTCAAAACCAATTTATGTGCAAATAGTGAATAAGCTTTATGTTATTTTACCTGGAGTGTAATTCCATGTTGGGTTGTGTAATAGCATTGGTCCTGATATGCCGTTTGGTTTGCTTTGTTCAGAAGATATCCAAATCGGACTATAATGAAGTGCAAACATGATTGATGGTCTGTGTTGATGGTCTGATAACCATTAATTTAGTTGCAGCATTATGATCTGAATTATGCCATTAGAAAATGCTGTGGCACATAGCTTTGATCTTATCAACACAAACACACACACAGGCACAGACACGTATGCTACATGGCCGTATGCAGTGTCTCATTACACCAATTTCAAAATATCTCCGTGTGTTTTAAAGCCAACGCAACCTTAGCTAAACTCAACTTTTGTCATTTCTATTGTCAGCACTGCCTGGGGTGCCTAGTCCAGTTGACCTGTGTTTTCTTCTCACAGGATTGACGGCATCGTACCTCGGATTCCTGTAGCCGCCCTTCTCCCTCGCGCCCTCTCAGGGTCGTAGCCTGACGCACTCCAGGAGGACCGGCCTGCTTCACCACTGACACTTTCAGCCAGAGAGAGAAAGACAACTTTACATTTCTAGAGACTGCGGTGCTCCCGGGGGTTCACTTTGATAGTCGTCTCATCCACTGTATTTGCTTATTTAGATATTCAAGCACTGGTTGTCAACGGAGATCAAGACGTTCGGAAATCAAGTAGGACTGGAGGGAGGATATTATGTTTAAAGCTGTAGATGCGGGATAAAGTTGTCGGTAAGAACGGAAAAGGAATAGGCTACAGTATCGACTGGATAGCTTTGGTTAAAGGTTTGATAAGTCCCCTTGGCGTCGGGATGAACATGGGTACCTTGCGCGACCTCCAATACGCGCTGCAGGAGAAGATTGAGGAGCTGCGGCAACGGGACGCGCTCATTGACGAGCTAGAACTGGAGCTTGACCAGAAAGACGAGCTAATACAAAAACTACAGAACGAGCTGGATAAATACCGGTCCGTTATCAAACCGGCAACCCAACAGGTCGTCAAACAAACTGAGCTGCACGAGCACCAGCGGACTAAGAGACAGGCGATTTCTGCGGAACCCACCGCCATCGACATCCAGGATCTTAGCCATGTCAGGCTGCCTTTCTACCCCAAAAGTCCACAGTAGGTGTACAGTTACAACAGGGGTGCCTGTTTTTGCATTACTGTGTTTTTGCATGACATGTTTTGACGTTATGTGATACAGCCCATGGCTGTGTTTATCCATTGTGCATTATTCTTAGTGTGCGTAATTCCTCAATGGTGCATTTGGAGCATCAGGTGTGCGACATCTCAGACTCATATTATCGATATTTCATCTAGGATCAGTCAGTATGCTAATATAATGTGTTTTGCGTTTTTTTTCAGCTTCTTCTGAATGTGATATCACACTTGGTATGCATCATTGATATGCATCTATGTAAAAACAGTATGGGTTATTACTGACAGTGTGAGGTGAATGTGTCACCTCAGTGACGCTAGAGACCAGTGTTGTTGAGGTGTTAAAGGGTATGAATACAAGCCCGACTCTGTGTAATGTACCTGTGTTTGTTTAATCCAAACTGTGATGAAAGGGTGCCATGATATCTCTCTACGAATGGTTTACATTCTGATGACACACACACAGACACACACACACACACACACACACACACACACACACACACACACACACACACACACAGGGCTCTAAAGTTTGACCAACTTGGAGTAAAACTTTTGGAGCACAAATGTCTTTTTTAATAATAATTGTTCTAATGGTAATGCTTCGCTGTAGTGTTATTTGTCGAGTGCAGCTTCGTTAGTGTCATGCTTGCACCATTAGTAGAGCAAAAACTGTTTGTTTCTAACCTAAACAGTTCAAAAGACACACACACCTCTTGCTCTCTTCACACATGCAATATGCACCAGTGGGGGTCGGTGCCGTTTAAGATTAGGTAGGATGATAATTTGTTTAGGAGCATGGCCTTATTTCTATTGCAGTATATTGGATGACTGTCATTCATATTCCAATCACCCAGCTCAATATACATTCGATAGGTTTAGGCTGCTACATGATACAACATATTTCCCTATACCCATCACGAGGTTGCTACAAACTAGCCTAGGAATTAAAGTTTACAACGTAGGTGCACAGATCGAGAGAAAATTTGGAATAGTCAAGGTCACAGACAGTGACACATTTAATACCGCCTAGCACACTCTTGTTTGCATCTAGCTGATCTTGGGGGTAATCATTAGTCCAAACATTTGAAAACAAGATTTTCTATTGGACAAATTCAGTAATGTTGATCCTTGTTTCGTTCCATTTGCTTCTGTTTAAGAAACGTTTTTCAACCGAATTGGCTGAATGAATACACCCCTGATCACCTGCAGACACAGTTCACTTTCATAGCAGCCACATACAAACCGCATGATCACTTTGCTCATTGTTTAATTCTTTCTCGAATCAACATGCTTTCCTCCTCTCACCTTTTCTCTTCACTTGTGGACTTCAGTGTACAACACAACAGCTGTCTGTGACCAGGCAAAAAAAACTTTCCAAGCTAAACCTTCATACCATTACCGCTAACCGCTACACACAGCCTACATCAGTGTCACCATAGAAGCTAACGTCATAGTCAACATAGCTAGAACTAACTAGAACTAACGCGTTAGTAAACCCACTACAATCATGCATTACAGTGTACAGCAAGTAGTTTTACAGGGCCCCGGTGGCAATAAATCAATATATCAAAATCTTACCTTGACTTGGAAGAGTTCCAGTGTTGGATAGCCATAGCCAGCTAGCTAACATAGCATCTCTCTCTGTTTGAGTAGGCTAAACTAGCTAGCTGCATTCACTAGCTAAGAAAGTGAAAGTGGAAAAAAAATCTCTCTGTCTCTCCCTTCTTTTTTTGGGAAGAAATTAACTTGTTCAAAACTGTTATACTATTGTCTTTCTCTCTCTTTGAGTCAATTGCTCACCACATGTTATGCAGTGCAGTGTTAGCTAGCTGTAGCTTATGCATTCAGTACTAGATTCATTCTCTGACCCTTTGATTGGGTAGACAGTTTATGCTACAAGAGCTCTGACAGGATGGAGGACGTCTTCTGGAAGTTGTCATTAGTGTGTAAATCTATGGAAGGGGTGAGAACCATGAGCTTCCTAGGTTTTGCATTGAAGTCAATGTAACCAGAGGAGGACGGAAACGAGCTACACCATGGTGCTACCCCAGAGAGTGCTGTTGAGGCTACTGTAGAACTTCATTGTAAAACAGTGTGTTTTAATACATTTTTTGGTGACGTGAATATATTTATATTTAAATATCATGTTTTTTGTTTCACACATTTGTTTTCCTTCTGAAATTCACTGAGGAGTATGTTCCTCCCCTCGATCCTCTGAGTAGCCTCCACTGATATGCACATATGCAATCAACACTCACCCCCCTCTCTCTCTGTTTCTCTCTCTCACTTTCTCTCTTTTGCCAACGAACTTGTGTGTGGTCTCATGGGTTTAGAGACAGATTCCCAGTGATGTAAAGTACTTAAGTAAAAATACTTTGAAGTACTTCTTAAGTAGTTTTTATGGGTATCTGTACTTTACTGTTCATTAGTATTTTTGAAAATGTTTACTTCTACTCCACAAGATCACAAAATAAAAAACAGTTCAAGTTGGAAATTTACATACACCTTAGCCAAATACATTTAAACTCAGTCTCCCACAATTCCTGCCATTTAATAATCATAAAATGTCCCTGTCTTAGGTCAGTTAGGATCACATCAAGAATGTGAAATGTCAGAATAAAAGTAGAGAGAATTATTTCTTTCAGCTTTTATTTCTTTCATCACATTCCCAGTTGGTCAGAAGTTTACATACACTCAATTACTATTTGGTAGCATTGCCTTTAAATTGTTTAACTTGGGTCAAATGTTTCAGGTAGCCTTCCACAAGCTTCCCATAATAAGTTGAGTGAATTCTGGCTCATTCCTCCTGACAGAGCTGGTGTAACTGAGTCAGATTTGTAGGCCTCCTTGCTCGCACACGCTTTTTCAGTTCTGCCCACACATTTTCTATAGGATTGAGGTCAGAGCTTTGTGATGGCCACTCCAATACCTTGACTTTGTTGTCCTTAAGCCATTTTGCCACAACTTTGGAAGTATGTTTGGGAACATTGTTCACTTGGAAGACCCATTTGCGACCAAGCTTTTAACTTCCTGACTGATGTCTTGATGTCTTGAGAGTTGCCTCAATATATCCACATAATTTTCGTTCCTTTGATACCATCTATTTTGTGAAGTCAAATCAAAATCAAATTCAAATCAAATGTATTTATATAGCCCTTCGTACATCAGCTGATATCTCAAAGTGCTGTACAGAAACCCAGCCTAAAACCCCAAACAGCAATTAATGCAGGCGTAGAAGCACGGTGGCTAGGTAAAACTCCCTAGAAAGGCCAAAACCTAGGAAGAAACGTAGAGAGGAACCAGGCTATGTGGGGTGGCCAGTCCTCTTCTGGCTGTGCCGGGTGGAGATTATAACAGAACATGGCCAAGATGTTCAAATGTTCATAAATGACCAGCATGGTCGAATAATAATAAGGCAGAACAGTTGAAACTGGAGCAGCAGCACGGCCAGGTGGACTGGGGACAGCAAGGAGTCATCATGTCAGGTAGTCCTGAGGCATGATGGTCCTAGGGCTCAGGTCCTCCGAGAGAGAGAAAGAAAGAGCAAAAGAGAGAATTAGAGAGAGCACACTTAAATTCACACAGGTCACCGAATAGGACAGGAGAAGTACTCCAGATATATCAAACTGACCCTAGCCCCCGACACATAAACTACTGCAGCATAAATACAGGAGGCTGAGACAGGAGGGGTCAGGAGACACTGTGGCCCCATCCGAGGACACCCCCGGACAGGGCCAAACAGGAAGGATATAACCCCACCCACTTTGCCAAGCACAGCCCCCACACCACTAGAGGGATGTGGGGGCTTCTCGCGTGAAGTGCGCCAGACCTTCCTGCAGCAAAGCACCCCCACAACATGATGCTGCCACCCCCGTGCTTCACGGCTGGGAAGGTATTCTTTTTCCTCCAAACATAACAATGGTCATTATGACCAGAGGACATTTCTCCAAAAAGTATGATCTTTGTCCCAATGTGCAGTTGCAAACCACTGTCTTGCTTTTTTATGGTGGTTTTGGAGCAGTGGTTTCTTCCTTGCTGAGTGGCCTTTCAGGTTATGTTGATACAGGACTCGTTTTACTGTGGATAAAGATACCTTTGTATCTGTTTCCTCCAGCATCTTCAGAAGATCCTTTGCTGTTGTTCTGGGATTGATTTGCACTTTTCGCACCAAAGTACGTTCATCTCTAGGAGACAGAACGCGTCCCCTTCCTGAGCGGTATGGCGGCTGCGTGGTCTCATGGTGTGTACTATTGTTTGTACATATGAACGTGGTACCTTCAGGCGTTTGGAAATTGCTCCCAAGGATGAACCAGACTTGTGGAGGTCTACAATTATTTTTCTGAGATCTTGGCTGATTTCTTTTGATTTTCCCGTGTTGTCAAGCAAAGAGGCACTGAGTTTGAAGGTAGGCCTTGAAATACATCGACAGGTCCACCTCCAATTGACTCAAATGATGTCAGTTAGCCTTTCAGAAGCTTCTAAAGCCATGACATAATTTTCTGGAATTTTCCAAGTTGTTTAAAGGCACAGTCAACTTAGCGTATGTAAACTTCTGACCCACTGGAATTGTGATGCAGTGACTTATAAGTGAAATAATCTGTTTGTTATCAATTGTTGAAAAAATGATTTGTGTCATGCACAAAGTAGATGTCCTAACCGACTTGCCAAAATAATAGTTTGTTAACAAGAAATTTGTGGAGTGGTTGAAAAACGAGTTTTAATGACTCCAGCCCAAGTGTATGTAAAATTCCAACTTCAACTGTAATTCACAAGTGATATGCTAATATTGTGATAGGCTTATATATATACATTTACTAAATAATATATGTGTGACATTTGTTTTGATTTAGAAATTACCATTATGCACCTGTATCGAAACAGGGGCAGCGGGAGAAAATACATGTCATTTATGCACTTAAATAGCGAATGGAGGACGCTTTTCCCCATGGTTTATTTTCATGTCAGCCAGGTAGGCTATACTCCTGTTGTAAATATAACAATGTGCTTAATATTTGGAAAGTTGAGAAATAATATAGTAGGCCTAGCTTATAGAAAGCACATGGGACCCTCCTCTTTTTATTAGCTACCATCACTCTGTTTTCTCCCGCAATTTCATAGCCTACCGAAATGTTTCGCAACATGAGCTCATGGGCTCTCATGAAGTGTTTGATTAGATTTTCGAAAAAACGTTTGCATTGCTGTCAGAGTGATTAGAGGGACAATAGAGTGCTGAGGACCAGGCAGTTAGCAAGTTTGGTAAGCTACTAATGACCAGCAGCAGCATCAGAGCTTGGAGAAGCCTAATTACCATGACTAAACGGTCATGTGGAATTTGACTGCCTTCATGACTCGTGACTGTGGGTGTGGCGGTAATACGGTCACCGCAACAGCCCTAATCACCACCACAAGCACAAAGGTACACTTTATATACAAAAGTATGTGGGCACCCCTTTAAATGAGGGGATTTTGCTATTTCACCCACACTCGTTGCTGACAGGTGTATAAAATCGAGCACACAGCCATGCAATCTCCATAGACAAACATTAGCAGTAGAATGGCCTTACTGAAGAGCTCAATGACTTTCAACGTGGCACCGTCATAGGATGTCACCTTTCCAACATGTCAGTTTTCCAAACGTATGCCCTGCTAGAGCTGCCATGGTCAACTGTAAATGCTGTTATTGTGAGGTGGAAATGTGTAGGAGAAACAACAGCTCAGCCGCAAAGTGGTAGGCCACACAAGCTCACAGAATGGGACCGCCAAGTGCTGAAGCACATAAAAATTGTCTGTCCTCCAATGCAACACTCACTACCGAGTTCCAAACTGCCTCTGGAAGCAACGTCAGCACAAGAACTGTTCGTCAGGAACTTGAATGGGTTTCCATGGCCGAGCAGCCGCACATAAGTTTAATGTGCAAAGTGTCAGCTGGAGTGGTGTAAAGCTCACCACCATTGTACTCTGGAGCAGTGGAAACAGCTAAGCCCCTTTGTTCAAGTGAAGGGAAATCTTAACGCTACAGCATACAATGACATTGTAGTCAATTCTGTGCTTCCAACTTTATGGCAACAGTTTGTGGAAGGCCCTTTCCTGTTTCAGCACGACAATGCACCAATACACAAAGCGAGGTCCATACAGAAATGGTTTGTTAAAATCTGTGTGGAAGAACTTCAATGGCCTGCACAGAGCCTTGACCTCAACCCCATCAAACACCTTTGGGAGGAATTGGAACGCCGACTGCAAGCCAGGCCTAATCGCCCAACAACAGTGCCCGAGCTCACTAACGCTCTTGTGGCTGAATCGAAGCAAGCCCCCACAGCATTGTCCAACATCTAGCGGAAAGCTTTCCTAGAAGAGTGGAGGCTGTTATTGCAGCAAAGGGGGCACTAACTCCATTTTAATGCCCACGATTTTGGAATAAGATGTTTGACGAGCATGTGTCCACATACTTTTGGTCATGTAGTGTAATTTCTCAGCAAACTTTTGAGCCACTGGAAAGCGTAGAGTTCAAATATCTCCCCTTCAAGACGGCTTTGCTGATTGCCCTTACATCTGCAAGGGGTGTGAGTGAACTGCACACACTGTCAGTCCACCATTGTGCCTACGGTTTGCCCTGCCTTTATGCCTAAGGTCAGCTGTAATTACAATTGTCTAGCCTTAGAGCTTGTGCCGCCATTTACTTCTATGGAAGAATGGCTCCTCCACCATTTATGTCCTGTACGTGCTTTGCATATCTACTTGGATAGAACGAGAGCATGTCACAAGAGTGACCAACTCTTTGTGTCTTGGCCATCCCCTTGCAAGGGTGGGCCCCTCTCTCGTCAACGGCTATCCCATTGGATAGTGCAGGCTATTATATTGGCTTATAATAGCAAGTGTTTACAGTGCCCGGAGGGCCTGAGGGCTCATTCCACCATAGGTATGGGCACTGTTCTTTTTTACAAGAGATTTGCGAGGTGGAATGTTGGGCCACCCCTCGTATTTTTATGAGGTTTTACCGACTGGATGTCACTGCACCTTCATTGGCGCATACTGTCCTTCGTGTTTGAGCCTCTGAGGGATGATGCTGTTGGAACTGCTCTGGCTTCAAAGAGCATGTCTGTGTTACAGGAGTTGGCCATATCCCATAAGTGACACAAAATGAGTATTAGAAAAATAATTTTGGGTTACTAACGTTACCCTGGTTCTGTAAGAACACGAGTGAGATGTTTTACCTCTTTTCCCTGCTAGCAAGAGCGCAATGAAGAGAGGCATGTTTGAGAATGACCTGGCGAGTGGCTCCCTTTATGGAGGACAATGCAGACATATAATATATGGTTGTGAATGCTGAGGTCATTGACAACTATTTTGGGTACAGAGGAATGAGTGTCAATAGAGCTGCTCCTTTATCGATTAGAACAGAGGACTGTGATGTTTACTCAATGGCGTGGAGATCGATGCCTCTTCTCTGTTTGACCAACTTGTTTGTCAGTTTGGCTTTAGATATCTGAAAAGAAACAGACAAACCAGCACACTGTTCTTGCCAGTAGTACTGTTGATTCAGTTTTTGTATTGGCCTATCAAATAATGTATTTATTTATATCAAATCAAATTTATTTATATAGCCCTTCTTACATCAGCTGATATATCAAAGTGCTGCAATGCAGAAAATGTAGAACTTGCAGTGTATTTGAGATTTAAAATAGCTTCTAAATCTGTGATAACACTTTAACATATCAGACATGATTTTGTCCAAAAATGTATCAACCCCTACAAATACGTCCATTAATTATAATCCAGACAATAATTCACATTCCCTGTTGCTGCAGGATTATTTTCCTGCTGAAGCAAACTGGCTCCAATTAAGAGCCTACATCTCTAGCTCTACTTTCACTCGCTCAGCCTCTCTCTCCCTTATTCCTCTAAAAGAGCATATTTTCTCCTTTTAAGGAAGACGGACCGTATTCGGTCCCCAAACCTGACTGAGTGTGTTTATCTTCCCTTCCAGCACAGAGAAAGAGGCGGAGGAGAGGATAGAGGGTTGTTGTGTAATGGGGTGACTGGCGAGAATCTAGAGGACATAAAACAGAGAAATGTCACAGGACTGCAGGCTCCTCCACTTTGGGGTCTGTAGTGTAGTACGCGAGGCCAGGGACCCTCACTCCTTTCCTGTGTGTAAATCTGTCAAAGGGTCAGGGGTTAAGGAGAGAAGCTTCCGGAGGTATGCAAATATTGCTCTTGGGAAACAGGGGAGTACTATAACATTACTGCTCCCTGCTGTGCTTCTCTTTACTCTCTCATGGTTAGGATTAAAGGATAGATTGAAAGATAATGTTGTTTTTAAAGTGTGTTCCTTTTATACCTTCCTAATATCAACAAAGGATAGGCAGGCCATATGTTTTGGCACAAACTAAATATTGTAGACCTGTAAGTAAAATGTATGCACGCATGACTGTAAGTCGCTTTGGGAAAAAAGTGTCTGCTAAGTTACATACTGTATATTATTATTATATTATGTTTGTGTGGCCGTGTGTGGTCGCTCGTCAAAAGGAAGAGTGGGGTGTTGCCAGAGTGGTGTGTTGCCAGAGATTACTGGATGGGGACTTTAGAAGCTTGGGACACACTTCAAACCGTCTCCCTTTTGTGAGTTCTATTCCCAGCATCTGTTGAGGGGTTTGAAAGCATTTCCTGTCCCTTTTTTTATCCTTAATGACATAGAAGCTTCTCTTTGAAGACACGAGTCCTTGTTACATGTGATTAGCCTCTTTTACAGTCGGGTGATAAAGCGCTAAATGACTGTCTGCTTCCTTGTGAAATGATTTCAATACAAAACAGACACAGAAAATCTTTGTATACAGCACTAATTACACCCAATCTTGTCTAATCAAATTCTATGTTCTGGTCAAAAGTAGTGCACTAGGGAATAAGATATATTTTGTCTGTCTCTGTCTATGGAAGTTATTGAGATGCATCTTTGTAAGATAGTGGAAAAGTCTTGTCATGGGGTGCGAATCATCAGGCATCAGATGGAATCAGATGCAATATTGTGGTATTTATAGTGCATTCAGAAAGTATTCACACCTCTTGACTTTTCAACATTTTGTTGTGTTACAAAGTGGGATTCAAAAATGATTTATTTGTCATTTTTTGTCAACGATCTACACACAATACTCTATAAAAATTAAAACATTTGTAAAAAATGAATGATAAACAAAACACAAATATATTTTGATTAAATAAGTATTCAATCCCCTGAATCAATTCATGTCAGAATAACCTTTGGCAGCGATTACAGCTGTGAGTCTTTCCGGTTAAGTCTCTAAGAGCTTTCCACACCTGGATTTGTGCAATATTTGCCATTTTTCTTTTCAAAATTCTTTAAGCTAGGTTGAATTGTTTGTTGATCATTGCTAGACAACCATTTTCAGGCCTTGCCATATACAGTATTTTCAAGCAGATTTAAGTCAAAACTGTAACTTGGCCACTCAGGAACATTCACTGTCTTCTTGGTAAGCAACTCCAGTGTAGATTTGGCCTTGTGTTTTTGGTTATTGTCCCGCTGAAAAGGTGAATTAATCTCCCAGTGTCTGGTAGAAGGCAGACTGAACCAGGTTTTGCGCCAGGATTTTGGCTGTGCTTAGCTCCATTGCGTTTTTTTTTATCCTGAAAAACTCCCCAGTCCTTAACGACTACAATTATACCCATAACATGATGCAGCCACCACCCTGCTTGAAAATATGGAGAGTAGTACTCTAATGTGCTGTATTTGATTTTCCCCAAACAAAACTTTTTATTCAAGACAAAACCTTCATTGCTTTGCCACATTTTTTGCAGTATTACTTCAGTGCCTTGTTGCAAACAGGATGCATGTTTTGGAATATTTTTATTCTGTACAGGCTTCCTTCTATTCAGCCTGTCAATTAGGTTAGTATGTGGAGTAACTACAATGTAGTTGATCCATCCTAAGTTTTCTCCTATCACATCCATTAAACTCTGTAACTATTTTAAAGTCACCATTAGCCTCATTGTGAAATCCCTTAGCAGTTTCCTTTTTAATCTTTGTAGTGACTGGAAGTATTGATACACCATCCAAAGTGTAATTAATAACTTCACCATGCTCAAAGAGATATTCACTGTCTGCTTTATTTTTACCCATCTACCAATCTACCCTTGAACACGGCAGGTAAAACCGCTCCCCGTGCACCGATGACATGGATGTCAATTAAGGCAGTCCCCCGCACCTACCTGTTTCAGAGGGGTTGGGTTAAATCCGGAAGACACATTTGGTTAAATGCATTCAGTTGAGCAACAGACTAGGTATCCCCTTTCCCTTTCCCAATAGGTGCTCGACTGAGGGGCGATACAGCTACTTGTAATCATGTTAAACACTATTATTGCAGACTGAGTCCATGCAACTTATTATTATGTGACATGTTAAGCACACTTTTACTCCTGAACCTATTTAGGCTTGCCATAACAAAGGGGTTGAATAATTTTTGACTCAAGACATTTCAGCATTTCATTTGTAATTAATTTGTAAAAAATTCTAAAAACAGAATTCCAGTTGTAGGGTATTGTGTGTTGGCCAGTGCCCCACAAAATCTCAATTGAATCCATCTCACATGCTGTTTAAAAATATATATATTTTTATTAAACCTTTATTTAACTAGTCAAGTAAGTTAAGAACAAATTATTATTTACAATGACAGCCTACCCCGGCCAAACCCTAACCCGGATGACGCTGGGCCAATTGTGCGCCGCTTTATGGGAATCCCAATCACGGCCGGTTGTGATACAGCCTAGAATCAAACCAGGGTCTGTAGTGACGCCTCTAGCACTGAGATGCAGTGCCTTAGTCTGCTGTGCCATTCAGGAGCCCAAACACAACAGGCTGTAACACAACATAATGTCAAGGGGTGTGAATACTCTCTGAAGGCACTGTATTTACAGGTGCAGAGGGTGAACCGTAACCATGGATATTAACAAAACGTTGACTAACACTGATATATAAACATAGACTATCAAAATCATAAAGAGTAATATAAATGGGATTATCCTACATGCACCTTAACCCTACCAGTCCCAAGACCTGTATTTCATTGATCTGACTTTAATTTATCTGCATGTATTTACATTGAGTTTGAGTTTATATTATTTTTACAGGGACAGTGCACATTAATCAACGTTTCAGTTAAAGTGCCGGTTTTAGCCAGCCAGCTAATTTTCAACCGCAGCCCCTGGGCAGGTTATTAAAAACAATTACAATATAGACAATAGCAACATAGGACAAGCAAGACATAGCATACAGACAGAGCAGAATAGGACAAGCAAGACGTAGCATACAGACAGAGCAACATAGAACAAAAAGCAGCAAGACAAAATTCATAAAAGCAACAAAGTGTTTCCACACCTCACAAGTTACAGACAACAGACATGGAAAGCGGCAACACACAGCTAGGGACCATGTTCACAAATCTGATCGACCTTTAGCCATGTCTTCAAGCATTTTGTGAAAGTGTGATATGTGGTGCAGTTATGTGTGTCTGATGGCAGTGTATTCCAGACATGGGAAGCTCTCACAGAGAAAACTGATTTACTAAAGGTGCTTTTCCTTAAGAGAACTATACAGTCACCTCTCGTAGCGGACCTTGTGGATCTGCTGCCATATGTTTGGGTTTTCTGTTTAACAAAAATACTGAGTGGAGGGGGAGCCAGGCCATTTAGGATCTTGAATACAAGACATGCATCGGTGTATTGCACAAGATTTTCCCAACTCAGGAGCTCATGCTTTCTGAGGATGTAACAGTGATGATGGCTATTGGGCTTCCTATCAAGCACTTTGAGAGCCTGTTTGTAGACAGACTGAATATGTCTTAATGTTGTACAGCAAGCTTGGGCCCAACTAGTCAAGCAGTATGTTAAATGGGGGAGTATGATAGATTTGAAGTACAGTTTTGCTACCTCTGTAGTCAAACAATTTCGTATAAATCGGAAATTAGCTAGGTTGAATTTAGTTATTTGAATGACCTTTTTCACATGCTTTTTAAAAGAGAGTTTGGAATCAAGTATGATGCCAAGGTACTTAAAATCAGATACCACCTGGAGCTTCTCCCCTGACACATAGACATCTGGCTCAGTAGCATCTGTTGCCCTCTTTGTGAAGAACATGCAAACTGTTTTTTTTTTCACATTGAGATGGAAACATGAGTCACTGAGCCACTTTGTAATCTGGACCATTACAGAGTTCTTGTGCAGCTTGTTGTTTGCTCTTTCCATGCACATATATGACTGTATCATCTGCATACATTTGAACTTCAGACCCAGTACAGACAGAAGGCAGATCATTAATGTACAGGCTGAACAGGAGGGCCCCCAGTATTGACCCTTGGGGCACGCCCACATCATAGCTAAGAGTGGACGACAGCTCATTGCTCACTCTGACACACTGACTTCTGCCTTCAAGGTATGATTTCATCCATCTCAAGGCATCAGGGGAAAAGTTCAACTTGGACAATTTTGCGATGAGAATCTCATGGTTAACAGTATCAAAAGCCTTCCTTAGGTCCAGAAACACAGCCCCAACAGCGCCCCCTTTGTCCATCTTGGACTTCACATTTTTCAGAAGAAAGCAGTTGGCCGTTTCTGTGGAGCGTTTTGCTCTGAAGCCAAACTGCATGGAGTGTAATGTGAAGGGGCTGTTGTTGAGGTGGGCAAGTTGTTCTGCTACACACTTTTCAACAACCTTTGACACCACAGGTAGTATACTAATGGGCCCGTAGTTACTCACGTCAGCAGGGTCGCCTGATTTAAAGATGGCCTTTATTATGGCCGACTTCCATACCCTTGGAAACACCCCGAGACCAATAGATGTGATGGTGACCTTAGTAATGGGGCCAATGAGTGACTCTGTAGTTTTTAAGAAAGGTAGAGTCTAGCCCAAACACATCTTTGGCTTTAGAGTTCTTTAGTGAGCTAATGACCTTGTTCACCTTTGACTCAGAAACCTCCCTTATGATGAAGACAGGTTGAGCATCATTTACTAGCACTGAGCCCAAGAAACCAGTGGAGGGGTTCTGTGTCAGTACCCTGACAGAGTCAATAAAGTAGGAATTGAAGGCTATTGCTATTTCGACTGCATCCTGTGTTAGATTGTTATTCACCATGATTTCTAGTCTTTTTGTAGTGTTACTATGGTATTTCCCTGTTAACTTTTTTAGATTCTCCCAGATCAGTTTAGAATTTCCCTTTGCTTCACCAATTATGCTAATAAAAAAGTTTGTCTTGGTCTGTCTGATTTCTTTCATCACCTTATTTCTCAACATGGTAAACCTACGTCTGTCATGCTCTAATTTGGATCTTAGGGCTATTTTTAGAGCATAATCTCGTTCTTTCATCAATTTCCAGATTTCTCCATTTAGCCAAGGAAGAGTGCTCTTTTGGCCAGGTTTGGATTTTATTTTATTTAGGAAACCATTTATTGTAGTCTGGATTGTGGATAGAAAAACTTGACTATCAGCTTCCACATTTGTATAGGACAAGAGATCATTCCAGTTAATTCTCTTAATTGCGTTTTCAAAATAGCTTAATTCACTCTTAGGTATTCTTAGTTGATCTGGCTTTCTAACAGTAGAGATGTTAAACCTGCTCTTAGACAGCTTTCTGGCTATAAGTGTCAGATTATGATCAAATAGCCCAGTAACCATATTGAATGATTTAGTCACTCTCTCTGGTTAATTACTGAACACCAAATCAATCTGTGTTTTAGAGCAACAAGTCACCCTGGTTGGCCCTTTAACTAGCTGTGTAAGGTCAAAGGTATTAGTGATCCGTTTGAGGATTTTCCTACAAAACTTGTCTTCATAATTATTGTTAAAATCTACAATTAAGATTACCTCTTTCCCAAAGTCACATTCCCTAAGCATGTTATTAAACTGATCAAAAAACACACTTTTGGTGGAAGGTGGCCTATACATTCCAATAAGGGTAAAAGACATTTGGGGAGAACGTGTAACGTTCAGGCCAATACATTCTAGTTCATTATCACATGACCACTCAATTTGTTTACATCGGATATGTGCTTTAATGTAAATCATCACACCCCCTCCTCTTCCTTCAATCCTGTCTCTTCTGAAAACATTGTAGCCAATCACAGTCAAAGCAGCATATGGAGAGTTTTTATGGAGCCGTGTCTCTGAGAGGCAGAGGAAGTCAAGGTTGGAGTCTGTGAGTAGATGTTGAATTTGTCACTTTTTGAAATGACACTACGAATGTTCAAGAAAAAGAAAAAAAAAAAAAAGTTACATTTTTGGTGTTTTCTGAAAGCTGGGTTTAGGCCGTTTTGTTTTGTTTTGACCAGGGGCAGTTCGGCAGCGCAATTAACAATCCCTCCCGCCTGCACTGGATGCGGGGAACTAATTAAAACAGCTTGCGTACCAGAAGCAGAGTCAGGGATCATTTATAGTGACTTGGGTATGTTTGAAGAGTCAAAATCTATCCTGGAGCCGGGTGAGTCGAGAGAAACCATGGTACCATAGCACTCACCCTCTTCCACAGCGGCGACGATCAGTGGACAAGGCCATCCACCGCTTTCCACTCCGGTGCGTATCGCTGGATCGGTGATGTTGGGCCCAGGATTGAGTTGCACATCCCCGGAGAGCAGGAGGGTAGTGAACAGGTAGTTTAACAGTTTCCGATAAATGTTGGACTTGTGTTTGTTACGCCTAAGCGGTTCAGTAGAATAGGGAGCGAGATAGACTTGGCCATTATTCAGAACATTATGGTACGCTGTGTACTGTCTGCTCCCGTGGAACGGTGAACCAATGTGTTTGGTGTTGATATTCTCCGGCAGTAGATTTGTATCATCCCAGCAAGGACGCACTGAGATTATCAGTAGAGTGCTGTAAGTACATAAATTGTTGTTGAAATTAATATCCAACTAGTCAGTGAAAACTGTGTGGAGTTAAGAACAAATTCTTATTTTTTAATGACGGCCTAGGATCAGTGGGTTAACTGCCTTGTTCAGGGGCAGAATAACAGATTTTTCTAGGGATGGTTTTACAATTTTTTGCAAAAAAACCCTAACTTTACTCAGTACTTTGTTGAAGCACCTTTGGCAGCGATTACAGGATCAACTGTGTGGAGTTTGAAGTTTGTGACAGCAACTATGTGATCTTATTACAGTAATAGAGTGCCTTCGGAAAGTATTCAGACCCCTTGACTTTTTCCACATTTTGTTAGGATAACGCCTTATTCTAAAATTGATTGAATAATTTTTTCCCCCTCATCAATTTGCACACAATACCCCATAATGACAAAGCAGAAACTGAAATATTACATTTACATGAGAAATCAGACCCTTTACTGCTTTGTTGAAACACCTTTGGCAGCGATTACAGCCTTGAGTCTTCTTGGGTATTACGCTACAAGCTTGGCACACCTGTTTTTGGGGAGTTTTTCCCATTCTTCTCTGCAGATCCTCTCAATCTCTGTCAGGTTGGATGGGGTCTATCCAGAGATGTTAGATCGGGTTCAAATCCAGGCTCTGGCTGGGCCACTCAAGGACATTCAGAGACTTGTCCCGAAGCCACTCCAGTGTTGTCTTGGCTGTGTGCTTTGGGTCATTGTAATGTTGGAAGGTGAACCTTCGCCCCAATCTGAGGTCCTGAGCGCTCTGGATCAGGTTACGTTAAGGATCTCGCTGTACTTTGCTCCGTTCATCTTTGCCTCGATCCTGAGTAGTCTCCCAGTCCCTGCCACTGAAAAACAACCCCACAGCATGATGCTGTCACCACCATGCTTCACCGTAGGGATAGGGCCAGGTTTCCTCCAGGCGTGACACTTGGCATTCAGGCCAAGGAGTTCAATCTTGGTTTCATCAGACCAGAGAATCTTGTTTCTCATGGTCTGAGAGTCTTTAGGTGCCTTTGGGCAAACTCCATGCAGGCTGTCATGTGCCTTTTACTGAGGAGTGGCTTCCGTCTGGCCACTCTTCCATAAAGGCCTGATTGGTGGAGTGCTGCAGAGATGGTTCTCCCATCTCCACAGAGGAATTCTAGATCTCTGTCAGAGTGACCATCGGGTTCTTGGTCAAATCGCTGTCCAAGACCCTTCTCCCCTGATTTCTCAGTTTGGACGAGCGGCCAGCTCTAGGAAGAGTCTTGATGGTTCCAAACTTCTTCCATTTAAGAATGATGGAGGCCACTGTGTTTTTGGGGACTTGCTGCAGGATGTTTTTGGTACCCTTCCCCAGATCTGTGCCTCGACACAATCCTGTTTCGGAGCTCTATGGACAATTCCTTCAACCTCATGGCTTGGTTTTTGCTCTAACATTCACTGTCAACTGTAGGACCTTATATAGACAGGTGTGTGCCTTTCCAAGCATGTCAAATTAATTGAATTTACCACAGGTGGACTCCAATTAACTTTTAGAAACATTTCAAGGATGATCAAAGGAAACAGGATGCACCTGCACTCAATTTCGAGTCTCATAGTAAAGGGTCTGAATACTTATGTAAAAAAGGTATTTCTGCTTGTAATTTTCAATACATTTGCAAACATTTCTAAAATCCTTTTTTCGTTTTGTCATCATTGTGTGTAGATTGCTGAGGATTTCTATTTATTTAATTGATTTTAGAAGGCTGTAATGTAATAAAATGTGAAAAAAGTCTAGGGGTCTGAATAGTTGCCGAATGCACTGTATAGAGACTATGTCTTGAAATTACATATCATCTTCTATGTAGAATAACCCCTAACCTTCTAACAACTGTTGTGTAGCTTGTGAGAGTCATAGAGCCAAACATTACATGTGTGTTTGTGAGATTTTCAGCTTTTCGTAGAAATCTTTTAATATGGTTTGTAGCTCAAATCATTCGGACTCTTCAGACATTTCTGTAAAAAGAAACGCCTAACAAGTCCTCAACTGGCAGCTTCATTAAATACTGTAGTACCCGCAAAACACCAGTCTCAACATCAACAGTGAAGAGGCGACACCGGGATGCTGGCCTTCTAGGCAGAGTTGCAAAGAAAATGCCATATCTCAGACTGGCCAATAAATAAAAAAGATTAAGATCAGTAAAAGCACACAGACACTGGACAGAGGAACTGCCAAGAAGGCCAGCATTCCGGAGTCACCTCTTCACTGTTGACGGTGAGACTGGTGTTTTGCTGGTACTATTTAATGAAGCTACCAGTTGAGGACTTGTGAAGCGTCTGTTTCTCAAACTAGACACTCAAATGTACTTGTCCTCTTGCTGAGTTGTGCACCCACTCCTCTTTCTATTCTGGTTAGAGCCAGTTTGCTCTGTTCTGTGAAGGGAGTAGTACACAGCTTTGTACGAGATCTTCAGTTTCTTGGCCATTTCTTTCATAGAATAGCCTTCCTTTCTTGAATAGACTGAGTTTCAGAAGAAAGTTCTTTGTTTTTGGCCATTTTGAGCCTGTAATGGAACCCACAAAATGCTGATGCTTCAGATACTCATCTAGTCTAAAGAAGGACAGTTTTATTGCTTCTTTAATCAGAACAACAGTTTTCAGCTGTGCTAACATAATTGCAAAAGAGTTTTCTAACGATCAATTAGCCTTTTTAAATTACAAACTTGAATTAGCTAACAAAACATGCCATTGGAACACAGGAGTGATGGTTGCTGATAATAGGCCTCTGTACGCCTATGTAGATATTCCATTCAAAATCAAATGTTTCCAGCTACAATAGTAATTTACAACATTAACAATGTCTACACTGTATTTCTGGTCAATTGTATGTTATTTTAATAGACAACAAATGTGTTTTTCTTTAAAAAACAAAGACATTTCTAAGTGACCCCAAACTTTTGAACGGTAGTGTATATTATTTAGTACATGTAAAGACAAGATTGAGAATAGTCTGATGGGGAAGAGTATTATCACTTGTGAATGATGCCCAGTAGTCTAAGAAACAGAGCATAATTTCCCCCCTACTTTTTCAAATCAGAGTCACATGCATCATGTAGCCTAGCCCATTGACAAGGTTTGTATCACAACCTTATCAATGGCCTAATAACTCTGGAACAGGGTTAGAGAGCCCATAGCCTACAGAGCCTGGTGAAACGTGTTATTATAAGCCCATTCATTGTGCAATTTCGTGTGAAAATAACATTTTGACTGGCCACTAATTAAAAGAGGATCCCAGCTTTCTCGTGCTGCTAGATTTATTTCTCAATTCTTAAAATGATACACATTCATCCTCTTTACGATCGGTGTAGCCTACCTGAGCTATTCTAGTTCAGTCCAGTCTACGGGTGACATATTTTTTTGTTGTGGGACATTCAAAATAAAAAATAAACACCAGATTAAATTGAGAATAGGAGGACCTGTTTCAAATAATCACTTTGTTACCCGTTCAACACCGAATGTGTGCATGTGTGCACTCCCTCGGAAATCGTTCAGGGAAAATATACTTTCTGTTTTATTCAGCTATGATCAATTGTGTTCTTCTTACTATACAATAATATAAAATAATGCCACAGGAATTATAAGCAAGTCTTGCCTGCAAAATGTACTAGTGTAGCCCACAGATATATTGTATCGCCTGATCAGGGCCTAACATATGAATATGCAATTCTGTTATTCTGAAATAGGCTTCATTTTCTTCTTCATATCGCAATGTTTCTTTAGACCTGCCTAAAATAAATAATGGATTTATTGAGATGGTGTAGGATATATTACATTGATTTATTACGTTTCTTAAAATGTAGATGTTCCTAATTAAACCTCTACGGGATCGGTGTCCCCCCTGTGGGATGGTTGAGCTAACGTAGGCTAATGTGATTAGCATGAGGTTGTAAGTACAAAGAAAATTTCCTAGGACATAGACATTTCTGATATGGGCAGAAAGCTTAAATTCTTGTTAATGTATCTACACTGTCCAATTTAAAGTAGCTATTACAGTGAAATAATACCATGCTATTATTTGGGGAGAGTGGACAGTTAAGAACTTGAAAATGTATCAATAAACCAATTAGGCACATTTGGACAGTCTTGAAACAACATTTTGAACAGAAATGCAATGGTTCATTGACTCAGTCTAAAAGTTTGCACATACACTATTGCCATCTAGTGGCCAACATCTAATTTGCGCCTTGATTCCTTAGTTATACAGTGGGGCAAACAAGTATTTAGTCAGCCACCAATTGTGCAAGTTCTCCCACTTAAAAAGATGAGAGGCCTGTAATTTGCATCATAGGTACACTTCAACTATGACAGACAAAATGAGAATTCACATTGTAGGATTTTTTATGAATTTATTTGCAAATTATGGTGGAAAATAAGTATTTGGTAATCTACAAACAAGCAAGATTTCTGGCTCTCACAGACCTGTAACTTCTTCCTCTGTCCTCCACTCGTTACCTGTATTAATGGCACCTGTTTGAACTTGTTATCAGTATAAAAGACACCTGTCCACAAACAGTCACACTCCAAACTCCACTATGGCCAAGACCAAAGAGCTGTCAAAGGACACCAGAAACAAAATTGTAGACCTGCACCAGTCTGGGAAGACTGGTGCATTTTAGGAAATGGAAGACATACAAGACCACTGATAATCTCCCTCGATCTGGGGCTCCACGCAAGATCTCACCCCGTGGGGTCAAAATGAGCACAAGAATGGTGAGCAAAAATCCCAGAACCACACGGGGGGACCTAGTGAATGACCTGCAGAGAGGTGGGACCAAAGTAACAAAGCCTACCATCAGTAACACACTATGCCGTCAGGGACTCAAATCCTGCAGTGCCAGACGTGTGCCCCTGCTTAAGCCAGTACATGTCCAGGCCCGTCAGAAGTTTGCTAGAGAGCATTTGGATGATCCAGAAGAAGATATGGAGAATGTCATATGGTCAAATGAAACCAAAATATAACTTTTTGGTAAATACTCAACTCGTCGTGTTTGGAGGACAAAGAATGCTGAGTTGCCTCCAAAGAACACCATACCTACTGTGAAGCATGGGGGTGGAAACATCATGCTTTGGGGCTGTTTTTCTGCAAAGGGACCAGGACGACTGATCCGTGTCAAGGAAAGAATGAATGGGGCCATGTATCATGAGATTTTGAGTGAAAACCTCCTTCCATCAGCAAGGGCATTGAAGATGAAATGTGGCTGGGTCTTTCAGCATGACAATGATCCCAAACACACCGCCTGGGCAACGAAGGAGTGGCATCGTAAGAAGCATTTCAAGGTCCTGGAGTGGCCTAGCCAGTCTCCAGATCTCAACCCCATAGAAAATCTTTGGAGGGAGTTGAAAGTCCATGTTGCCCAGCAACAGCCCCAAAACATCACTGCTCTAGAGGAGATCTGCATGGAAGAATGGGCCAAAATACCAGCAACAGTGTGTGAAAACCTTGTGAAGACTTACAAAAAACGTGTGAACTCTGTCATTGCCAACAAAGGGTATATAACAAAGTATTGAGAAACTTTTGTTATTGACCAAATACTTATTTTCCACCATAATTTGCAAATATATTCATTAAAAATCCTACAATGTGATTTTCTTGATTTTTTTCCCCTCATTTTGTCTGTCATAGTTGAAGTGTACCTATGAAGAAAACATACAGGCCTCTCTCATCTTTTTAAGTGGGAGAACTTGCACAATTGGTGGCTGACTAAATACTTTTTTGCCCCACTGTATATTGACCTTTGTCTTGCATTTCAAAGATGAAAAAATATTAACGTTTTTTTCTTTGTATTATCTTTTACCAGATCTAATGTGTTTTATTCTCCTACATTAATTTCAATTTCCACAAACTTCAAAGTGTTTCCTTTCAAATGGTATCAAGAATAAGCATATCATTGCTTCAGGTCCTGAGCTACAAGAAGTTAGATTTGGGTATGTTTTTTTAGGTGAAAATTGAAAAAGGGGTTTGATCCTTAAGATGTTCACACCTGACCTCTTGATTACGACACTTTGAATTAGAAGTGTTCATTATACCATCCCCTAGCAACAGGTTGCACTGCATATTCATAGCACAGAATAATGTCAGTTCACATCTCTTAAAATAGCTTTGTGGATTACCCTTGTAGAAAAGTCTAAGCTAAATTTGTCTTTACACAGGATACACAGGATACTTCTATTTGGCATGGATTTCTTTTGTTTTTTGGGTTGTTGCGGCTGTTGAAACAAATTTAAATAATAAGAGTCATCTTGAAACCACAGAATTTAGAACACATTTTGTTAACGGGGTATTTTCTGAATATTCAGTTGAATAATAATTTTAAATTCAGCGGGCTCACAATACTCCACCTTAGACAAACTGCTGAATGTCTAAACAAGGTACACTCTTTTTGTAGGGCATTATGCAATCAGTGTTTCCAACATGCTTTTCTAGGTACAGTACGGTGTAAAAATAGAGACAGAAAAATGTGTAGGGGGTATCCACTCCAGCTAAACAATGCCAAGGAAAACACTAATTGCCAATGAGTGTTTTACATGTCCTTACAATGACAATATGAATCCCATTTATTTACCTCCTCCTCTGTCCCCCCAGGTCCAAAGACCTGATCAAGGAGGCCATCTTGGACAATGACTTCATGAAGAACCTGGAGCTGTCTCAGATCCAGGAGATCGTGGACTGCATGTACCCTGTGGAGTATGGCAAAGACAGCTGCATCATCAAGGAGGGTGATGTGGGCTCATTGGTCTACGTCATGGAAGGTACATACAGTATCTTTACTCACTCCCTGCATCACACACTGAGATTTGTACTTCTGGCATTGGGGTTTTGTGAGGTTGTGTGAGGCTCTAAAATGTTCTTGTTGTTGTTGTTGTTGTTTGAAACAGGATTGGATAACCATAAGTGGGAATAACCATTACAGTTACAGTGCTTTGCAAAAGTGTTCATCCCCTTTGGTGTTTTCGCTATTTTGTTGCATTGGAACCTGTAGTTTAAATTGATTTTTATTTATTTAATTTAATGTAATGGACATACACAAAATAGTTTTAATTGGTGAAGTGAAATGAAAATAATAATTTTCAAAAAATTCTAAAATATAAACAATGTAAAAGTGGTGCGTGTGTATGTACTCACCCCTTTTGCTATAAAGCCCCTAAATAAAATCTGGTGCAACCAATTTCCTTGAGAAGTCACATAATTAGTTAAATAAAGTCCACCTGTGTGCAATCTAAGTGTCACATGATCTCAGTATATATACACCTGTTCTGAAAGGCCCCAGAGTCTGAAACACCACTAAGCAAGCGGCACCACCAAGCAAGCGGCACCATGAAGTCCAAGGAGCTCTCTAAACAGGCCAGGGACAAAGTTGTGGAGAAGTACAGATTAGGGTTGGGTTATAAAAAAATATCAGAAACTTTGAACATCCCACGGAGCACCATTAAATCCATTATTAAAAATGGAAAGAATATGGAACCACAACAAACCTGCCAAGAGAGGACCACCCATCAAAACTCACAGACCAGGCAAGGAGGGCATAAATCAGAGAGGCAACAAAGAGACCAAAGATAACCCTGAAGGAGCTGCAAAGCTCCACTGCGGAGATTGGAGTATCTGTCCACAGGACCACTTTAAGCCATACACTCTGCAGAGCTTGGCTTTAAGGAAGAGTGGCCAGAAAAAAAGACATTGCTTAAAGAAATAAATAAGCAAACACTTTTGGTGTTCTTCAAAAGGCATGTGGGAAACTCCCCAAACATATGGAAGAAGGTACTCTGGGAAGATGAGACTAAAATCAAGCTTTTTGGCCACCAAGGAAAATGCCGTCTGGCGTAAACCCAAGACCTCTCATCACACCAAGAACACCAACCCTAAATTGAAATTTGATGGTGTCAGCATCATGCTATGGGGATGTTTTTCATCGGCAGGTACTGGGAAACTGGTCAGAATTGAAGGAATGATGGATGGCGCTAAATACGGGGAAATTCTTGAGGGGAAACATGTTTCAGTCTTCCAGAGATTTGAGACTGGGATGGAGGTTCACCTTCCAGCAGGACAATCACCCTAAGCATACCGCTAAAGCAACACTCAAATGATTTAAGGGGAAACATTTAAATGTTTTGGAGTGGCCTTGTCAAAGCCCACACCTCAATTCAATTGAGAATCTGTGGTATGATTTAAACATTGCTGTACACCAGTGGAACCCATCCAACTTGAAGGAGCTGGAGCAGTTTTGCCTTGAAGAATGGGGGGGTGTGAATAGTTATGCACGCTCAAGTTTTCATTTTTTTTTGTCTTATTTCTTGTTTGTTTTCACAATAAAAAAAATATTTTGCATCTTCAAAGTGGTAGGCATGTTGTGAAAAGCAAATGATACAACCCCCCCCCCCCCAAAAAAAAATCTATATTAATTCCAGGTTGTGAAGCAACAAAATATGAAAATTGCCCAGGGGGGTGAATACTTTCGCAAGCCACTGTAGAGTTTGACCAGTCTGTCCAGACTGGATCTCAAGGGATTTTGGAATGGGCCGTTTAGTTAAAATGAGATATTTTCTGATCTTTTCAGACACAAAAAGTTGTCTATATGGCTCCATTCCAGAATTCTAGAATAGCCTGGGTCTTTTCTGGAAAGGAAGAAGAACTCAGAAAGATTTATTTGTCTAGGACTTTTTTATACAATGTCATTGTGGCAAAGCATTTAAGCGACTTTAGGGGATCTTGACAATGACAAAGGCAATGTACTGCACTATAAACCTCCACAGACCCATAGTAATGGAAAACATATACGTTTTGTTTGGTGTTATATTCTCTGCCTCTCTGTGGGGGGATACTTCTCAGAAATGAATGTGTATGTGTGTGTAATAGTTACAGTGACATTTCAAGTTAATTGAAGCGGTTATTGTTTGATGCCACTGGAGGAGCATTTACAGTGCCTTGCGAAAGTATTCGGCCCCCTTGAACTTTGCGACCTTTTGCCACATTTCAGGCTTCAACCATAAAGATATAAAACTGTATTTTTTTGTGAAGAATCAACAACAAGTGGGACACAATCATGAAGTGGAACGACATTTATTGGATATTTCAAACTTTTTTAACAAATCAAAAACTGAAAAATTGGGCGTGCAAAATTATTCAGCCCCCTTAAGTTAATAATTTGTAGCGCCACCTTTTGCTGCGATTACAGCTGTAAGTCGCTTGGGGTATGTCTCTATCAGTTTTGCACTTCGAGAGACTGACATTTTTTCCCATTCCTCCTTGCAAAACAGCTCGAGCTCAGTGAGGTTGGATGGAGAGCATTTGTGAACAGCAGTTTTCAGTTCTTTCCACAGATTCTCGATTGGATTCAGGTCTGGACTTTGACTTGGCCATTCTAACACCTGGATATGTTTATTTTTGAACCATTCCATTGTAGATTTTGCTTTATGTTTTGGATCATTGTCTTGTTGGAAGACAAATCTCCGTCCCAGTCTCAGGTCTTTTGCAGACTCCATCAGGTTTTCTTCCAGAATGGTCCTGTATTTGGCTCCATCCATCTTCCCATCAATTTTAACCATCTTCCCTGTCCCTGCTGAAGAAAAGCAGGCCCAAACCATGATGCTGCCACCACCATGTTTGACAGTGGGGATGGTGTGTTCAGCTGTGTTGCTTTTACGCCAAACATAACGTTTTGCATTGTTGCCAAAAAGTTCAATTTTGGTTTCATCTGACCAGAGCACCTTCTTCCACATGTTTGGTGTGTCTCCCAGGTGGCTTGTGGCAAACTTTAAATGACACTTTTTATGGATATCTTTAAGAAATGGCTTTCTTCTTGCCACTCTTCCATAAAGGCCAGATTTGTGCAATATACGACTGATTGTTGTCCTATGGACAAAGTCTCCCACGTCAGCTGTAGATCTCTGCAGTTCATCCAGAGTGATCATGGGCCTCTTGGCTGCATCTCTGATCAGTCTTCTCCTTGTATGAGCTGAAAGTTTAGCGGGACAGCCAGGTCTTGGTAGATTTGCAGTGGTCTGATACTCCCTCCATTTCAATATTATCGCTTGCACAGTGCTCCTTGGGATGTTTAAAGCTTGGGAAATCTTTTTGTATCCAAATCCGGCTTTAAACTTCTTCACAACAGTATCTCGGACCTGCCTGGTGTGTTCCTTGTTCTTCATGATGCTCTCTGCGCTTTTAACGGACCTCTGAGACTATCACAGTGCAGGTGCATTTATACGGAGACTTGATTACACACAGGTGGATTGTATTTATCATCATTAGTCATTTAGGTCAACATTGGATCATTCAGAGATCCTCACTGAACTTCTGGAGAGAGTTTGCTGCACTGAAAGTAAAGGGGCTGAATAATTTTGCACGCCCAATTTTTCAGTTTTTGATTTGTTAAAAAAGTTTGAAATATCCAATAAATGTCGTTCCACTTCATGATTGTGTCCCACTTGTTGTTGATTCTTCACAAAAAAATACAGTTTTATATCTTTATGTTTGAAGCCTGAAATGTGGCAAAAGGTCGCAAAGTTCAAGGGGGCCAAATACTTTCGCAAGGCACTGTATTTTATACAGGCCACTGATTTAATTTATGCAATCTGTAGCAGTGTTTATGGATTCCTTATTGGATGAAAAATTGGTAACTGGGTGTTTTCCTAGAAAGACAAAACAGAAGTCTATATATTCTGCAAGAGAGAATGATTGAATACCAAGTTTTAGTGTTCTTGATTAAATGAACCCAAACAGGCGTTTGCACTCTTTAGATCAGGGCATGGGAGGAATCCCTGTCACTGCCAATGCTGACGGAATATATTTGTATTGATAATATAAATCACATAAAGTCCCAACATCACTGAAATAGCTGCACAAACTGTACAATGAAAAATGACCAAGATTGAGAATGATGGAAAAATGTCAGGGACACATTTGCATTGTGGTCGTCTAGCTCAGCTAATCCATGTAGGCTACTGTGCAGCGAAATAGTGTTGAAGGAAGTACACTCTCTTGACTGATCTTTCTCATTGTCACTGACACTGATGGCTCTTCAACAGGATGGCTGCTAAAATAAACTCCTTTAAGATTAAATATTACTTTGAGTTTAGAGCAACAGCTCTGTTTTCTTTGCCTCTAGACCTAAAGTACGAACACATCAAGAGGTAGATATCAGAACTGTGGCATTTCAAGTTGATTGTGTTTGTGAGAAGGTTAGCCTCAGTCAGATTGATTGACATTTTGGGTGTGCAGAGGTTTTCAGATTGTACTGTTTATACAGTGCATTCAGAAAATATTCAGACCCCTTCACTTTTTGTCCACATTTTGTTACATTAGTTTTATTCTGAAATTGATTAAATAAATGCTTTTCCTCATCAATCTACACACAATACCCTGTAATGACAAAACGAAAAATAGGTTTTTAGATTTATTTCCAAATCTAAAGAGAGCAAAAGCCTTATTTACATAAATATACAGACCAATTGCTACGAGACTCAAAATTGAGCTTTTCCCATTGATCATCCTTGAGATGTTTCTACAACTTGATTGGAGTCCACCTGTGGTAAATTCATTTGATTGGACATGATTTGTAAAGGCACACACCTGTCTATATAAGGTCACACAGTTGACAGTGCATGTCAGAGCATAAACCAAGCCATGAGGTCGAAGGAATTGTCCATAGAGCTCTGAGACAGGATTGTGTCGAGGTACGGATCTGGGGAAGGGTACCAAAAAATGTCTGCAGCACTGAAGGTCCAAGAACACAGTGGTCTCCATCATTCTTAAATGGAAGACGTTTGGAACCACCAAGACTCTTCCTAGAGCTGGCCACCCGTCCAAACTGAGCAATTGGGGTAGAAGGGCCTTTGTCAGGGATTTGACCAAGAACCCGATGGTCACTCTGACAGAGCTCCAGAGTTCCTCTGTGAAGATGGGAGAACCTTCCAGAAGGACAACCATCTCTGCAGCACTCCACCAATAAGGCCTTTATGGTAGAGTGGCCAGACAGAAGCCACTCCTCAGTAAAAGGCACATGACAGCCCGCTTGGAGGTTGCCAAAGGGCACCTAAAATCTCTCAGACCATGAAACCAAGATTGAAGTTTTTGGCCTGATTGACAAGTTCCTCATTTGAAGGAAACCAGGCACCACTCATCACCTGGCCAATACCATCCCTATGGTGAGGCATGGTGGTGGCAGCATCATGCTGTGGGGATGTTTTCAGCGGCAGAGACTGGGAAACTAGTTAGGATTGAGGGAAAGATGAACGGAGCGACGTACAGAGAGATTCTTGATCAAAACCTGCTCCAGAGCGCTCAGGACCTCAGACAGGGGCAGAGGTTCACCTTCCAACAGGTCATCAACCCCAAGCACACAGTCAAGACAACGCAGGACTGGCTTCGGGACCAGTCTCTGAATGTCCTTGAGTGGCCCAGGCAGAGCCCGGACTTGAACCCGATCGAACATCTCTGGAGAGATCTGAAAATAGCTGTGCAAAATAAAGGAAACACTTGAGTAAACATGGGATACAAATTATATTGAAGGATGCTTCCACACAGGTGTGGTTCTTGAGTTAATTAAGCAATTAACATCCCATCATACTTTGGGTCATGTATAAAAATGCCCAGTTGCCCATTATTTTGGCTAACATGGCTAGAAGAAGAGATCTCATTGACTTTGAAAGAGGGGCCTCAAAGGAGCATAGGGGGTTTACAGTGTGTGTGTATGTGTGTGTCTCCCAGTCACCAGATCTCAACCCAATTGAACACTCATGGGAGATTCTGGATTGTTTTCTACCACCATCAACAATCCACCAAATTATGGAATTTCTCGTGGAAGAAAGGTGTCACATCCCTCCAATAGAGTTCCAGACACTTCTAGATGTAATGCCAAGGCGCATTGAAGTTGTTCTGGCTGCCCAACACCCTATTAAGACAACTTTGTGTTGTTGTTTCCTTTATTTTGGACTGTATGTGTGTGTAATAGAGGTGGAATCCACTCAAGGCTAGTTTTCCTCAAGGTGATCTGTGTATAGATCAATCTGTTAGATTCTGTGCTATGATCTACCTCACCTCTCAGGGTGTATGTATTAGGGATTATATATATATTTAATCCAGTAGTGATGATGGCTCACCACTCATCGAACTGGGCGACTTCAACCTCCCAACATCTGCCTTTGATTCATTTCTTTCTACCTCTTTTTTTCCCCTCTTTGCTTCTTTTGACCTCACCCGTTCTCAGTCCCCTCCCACTGTAAATGCAGGTAATATGCTTGTCCTCATCTTTACTAGAGGCTGTTCACCTACTAATCTCACTGCAACCTCCCTCCAGGTCTCTGATCACTACTTTGTTTATTTTCCTGTCTCCCTCTTCTCCAACCCTTCCCACTCAGCCCCTACACAGATGGTCATTCATCTTTGCAATCTTCGCTTTCTCTCTCCTACTACTCTCCTCTTCTTTGCTATCATCTCTCCCTTCTGCCAAATCCTTCTCCCTCATGTCTCCTGATTCTGCCCCCTTGACACTACTCTCCTCCCTTTCCCCTACCTATGACTAGCACTGGCCCCTTTCCTTCTGGCCGGCTTGGCCCTCCCCTCCTGCTCTGTGGCTGAGTGACTCATTGCGAGCTTACAGAACAAGGCTGCGTGCAGCTGAGTGGAAATGTATCCTTGCACTCCCTCCTCTCTACCTTCTCTTCCTCTGTATCCGCTGCTAAAGCCACTTTCTATCACTATACATTTCAAGCTTCTGCCTCTACCCTTGGAAACTCTCCCTCCTTTATTCTCCACCTCCTTCCTCCCTCTCCGTGGACAACTTTGTCAACCACTTTGAAAATAAGGTTGATGTCATCCACTCCTCATTCACTCAGCCTATTAAGTCCACTGGTCCCACTCACACAGAACTACCCTTGCGCCTTCACCTCTTTCTCCCCTCTCTCTCCAGATGAAATCCTGCGACTATTGAGGTCCGACCGCTCAACAACCTGCCCGAATGACCCGCATCCCCTCTCCAGAACATATCTGTAGACCTTCTTCGATTCCTCACTTTCCTCATCAATTCAACCCTGACCCCTCTGACTTCAAAATGCCCAGAGACACTCCCCTCCTCAAGAAACCAACACTCGACCCTGCTGATGTCACTTCTTTGTTTTGTTTCCAAAACTCTTGAGTGTGCTGTCTATGACCAACTCTCTCGCTATTTCTCTCAGAACAATCTTCTTGACCCTAACCAGTCAGGCTTCAAGACGGGTCACTCAACTGAGACTACCCTCCTCTGTGTCACGGAGGCTCTCTGCACTGCCAAAGCTGATTCTCTGGTTTTATCCTCCTATCCATCCTCTCAGGGCTTTGTGTCTCAGGATCTGCACACTCTTGGATTGTAATCTTACCTGGCAGACTGCTCCTACCAGGTGACCTGGGGAGGATCTATGTCTGCACTTTGTAATATCACTACTCGTGTTCCCCAGGGCTCGGTTTTAGGACCTCTCCTGTTTTCTCTATACACCAAGTCACTCAGCTCCGTCATATCCTCACATGGTGTTTCTTATCATTGCTATGCCTATGTCACTCAACTACTTTTCTCCTTCCCCCTTCTGACACCCAGGTGGTGACACACATCACTGTGTGCCTGGCAGATATCTCAGTTTGGATGTCGGCCCACCACCTCAAGCTCAACATCGGCAAGAATGGAGCTGCACTTCCTCCCGGAAAGGCCTGCCTGCTCCAAGACCTCTCCATCACGGTTGACAACTCCATGGTGTCCCTTTCCCAGAGTGCAAAGAACCTTTGTGTGACCCTGGATAACGCCCTGTTACCCTTCTTCCAAAAACATCTGAAACCCTACCTCTTTGAAGACTATCTTAAATAATCCCACAGCACACCTTCTGTCCTTACTTCCCCTCTAGGTCTCTTCCTACACACAATCTGCTTTAGTGGTAAATGTTAGTAGTTTAACCCTGAGGTCAAGAGCCTTGATTTAAGTTGGAAAAAGTTCAGAGTCTGTGACCTTTAAAACGGGACTGTCGACAGGACTGCTGGCTGTGTCCTCCCAAAGCCTGTGACAGTCACCCAGCACCACAGTGCCAGCATCTTCTGGCCATTGTTTCTGATGTCATTGGTGTGACTCAATTTCATTGCTGTTTGTGATGAGCTGTTAGCCCCATGGTGGCCGCTCTTCTTCAGTGGATAGCTCTCCTTCAGGGGAAAGCTATCCACTATTACATTTACTGTTAAATGTACCTTTTTTAAATTTAATTGTTGCAGAACTTCTCAATTTGATAAGTAATGACCTAAATTAACGGATTTTACTTAATACTCTGTTCTAGTGTAGTCGACATGGAGCTGCTCTTGAACACTGATTACAGTTAAGGAATGAGACTGACGCCCAAGTTTATCAGGAGTCCTGATTGGGTGTTTCAAATCTGAACACTCTTGCAGGTCGATAATGGGGATAATAATGGGGTTATTCAGATCCAATTACTATCAAGTGTTTAATTCACTAAACTCCCATTTTGTTATAAAGCTGTAGTAATGATATTAATTATTTTCAGTTGGGTGCCTGTCTTGTACTGGATTCCCTGCTAAGTAGAGGCAGCTTTGTTGAGGGCCTCAGCTGAACTAGGCTAGGGGGGTATACCTCATATACCGTATACCTGGGGTATTTGGAAATAGCCACAGGATGGTTTTTGAATACTGTCAATATCGTTGAAGTTTTTCAATACATTTTAATATTTGCAGCAATTGTTTAATAGCTGCAGTCAACTTGTGCAATGTGTTAGGATATGAAAGCAGAATGCATTCTTATTTCACCTGTCACATTATTTTACATTATGAAGCTTACATAGTTCCCCAGAACAGTTGAGCCAGTCATGTGTTTGTTTGTAAATAGCAGAACTTGAGAAAGTGGGAGCAGGTTAATACCAGCTGTATATTGACATTGGTCACATTTTATATTTAAAGTCAACAGTGTTTGTCAAGTGTGCTCCCTCTCCGGCCTCTAGGTCACTTAGGCTGCTCGTTATGGCGCACACCTGTCACAATCGTTACGCGCACCTGCGCGTCATCAGTTTCACCTGGACGCTATATGTCACTCCCTTTGGTTCCTTCCCCAGGCGTTATTGTTTCTGTTCCAGTGTCATGTCTGTGCGTTGTTCGTGTTTCTTATTTTGTATTATGTTGTGTTTATTTATTAAAACACTCACTCCCTGAACTTGCTTCCCGACTCTCAGCGCACATCGTTACAGAGTAACGCCTCACTCACCTAAGGGAAGCGTCAGGGAGTGTTTCTATTTATTTATGTATTTTTCGGTGGGAATGAAGTCGGGTCCAGGAGCCGCTACAGGCTCTCACGCCTCAGACAAATCGCCAGGCTCCCCTGCCTCAGCCGGTCTGTCAGGTTCCCACGCTCCAGTCGGCAACAGGTTCCTGCGCATCAGCAGGGGTGACCGGTCCGCTCCAGGAACCACTAAGACATTTCCTAGAGCTGGTCGCCCGAGCAAACTGAGCAATTGGGTGAGAAGGGCCTTGGTCAGGGAGTTGACCTTGAATCCATGGTCACTCTGATAGAGCCCCAGAGTTCCTCAGTGGAGTTCCTCGGCTTTTTTGCATTTTTTGGTGCTCCCTTTTGTACTAAACCAGTAATACCGTAAATCCTGGGGTGAAAGAAGTATGACAATTTTAAAATCTGAATACATCCAACCCTAAGCTGAAACCCCATCTTTTGATCCCAAGTTTGTCCAGACTTTCCCTTGTTCTCTTCTCAGAACTTCTCTAAGAGTCTAGTTAATCCACACAATTGGATTCAGGGGATTTAAAGTTAAAATCCTCTGTGATTTAGTGCTTTGTTGACAAAAATTGGACACACTCAATTGGACACACTCCCCAATTCTTTTTTTCGACCACACTTGAGAAATGTTGTATTGTGATGTATTTGCTCCTATTAGAGCTCAGTTTGTTGGATTGAAGGCCGGTTTTAGATGTCACTACAATGTATAGAATCCGTCATTATGCAAATTCCCTCGAAAGACGTTGTTAGACAAACAGAGCATTTACATTTTTTGTATCCATTTCCTGGTATGTTTCCAAAACTAACAATGGCCAACTTTGCGTGACGCTTGATTTTATCGTTAATGTTGTGAAATACCTTGACTTGTTTTCCTATGATACTCTAGTTGACATTGTCCAGCTATACCCCCATTCAGATGTGCTCTGAATAACTGTTAATTTTCTAGTCTTTGTATGCATATTAATCTAATATAAAAGTATACAGGTGTTTACTTTTCATTCACTTTTCATTCATTGTGGATATTTTATTCATGTGATGGGCTAATCCGCTAAATTTCCCCGCCATCCCCTTCCATCGTCATCTTGTAAGCTACTGGATCTCTTAGAATCATTGCAATCGACTTGAAATGCGGAGAGACAAATACTTGTTTGTGTACTCTGTTTGACATTTGCTGTTAGAAATGTATGTAATTGCGTAGATATATTTTTGTTTGTTTATGATAATTGACGATATAGATTTTGTCGATGTTTGACATTATGCTAATGTGCATTTTAATCTGTTAGAATTAGGGCTGTGACGGTCATGGAATTTAGGATGATGGTAATTGGCCAGCCAAAGGACTGCGGTCACTGTAATAACTGTTTGAATAGCACCCCCCAAAAAATGGACACAAATTTTCTCCTTTCCCCCACTCCTGATTGCATGTGCTACCATAGAAATATAATGAATAGAATGGGCATCCCCATGAAAGTCAATGGTGTTATCATGGGTGGACTGGCGGCCATTGCGAGTGTACCCATAAGAGCAAAGCAGGAAGTAAAATAGATTATGTGCTGCGATTTGTTGATTCAGCTCAACTAACAATACAAAACATATTTTCCATTGCGTGAGCCACATCAGTTTATATCATTTGAATGAACATTCTACATTACCATGGAATTATTGCATCATAATATTAGGCTGCCATTGCCAGTGTACCCATGAGTTTACCAGTCAAATTGCCAGAGTTAGAGGTTCCAAGCATGTTCTATTCATTATATTACTATGTGTGCTGCTGCTGCATTGTGGTCATTCAGTCAGCTGTTCGTGACGGTCTTCACCCATAACCGTCAGTTAAGTGGTCAGGAATCAGATTTGTATCTGACTTCAAACCACCTACGAAGTTGGTTTGAAATGTGGATTGAAATATCTGATTCCCTTTAAGCGGTCCAGACTGCAGGAAAAAGAAGATTAGACTCAAATATGCATTTATAAAAAAATTTGAGTCACTTCAAACTGCCAATGTGAACAAGGCTTTAGAGAGTTGGGCTATGTGCTCACTGGCCAATGAGTCAAGGCAGTGAAGAAACACCATCTGGCTTGTCTTTCCCCTCGAGTGGAGCTCAGAAATGGGATCAATGATATGTCTTATGACACAGTGCCAAAAAAAGCAATTAATAAAAAGAGGCAATCAAAAGGAAATCAAAACTGGTTTAAATCGTTCTAGTGAGTGTAAATGGTAATGAAGGACTCATGTTTCACCAACCAAAAACATATTAAATGACACGCTACCAAAGCAATGGAGTTATTTATGTATACTGAACAAAAATATAAATGCAACATGCAACAATTTCAAAGATTTGACTGAGTTACAGTTTATATAAGGAAATAACTGAATTTAAATTAATTCATTAGGCCCTAGTTTATAGATGTCACAACTGGGAATGCAGATATTGTATGCATCTGTTGGTCACAGAAAATCAGAAAACCAGTAAGTGTCTGGTGTGACCACCATTTGCCTAATGCAGTGCGACACATCAACTTCACATAGAGTTGATCAGGCAGGGAACATGCTGTTGTACACGTCGACCCAGAGCATCCCAAATATGCTCAGTGGGTGACATGTCTGGTGAGTATGCAGACCATGGAAGAACTGGGACATTTTCAGCTTCCAGTAATTGTGTACAGATCCTTGCGACACGGGCTGCGCCTTTTCATGAGGTTATGGGGGCGGATGAATGGAATGACAATGGGTCTCAGGATCTCAACACGGTATCTCTGTATATTCAAATTGCCATCGATAAAATGCAATTGTGTTCGTTGTCTGTAGCTTATGCCTGCCCAATACCATAAGACCACCACCACCATGGGGCACTCTGTTCACAATGTTGACATCAGCAAACCGTTCACCCACACAATGCAATACAAGCTGTCTGCCATCTGCCCGGGTACAGTTGAAACCGGGATTAATTTGTGAAGAGCACACTTCTCCAGCATGCCAGTGGCCATCGAAGGTGAGGTATTTGCCCACTGAAGTCGGTTACGACTCCGAACCGCAGTCAGGTCAAGACCCTGGTGAGGACGACGAGCACGCAGATGAGCTTCCTTGAAATGGTTTCTGACAGTTTGTGCAGAAATTCTTTGGTTGTGCAAACCAATAGTTTCATCAGCTGTCCAGGTGGCTGGTCTCAGATGATCCCGCAGGTAAAGAAACCGGATGTGGAGGTCCTGAGCTGGCATAGTTATACATGATCTACGGTTGTGAGGCCGGTTGGATGTACTGCAAAATTCTCTAAAATGACTTTGGAGGCAGCTTATGGTAGAGATATTAACATTACATTCTCTGGCAACAGCTCTGGTGGGCATTCCTGCAGTCGGAGCTGCCAACTGCATGCTCCTTCAAAACTTGAGACATCTGTGACATTGTATTTTGTGACAAAACTGCACATTTTATAGTGGCCTGTTATTGTCCCCAGCACAAGGTGCACCTGTGTCATAATCATGCTGTTTAATCAGCTTATTGATATGCCACACCTGTCAGGTGGATGGATTATCTTGGCAAAGGAGAAATTCTGACTAACAGGGATATATACAAATGTGTGTGTAAAATTTGAGAGAAAGAAGCTTTTTGTGCATATGGACATTTTCTGGGATCTTTTATTTCAGCTCATGAAACATGGGGCCAACACTTTATGTTGCGTTTATATTTTTGTTCAGTATATATTAAATGGATGAATGAATTAACAAATGTCCAATTGCATTCTAATTTACTTCAATTGATTCATTAGTTCATCATATTGAAAGCAGCACAAGTCAAAAATGCTCCTGCACTCAGAGCAACATCGAAGGAAACCTCCAGCTGTCAGGAAATGCACAAAACGGTGACACGCACCTGATGGTTGCTAGGCAACTAAAATAATGGAAATCTCCGGTAGTAGTTATTTGTTTTTGGGACTCTGCAGCCAGTGAAGTAGAAGTAGAGATGTTTGGAGGTCTTGACAGAAATGTGACATGTTTTCACTTCCATACTGCTTTGAATGCGAAGTGATGGTAGGTAAATAAGGTTTGATTCAACCCGCTGTTGAACACTGGTAGATTTGTCCATTTATATTGAGAAATTTTCAGAAGTGAATCGTCACACACTTTAACCCTTCTCAATTAAATATTGTAAATAGGCTGTAAAATATGTGAATGTCTGTTTGTGTTTGTATGTGTGTCTCATTAGGCCCTTGCTAAGACCATCACCTTCCACACTGATTCTAATTAGTCCAGGAAGCTCAGTGGAGGTGTAATGGTGGCCCCAAGGGGGTCCAGGTGGGGGGCCTTTAATTGAGATGACATTTACATGATTCCCCCTTCTTGCATTCTCTCCCATGTTCTTTCTGAATGAGGATTAGCACGGGATATTGTTCTGTAAGCCCACAGGGTTAGCAGGCTGGGGAATCCCGTCAAAGTATTTAGTGTGATTTTATGTGTGTCCTCTCCCAGAGTTGATGGGATTTCTGATGTAATCAGGAAGTTTGAAAAAGAGATTGTTCTGAAAAAAGAGCAGTGAAACAATCCGATTTTTCTCCTCTTTCACTTTTTATCTCATTTGATTTCTACTTTATATCTGAGAATGGGGAAGTGAAGTAGCTACATATACAGTGCATTCAGAAAGTATTCAGACCCCTTAACTTTTTCCACATTTTGTTACATTACAGCCGTATTCTAAAATGTATAATTTTTTATGTATTTTTATCAATCTACACACAGTACCCCATAATGACAATGCGAAAAAACTGTTTTTTGTGAATTTTTGCAAATGTATTAAAAATAAAAAACAGAAATAACTTATTTACATACGTATTCAGACCTTTTGTTGCTCAGGTGCATCCTGTTTCCATTGATCATCCTTGAGATGTTTTACAACTTGACTGGAGTCCGCCAGTGGTAAATTCAATTGATTGGACATGATTCGGAAAGTCACACACCTGTCTAAAAAAGGTCCCACAGTTGACATTATTGCATGTCAGAGCATAAACCAAGCCATGGAGTAGAAGGAATTGTCTGTAGATTTCCGAGACAGGATTGTGTCGCGACACAGATCTGGGGAGGGGCACCTAAAAATGGCTGAAGCATTGAAGATCCCCAAGAACACGGTGGCCTCTATCATTCTTAAATGGAAGAAGTTTGGAACCACCAAGAACCCGATGGTCACTGACAGAGCTCCAGAGTTCCTCTATGGAGATGGGAGAACCTTCCAGAAGGAAAACCATCTCTGTAGCACTCCACCAATCAGGCCTTTATGGTAAAGTGGCCAGACGGAAGCCACTCCTCTTTAAAAGGCACGACAGCCGACTTGGAGTATGCCAAAAGTCACCCAAAGGACTCTCAGATCATGAGAAACACAATTCTTTGGTCTGGTGAAACCAAGATTGAGCTCTTTGGCCTGAATGCCAAGCATCCCCTTGGAGGAAACCTGGAACCATCCCTACAGTGAAGCATGATGGTGGCAGCATCATGCTGTGGGGATGCTTTTCAGTGGCAGGGACTGGGAGACTGGTCGGGATCGAGGGAATCCTTGATGAAACCTGCTCCAGTGTGCTCAGGACCTCAGACTGGGACGAAGGTTCACCTTCCAACAGGACAACGACCCTAAGCACACAGCCAATACAAAGCAGAAATCAATTTGGCACAAGTCTCTGAATGTCCTTGAGTGGCCCAGCCAGAGCCTGGACTTGAACCCAATCAAACATCTCTGGAGAGACCTGAAAATAGCTGTGCAGTGACGCTCCCCATCCAACCTGCCAGCTTGAGAGGATCTGCAGAGAAGAATGGGAATAACTCCCCAAATACAGGTGTGCCAAACTTGTAGCGTCATACCCAAGAAGACTCAAGGCTGTAATTACTGCCAAAGGTGCTTCAACAAAGTACTGAGTAAAGGGTCTGAATATTTATGTACTTATGTATTATTTCCGTCTTTTTATTCGATTTTTTTTAAATGTAAAAACCTGTTTTTGCTTTGTCATCATGGGGTATTGTGTGTAGATTGTTGAAGATTAAAAAATAAAAATATTTTTTTTTAGAATAAGGCTGTAACGTAACAACATGTGGAAAAGATTCAACGGGTCTGAATACTTTCCAAATCCACTGCACATAATATCTCTGCTCTGTTAAAATAATTATGTAATTTCAGAAATAGATAAATAAAATAAACAAATACAATTAGCTGTTTGCAAAGATAGAGCTTGTGGTTAAAAGGACATGTAATAGAGACTAATACACACCATTCAGCATGTTATTATTGATTTGCTTGCAGAACACACATGCACATGGCCAAACAGACTGTTATCCTTCTGGCACACACAAAATTAGCAAATGTGTAATTTATGTGCAAATAGTTCCTGGACATGGAGTGAAAACTAATCTAAACTCAATGTGGACATTCACTCTGTCTCTTTATCTGTCCACCTATTTCCCTCATCTTTGTCCTTCTGTCTTTCTCCATCCCTCATCTAACCTTCTATTCCTCTCTATTTGACTACTGCCTATTCTAGTTTCCCCTATCATTCCCAACATCTCTTTCTCACTCTCTGTCCTTCTCCCTTCTTCACCCTAACGTTTCCTTCTCCTTATTATTTATCTCGTTCTCTATTTGTCCCACTTTTCCCTTTCTATTCACTTATTTTATTTTCTCTGTCAGTCCCCTCTTCTTTTTGTCTCTGTATGGTTAGTATGTGAAGGATCTATATCTTCTATTCATCCCAGGAGAGAATATTGGTTATTTTTCCCAGTCCGTGGGATAGAAGAACATGCCTTAGAGAGAGCCTTAATGTGTCATTTGTGAGGGATCTCTGAGTCTTTAATTCTCACTCTGTATAAATCTGCTGTGAAGAGCTCCTCAACAATAAGGTCATGCATTTATTCTTCATACAGTGGTTCCTCCTTTAAAAGTTGGTAGCTTACACCGCGGAACTTAGAGGTACCCAGCGTCACGGCTTCATTGTTCCAGACCACCACAAGGGGGAGTTAGAGCACTCATTATGCATTTGGGTCCCATGGTTTTTATATGACCAGTCATATCAAGTGGTTCCAATGACGAATTTGACGCGGGCCATACGTCCCTGGTGACTTCAGCAAATATGTCTGACAAAACATTTTGGGGTTGCAAATGTAAGTAGTTATAACGTCATAACGATTCAATCTAAAAATGTACAATTGAGAGGAATATATTAGTTAATGTAGAGACAAACGATTGTGCATAATTTTTTGCCATAAAGGTAAGTCCAGCGGGCTATCGACTGTGCCCAAATTAATTCATCGGGGTTGGGGCAGATTGTGGCTAAAAACACTTTATCAATTGGAATCTTTAACATGTGAAAGTATTATTATTAGTTTTTCACAAGCGTAGCAGGATGGGCCATTAGCTGAACAATAGACTATTCAACCTTTACTAAAGAATTGTCTAATAGCCGAGCAAGGTGTGAACCCCCCCTCCCCAACTTGCAACAAATCATTTTCAGGACTATCTAGAAAAAGCAGTGGAGATGCGCAATAGGTTTCTAAGAAGAGGCTATTCTCCACAATGTGTGGATGAAGCTCTTAATTTGATAGTGGGGAAAACACGAGATGAACTGCTAGAAAAAAAGACCCGCTGAAGCTAAAGAACACTCTGGAATGTTCACAACTACATATACTTTGAAGTCCAGAAAAGTGGGAGATGCAGTCAAGTAACACTGGCCTGTTTTATCATCAGACCCAGCTTTGCCTGCTGAATTTAGGAATCCACCACTGATTGTAAATAGGAGAGGTTGCAATTTACGCGATAAATTGGTCCATGCCGACTGCCAGCCACAAAAGAAAATCAGCCAGGCTCTTTCACACCTTCCAAATGCTAGCTATAAATGCAGAGGTTTCGCACAGTGCAACAATATGATGAAGTGTGAATATTTCTGCCACCCACATACAGGAAAACGGTTCCAAATAAATTACATTATTACGTGCTCCACCACCCACGTTACCTACGTTATTAAATGTCCATGTGGGCTGTGCTATGTAGGTAAAACCTCTTGTTCTCTCAAACAGACAATCAGTGAACATCAAAGTTCAATTAGGAGAAACGACAGCGATTATCCAGTCACAGTACATTTTAATGACCTAAAACATGACATTTCTGCCTTTTAGATTTTGTGGCATAGAGAAAGTTAAGATATCAGACAGAAGTAATTCATTTATAAAATAATTATCTGAGTAAAAGAGAATGTTTTGGGATTTTCACCCTCCAGACATTATTTCCTAAAGGTCTTAATGATGAAATGCCTATGTATGTTATGTTGTAAATTTGAACATGAATTATGCCCCTATTTCAGATTACTCTGACGTTTCATTTATGAAAACTTGCTTGGTAGGTCGATGTCCTCATTGTGGTGTTACAGATGTGTTTAGTATGTTTTATGTACCCACTTTATTTGAATATTTATTAAATGCATATTGTTGTATTTGGTAGCACTTATTTGTTTTTCCTTCGCCTCCAACCTCATTTGATGAGTGGAACAGAGGTGGGGGTGGCTAGGTTTACATACTGTAATGGTGCTAATTTAAAAAACTCACAAAAGTTCTGACGAAGGTCGTGAGGCCGATACGTAGAGCTTATTATAGATCAGTGATACGATCAAGAGCAGTGTGCAGGTTCCTTGTTCTTTTTCCTCGTCTTATCTGGCTGTTGCCATGCACCAGCAAAAAAGATAGTTCAGATGTGCGAGTGCCTTTTGAATTGTGAACTTGACTTTACAAACAACAAGAGGGCTTAATTGGAGTCTATTTCTTCTGAGCCCAGACTATATAAAATAACTTAACTGGCTGAGGTAGGATATGAAGCTTAACAGCCTAATTGAAGTAGGATTTTTTTTATTAGGCCTACTTACAATTGCAACTGGTCAAAAATGTAGCATCCTACATAAAACAATCATTTAAAGAAAAAAAGTCTGCACATTCGAACTAAAACAATGTATTTAAAAAGAAAGTGCACATTTGTAATTTCCAAACTCGAAAAGTAATTGGAAAGGTAGATACAAATTATGTGTGACATTGTGGTTACAATAAAGCAGCCTTTCTTAAAGTATGGGTCGCGAACCTGTTAATGGTGGGTCGCGATGTGTCAGAGTAAATTTATAATTATTTCGTTAATTATTGGAATTGATTTGGCCGAGTGCACTCTCTGCTTAGCAGCGGTCTCTGCTCAGTTTGGCAGCTGCGTGAGTGTGAGAGGGATATGCCCGTGTGCTTCGCGGTTTACATTATCTTTTTTCTGAGGTTTTCTTGAAAAGCCTCTCACTGTCAACTGCGTTTGTTTTTTAGGAAACTTAACATGTAAGTATTTGTATGAACATATGATTCAACAACTGAGACATAAACTGAACACATTCCACAGACATGTGACTAACATAAATAGAAGTATGTGTCCCTGAACAAAGGGGTGGCCAAAATCAAAAGTAACAGTCACTATCTGGTGTGTCCACCAGCTGCATTAAGTACTGCCGTGCATCTCCTCCTCATGGACTGGACCAGATTTGCCAGTTCTTGCTGTGAGATTTTACCCCACTCATCCACCAAGGCACCTGCAAGTTCCCTTACATTTCTGGGGGGAATTGCCCTAGCTCTCACCCTCCATTCCAACAGGTGCCAGATGTGCTCAATGGGATTGAGATCCGGGCTCTTCGCTGGCCATGGCAGAACACTGACATTCCTGTCTTGCAGGAAATCACGCATAGAACGAGCAATATGGCTGGTGGCATTGTCATGCTGAATGGTCATGTCAGGATGAGCCTGCAGGAAAGGTATCACATGAGGGAGGAGGATGTCTTCCTTGTAACGCACAGCATTGAGATTACCTGCAATGACACGGTCAGTCCGATGATGCTGTGACACACAACCCCAGACCATGATGGACCCTACACCTCCAAATCGATCCCGCTCCAGAGTAAAGGCCTCGGTGTAACACTCATTCCTTCAATGATTAACGTGAATCTGACAATCAACCCTGGTGGGACAAAACTGCGACTCGTCAGTGAAGAGCACTTTATGCAAGTCCTGTCTTGTCCAGCAACGATGGGTTTGTGCCTATAGGCAAAGTTGTTGCCAGTGATGTCTGGTGAGGACCTGCTTTACAACTGGCCTACGGGCCCTCAGTCCAGCCTCTCTCAGCCTATTGTGGACAGTCCGAACACTGATGGAGGGATTGTGCATTCCTGGTGTAACTCGGGCAGTTGTTGCCATCCTGTACCTGTCCCGAAGGTGTGATGCTCGAATGTACCGATCCTGTGCAGGTGTTGTTCCACGTGGTCTGCCACTGTGAGGATGATCAGCTGTCCATCCTGTCTCCCTGTAGAGCTGTCTTAGGCATCTCACAGTACGTATTGCCCTGGTCACATCTGCAGTCCTCATGCCTCCTTGCAGCATGCCTAAGGCACGTTCACGCAGATGAGCAGCAACCCTGGGCATCTTTCTTAGGGTGTTTTCAGTCAGTAGAAAGGCCTCCTTAGTGTCCTGTTATATCTTTATGTTTGAAGCCTGAAATGTGGCAAAAGGTCGCAAAGTTCAAGGGGGCCGAATACTTTCGCAAGGTACTGTATGTAAGAGTGTTTTTAATGAGGGAAAATAAACATTAATGTATATTAATATGGATATTTCATTTCTTTGTTTTTGTCTATATTGCGTTTGTTTTAGGCATAAGGGCAATGAAATGTACCAATATTTATGTATAGTTTTTCCTAAGCTTGGGTCCCAGGAAAACACAGAATTTCTCATTTTGGCCCCGGGCTGAAAAAGTTTAAGAACCCCTGCAATAAAGAATGTAGCCCATCATGCAAATGTTTCCTATTAGCAGGACAATAGACTTTTTATAGCCCGGCTACTATTGTGAAAATCCCTCAACTTGCAATTTATTTGATGCTTAAGTACTCTAAAGTGTTACATTTCTAAATCAAAACTGCATTACACTATTTCTTCATCTGCATCTTTATGCTTTCATTAATAAAATAAAATAACGAAAAAAAGACATTCAAATGCGGATGTTTATGTCAACTACATTTTAATCGCACTTCCACCCAGCTCCACTACCACAGGTAAAACCTTGCTGAGATGATCAATTTATTTGTTGCATTGTTGTATTGTCAATTTCTATAGCCAGTTGGGTTGGCAGAGTTACCGATTAATGTTTTCAGTTGATGCCAAACAAGTTCGATAAGGGTTTAAATCGGGAGACCTACATGTAGAGGTGAAAAAAAAAACATGGTGAATGTTAAATCTGTAATGTAAATCTGTAAATCTGTCTCCTAGAGATGAACTTAGAACGTAGAAAGTCTCCTAGAGATGAACGTGGTGCGAAAAGTGCAAATCAATCCCAGAACAACAGCAAAGGACCTTGTGAAGATGCTGGAGGAAAGAGGTACAAAAGTATCTATATCCACAGTAAAATGAGTTCTATATCGACATAACCTGAAAGGCCACTCAGCAAGGAAGAAGCCACTGCTCCAAAACCGCCATAAAAAAACATCATACTTTTTGGAGAAATGTCTTCTGGTCTGATGAAACAAAAATATAACTTTTGGCCATAATGACCATCATTATGATTGGAGGAAAAAGGGGGCGGCTTGCAAGCCGAAGAACACCATCACAACCGTGAAGCACGGCGTTGGCAGCATCATGTTGTGGGGGTGATTTGCTGCATGAGGGACTGGTGCACTTCACAAAATAGATGACATCATGAGGAAGGAAAATTATGTGGATATTGAAGCAACATCTCAAGACATCAGTCAGGAAGTTAAAGCTTGGTCGCAAATGGGTCTTCCAAATGGACAATGATCCTGAGCATATTTAAAAGTTGTGGCAAAATGACTTGAAAAGCATGTGTGAGCAAGGAGGCCTACAAACCTGACTCAGTTACACCAGCTCTGTCAGGAGGAACGGGACAAATGTTACCCAATTTATTGTGGGAAGCTTGTGGAAGGTTACCTAAAACGTTTGACCCAAGTTAAGCAATTTAAATGCAATGCTACCAAATACTACTTGAGTGAATGTAAACTTCTGATCCACGGGAATGTGATGAAAGAAATAAAAGCTGAAATAAATCATTCTCTCTACTGTTATTCTGACATTTCACATTCTTAAAATAATGTGGTGATCCTAATTTACCTAACATGGATTTTTTACTAGGATTAAATGTCAGGAATTGTGAAAAACTGAGCTTAAATGTATTTGGCTAAGGTGTATGTAAACTTCCGACGTCAACTGTAATATATATATATATATATATATATAAAAAACATTTCTTACCGAGCCTTTCTATAAGTCCACGCAAGTTTCTTCCATTGTCTTCTGACTGTAAATAGAGAGATGTTGATGTTGTGCCGTGACGCCAGCAGACTCCAGATTGCCTTTGCCTATCGCTCATCATCTTCATGAATATAAGCAAGTGATGTCTGCAAAATAATAAAGTTAGGTTTAACCAGAAATAAATAATTCTAAATAACAAACTGGCTTTATTTACAAATTTCTGAGAATGTTCAACAATTACTTTTTTCTAGGTTAAATGAAAACGAAATCTCAAAAATATTGTTACTTTTTAAACAAAGCAATTATTATTAATTAATTTAGAATTGTATAAAAGCCCCCTAGATATTCTTACAGATCCTATTGGAAAATACACTTATTATATTATTTTCTATTAATTTAGAGTCCTCTAATCCTCTAAATAATAATAATCACAGTAGTTGTTGAGGGTGCAACAGGTCAGCACCTCAGGAGTAAATATCAGTTGGCTTTTCATAGCTGATCATTGAGAGTATCTCTACCGCACCTGCTGTCTCTAGAGAGTTGAAAACAGCAGGTCTGGGACAGGTAGCATGTCTGGTGAACAGGTCAGGGTTCCATAGCCACAGGCAGAACAGTTGAAACTGGAGCAGCAGCACGGCCAGGTGGACTGGGGACAGCAAGGAGTCATCATGCCAGGTAGTCCTGAGGCATGGTCCTAGGGCTCAGGTCCTCCGAGAGAGAGAAAGAAAGAGAGAAAGAAAGAGAGAAAGAGAGAATTAGAGAGAGCATACTTAAATTCACACAGTACACCGGATAAGACAGGAGAAATACTCCAGATAAAACAGACTGACACTAGCTCCCCGACACATAAACTACTGCAGCATAAATACTGTTGGCTGACATAGGAGGGGTCAGAAGACACTGTGGCCCCATCTGATGATACCCCCAGACAGAGCCAAACAGGCAGGATATAACCCCACCCACTTTGCCAAAGCACAGCCCCCACACCACTAGAGGGATATCTTCAACCACCAACTTACCATCCTGAGACAAGGCCGAGTATAGCCCACAAAGATCTCCGCCACGGCACAACCCAAGGGGGGTGCCAACCCAGACAGAAAGACCACGTCAGTGACTCAACCCACTCAAGTGATGCACCCCTCCTAGGGACGGCATGGAAGAGCACCAGTAAGCCAGTGACTCAGCCCCTGTAAAAGATTTTTTTGGAAGCTTGCTTCAGAGCTCGGGTATTTTTCTGTATACCAGGGAGCTAGTTTCTTATGACAAATGTTTTTAGTTTTTAGGGGTGCGATTGCATCTAGGGTATTGCGCAAGGTTAAATTGAGTTCCTCAGGTGATTAACTGATTTTTGTCCTCTGACGTCCTTGGATAGGCAGAGGGAGTCTGGAAGGGCATCAAGGAATCTTTGGGTTGTCTGAGAATTTATCTGAGCAGATTATTTGTTGCGATTGCAAACGTAATAAAATGGTGGTTCGATAGTCCAGGATTATGAGGAAAAAAACAAGGTCCAGAGTATGACTGTGGCAGTGAATAGGTCCGGAGACATATTAGACAAAACCCATTGAGCCGATGATGGCTCCGAAAGCCTTTTGGAGTGGGTCTGTGGACTTTTCCATGTGAATATTAAAGTCACCAAAAATGTGAATATAATCTGCCATGACTACAAGGTCCGATATGAATTCAGGGAACTCAGTGAGGAATGCTGTATATGGACCTACAGTAAGGAGAAGAAGTATTTGATACAATGTCGATTTTGCAGGTTTTCCTACTTACAAAGCATGTAGAGGTCTGATTTTTTTATCATAGGTACACTACAAATGTGAGAGACGGAATCTAAAACAAAAATCCAGAAAATCACATTGTATGATTTAAGTAAATAATTTGCATCAACATTTTTTTGTAAATTGAAATTTGCTATCGTAAATGTTAGCAACACCTCCGACTTTGCGGGATGCACGGGGGATATGGTCACTAGTGTAACCAGGAAGTGAGGCCTCATTTAACACAGTACATTTATCAGGCTTGAGCCACGTTTCAGTCAGGCCAATCACATCAAGATCATGATCAGTGATTAGTTCATTGACTATAACTGCCTTGGAAGTGAGGGATCTAACATTAAGTAGACATATTTTAAGATGTGATGTATCACAATCTCTTTCAATAATGGCAGGAATGGAGGAGGTCTATATCCTAGTGAGTTTGCTAAGGCGAACACCGCCATGTTCTCAATGGGGATAGCTGAGCTGACTACACTGACTGTGCTAGTGGCAGACTCCACTAAGCTGGCAGGCTGGCCAACAGTCTGATGCCTGGCCTGCACCCTATTTCATTGTGGAGCTAGAGCCATAACGAATTAATATGGGAATAAATTTCACTGATTTACAGAAATATTGGAACAAAGTTGTCTAATGAAGGCAAACAATTTGGAATTCTCCAATCCTGTAGCCTACTCCTGACTATCATGTTGTAAATCAACATATTTTCCATTCCATCCTAACAAAAACTCTGAGGGTTTTGTTTTTCATGGATTAGAAACACCATACTATTATTAAAATGAAATAAGCAAGTACCAGTCAAAAGTTTGGACACACCTACACATTCCAGGATTTTTCTATATTTTTACTATTTTCTACATTGTAGAATAATAGTGAAGACATCACAACTATAAAATAACACATATGGAGTCAGTTAAGAACAAATTCTTATTTACAAGGACAGCTTACTACTTCCTTCCCATCGGGAGATTGAACCCCGGCCTCCCGTCCTCACAACACATGTAACGGTCTTCTTGTGGTGAAGTAGAGGTGGACCAAAACGCAGCGTGATTATATTGATTCATGTTTAATAAACAAAGATAAACACGAACACTACAAAACAATAAATGTGGAAAACCAAAAAAACAGCCCTGTCTGGTGCAAAACACAGAGACAGCAACAATCACCCACAAACACACAGTGAAACCCAGGCTACCTAAGTATGATTCTCAATCAGAGACAACTAATGACACCTGCCTCTGATTGAGAACCATACTAGGCCGAAACATAGAAATACCCCAAAACATAGAAAAACAAACATAGACTGCCCACCCAACTCACGCCCTGACCATACTAAATAAATACAAAACAAAGGAAATAAAGGTCAGAACGTGACAACACAGGGATTCTTTAGCTAAATAGCGCAGTACTGTATCGCCAACCGTCATGTTGTACAGCGCCATATTTTCTGTTCCATTCTAACAAAAACCTAGAGGGTTTTTAATTTTTCATGGAATAGAAACACAATAATATTAATCAAATTAATACTGAAAGTACCAGTCAAAAGTTTGTGGACACACCTACTAATTTCCGTTTTTTCTTTATTTTGACTATTTTCTACATTGTAGAATAATAGTGAAGACATCACAACTATGAAATAATACCAGTCTCCCGCGTGCTCTGCATTCTGTAGTACAGATATGGCCTGCTCTCCCTTATGTAAGGAATTAGGCACTTTCCCATGTTTACTACAGTATGTATTGTAAACTGCACAGTAGCCTAATAAACAAATAAACACATTTCGTGAATAAAATTGTGTTAAAAAATACTCTTTCAAATTGCAGATGTTGATTTAGTTATGGATCCATAAAGAATTACTATGGGAATAAATATCACTGATTTACAGAAATAGTGGAACAAAGTTGTCTGAAGGCAAAACAATTTGAATCCTCCAATCCTGTAGCCTACTCCCGACCGTCATGGTATTGGGCCATATTTCCCATTCCATCCTAACGGAAACCCATGAGGGTTTAGTTTTTTGTTTTTCTCTGAATAGAAACACCATCATTTGAATCTTATTAATTATGCCAAATTTCTTCAAATCAATCCCATATACTATGTTATTACAAAAAAGGTTTTAAATTCTCTGGTAATACCAATACAGAATACTATCAAATGCTTCTCAAAGATGCCCTCGTGTTGTCAAACTAGCAAAAACTTGCAGTAACAAGTTATTGTGGAATTATTTAAGATTCTCTTTGAAGAGTTAGGGTTTCAGAAGTTTTCAAAAGATGGGCAGTGACTCAGGGGGAAGCTCCGCCATTGGGGTGCCATTACAGAGAGGAGCTTGGACTGTGCTAAGCGGAAGCTGCCCTCTCCTATGGGTGGGAGGGCCAAGAGACCGGAGGTGGCAGAACAGAGTACTCGGGTTGGGGTGTAGGGTTTGGACATAGCCTGAATTTAGGGAGGGGCTGTTCCTCTTGCTGCTCTGTAGGCAAGTACCATGGTCTTGTAGGTCTTGTAGTGGATGTGGATGCTTTGACTGAAAGCCAGTGGATTGTGCAGAGGAGCGGAGTGACATGGGAAAACTTAGGAAGGGTGAATGCCAGTCGGGCTGCAGCATTTTGGATAAGTTCCAGGGGTTTGATGGCACAAGTGCGGATCCCAGCCAACATTGAGTTTGTATTTGTATGTATTATGGATCCCCATTAGCTGCTGCCAAAGCAGCAGCTACTCTTCCTGTGGTCCAGCAAAATTAAGGCAGTTTACAACAGTTTACCTTATGGAACAGTGCAGACTGTGAAGCAACACAAGCGTTTGCACACACACACGCCACACACACACACACACACACACACACACACACACACACACACACACACACACACACACACACACACACACACACACACACACACAATAACATATGCACTATACATACACATGTAATGTCGATATGTGGTGGTGGTGAGTAGGGGCCTGAGGACACAGAGTGTGTTGTGAAATCTGTGAATGTATTGTAATGTTAATTTTTTTGGACACCATGAAATATGGGGATTCATAGTAAATACAAATACAAAATACAAATATCAGTGGGCTTTGTGATGAATGAGCCATCTGATTACATGAATGAAGGAGCCGAGTAGTTTTTTTTTGCCATAAATATCATTTAAGGTGCCCCAAAGCTTTTCACTATCATTCTTCATATAATTTATCTTTGTTTCATAGTGTAGTTTCTTTTTCTTTAGTTTAGTCACATGATCCTCATTACGCACCACAGAACAGCAAATATTCTTTACATCATCAACATATGAATCACTAGTTTCAGTAGTCCAGACATGAGATGACAAGTGCCTGGATTAGGACCTGCACCACTTCCTATGTATGGTAAAGTTGTACTCTACCAATGTTTTAGAACATGAACCTGCAGGAGCGAGTAACTATTTTGATGTTTGCAGAGAACGACAGGGTGTTGTCCAAGGTCACGCCAAGGTTCTTTGCACTCTGGGAGGAGACACTGTGGAGTTGTCAACCGTGATTGAGAGGTCTTGGAGTGGGTAGACCTTCCCCGGTAGTAAGAGCAGCCCCATCATGTCAAGGTTGAGCTTGAGGTGGTGGGCCGATATCCAAGTTGAGATATCTGCCAGGCACGCAGAGATGCATGTTGCCACCTGGGTGTCAGAAGAGGGGAAGGAGAAAAGTTGTTAAGTATCATCCACATAGCAATGCTAGGAGAGACCATGTGTGGATATGACTGAGCACATAGTCTTGATGTATAGAGAGAAAAGGAGAGGGCCTAGACCTGAGCCCTGGGGATGAGAGTATGTGTTGAAGATGCAGATTCTCTCTACGTCACCTGGTAGGAGCGACCTGCCAGGTAGGATGCAATCCAAGAGTATGCAAAGCCTGAGACGCCCAGCCCTGAGAGGGTGGATAGAAGAATCTGATGGTTCGATCACGTTTTAGGGAAGACCCAGATGCAGACAGCATCGAAGTAACAAAAGTTTATTACTAGAACAGAGGGCAGGCAAAATGACAGGTCAAGGGCAGGCAGAGGTCATCCAGATCAGAGTCCAAAAGGTACAGGACGGCAGGCAGTCTCAGGGTCAGGGCAGGCAGAATGGTCAAAACCGGTTAATCTAGAAAACAGGAACAATATAAAAGACAGGTGCAAGGGAAAAAACGCTGGGATGCTTGACGAACAAATCGAACTGGCATCAGACAAACAGAGAACACAGGTATAAATACACAGGGGATAATGAGGGGAGATGTGAGACACCTGGTGGGGGGTGGAGACAAGCACAGACAGGTGAAACAGATTAGGGTGTGACAGGTTCATGGTGTTGAAGGCAGATGATAGATCTAGAAGGATGAGAACAGAGGAGGAGGAGGAGGAGTCCTCTTTGGCAGTGAAAAGAGCAGTCTCGGTTGAGTGACCTGACTGGTTAGCCTGTCTAGGACATACCTTCTGCTAACGGAACCCCCCCCCAACATTCAGCTGAAAAGGCAGCGCGGGAAATTCTAAAATATTAACAAGTCCAATACAGCAAATGAAAGATAAACATCTTGTTAATCTACCCATCATGTCCGATTTTTTAAATGTTTTACAGCGAAAACAAAACATATATGTATGTTAGATCACCACCAAACCCCAAAAAACACAGCCAAAGATAGTCACAAAAGCAGAATTAGAGATAAAATTAATCACTAACCTTTGATAATCTTCATCAGATGATACTCATATGACATCATGTTACACAATACATTTATGTTTTGTTCGATAATATGCATATTAATATCCACAAATATCGGTTTACATTGACGCCATGTTCAGAAATGCCTCCAAAATATCCGGAGTAATTACAGAGAGCTATGCCAGATAACAGAAATACTCATCATAAACCTTGACGAAAGATACATGTTTTACATATGAACCCTACAGACGAAGAACCATATATGTGACAATTTTTCCATTTTAAGATATATATATAGATATTATATTATTAATTGTGTGTACCACATTAGGTGTTTTATGGTTGAGAAATAATTCACCATACCCATATCTTCCAACAACAATCTATATTTTTTTGTTATTTCAAATAATACTTTTTTCATTGCCGTTTAAATTTTTAGAATGTGGAAGAACAGTATATCTCCAGTGATGATTTCAGTTTGTGGAAGAACAGTATATGTGACATTTTGCATGACTCTTGTAAGATGTCCTTTTTTAACACCTGATATGATGTTTTAAGTACTTTCAAGTACAGATGCCATTCATGTAAATAACTTAAATGCAATATGTAGTTAATTCATTTGTATGGAGGTTCATTTAAAGGTGGTCTATCAACTTTAGCAATGATGACTTTTCTTAAAAGTTGAGTCATGAAATCTTAGTCTCATTTAAAATGAAGCCCTCAATGTGAACATACCATAGAACTACAAAAATAGAATCCAATTAAATTAATTCAATCAAAACAAGCACAACTTGTACATATCAAATAGGGATAAATGTGATGTGCCAATATGCATGTCCATTATGCAGGTCCCGAAGGTCAATATTACAAAACGTTCAGAAAACCATTCTCTTTGTGTTTAACACTATGATCAGCAATTAAGTTGTGAATTGCGTTAAACCCATGCTAAAGGCAAGAAATGTCCTTCTGCACTGAGGTGACAGCAGTAAATAAGTATTAACTGCTTAGAGTTAATGCTAAATGTGGTGACAGAGAGACAGTGTATATTGTAATGAATAAAAAAAGGGAATCAAGATCAAATGAATACTCACATACTGTATGTGATGACTTATTTGTTTTTAATTCATTCAGATTAAAAAAGGTTCAAATGATCACACAAAATAATTATCAACAGAACACATTGTACATAACATTTTCTACACTAGGAACAACATCTTAAAATTAAATTAATTCAATATATTGTGCTGGTTCAAATCATACACAAATTGATTCACATAGAAAACACCTACGATACATTTAATTTCCTACAATAGGGGTGACATGTCTTCTGAAATGTATACAGATTCAACATACTACAGTATACAGGTTCAGGGGATCATAAACTCACAGAAAAAACGTTTAATTATGTAGCTTGGTTTAACAACAAATTATTCACTCTGCAGTGATTCATAAAAAGAGCGTGCAGCAGCTGGCAAGTAGTTGAGCATGGTCATCAGATCTTGGTACTTGTTGTTTTTGATGGGCAGAGGACTCTCATGTGCTCTAGGGTAGTGGCTTGCAAAATAGGGAGGTTGAGGTGTAGCTCCTTGTTTTGGTTTGGAGATCAGCCACGACTTCCATCCCTCAAATAGACTGTGGCTCTGTCTGGTGTACAGATTCCAAGGATCCTCAACTGAAATTAGAACAGAAACATTTTAAGTTCCTGACATCAATAACAACTTTCACAGTCAAGCATTAGGATATTTTATTGTTAGAACAACATGTTGCATGTTGATGGGATGTTAGTAAACTATTCTCTGTGCAATACCTGTGACTTTTAACCACCTCACTGAGGTGATCTGTAGTCCAGCTGGTCGCTTGAGGACAGAATCTGGGAGGTGCCTGAAGTCTTCACATTGCATCCTCATCACCTTGAATGGTTTTGCTGGTTGTGCTTCAAGTATCATCTTTGAAACATCATCAGGTGTATGAAGGACTGACACCTTGCGCCTCTTCTCGATGGTGGCAAAAGATTGATCACAAGGAAGAAAAGAATGACCAGAGACCATGAACTTCTGCTCAACTTGGGTAAAGTAACCCATAGAGACGAGCATCGACATCAGATTGAGCATCCGCCAGTTGTTATTCTGCCCACAGCATCTGTCACTGAATATGATCAACTTGCGCACCTCTGGTTTGGTGAGTGGCGTGAATTTTGTCTTCACCCACTTCATTATGCAGCTTGCCACCTCAATGGACCCTCAGTGTGCAATCCCCTCATGCCAAACATACATGTATGCAGGATCTTCTTTTCCAAGTTCCTGGATGCAAAAGTTAAAATTTGACAGCTGCCGCTGGTAGTAGACATTGGAGTGGGTCAGATTAGGGGTGTACATCACCCCCTGTAGATCCACAGAAATGACATGGCAGTCAGCATTGGCTTTAGCCCACTCAGTGTCACTTTGAAGCTGTGTGTAGGCCTTTTCGGCTTTTCGATGGTGTAACTCACTTTCAACTGCAATCTTCCTCTTCTCCTCTTCAGATGTTGCTGCTGACATCTTAGTGAAGAATGCGTCACATTCGCCACAGGTGTCACTCCTGGGTTGGCCGAAATTGAGACTCTGCTGTTTGAAAATGTCCCTATAAACCCAGAATTTTGCAGATGATGTGTGTGGTATTATTCTCTTTGTAGAGTCGGTACATTCGCAACAAATTCAGATCAGGGCTGAGGTATTCTCTGTGTACATCCCCCTTCATCTGTGCGTAGTGGTTCTGGGTTCTTGGGAAAGATAGAATGTGCTCCTTGATGCCCTCTTTCACTGTAGCATGTATCCGATGTGGCCTGTAAGGAGACAACAAGGTGTTGTTAAACTTGTATTCTCTCAATGGTCTAGGGACCTGCCTTAGAGTGCAACTGTGTCGCTATAACCGGGGTACAAATCCCGGTCACGCCATTGCCGTTTGTGGCCGGGGGGTCCTGTAGGGCGGCGAGAATTAGGCCAGTGCTGTCCGGTGGGAGGGGGAAGGTAATCGGCACTCAGTCCCCAATGCTCAGGTGGTAGTTGGACAGCTTAGTTACCATCATTTTGTTTAAAAGTAATAAACATTTTTATATTTTTGTTTCAGAATTCGCTATTCATCCATTCGATACTCTATGTTAATGTTTAGAAGATTGTTTAGAGCACTGCTATAGTGAAATAATCCAGGCTGGAATCCATAGCGCATTACCTATTGCTATGCTTCCCTCTTCCATCTTCTAAAGAAGACCTAGCCTCAGTAGCCTGATCTGGAGACCCTGCAACCTCACCTGCCTCAGCTAACTTTTCCTGAATAACCTGACCAAAACAATTACATTTCAATTAGAAGGTTATTAAAAACTAGTACAGAGAATACAATATGTTTGTAATTGATATTCATATAGACATTAATTCATATTTGCACTTGCCTGAAGACGGCTGTTGGTTAGCTGGAACACAGACATGAAAGTAACCTTGCACACATTCAATCTCTGGCCTGCTTGCTGTACATGGTATTTGAAGGTTTGTTTCCGTCGTTTGTTCTCCTTTGTATCCTCAGGTTTACGTCTCCGTTTCACCTCATGCTGCAATAAAAATTGACAATGATGAATTCAGAATTTAATATACTGTAGCACATTCAGGATATTGCTTAATCAGGACCTCCATCTTTCACACACTCCAATCTATACACAGAATGAGTTTGTATTGCACCATTGTGCAACACAGCACTTTTAGAGTTAACGTTAATGTACGTATCATTACTGTCAAAGTTAAACTATGCAAGTGTTCAATATAGCTATTATAATAATAGGCGTTTTGTCTTATTTCTAACCTGTTCTAAGCCGGAGAGAATCAACGCTTGTTGTTTCTCGTATGGGACAGTATAGAACCTGTTGAACAGATGCAGCTTGCGTTCATCAGTCAACTTTCCACAATCCTTTCTGCACGTCGTGGAACACGCTCTTCCCTGCAGGATACAGTGTAACTAGCTAGCTACTGTAGCCATGTCGAATCATCCGGTGGACGGAGAAAAAGTAGCTAGCTATGTTTCTTCTATAATCTAGCAATAACATTTGTAACGATAATGTATGAGTTAGTAGCCAACGAACTTTAGCTAATGTGTTTTCTCTATAGTTACAAATTAGACAACCCAGAACATACATGTTAGTTACTGTACTCTATAGCTAGCTAGCTTGATTGTTTGATATACGGTTCTTCCACATACCTCTTTTGGACAGCTTTTCCCAGTTTTTTCTTGACCCTTACGATTTGTATAGGGTTTTCCCGCATCCCGTAAGATCTTCCTTTGCCTGTCTTTCCATTCTTTTAGTTTTGTTTTACGTTTCTTTCCCACATTTCTGCGATTTTCATCAGCAACAGAAAGGTTGTGCGCTTGTCCGTCCATTCTGAGTGGTGCACATAAACGGTTATTCCACGAGAGCCTATCTTTAAATTTTAAATTATTGTTAATTAGCGCGTGGAAAGCTTGTGAAACCGGTTCACTATAGAAAAATGGTGTCCAATAATGATTTTTCATGTATATCTATTTTTTTTTTAAATGTCACATATATGGTTCTTCGTCTGTAGGATTCATATAATTAAAGATACACTGGTTCTTAATGCAACCGCTGTGTCAGATTTTTAAAAAACGTTACGAAAAAAGCATACCATGCAATAATCTAAAACGGCGCTAAGACGTAACAATATTTCTCCGCCATGTTGGAGTCAACAGAAATACGAAATTACATCATAAATATTCCCTTACCTTTGATGATCTTTCATCAGAATGCAGTGCAAGGAGTCCTAGTTCCACAATAAATCGTTGTTTTGTTCCATAATGTCCATTACTAGTGTCCAATTAGTTGCTTTTGCTAGCACGGTTAGTTCACATGTCCAAAAGCTGGCACTGGTCCAGAAGAACTCGGACGAAAACTTCAACAAGTTATATTCCAGGTCGAATAAACTAAGTAGAGAATCAATCTTCAGGATGTTATTTTCATATATATCCAATAACGTTCAAACCGGAGCATTCGTTTTTGTCTACAGAGTCATGGAACGCAGGCGATATCAACAGTAATGTGCGCAACCAGGAACTGGCATTCTGACTGACCACTGACTCAATCCCCTCCCATCCGGTCATACATCACACTAGAGGCTTCATTCCACGTTCTACTGACTGTTGACATCTAGTGGAAGGCGTAGGAAGTGCGAACCTATCCATATCTTGTTTGGATGTGAATAGGCGATGACTTGAAATTCGACCAGTCCAAGAATTTCCACTTCCTGTTTGGAAATTTGCCTGCCCTATGAGTTCTGTTATACTCACATACATAATTCAAACAGTTTTAGAATCTTCAGAATGTTTTCTATCCAATAGTAATAGTACTATGCATATATTAGCATCTAAGACAGAGAAGGATGCAGTTCACTATGGGCACGCAATTCATCCAAAGTGAAAATGCTGCCCCCTATCCCTAACAGGCTTAGAGTCAAGAAGATTGTTCTGAGAGAGATAGTGAGAGAGTTGGTCAGAGATAGCACGCTCAAGTGTTTTGAAAATAAAAAAATAAGAGATACCTGTCTGTAGTTTTTGACGTCAGAGGGGTCGAATGTTGGTTTCTTGGGGAGCAGATCTGACATTTTGAATTCAAAGGGGACGCAGCTAGTATTCAGGGAGGACGTGGGTCTGGAGAAGGGAGGGAGTGGGGTCAAGCGGGTAGATTGACGGGCCGCCAGAACTCACTAGTTGCAGGATTTCATCTGGAGAGAGGGGAGAAAGAGGTTAAGGTGTAGGGTAGTTCTGTGTGCGTTGGACGAGTGGACTAAATAGGCTGAGTGAATGAGGAGCGGATGATGTCAACCTTCTTTTCAAAGTGGTTGACAAAGTTGTCCACAGAGGAAGAGGAGGGAGGGGTGGAGGATTAAGGAGGAAGGGGTGGAGGATTAAGGAGGGAGGAGAAGGTAGAAGCTTGAAATTTAGAAGCTTGAAATTAGAAGTTTTTTTTCAGAAGCTTGAAATTTAAAGTGATAGAAAGTGTTTTTATCAGCGGATACAGAGGAATCTGTGATGCTAGCCACTAATAACATAGCATGTTACTTTGGTATGAAAACATAAAACTGCTGCATCCTGGCCCTGACTCCTCCTATGAATGGAAAATAAGGGTGTACGGCTAACCCCCTACATTCTCTGTCATTGAATTATCTGTCATACAAGAGAGATAATCGCATTTGATGACTGGAGAAGTGGCAGAGATGAAACAGTTCCGTTATTGTAATGAAAAGGGTGAGAGAGGTTCCACATTACACTAATTTCCCAGAGGAGTCTCGATTTTGCAGCACAGTTGGTGTATCAACTCATGGTCCACCAGTTGAGCCTAAAGGTAAGGTGATATCTCTCTCTCTCTCTCTCTCTCTCTCTCCCTCATCTAACCTTCTAAAAACTTTCTTAACCCTCCTGTTGTGTTAATTTCATGTTAATTAATTCTGTGTTCCCGGTCCGAAATGACTGCCCAATTATAGCTTATTATAAAGGCAAACTAATACATATATTATTACCTAATGTTGTGTTAGATCTTTTTATCAACTTAAGTTTTTGTGAACATTACACAATTTTAACTTCTATTTGCTATTTATGGCCTGTAAGGCCTCATTGACCTGAGCTCATACAACTAGTTTCTGAGTAAAAAAAGCATAATGTATAATTTTGACTAGAACAAATACTCAGATGAAACTATTGTTTCTATTGTGTTATTTATCACAGACTACTTTGTAAAAGTAGTGGCGGATGTGTGGCGGATGTGTTGTTGCCTACCCTCACCACCTGGGGGCGACCTGTCAGAAAGTCTAGGATCCAGTTGCAGAGGGAGGTGTTTAGTCCCAGGGTCCTTAGCTTACTGGTGAGATTTGTGGGCACTATGGTGTTGAACGCTGAGCTGTAGTCAATTAACATCTTTCTTTCATAGGTATTCCTTTTGTCCAGGTGGTTGGGGGCAGTGTGGAGTGCAATAGAGATTGCGTCATCTATGGATCTGTTGGGGCGGTATGCGAGTTGGACTTGGTCTATAGTTTCCGGGATAATGGTGTTAATGTGAGCCACGAACAGCGTTTCAAAGCACTTCATGGCTACCAACGTAAGTGCTACGGGGGCGGTAGTCATTTAGGCAGGTTATCTTCACTTTCTTGGGTACAGGGACTATGGTGGTCTGGTGGAAACATGTAGGTATTGCAGTGCTCTCATGCATGCTTCAGTGTTGCTTGCCTCGAAGCGAGCATAAAAGGAATTTAGCTTGACTGGTAGGCTCGCGTACTTGGGCAGATTGTGGCTGTGTTTCTCTTTGTAGTCCGTAATAGTTTGCATGCCTTGCAACATCCGACGAGCGTCAGAGCCGGTGTAGTAGGATTCAATCTTATTCCTGTATTGGCGCTTTGCCTGTTTGATGGTTCGTCTGAGGGCATAGCGGGATTTCTCATAAGCATCTGGATTAGTGTCCCGCTCCTTGAAAGCGGTAGCTCTAGCATTTAGCTCGGTACGGATGTTGCCTGTAATCTAAGGCTTCTGGATAGGATATGTACGTACGGTCACTGTGGGGACAGCGTCGTTGATGCATTTATTGATGAAGGTGGTATACTCCTCAATGCCATTGAACGAATCCCGGACATATTCCAGTCTGTGCTAGCAAAACAGTCCTGTAGCGTAGCATCCACGTCATCTGACCACTTCCGTATTGAGCGAGTCACTGGTACTTTCTGCTTTAGTTTTTGCTTGTAACCAGGAATCAGGAGGTTAGAATTATGGTCAGATTTGCCAAATGGAGGTCTAGGGAGACATTTTTATGCATCTCTGTGTGTGCAGTAAAGGTTGGTCTAGATTTTTCCTCTGGTTGCACATGTGACATGCTTGTAGAAATGAGGTAAAATGGGTTCAACATTTCCTGCATTAAAGTCCCCAGCTGCTAGGAGCGCAACTTCTGGGTGAGCATTTTCTGGTTTGCTTATGGCCTTATACAGCTCGTTGAGTGCCGTCCTATTGCCAGCATCGATTTGTGGTGGTAAATGGACGGCTACGAATAACATAGATGAGAACTCTCTTGGTAGATAGTGTGGTCTACAGTTTATCATGAGGTACTCTACATCAGGCGAGCAATAATATTAGACATTGCTCACCAGCTGTTATTGACAAATAGAGACACACACCGCCCCTTGTCTTACCAGAAGTAGCTGCTATGTCCTGCCGATGGTTAGGAGCCTGTAAAACGGCGCCATTGTTAAAATCATAGTCACACACCTCATGTAGCCTAACCCATAGGCCTATATGTTTTGAAAAAACACTAAAAAACACACAAAACACTAAAGCAGACAATTAACTTCTTAAAATGAAGCACATTAATCCACTTTACAACGGGTGTAGAGCCTAACTGGCATACAAATTGTGAATGAGAGACTGATGGGGTGTGTGAAGCCTGCACGAGAAACAAATCAGAGCTCATGCCTTTCATGCAACTTTTTTCAGATCATCATAATCAGATCATCATAATAAATAACTCTAAATGTTTCTTCCTTAACCACTTAACTTCTTGACGCTACCCATCCCTTAAGCGGGATAATTGTCATCAGCAACTGCTGAATAGCATAGCGTCACAGTCAAATAATATTACTAAAAAATATTTATATTCATGAAATCACAAGTGCAATATTGCAAAACACAGTTTAGCCTTTTGTTAATCCACCTGTCGTCTTAGATTTTGAAATTACGCTTTACAGCGAAAGCAATCCAAGCGTTTGTGTAAATGTATCGATCGCATGACAAAACATTAAGTACACTTAGCATCAGGAAGCTTGCTGCTAGGACAGGGAGAAACAATGGCCGCTTTACTCTGTTGTGCAAAACTCACTCTGAGAGCCCCCACCTATCCACTTACACAATGTGATCTTTCTCGCTCATTTTTCAAAATAAAAGCCTGAAACTATGTTTAAAGACTGTTGACACCTTAGGTAAGCCACAGAAAAAGGAATCTGGTTGATATCCCTTTAAAATGAGGATAGGCATGCATAGGAACAGAGAGGTTTCAAAATATGAGGCACTTCCTGATTGGATTTTCCTCAGGTTTTTGCCTGCAATATCAGTTCTGTTATACTCACAGACAACATTTTGACCGTTTTGGAAACTTTAGAGTGTTTTCTAACCTAATCTGTCAATTAAATGCATATTCTAGCATCTGGTCCTGAGAAATAGGCCATTTACTTTGGGAACGTTATTTTTCCAAACATAAAAATAGTGCTTCAACAGGTTAACACACTTTGTTGGAAATTGTTTGGAGGAAATATCCTTTTTATTTTATTCAGCTATGGTCAATTGTATTCTTCATACTATAAGATAATAAAAAATGCTACGAAATTCTGAGCAAATCTTGTCTGCTAAATGAAATAGTGTAGCCCGCAGCCATATGGCATAGCCATACCAAGGCCTAACATAAGGACAGCACAGAGTATGCTATTCTATTCTTCTGAAATAGACTACATTTTATTAATATCATGTTTCTTTAGACCTGTCTAAAATAAATAATGGATCTTTTGTGATGGTGTAGGCTATATTAAATGGATTTATTTGAGTTTTATGGATATGTTCTAAATGTCTGCATCAGTGGCTTGTAGGCTATGCATGGAAGCCAGGAGATGCTAATCGTGTTTATGTCTGTTAACGGTCAATTACCTGACAACATTTTATGACCGCCACAGCGTTACCCTTGGTCTGTAAGGACCACGGCTTTTGTGGAGCGATAGATAATGATGCTTCGTGGGTGACTTTTGTAAAAGTGTGCAGAGGGTCCCTGGTTCGAGCCCAGGCTGGGGCAAGGAGAGGGACAGAAGCAATAGTGTTACACACGCCAATGCTGTGTGTGAACACTGTCCTTACCTCATGTTCTTGCTAAAGAATACAGACGTTGTATGTTTTCAAACTCAGTTAAAATTTTGTTTTTTTGCAAAGTGAAAGTAAAAAAATTTGGAAGTGGTGGGGTGTGCACCGCATATGCATGTCTGACACAATTGTATTATCACAAACTCTGACAGGAGGGTTTCTCCTTCAGGAAGTTAAAGTTTCGAATGACTTTTCTCCCTTTTTCTAATTTCTTCTCTTCTCTTACACTATATATACAAAAGTATGTGGACATCCCTTCAACCGAGTGGATATCACGACAGACCAGTGTTCGATCCCGGGCTGTGTCGGTAGATCCATGAGGCGTTGCACATTTTGCCCACCGTCACCTGGGTTTTGGGGGAGGGTTTGGCTGGCCGGGATGTCCTTGTCCCATCACGCTCTAGCGACTCCTTGTGGGTGGCCGGTTCGCATGCACGCTGACTTCAGTCACCTGCTGGTCACATTGGTGCTGCTGGCTTCCGGGTTAAGCGAGCAGTGTGTCAAGAAGCAGTGTTGCTTGGCAGGGTCGTGTTTTGGAGGATGCATGGCTATCGACTTTTGCCTCCGTATGGGAGTTGCAGCGATTGGACAAGACTGTAACTACCAATTGGATATCACGAAATTGGGGAGAAAAAGCAGTAGAAAGTACAAAAATAAATATTAATTGTGGATTCAGTTACGTATTTCAGCCACACCCATTTCTGACAGGTGTATCAAATCGAGCACACAGCCATGCAATCTCCATAGACAAACATTGGCAGCAGAATGGCCTTACTGAAGAGCTCAGTGGTTTTCAACATCACACCGTCATAGGTAAAATGTCTGCCCCGCTAGAGCTGCCCCTGTCAACTGTAAGTGCTGCTATTGTGATGTGGAAATGTCAAGGAGCAACAACAGCTGTCCTTGGTTGCAACACTCACTACCAAGTTCCAAACTGTCTCTGGAAGCAACATCAGCACAATAGCTGTCGGAAGCATCTTGAAATGGATTTCCATGGCCGAGAAGCCGTGCACAAAAGCCTAATATCACCATGCACAATGCCAAGCATCGGCTGGAGTGGTGTAAAGCTCGCCTCCATTTGATCTGGAGCAGTAAAAACGCATACTTTGGAGTGATGAATCACCATCTGGCAGTCCGACGGACGAATCTGGGTTTAGCGGATGCCAGGAGAACCTTACATGCCCAAATGCATAGTGCCAACTGTAATGTTTTGGGGAGGAGGAATAATGGTCTGGGGCTGTTATTCATGGTTTGGGCTAGCCCCTTAGTTCAAGTGAAGGGAAATCTTAACGCTACAGCATACAATGACATTCTAGACAATTCTGTGCTTCCAACTTTGTGGCAACAGTTTGGGGAAGGCCCTTTCCAGCATGACAATGCCCCCATGCACAAAGCGAGGTCAATACAGAAATGGTTTGTTGAGCTCAGTGTGGAAGAACATTATTGTCCTGCACAGAACCCTGACCTCAAGCCCATCGAACATCTTTGGGATGAATTGGAATGCCGACTGCAAGCCAGGCCTAATCGCCCAACATCAGTGCCCAACCTCACTAATGCTCTTGTGGCTAAATGGAAGCAAGATCCCGCAGCAATATTCCAACATCTAGTGGAAAGCCTTCCTAGAAGAGTGGAGGCCGTTATAACAGCAAAGGGGGACCAACTACATATTAATGTCTGTCAGAGCAGGTGTCCACATACTCTTGGTCATGTAGTGTATCTTCTGCTTCAGTTATTTTCATCAAATACCTACCCATCACTTTGTTTACTGCCATAGTCTTTTTCCCAAGTCAACCTTTTCTTAAACAATCAGAGCTCTAGTTCCTCTGGAGTGTGCATATTTACGTGATGAGGCGCTTCCAAAACAAAATAGCTGCACTCGGCTCCAAACACAGAAAAAAAGGCTTTGCAATCACACCCATCCCCATCCACAAGCCCCAATCACACAGAAAGGATGTCCTTAAACTTAACTAGTTCAGGACATAACTGTGTCTCTGTCCAATTCCCTTGTTTTGGATTTAATCTTTTATATTGATCTGTCTTACTGTTGCTGAGCCATTGCTAAGCCATTGTGAAATGTGTGATTTCACAGTCTACTCTATTCTGTATCATAGTGCTTAGCTAGTGCATACTAGTTGAAAATAATGTATGATCCATACAGGGATTGAACCTACAGTCTATCAGTTTATTAGCATTATGCTCTGATGTACTGTACTTTGCTAGATGGGCGATGATGATGTGCAAAGTCAAGTACAGGTGATATGTCACTTCTTTGTGTATTTTTCAGATACATTTAGGGTGTTTGTGTCTATTTTCCAGACACATTAAGATATTGTGTGTTTGTGTGCATATTTCAGATGGTAGGGTGGAGGTGACAAAGGAGAGTGTGAAGCTGTGCACAATGGGACCTGGGAAGGTGTTTGGAGAGCTGGCCATCCTCTACAACTGTACTAGGACAGCAACCATCAAGAGTGAGTTTACACACACACACACACACACACACACACACACACACACACACACACACACACACACACACACACACACACACACACACACACACACACACACACACACACACACACACACACACACACACACCAACCCAGTGATGTGCAGTGAGGTCGGTGGCTGAGTAAGCACAGGCTATTATCAAAGCCAGATTTACTCACAAATAAACCCTAATGAAGCCCAAGTGAACCATACAACCAGAGTGACATAGGCTATTAACCAAAATTGACAAACAATTTTTCACCAAATGTAAATACCTATGTAGCCAAGATACTCTACACAAGCAGTAGCCTCCGACGGCGGTATATTTCATATAAATTCATACTCCATAGTCTTTTCCAACGCACCGACGCTCACAAAAACATACAATAGTTTTATTACGTGAAATATTATTACACACACATACACTGATTATACCAAACATATACCCCCCCCCCCCTCAAAAAAAAGAGTGTTCAATGCTGTCATCAAGGCAAAGGGTGGCTACTTTGAGGAATCTCAAATATAAAGTATATTTTGATTTGTTTAACTTTTTATGGCTGCAGGGGCAATATTGAGTAGCTTGGATGAAAAGTGCTTATATCAAACGGCCTGTTCCTCAGTCATAGTTGCTAATATTTGCATATTATTATTAGTATTGGATAGAAAACACTCTGAAGTTTCTAAAACTGCTTGAATGATGTCTGTGAGTATAACAGAACTCATATTGGCAAAATCCTGAGTTTAAATCAAAACAGGAAGTCAGCAATCTGAGCTTATATGTATTCACCAGAGTCCCCAATGAAATCCCTTTGAGATATGAATGATTTGCACTGCCTAGGGGTTCCACTAGATGTCAACCATCAATATAAATTATAATGAGGCTTCTATGTTGTTGTGGGAGTGAATGAGAGCAGAATATATGAGATGTCCATCAAGCAGCCATTTTGTGATCGTACTTTTTCCTCATGGTAGTCACTCACCATTGCTCACGTAGACAAGAAGGAATACTCCGGTTGGAACTTTATTGAAGCTATATGTTAAAAACATCCCAATGATTGATTCTGTACTTAGTTTGAAATGTTTCTTCGACCGGTAATATCACTTTTTGAGTTTTTGTCCGATAAAACGCTGACCAGAATTAGCGTTTGGATATACCAAATGCGCTAACAAAAGAAGGTATTTGGACATAAATAATGGAATTTTTCAAACAAAATTAACATTTATTGTGGACCTGGGATTCCTGGAGTGCTTTCTGATGTAGATCATCAAAGGTAAGGGAATATTTATCATGTAATTTCTTTTTTATGTTGACGCTATCTTTGTGGCTCTGGTGTTTTTACTTTTGAGCACCGTCTCAGATTATTGCATGCGGTTTTTTTCCCGTAAAGTTAAAAAAAATCTGACACAGCGGTTGCATTAAGGAGAGGTATATCTATAATTCCATGTGTATTACTTGTATTATAATCTACATTTATGATGAGTATTTCTGTTGAATGATGTGTCTACGCAAAATCACTTTATGTTTTTGGAACTAGTGAATCTAACGTGCCAATGTAAACTCAGATTTTTTTATATAAATATGAACTTTATCAAACAAAAATGGCCGTGCTTATTGTGGTTTGGTGGAGACCTAACATAATCATTTGTAGTGCTTTCGTTGAAAAGCCTATTTGAAATCGGACACTTTGGTGGGATTAACAACGAGAATAGCTTTAAAATGATATAAGACACATGTATGTTTTAGGAAGTGTAATTATGAGATTTCTGTGGTTTGAATTTGGCGCCCTCTATTTTCACTGGTAGTTGTCATATCGATCCCGGTATTGGGATTGCAGCCATAACAGGTTAACACTTTTTTGGTTACAACATGATTCCATATGTGTTATGTCATAGTTTAAATGTCGTCATTATTATTCTACAATGTAGAAAAAGGTAAAAGAATCTCAGTCAAGGTGAAACAGCCCTCTACCCAGTGGGCACACACTGGTTGAATCAATGCTGTTTCCACACCATTTTAATGAAATTACTTTGATCCAACATCGAATAGATGTTGAATTGACGTCTGTGCCCAGTGGGTAGCCACAACATGCAGCTCACCATTTTTGTTGTTTCCTAATTGTTGTGCTTAAGTTTACACCTTAGGAGTTACCACCATAGGCCTACACACATTTCATTGAGCCTGTGTGTGCTATGAGACTGTGTCAGGATGAGGGACATGTGTTTATGGAACACAGAGGACATGGGTACAGATTGGAGATGTAGGGTTGGATAGGACTAACACAGGAACAACACAAGGTGGAAGATAGCCTAGTGGTTAGAGTGGTGGACTAGTAACTGCAAGATTGCAAGATCGAATCCCTGAGCTTACAAAGCAAAATTCTGTTGTTCTGCTCCTAAACAAGGCAGTGAACCCACTGTTCTTAGGCTGTCATTGAAAATAAGAATTTGTTATTTTAACTGACTTGCCTAGTTAAATAAAATAAAAATAGGATCAACATATCACTTTGTGTTAGGACATCTACAATGGATGTATGCAGATTCTGTACAGCTCAATAATGTTGTATCTGAAACTTTATCAGTTTCATTGGCAAGTCCCAGTCAGATTCACATAATATCCCTGAAGTTAACCTCTATTGAGTCATTAATAAATTACTCACATAAGGCTATGATGTATCAGCGATAGGATGTGAAGGATAGAGGGTCCTTGAGGAGGGGGGTTGGGGAAGAGGAGAGGGCATGAGGGGGAAAGTTATTTACCTTCCTCACCTATGATTAATAGAGGTGAGGAGGCTGTCAGTTAGCCACCTTCTACCTGTTCCTCTGGCCGGAGTGTTGCATCTCCTGGCTCCGTTGCCATGGTGTTGAGTCCTCAGAGAGGGTTGAGACTAGGTCTCTGGGGTATTCCCTACAGTTAGAGTGTCTCACCCTTCACAGTCCCCTGCCTCCTTACACTCCCACTCACATGTCCCCCACTACCACTGCTCACACAATGTGGAATTACTCTGTGTTTTTGTGTGTGTGCATGTGAGTTATTCAATAAAAACATATATTATGCTGCCAGTATGAAGCATCTGGGAATGGATATGTACAGTATATGTTCTTCCAGGTGACTTTTCAAGTGCGTGCTCCTCTATGTATCATTTCAAATCAAATGTTATTGGTCACATACACATGGTTAGCAGATGTTATTGTGAGTGTAGTGAAATGCTTGTGCTTCTAGTTCTAATAGTTCAGTAATATCTAACAACTACCTAATACACACATCTAAGTAAAGGGATGGAATAAGAATATATACAGTTGAAGTCTGAAGTTTACATACACCTTAGCCAACTACATCAAACATTTTGGGTAGCCTTCCACAAGCCTCCCACAATAAGTTGGGTGAATTTTGTCCTATTCCTCCTGACAGAGCTGGTGTAACTGAGTCAGGTTTGTAGGCCTCCTTGCTCGCAAATTCAGTTCTGCCCACAAAGATTCTATAGGATTGAGGTCAGGGCTTTGTGATGGCCACTCCAATACCTTGACTTTGTTGTCCTTAAGCCATTTTGCCACAGCTTTGGAAGTGTGCTTGGGGTCATTGTCCATTTGGAAGACCCATTTGCGTCCAAGCTTTAACTTCCTGACTGATGTCTTGATGTTGTTTCAATATATCCACATAATTGTCCTTCCTCATGAAGCCATCTATTTTGTGAAGTGCACCAGACCCTCCTGCAGCAAACACCTCCACAACATGATGCTGCCAACGCTGTGGTTCACTATTGTGATGGTGTTCTTCGGCTTGCAAGCCTCCCCCTTTTTCCTCCAAACATAACGATGGTCATTATGGCCAACAGTTCTATTTTTGTTTCATCAGACCAGAGGACATTTCTCCAAAAAGTACGATCTTTGTCCCCATGTGCAGTTGCAAACCGTAGTCTGGCTTTTTTATGGCAGTTTTGGAGCAGTGGCATCTTCCTTGCTGAGCGGCCTTTCAGGTTATGTCGATAAAGGACTCATCCACTCACACTGTGGATATAGATACTTTTGTACCAGTTTCTTCCAGCATATTCACAAGGTCCTTTGCTGTTGTTCTGAGATTGATTTGAACTTATTGCAAATGTACAAATGTCAGCCAGCAAGTCAGCGTCCATCAGTCAATAAGATATCATTCTGACACCAAACTGATACAAACTGACACCAAACCCACTTTGTCCAACTCGTTTAGAAGCCAAATATCACATATTTCAGAGCAGGCGCAAAATTCACAGTGCCTTCTGTTTAAACCATAATAAAAACTTAAAACACGTAGTTATGTTCTAGCTGCGGGTCCAATTCCGGCATTGTGTTTAGGCCTAGTTGAGGCGACCCTGAATCCCGAGTTTTGGCTCGATAGGTCATTCGGAGCCCGAGCAGCAACCTTAATTAGTGCTGAAAATTCACTTTTTCCGGGCTTTGCTATGGGGTCCCTGAAAGAGCTATCGGACAGAAACTTTAGGGTCCGTATCTATGGGCTGAGGCGGTTTCAATGCACCTTAGACTTGTGACTCTGGGACTTTTCTAAATGTCGACATTTTCACGATGGTCAAAATTAATTGAAATCATTTGCAAATGTACAAGGCTGTTCCTCGGACGGAGCCACATAACTCACTGTGCATGACCAACTTAATTCCTAGAACATGTATATATAGTTTCAGAGCTCTAGGTCTGACGGTTCTTTCATAGTTCGAACGCAGGTAACTATTGCAGGCTCTTTGTGTCTTTAAGCCCCTCACTGTTTCACTCCCCATTGACTGTATGTGTGTGTGATTTCAGAAAATCAAAGACAATCACAGAAATCACGTAGAGCTCCGAAACCCACCTTAACAGATTTGTCTGAACACGCCGCAACTGGATATGTAACCTTTTGAAAGAAAAACACATTTCATTGACCGTCACCAATTGTACATGGTACGATTTCTCGTAAATTATGATAGATAAATGTCTGGTTCTTTTTTCCTGACACCGTAGGTTCATTTACTGTGACGTGAAGCGGTCAAATTAGCGCTCTACTTTTGTGTTTGACCTTTAAAAACTTCTTAAGGATACCACCCCCCCCCCCCCCCCCCCCGTCTCTCAATTTCCGCCTGAAGACATACCCAAATATAACTGTCTGTAGCTCAGGCCCAGAAGCAAGGATATTAATATTCTTGGGTATCATTTGAAAGGAAACCCTCTGAATTTTGTGGAAATGTGATTTGAATGTAGGAGAATATAACACCATAGATGGTAGAAGAAAATACAAGGAAATAAACATATGTTTTCTGTTTTTATTGTTGCTGCATCACCTTTTAACTGAACAAAAACAGCCAACCATACAGATAGGATGCTGGGGATGATTTAAATGAAGAACATAAGATGGCAACAGTATTTGAAAAAGGTTTCAGAGCATGTAGCCACCCAGGTGTCCCACACAAGATGCCCAAATGTACCCAAGTGGCCGAATTGGTACAGTGATACATTTTGAAGTAAATTAAAATTAAATTGAATCTGGGCAGGTGAACACCACTGGTTGGAGCAGAAGGGACAGAGGTAGAGGGGGCAGAGGTAGAGGGGGCAGAAGGTGCTGCAGTAGACTTGCTGTAGCAAACAAGCTCCTGGATGAGCAGCTCTCGGAAGGCTAGCTGTGAGATGTGGGGCTGTCCACAGCTCTTAGCCATTTCCTTCTGGAGGATGAAGGAATTCACCACAGCAATGTCAATGAAATTATAGAAAATGTCTTGTACCATTTCATTGTCTTGTGGAGAACATTGTATTACCCTAATACCTAGCCCAGAACATAGCCCAGTTGACAAATTATTACAAACAGTAACCAGCCAAGCAGAAGCGTTACAAAACTCAGAAATAGAAATAAAATGAATCCCTTACCTTTGATGATCTTCATATGGTGGAAATCAGAAGACATTCATTTACTCAATAAATGTTCCTTTTGTTCGATGAAGTCTCTTTATATCCAAAAACCTCAGTTTTGTTAGCACGTTTTCTTCAGTAATCCACAGGCTCAAACTCAGTCAACAATCAGACAAAAAAATCCTAATTGTATCCGTAAAGTTCATAGAAACATGTCAAACAATGTTTATATTCAATCCTCAGGTGTTTTTTTAGCCTAAACTATCTATAATATTTCAACCGGACAATAATGTCGTCAATATAAAAGGTAAACAAGAAATGCACATGCGCCTGAAACAAATGGAGCTATTTCGCCTACAAAAAATGAAAAAATAAACTTTGGCTATCTACCTGGGAGTCTCGTGAGTGAAAACATCCAAAGTTCATCAAAGGTAAACTATTTAATTTGATTGCTTTTCTGATTTGTGACAAGTTTGCCTGCTGCTAGCAAGGCATAATGCTATGCTAGGCTATCGATAAACTTACACAAATGCTTGTCTAGCTTTGGCTGTAAAGCATATTTTGAAAATCTAAAATGACAGGGTGATTAACAAAAGGCTAAGCTGTGTCTCAATATATTTCATTTGTGATTTTCATGAATAGGAATATTTTCTAGGGATATTTATGTCCGTTGCGTTATGCTAATTAGTGTCAGGCGATGATTACGCTCCCGGATCCGGGATGGGGAATCACAAGATTAAGAAGAAGTTTTTAAATGATGTTAGATACATGTATTTACAAGAACATTTAATATTATGAATTGTGTATGCTATTTCACCGGATGTTAGCCTATACGTGACGTTAGCGTCTAGAGAGGTTAATCCCAGAAAAATGGCCTTAACTGAAAAAGCGTTAGACCAAGCGTTAGCCCATTAGGCCAAACCTGTGCTCACCAAGTTTCGTCTTCAAAGTATTTTCCGTTTAGGAGAAATGGCCATGTCATTTTGGTGATGTTTTGTACATTTGCAATAAGCAAATGACCGAGATGCTTTATTTAATGACTTCCTGGAAGATCTGGTCCTGGGGCACGGCCTGAGGACCTTGCCATATTTTGGAAACATTTGCGGACGTCTAGTAAGGGACCGTACATTTGCAATATGGAGATCCTCATCAATTATACAGCAAATGCCATTTGCGTCCTTTTTGCAGGTCATGCCACAGCATTTCAATTGGGTTGAAGTCAGGACTCTGACTGGGCCACTCCAGAAGGCATATTTCCTTCTGTTAACCTCACTTGGGTACAGGGCAGTATTTTCACATCTGGATGAAAAGCGCGCCCAAAGTAAACTGTCTGTTACACAGGCCCATAAGCTAAGATATGCATATATGTAGTAGATTGGATAGAAAACACTCAACAATTTCTAAAACTGTTAAAATAAGGCCTGTGGGTATAACAGAACTGATATGGCAGGCGAAACCCCAAGGACAAACCATCCCAAAAAAATAGAATTTCAGCCTACCACTATTTTCAATGGCTGTCACTTTTCCCAGGTTGCAGTTCCTAGGGCTTCCACTAGATGTCAACAGTCTTTAGAAAGAGTTTCAGGCTGGGTTTTGGAAAAATGAGCCAGAAATTGTAGTTTTTCTAGGTCGCTCCCATTTTGGCTGTAGTGTTTCCAAGCGTGTGAATGAGAGCGCGTTCTTTGGTATTTTTCTCCGGTAATGACAATACCGATTCTCTAAATGTATTGTTTATTTACATATTAGGGTACCTAAGGTTGGATTATAAACATTGTTTGAAGTTTATTAGTAATGTTTGAGATTCATTTTGTATGCGTTTTGATGGAGGGAAACTAACTAAACTCTGCTAAACTGAGTTTTATGGATATAAAGGACATTATCGAACAAAAGGACCATTTGTGATGTAACTGGGACCTTTTGGAGTGCCAACAGAAGAAGATCATCAAAGGTAAGGCATTTATTATATAGCTATTTCTGAATTTTGTGTCTCACCTGCCTGGTTGAAATATGTTTTTCATTTTTTTGTATGCAGGGCGCTGTCCTCAGATAATCCCATGGAGTGCTTTCTCCGTAAAGCCTTTTTGAAATCTGACTGAGCGGCTGGATTAACAAGAAGTTAAGCTTTATTTTGATGTGTTACACTTGTGATTTTATGAAAGTTAAATATTTATAATTCTGTAGTTTGTATTTTGCGCTCTGCAATTTCACCAGATGTTGGCCAGGTGGGACGCTACCTGCCCATAAGAAATTAAAGCCTTTCTGTTGTTGATTTGCTACTGTGTTTTGGGTCATTGTCCTGTTGCATCGCCCAACTTCTGTCGAGCTTCAATTGGCGGACAGATAACATTACATTTTCCTGCAAAATGTCTTGATAAACATGGGAATTCATTTTGCCGTCAATGATAGCAGTCTGTCCAGGCTCTGTGGCAGCAAAGCAGCCCAAACCAAAATGCTCCCTCCACCATACTTTAAAGTTGGGATGAGGTTTTGATGTTGGTGTGCTGTGCCTTTTTTTATCCACACATAGTTGGAGTGTTGTGTGTTCCTTCTTTCCAAACAACTCAACTTTAGTTTAATCTGTCCACAGAATATTTTGCCAGGGCAGCTTTTATCTTTTTATCAGCTCTTATCTTTTGGAGAAATCATTAGCCTAGGGGTTCACATACATTTTCCAACCTACACTGTGAATGTTATTTCATAGTTGATGTTTTCACTATTATTCTACAATGTAGAATATAGTAAAAATAAAGAAAAACCCTTGAATGAGTAGGTGTCCAAACTTTTGACCGGGTACTGTATATATTCTGTATATATTCGACTGTCAGTCCTTTCATGAATAGCTCTATGAATATGAGAGCGGTTTCATTTCTCCAGCATCATCTCTCAGCTTTTTACCAAAAGAGGCAGGGTCATGCATTGTTATTGTTTCAACTGCGGATTGCCCCTTTAAGCTAAAACATGAGTGAGGGTGAAACATTTTAAAATCAACTGGTTTAAAGCAGACATCAACTGACTATGTGTCCTGCTTGATCACATTTCCACTAATATACTGTATATGGAAATGCTTATGTGATTGGGGCTTTCTCTTCTCCCTGATGTATATTACTTTCATATAATTATATAGGAAGTAAGTGCTGTTTAAAATTATTAGAACTAATGTTTTTTTCTCACACAGTGTGACTGAACATGTACTAGTCTTTAGACAGGGACTGTCTGTGGAGATGAGGGCACTCAGAACAGAGGGAGGCAGTGAGAGGAGAGCACTTGTACTCTCAGGAGGAGGTGTGCTGTGTATTTGCGTCTCCACTTGTCACACACATCTCATATCACCACAAACAAGAGTCTTTATAGAGTTGGAGTGTCTGCCCTTGAAAGAGAGAGAAAATGAAATAGAGGGGGCAGAGAGCTGCAGGCATACAGAAAGAGATAGAGGTAAATTCAAATGAGAGATGAGAGAGGAATGCAAACAGAGAATGAGATGAAAAGTGAGGAAGGTGAAGAGAGAGAAATAGAAAACTCCAGGAATTCAGTGTGAGAATAGCTCTGCATCTTAACAAAAATGTTTTAATGGACATTTTTATGGTAATATCTGTCAATACGAACATAGGCATGGTAAAAGAAAACTATTGAAAATAACATGAGTGATCATTAAGATTCAACTTCAGACAAAATCATTTCTGACATTTTTGTAGGCTATTGTTAGTCAACTTGTCTGTAATTAGATACATGTATCTTCTGTTATGTCATTAAATGTTGCCATAGAAGACTAAATAAACCCTTTGTCACCAGAATAATGTCATAAATCGATATAATAAATGCTTCAACTTAGTTTACATTTGTAAATCTCTGTCATCTTTCACGGACCAAAGACATTAGGGACCAGGGAGAAAATGCAAAAATAGAAAGCTGTGAAAAAATGACCCAACATGTTCCGGATAAGATTTCAGTTCGGCTTGGATTATTCTTTTATGTGGTTGAAATACTATCAGCTTTTATGATGCTGATAAAGATAGCACCTCTACAGATGGTATCTAACTGAGCTTTCACATTCTCTAAAGATGCTGAAGAAAATCATATTTCTCCACTCCTGTTCCCGGGACGAAATTTTTCCTACATTTGGTATATCGTTTTACTGCAAGAAATGCTTAATTTTGCAGGAGTTAATATTAAGGCTGTGTGAGAGGTTATAGACCTACAGTCAGTGTTCAGATTTCAGTTTTCATATAACCCATCTGAGAAGTAGGCTACAGTTCCCTTGACGGGCCATAGGCCTATTTGAAGTCCCAGCCGTGACTTTCGAATTTACATTGCGCCTCAATCATCACATAACGTGTCACTGCTATCATCCTCTTTTACCACTTCACCAAATCTTCCATAAAACATTACTTTCCTGGTCCTCCTTTCTCTTTATTTTCAATTCTCATATTGCAGCTTTTCTCTTATTGAATTAAACTCCAACATTGCCATGTTTGCCTCCGTGGATTGAGCAACTTTTTTTTGCCAGTTCCCAAAAGCATTTGGCCCTTTACTTAACTAGGCAAGTCAGTTAAGAACAAATTCTCATTTAAAATGACGGCTTACCGGGGAACAGTGGATTAACTGCTTTGTACAGATTTTTACCTTGTCAGCTCAGGGATTCGATTTCAGCAACTTTTCAGTTACTTGTCCAACACTCTAACCACTAGGCTACCTGCCACCCTGAAGTTTAGGGACTAATGCTGAGCCTCTCAATGTAGCCTATATAAATACATTTCACAAGAATGATACATTTATGGATGTTTTATCTTTAGTCAAGCCACCTACCTGCACTTCATCCACACAATATTCGACGACCCTAAACCTGTCCGCCTTGCGGATATAACCATGGGGACTGTGGGTTATGAGTCAATCCTTTTTTAGACTAAGCTGTCAGTGTCCCACGAGAACACCTAAACTGAATGGACAATGTATTTTGAGTCACACCCTTGAAACAAGAGTTCCCACATTTTTTTCTTATTTGGCTTTTTTTCACAGTGATTTTGAACCATGGTTGGTTGCTCGTCTTAATGAGCTATTTCCCACATGGGCTTACAGATGTGTAGTTGAACGCTGGGCCCCTGCTGAGATAGGAAGCTTTTTAGTAAGAGTGATTGGTGTTTCTGAGTAGAGAAGGATGCCCTCTCTGACCCAACTGTACTAAGGGCTATATTTTCAACTGTAAGGAGGTGCAAGTGTCAAACGCACATTAGTTTGTAATTTTGCCGTGTAAAAACTGGCACCCTGGTATTTTCCAGCCCTAACGCCAGGTTCGGCAATTTACCTGTCTAACATCAGCTCACTTATGCTAAGATGGGAGGGGTGGCAATATCTGAGGTGTGTACTTAAAAGCAAGTGCAAAAGTGATAAATTCGGGATAATGTGACGTTAAGACCCACAAAAAGCAGGTCCTAACGTTAACAGTTGATAATGGCATGGATTTTGACTGCGGAAGCGCAGGCTATCCAGCCGTTATGCACAGTGCCCATGGAAGAGATGTGCTTTTTGTGCCTGTGAATCTTGAATTTAGAAGCATAAAACTATTGCCCCCCCCGCCCACTTCTTTAATATGATTAAAAACCAAGCACAGACTACCCTCCCCTTAATCAAGGCTGGTTTATCAGCAACGCATAGGTGTGTAATTTTATCCTGGCCATTAGCCAAGTAGCCTATGAATAAAGGGTTTTTAAATGGTCTACTGAGTGTACTTTGAAATATTTTAGGTTTTTGCCATCATGCATCATGCTTTTTCATTATTCATAATTCATATACTTCATTATGCTTGTTCAAGTAGCCTGTCCATCCTGATTTTCAAAGAACGCACTTTGTTGGATTACCAAAAACACGCTCCTCCACAACCTTTGTCCTCCTATAATGCCATATCAACTGCAGATTGTTTTGAGAATCTACCTCACACATTACCAACGATTCAATTGACAGGAGCCAGGAGTAAATGTATAGACGTGTGAATGTTATGTGTAAGGACATTTAGGCTTACATGTGCACACAGTGCCTTGAATGAGAGAAGAGATTTGATTTACTCTTAGGCCTAGGCTACTAAGGCTGGTTCAACAGAAATGCGCTGTCTTTTTTATCCTGGCCTTGCAAAGAAGTCTATCCATAAAAGTTGTTTAAAATGGTCTATTCGCCAGAGTGCTGTGGGATTATATAATATACTCTTTGAAGAGGTAGGGTTCAAATGTTTTCAGAAGATGGGCAGGGACTCTGCTGTCCTAGCTTCAGGGGGAAGCTGGTTCCACCATAAGAGTGCCAGGACAGAGAAGGGCTTGGACTGGGCTGAGCGCTACCTGCCCTCCAATAGGGGTGGGACGGCCAAGTGACCAGAGGTGGCAGAACGGAGTACTCAGGTTGGTGTGTAGGGCTTGAGCAGCCTGAAGGTAGGGAGGGGCAGTTCCTCTTGCTGCTCTGTAGGCAAGTACCATGGTCTTGTAGTGGATGCAGGCGGGACTGCAGCATTCTGGATAAGTTGTAAGGGTTTGATGGTACTGTCATGTATTAATGTGACAAACTGATGTGGTGACGTCCTAAAGGAATGTGAGGGGATTACACGGACAGTGATGAGTAAAGACATGAAGTTTACCTCAGAGGCTGGTTGATTTAATTCTATGTAATATCTTAACTTAGCACGAGTTATCCGTATAGAATTGAACAATGAGGATGTTTGAAAATGATAGTTAAATTTTAAAAGTGAGTTAGTGTTGTCAAAATGGAAAACAAAGTTTGACTGCTGCAATGAGCCCACTACACTAGGTCCACGCTGGACCTTGTGGTTGATGGCTTTTGAGCTGTTCACGAATGGTAAAGGATCAATACTGTCTGGTGACGTTGATGCGGTTACAAGACAACGGAGGAGAGCTTTGCTTTTACATCAAGCTGGGACAGATGTGCAGGACATTTTCTCCACACTCGCAGACACCGGCGAACCAACGGACTATGTCAGGGCTGTGGCAGCGTTAAACGCATATTCCGTGCCACAGGTGAACACAGCGTTTACGGGACAGACATTTTATCAACTGACACAGAAAACTGGTGAGACAGTTCAGCCATTTGTTACTCATCTTAGACAAGCAGCTCAATACTGACTTTGCTGGAGATGAGGACAATCAGATTAGAGATGGCATAATGAGCAAATGTAATACTGAATATGCGCCAAAAACGATTGGAGGACCCTGGGCTAATATTAGGCTGTCACTCGAGCTAGCCGCACAATGTGAAAGAATTGAAGTGCAAATGGCCGCCATGCATGTGAGTACAGGGGAAGCAGGTAGCCTAGTGGTTGGAGTGCTGGGCCAGTAACCAGAAGGTTGCTAGATTAAATCCCCGAGCTAACAAGGTAACAATCTGTCGTTCTACCCCTGAGCAAGTCAGTTCACCGGGCACCGTGGATGTTGATTAAGGCAGCCCCCTGCAACTCTCTGATTCAGAGGGGTTGGGTTAAATACGGAAGACACAGTTCAGTTGAATACATTCAGTTGGACAACTGACTAGGTATCCCCCTTCCCCTCATAATGCAAGATATGATGACTTAAAAGCTGACTGTAACCAAAAACATTAATACAGATGCTAAATATGAGACGGTGCATCATGTTTTCATACAGATATAAAAATACTCATATTTGGAGTAACATCGGCGAGCAGAAAGGGAAATCCAAGACCTATGCAGACAACTGTCGTAAAGGTGGACGTCGGCGATCAGGTTCTCCTAAAACAGGACAAAACAGACAAGTTCACAACAAGATATCACACACTGATCAATAAAGAGGGAAACAATGTGATTGTTCAATCTCCAACTGGAGCCAGGTATTCAAGGAATACAACAGTGAAGAGGTATATATTTGAGGAGCCGGATCCACAATCAAAGGACAACACACAACTGAAAGAGACTGAAACAGAGTCCTAATCTGAGACCGTACATATAATCCAAACCAGAGACCATCTGTGAGGGATCACCACAGACACCCAAGCCAGTCCCTCAGACAAATTAAACCAGCCACAGAAGTGAACAAACTTTGTCATTAAATAATTATCCCGTACTTAAATAAGTGAAAACCAGTATAAACTGAAAAATGTGAAATATAAAAGGACTAATGCGAAGACTCAATGTTTGAGTTGTGGAAAAGTGCAGAAGGTTTTGTTACAAGAAAAGGAAAGTCCATTAGAACAGAAATAAGACATTAAACAGATTTCAGTTGTTTATTGATAACATAAAGGTTGCTATACAGATCAAGAATAAGTGCTGTTGTGTATGTCAGGTTGACATTGAAGTTCATATCCAAGTAAAGAGGGGGATGTCGTGTATTGATACGACGTCACAATAGGAATGTGAGGGGATTACATGGAGAGTGGAGTAAAGACATGTTTAAGTTTACCTCAGTCTGGTTGATTTAATTCAATATAATATCTTAACTTAGCACAAGTTGTAAGTATAGGATTGAACAGGTACATGTGGGAGCCCAGCCAACGGCGAGTTGCAGTTACAGAGAACAGGGTGTTGATCAGAGTCATTCCAAGGTTCTTTGCACTCTGGGAGGGGGACACCGTGGAGTTGTCAACCATGATGGAGGTCTTGTAGCAGGCAGGCCTTCCCCAGGAGGAAGAGCAACTCTGTATTGTCTTGGTTGAGCTTGAGCTGGTGAGCCGCCATCCAAGCTGAGAAATCTGCCAGGCATGCAGCGATGCATGTCGCCACCTTGGTGTTGGAAAAGGGGGAAGAAGGAAAGTAGTTGAGTGTCATCCGCATAGCAATGATAGGAGAGACCCTGTGAGGATAGGATGGAGCTGAGTGACTTGGTGTATAGAGAGAAGAGGACCTAGAATCAAGCCATGGGGGACACCAGTAGTGAGAGTACGTGGTACAGACACAGATCCTCTCCAGGTCACCTGTTAGGAGTGGCCTGCCATGTAGGATTCAATACAAGAGTGTGCAGAGCCTGAGACACCCAGCCCTGAGTGTGTGGATACAAGGATCTGATGGTTCATGTGTCGAAGGCAGTGGATAGAGGATTGTGGAGGATAATTTCCTAGGGTTACAAAGTGGCTATAGCAGCAGAAGTTTAGTTTGCCTTCATTTTCTTTCAGCCCTGTTCTGTAAGCTTGCAATGAGTTACTCAGCTACGGAGCAGTAGGGGAGAACTGAGCCGGCCAATGAGAGTCATAGGATGCAGAAAGGGAGGAGAGTAGGGTCGAAGAGGCAGAATCAGGAGACAGGAGGGAGAAGGATTTAGCAGAAGGGAGAGATGATAGTTTAGAAGAGGAGAGAGAAGTGGGAGAGAGAGGGAAGAATGTGTATTGTCTGACTTGTGAGTGGGAGGGGACTGGGAAAGCATAAGGTCAAAAGAGCCAAGTAAGGGAAAGAAATAGTTGTATATTTTTTTTTTATCGAAGGCAGACATTGGGAGGTTGAAGTGGCCCGGTATGTAGAGGGGTGAGCCATCGTCAGGAAATTTGCTTATTAAGGTGTCAATCACTTTGAGGAACTCGAATGTACGTTGTCGGCGATAGATGACAACAATGTTAAGAATTAGTGGACAAGTGGCAGCATGGAATTCAAATGAGGAGATGGACAGGTGAGTGAGAAAATAGAAACTCCACTTAAGAGAAATTAAGAGCCCTGTACCACCACCGCGACGACCAGATGTATTCGGACTATGAGAGAACACGTGGTCAAATGAAGACAGAGCAGATGGACTAGCAGTCTTCTCTGTGGTGATCAATTTCTCCATCAGGGCCAAAAAGTCTAGGGACTAAAGGGCATGATAGGCTGAGATTAACTCAGAGTTCTTCACTGCAGATCCAAACGTTGCCAGAGATCAGGATTTCCACATTGATTGTGTGTGCAAGGTACACTAAATGTGAAGGGTATCAGCCAAGTGGTGGGGAGCACATGTAAAGCCTACAGGGAAAAGAACAAACCGGTATCGAAAACACAGAGTTAACAAAGCTACAAAAGAGCAAAATGAGATTCAAAGTGAGAGAGTGGAGTCTTCCTTTCTTTTCTTTCTCTAATAACTTGGCCGAACCATCTTTATTTCAGCGACATGATCGCCTCTTACAGCTGCCGTTGAGAAAACAAGGGAGACTGAAGTACTAACACTAATTGCTAATTGCCTAGCAGTGGTGAAGGGTACGTCTCACGGTACTAATTGCTGATTGCCTAGGAGAGAAGAAACCACTCTCCCTCCAATACAGCCACTGATTACAAAAACAACAACAGTCACAAATTGCCCTGCCCCTTAATCATGGTTGATGTGTCAACAATCATCTGCAAGTTATGAGCAGTCAGCTGTTTACACACCAACTAGGCTACTGGGAAGACAGACAACACGTAAAGTAGATGGCCCTGGCTAGTAAAAAGACAGTACTAGACAACAACAGATTAAGACAAAAAGTATATTTAGCAATCCTGGAGAAATCAGGAGTCCTCTAGCTATAGATTGTCACTGTTGCATAGAGCAGTGTTTTGATGATTGTTCCATTTTCCCTCAGCAGGAAATGCCATCCCTGAGCTGTCAGGGGACACATTTATGACATTCAGCTGCAGCATTCTACAAAGACACAACAGCTAATTTGTTGTTATGGTTATCAGAGGTGAAAGAGGAAGGAGGAATTATGCATATTGTTAAGATGCTCACAGACATTACATCTAGAGCCAGAGTGGTCAAAATAATTTTGCAGTAGGCTCCATGTATATCTGCCTCTGAAATGTTTGGTACATTTTGAGTCTCTTTCAGGAAGGTGCTGGTACCTTGATGTGGTTCCAAAGTGCAACTCAGGAATCAAATATTCCTTGGCAACAGAGATGCATAAAACCTGTTGTGGTAGCAACGGTTTAAAGCTTTCGGGGATTTAAAAAAATCTTTATCAATAAATAAATAGTTGTATTCATCATCTGATGTTCTAATGTTGAAGCAGTTTGACCTCTTAAGATGATGGACAGACAGTCCAGACAGTCTCCTGCTGCAAGGACTTCCCTTACAGAAAAAACTCATACATTTCATGTGATAACATGTGAAGTGTTCCAAAAATATGTTTTCATTTGATCACGTGATAGATATTATGTGAAGTTAATGTGATTATGTGACAACGTGTAAAGCAACATCTGATAACATTAAACTACATGTGAAAACGTGATCACATGTGAAGTGTTCCAAAAACATGATTTCACACGCTTTCACGTGAAATTCCATGTGAAATCATGCAATTTTGCATTTGAAATCATGTGGTTTTTCTGTAAGTGCTTGGAAACAATGTCCCTTTCATTTCATCAGCCCTGCTCTGTGACACAGGCTATCAACAATGTGACAAAACTAAGTCAATTGTGACAGACAAAATAATGAGGTAGAGAGATGTGGAAGCAGATATGAGCAGGCTGTGGACCGCTGCGCCACTCGGGAGCTAAGACATCTCATTGCTAGAGGCGTCACTACAGACCCTGGTTTGATTCCAGGCTGTATCACAACCGGCAGTGATTTGGAGTACCATAGGGCAGCACAAAATTGGCCCAGCATCGTCTGGGTTCAGGTTTGGCCAGGGGTAGGCTGTCATTGTATATTTTCTTAACTGACTTTCCTAGTTACAGGTGAAATAATAAAAAATAAAAAATGTATTCTCCTATTGATGAATAGGATTCTATAGGACTATCTCAGAATGACCAGACTGAAATGTATCAGGCCACGCCAATAGTAATTTCCTCGGTGGAGAATGATTTTCTGGGTGGTTTTATGTAATGATGTGGAAAATAAACAATTAACATTTATCTTTGAAGGAAACAGCCTATGGTGGAAGGACAATATTGTCTCTGCATTCTAAACTAGTGGGAAGCAGAATCATAACAGCAACAAAGCTTTGTCATTGTCATCTGTTTCAATTGAGAATTGAAAAGGTAGTTATTATTAACACAATTTTTCCTGACCATTGAACTCACAATTTGGGGCTTTGTAAAGCAGCAGCATTAAAAAGAAAAATAGCAGAGAGAAGAGAAGACTGAAACTGGCTGAAAAGGCTGTTTAATTTTAAACTCTCAGATCAAAGTTAAGGAGATGGTTTAAAGTAAAAGTATCAATCAATCTATTTAAAAATATAATAACGTTTATTCTAGGAACAACATTCTTCTTCTAGGGGCAGACTTAATTTATAAAAGTATAAATTTTCTCTCCACATCGTTCCCTATTATTTCCTGTTTTCTTTTGATTTGAAAGATTTGGTTGCACCTTAATTGGGGAGAATGGACTTGTGGTAATGACTGGAGCGGAATAGGTGGAATGGTATCATATCAAACACAGGGTTTCTAGATGTTTGATGCCATTCCATTTAAAATGAAAATCAAATCAAAATACAAATAATTTTTCACATGTGCCGAATACAACACGAGTAGACCTTACAGTGAAATGCTTACTTACAAGCCCTTTAACCAACAATGCTTTAAGATGTTTTAAGAAAAAATACATGTTCATTAAAAAATAGATAAGTAAAACAAATGGAATATAAAAGTAACAAATTTATTAAACAGCAGCAGTAAAATAACAATAACGAAGCTATATACAGGGAGTACTGGTACCGAGTCAATGTGCGGGGGCACCGGCTAGTCAAGGTCATTTTAAACATTTTTTATTTCACCTTTATTTAACCAGGTAGGCCAGTTTAGAACAAGTTCTTATTTACAACTTCGACCTGGCAAAGATAAAGCAAAGCAGTGCGACAAAAACAACAGAGTTACACATGGGATAAACAATCGTACAGTCAATAACACAATAGAAAAATCTGTGTACAGTGTGTGCAAATGAAGTAAGGAGGTAAGACAATAAATAGGCCAATGGTGGCGAAGTAATTACAATTTAGCAATTTACACTGGAGTGATATATGTGCAGAAGAGGATGTGCAAGTAGAAATACTGGTGTGCAAAAGAGCAGAAAAACAAATATGGGGATAAAGGTTGGTGGTTGGTTGGTTGGATGGGCTAATTACAGATGGGCTGTGTACAGCTGCAGCGATTGGTAAGCTGCTCTGACAGCTGACGCTTAAAGTTAGTGAGGGAGATATAAGTCTCCAACTTCAGTGATTTTTGCAATTTGTTCCAGTCATTGGCAGCATAGAACTGGAAGGAAAGGCGGACAAATGAGGTGTTGGCTTTGGGGATGACCAGTGAAATATACCTGCTGGAACTCGTGCTAGGGTGGGTGTTGCTATGGTGACCAGTGAGCTGAGATAAGGTGGAGCTTAACCTAACAAAGACTTATAGATGACCTGGAGCCAGTGGGTTTGGTCACGATTATGTAGCGAAGACCAGCCAACGAGAGCATACAGGGTAGTATATGGGGCTTTGGTGACAAAACGTATGGCACTGTGATAGACTGCATCCAATTTGCTGAGTAGAGTGTTGGAGGCTATTTTGTAAATGACATCGCCGAAGTCAAGGATCTGTAGGATAGTCAGTTTTACGAGGGTATTTTTGGCAGCATGAGTGAAGGAGGCTATGTTGTGAAATAGGAAGCTGATTCTAGATTTAACTTTGGATTGGAGATGCTTAATGTGAGTCTGGAAGGAGAGTTTACAGTCTAGCCAGACACCTAGGTATTTATAGTTGTCCACATAATCTAAGTCGGAACCGTCCAGAGTAGTGATGCTATTCGGGCGTGCAGGTGCGGGCAGCAATTGGTTGAAGAGCATGCATTTAGTTTTACTAGCATTTAAGAGCAGTTGGAGGCCACGGAAGGAGTGTTGGCGTTGAAACTCGTTTGGAGGGTTGTTAACACAGTGTCCGAAGAAGGGCCAGATGTATACAGAATGGTGTCGTCTGCGTGGAGCTGGATCAGAGAATCACCCGCAGCAAGAGCGACATCATTGATATATACAGAGAAAATTGAGGTAATATGTACATGTAGGTAGAGTTAAGGTGACTATGCATTTGCGCCGTTCTAGACATTATTATGAGCCATTGTCCCTCAGCAGCCTCCTGACTTCTAACCTGTTAACATATGACCCTAGTGTATTCCTACACACAATGCATTTCCCAAAAATAAATCAGACATTGACTTTATTCTCATTTACTCTGAATCGTCCATTTGAGAGAATTCAGGTGATGTCTATTTCAAGTTGTGAATAATCACGAAAAGACCTGTTGTCTCACCAATGTCACTGGAGACAAGGATTATAAATTATTTCATTGCAGTTTTCCATCCCTGACAGGACTCTGCTGTAATGTGACCACAGGCCTCCTCCATTTCCTGGAGAAGGGCCATATGTTCATGGGGTTTGCAATCATACACCTTCCACCACCATGCTGAAAACAACTCCTCAGTGGGTTTGGGAAATTAAGAATATGGTGGGAGATAGAGCATTGTAAACCTGGGATAGTCATCAAACGTGTTGCAGAAATGAGTATCCCGATGGAAACTCACGTTGTCCCAAATTAGAACACACATTTGCTGCTCAGGATCACCTGGACCTCTCTGCTCTGGCTTAAAAAGATGTGTTCAGGAAATTAAGGATATGGTCAGTTTTGTATGGTCTAAGGGTGGCATGGTGGTGGAGGATCCCATTGTGGCTCATAGCTGTGCATATGGTGACATTTCCCCCACGCTGGCCAGGTACCTCAATGATGGAGCATTGACCAATGATGTTCCTTCTCCTCCTCATCTTCGCTAAATTGAATCCAACTGCATCTATGAATATGAGTTCCTGAGGGATGGGACTTGCATCCAACTACATGATTCTCTGAAATGACAGCAAATACTATAATTGTTGAATAGTAAAGTTTACTGGCAACATCAATGAGTCTCTAAGGTTTCAAGAGTCTAATGCTAGTACATTACTTACTTGCACATGTTCGTGCCATTTATCTTTCACTCTTTGGGGATTCCTATCAAATGGGTGGATTGACATCCGGAGATGGTGTTTCTTAAGGATGCAGGCTTTGGTTGATAAGCTCTCTCTGATGTTATGGAAGATGGAATGGTTTTTAATCATCTGTTGTTGGATTTCTCGCAGTCTTATAGCATTATTTTCAACTACCATTTCTGACTCGTTTGAGGAAACTACAGTTGAAGTCGGAAGTTTACATACACCTTAGCCAACTACATTTAAACTCCGTTTTTCATAATTCCAGACATTTAATCCTCGTAAAAATTCCCTGTTTTAGGTCAATTAGGATCACCACTTTTTTTGAAGAATGTGAAATGGCAGAATAATAGTAGAAAGAATGATATATTTAAGCTTTTATTTCTTTCATCACTTTCCCAGTGGGTCAGAAGTTTACATATACTCAATTAGCATTTGGTAGCATTGCCTTTAAATTGTTTAACTTGGGTCAAACGTTTTGGCTAGCCTTCTACAAGCTTCTCAAAATAAGTTGGGTGAATTGTGGCCCGTTCCTCCTGACAGAGCTGGTGTAACTGAGTCAGGTGTGTAGGCCTCCTTGCTCGCACACGCTTTTTCAGTTCTGCCCACAAATGTTCTCTAAGATTGAGGTCAGGGCTTTGTGATGACCACCCCAATACCTTGGCTTTGTTATCCTTAAGCCATCTTGCCACAGCTTTCGAAGTTTGCTTGGGGTCATTGTCCATTTGGAAGACCCATTTGCGACCAAGCCCTAACTTCCTGACTGATGTCTTGAGATGTTGTTTTAATACATGGATATCCACATAATTTTCCTCTCTCATGATGCCATCTATTCTGTAAAGTGCACCAGACTCTTCTGCAGCAAAGCATCCCCACAACATGATGCCACCCGCATGCTTCACGGTTGGGATGGTGTTCATTCGCTTGCAAGCCTCCCCTTTTTTCCTGCAAACATAATGATGGTCATTATGGCCAAACAGTTATATTTTTGTTTTATCAGACCAGAGAACGTTTTTCCAAAAAGTACGATCTTTGTCCGCATGTGCAGTTGCAAACCGTAGTCTGGCTTTTTTTTATGGCGGTTTTGGAGCAGTTGCTTCTTCCTTGCTGAGCGGCCTTTCAGGTTATGTCGATAAAGGACTTTCTTTACTGTGGATATAGATACTTTTGTATCTGTTTCGTCCAGCATCTTCATAGGCTGTTCTGGGATTGATTTGCACTTTTCGCACCAAAGTACGTTCATCTCTAGGAGACAGAACTCATATCCTTCCTGAGCGGTATGATGGCTGCGTGGTCCCATGGTGTTTATACTTGCGTACTATTGTTTGTACAGATGAACATGGTACCTTCAGGCAATTGCTCCCAAGGATGAACCAGACTTCTGGAGGTCTACCATTTGTTTTCTGAGGTCTTGGCTGATTTCTTTTGATTTTCTCATGATGTCAAGCAAAGAGGCACTGAGTTTGAAGGTAGGTCTTGAAATACATCCACAGGTACAACTCCAATTGACTCAAATTATGTCATTTAGCATATCAGAAGATTCTAAAGTCATGACATCATTTTCTGGAATTGTCCAAGCTGTTTAAAGGCACAGTCAACTTAGTGTATCTAAACTTTCTGACCCACTGGAATTGTGATACAATGAATTAAGTTAAATAATCTGTCTGTTAACAGTTGTTTAAAAAAAATACTTGAGTCATGCACAAAGTAGATGTCCTAACCGACATGCCAAAACTATAGTTTGTTAACATGAAATTTGTGGAGTGGTTGAAAAACAAGTTTTATTGACTCCAACCTAAGTGTATGTAAACTTCCGACAACTGTAGGTGTATGTCGTGCGTCACTACTTCACCTGAGAGCCATTTGAACGTAAACTAAACAGAAATGCCTTCTGGAACATGTGAACTTTCATGTGCCTTAGTAACACACTTGTGTGCCATCTGTAAATACAAAATAAAATGGTTAAACTACGAGCCTAGTTGGTTTAGCCACAGAAAAATAAAGTTATCTTCCCGCTGGCCATGATTGGATGAGATAGTGAGTGGGCTGGGCATGCCAAGAGATAAGTTTGGAATGGTCTGCCATGTAGCACGCTCCTGTCTATTTGAGCTGGACAGTATGTGTAGGTGACAATTATGTAGTGACGACCTGCCAACATAAAAAAATTGAAAGAATATGGCACCACAACAAACCTGCCAAGAGATGACCGCCCATCAAAACTCACAGACCAGGCAAGGAGGGCATTAATCACAGAGGCAACAAAGAGACTAAAGATAAACCTGACGTAGCTGCAAAGCTCCACTGTGGAGATTGGCATATCTGTCCATTAGGACCACTTTAAACTTTACACTCCACAAAGCTGGACTTTACGGAAGAGTGTCCAGAAAAAAAGCCATTGCTTAACTTCTTGACGCACACATTCCGTTAGTGGGATCATTTTCGTCAACATCCGCTGAATTGCAGAGCGCCAAATTCAAATTACTAAAAATATTTAATTTTCATCAAATCATAAGTGCAATATGGCAAAACACAGGTTAGCTCGTTGTTAATCCACCTGGCGAGTCAGATTTCAAAGAAGATTTTCGGCGAAAGCAAACTAAGCGTTTATGTAAGGACATCTTTCTCAGCAGACACAACATTAGTCACGAAAGTCAGAAAAGCAATAAAATGAATCGCTTACCTTTGATGATCTTTGAATGTTTGCACTCACGAGACTCCCAGTTACACAATAAATGTTCATTTTGTTCCATAAAGATTATTTTATATCCAAAATACCTCCATTTGGTTGGCCCGTTATGTTAAGAAATCCACAGGCTCGAGCGGTCACGACGGGGCAGACTAAAATCCGTATCCGTAAAGTTCATAGAAACATGTCAAACAGTTTTTATAATCAATCCTCAGGTTGTTTTTACAATATATAATCGATAATATTTCAACCGGGCAGTAGCTTTTTCAATGGGAGAGAGAGAGAAAATATCTGCTCCTAGCTGCTCGCGCATGCAAATCGCTGCTGGCATCCAGCCATCCACTGACGCGATGTGATCTTTCTCGCTAATTTTTCAAAATAAAAGGCTGAAACTATGTCTAAAGACTGTTCAGACCATGTGGAAGCCATAGGGAAAGGAATCTGGTTGATATCCCTTTAAATGGAGGGAATGCATGCAATGGAACAGGGAGCTTCCAAAATAGAAGGCACTTCCTCTTTGGAATTTCCTCAAGTTTTTGCCTGAAATATCAGTTCTGTTATACTCACAGACAATATTTTGACAGTTTTGGAAACTTTAGAGTGTTTTCTATCCTGATCTGACAATTACATGCATATTCTAGATTCTGAGCCTGAGAAATAGGCAGTTTCATTTGGGTACTTTTTTCATCCAAACATCAAAATACTGCCCCCTACACTCAACAAGTTAAAGTAACAAATAAGCAAACATGTTTGGTGTTCACCAAAAGCCATGTGGGAGACTCCCCAAACATATGGACGAAGGTACTCTGGTCACATGAGACTAAAATTGAGCTTTTTTTCATCAAGGAAAACGCTATTTCTGGCGCATGCCTAACACCTCATCACCCCGAGACAGTGGCAGCATTATGCTGTGGGGATGTTTTTCATCAGCAGGGACTCGGAAACTGGTCAGAATTGAAGGAATGATGGATGGTGCTAAATACAGGGAGTTATTCCAGAGATTTGAGACTGAGACGAAGGTCCACCTTCCAGCAGGACAATGACCATAAGCATACTGCTAAAGCAACACTCAAATGGTTTAAGGGGAAACGTTTAAATGTCTTGGAATGGCCTAGTCAAAGCTGTTACATCTGCTCCTGCCATGCCCTCTACTGCTCATCCTGTGTCTCCTTGACTTGCCACTCCCCCAGTGCTCTCTCCCTCTCTCTCTGTGTGTGATTGTGTGGGTGGAGACAGGTGTGCTGGAGTCAGAGCAGATCCCCACCAGCTGCAACCGGTTCCACAATCAAGACCTCTACAAATACTCAGTCCTACCACTTCCACACTGACAAATCATAATCTCTGCTCAATCAGTCTACTTTTCTAGACGTTTGTTACTATTTATATTCTGTTGTTCCCTTTTTCCTTGCCTCCGCTACAGTTCTGTCCGCTTTGACTCTGGTGCCTGTCTCCAGTCCCACGTCTCCTCATCCTGCTACTCTGCCCTGGATTCCCCAATCTACTGCTCCTTTGGATTCCCCTCCTGACCTGCTTACCCTGTCCCAACCCCTCTCGCTCCAGACTCAGCCACTGCAGCTGGTTTCCTGCAACCCACCTGCACTCCATCTTCCCCCTGTGTTTCAATAAATACCTTGGTTTCTTCATCCCAGTCTCCTCATCTGAGTCTGATCTTGGGTTCCTCTGTTCCACTCCGTGTAACAAAAGTCCAGACCTCAATTCAATTGAGAATCTGTGGTATGATTTAAAGATTGCTGTACACCAGCAGAACCCATCCAACTTGAAGGAGCCTGAGCAGTTTTGCCTTGAAGAATGGCCAAAAATCCCAGTGGCTAGATGTGCCAAGCTTATAGAGACATACTCCAAGAGACTTGTGAATGTAATTGCTGCAAAAGGTGGTTCTACAAAGTATTGACTTTTTGGGGGTTGAATAGTTATGCACCCTCAAGTTTTCATTTTTTTTGGTCATATTTCTTTGTTTCACAACAAAAAATGTTTTGCATCTTCAAAGTGGTAGGCATGTTGTGCAATTCAAATTATACAAAGTCCCCCAAAAATCTATTTTAATTCCAGGTTGTAAGGCAACAAAATAGAAAAAAATGCCAAGGGGGTGAATCCTTTGCAAGCCACTGTAGCTAACGTTAGCCAGTTTGTTTGGGTGCTTGACTACTGTTAGGTCGGCTAGCTAATGTTACCTGTTTGCTCTGTGTCGTAATATTCTTTGTATTTCAGAGCCATTTGTCTTAGCTAGCTAACATTAGGGTATAACTAGCAAACACTGAACCTGCAGATTCATGCAGGTTAGTAGCGTCATGAGTTGGGATTATGGTTCATTGTTTAGCTAGCTAGTTAGATTTCTTAACAAAATACTCCACTACGCAAGTAACCACTTCAGTAAAATGTTAATGATGTCACTACGACAACTTTTGATAGACATAGCTAATAAATTCACAAAAATAACTGACAAATTTACGAACACTCAACAACTGTTGAATATGGCCGGTGTCAGTAAAAGTTGGCAAAAAAGCGTCATTTGTTGCCAGCAGCACAGTTGCAGTCAGTAATGCTCTGGATAACATAAAAACAGCCTAACTTGCTCTGCTAGGGCGAGTGAAATGGTCAGAGTGAGCTGTTCTAGCAAGCTAGCTAATGTTAGCCAGTTAGCGTGGGTGCTTGAGTGCTGTTGTTAGGACAGAATGCTCGGATCAACCCTTAACTTCTTATGGTATAGGGGATGCTTGCGTCCCACTTGGCTAAAAGCCAGGGAAAATGGAGCGCGACAAATTCAAATAAAATTATATCAAACTTTCATTAAATCACACATGTAAGATACTAAATTAAAGCTACACTAGTTGTGAATCCAGCCAACATGTCAGATTTTAAAAAGGCTTTTCGGCAAAAGCATAAGAAGCTATTATCTGATGATAGCACAACAGTAAACAAAGAGGGTAGCATATTTCAACCCTGCAGACGCTACATAAAACGCAGAAATAAAATATAAAACATGCCTTACCTTTGACAAGCTTCTTTTGTTGGCACTCCAATATGTCCCATAAACATCACAATTGGTAATTTTGTCCGATTAATTCCGTCCATATATATCCGAAATGTCCATTTATTTGGCGCGTTTGATCCAGAAAAAAACAGCTTCCAAATTGCGCAACGTCACTACAAAATATTTCAAAAGTTCCCTGTAAACTTTGCCAAAACATTTCAAACTACTTTTGTAATACAACTATTATATATATATATATTATATACAACTAATACAGCTATTTTTAAACGTTAATAATCGATCAAATTGAAGACGGGTCTATCTGTGTTCAATACAGGAAGACAACAAACCAAGAAACTTTTCAAGTCTTGCGCAAATCTCAACAGTGTTACGCAGTTCCTAGATGGCCGTACGTCTTCATTCCACAAAGGAATAACCTCAACCAAATTCCAAAGACTGGTGACATCCAGTGGAAGCGGTAGGAACTGAAAACAAGTTCCTAAGAAATATAATTTCCCAATGAGAAGACACTGAACAGACAGAGAACAAAAAAAATAAACAATCTGAACGGTTAGTCCTCGTGGATTTGCCTGCTACATAAGTTCTGTTATACTCACAGACATGATTCAAACAGTTTTAGAAACTTCAGTGTTACTAATAAGATGCATATCTTATATTCTTGGCTTGAGTAACAGGAAGTTGAAATTGGGAAAGCTATTTATCCAAAAGTGAAAATGCTGCCCCCTATACCTTAAGAAGTTAAAGAGATGGGTGCGGCTAAAGCTTAAGAGGGTGTGAACAATGCTGAATGGGTGTAGACAAAGAAGAGCTCTCCAGTAGGTGTACCAATAACATTCAACGGCCATTTTCTCAAAAGTGAGGTTACAATTTATACATTTTCAAAGCAGAATTACTTTCCCGTTGTTCCTCAACTGTAGTGTATGCTATATCATTTTCTAGCTCGGAGTCTCTCCTTTAAGCCAATGTAAAAATAAATAAAAAAACACATCATTTTGCTACTTAAGAATTAATCGAGCCGGTCCGTCACATTTGCACAATGGCAGCCTCCTGTTCCTCTGTAAATAAATGCTATTGTGTGTTGTGTTTGTAGTATCGGTGAGCTATGTCTATATTAGTTACTATGCTGTTACCTAATAGGAATTGCACACGTGCACTATTGGCCCGGGGGCTGTAGGGCATGAGATGTTTTTGCTAAACCACACTGAACTGTACTCCCGTGTCCTGTCTGGTAATAGTTCTCCAATATTTGTGTTTTGCCAAATGTTTGTTATAGAATTGCAAATTGAGTGTAAAGCAGAACATGTGCCAGTAGTATTGCAGATTTGGTGTATGGTTCTAATAAAATAATTACTATTGAAAGGTTTGGGTCATTGTGCCTCATGGCCAGTTTAAGTGTATAAACAATTACGAGGAACTGTAGGTTCAAGGCTACTGGTGGTGAGGTTTAGCCTATCTTTAGAATATTCCCCGGCTTAAGTTGTTGAACTCTGTGTGTAACGATCTGGGTGCAGTGGGTGCGAAGTGAGGCGCAGGAAGCAGAGAGTTCAGGGTAGTGCTATTTAATGCACAAACGCCGAACATAAGCCACTCCATGAAACACAGGGTGCACACAAAACAAATGCTCCAAACACGGGGACTTAACCCACGAAATGGGAAACACGTTAACCTCAAACGTGCACACTAGTCACAGAAACAATCCCACACAAAGAGCAGGCGGGCCTACTGGTTAACCTAGCCCGACTAATCAGCCTAAACACAAAACAGGTGAAACCAATAAACAGAAAGGGGGAAAACAATCAGTGGCAGCTAGTAGGCCAGTGACGACGGGCCGCGAGCGCCACCCGAACAGGAAGGGGAGCCACCTTCGGTAGGAGTCGTGACACTGTGCAATGTAAAACAAAACAATCATGTCCGCACATGTCGTGTGGTAATATTATTCCTGGTACATGAATAACATTACAAACCTGCAATCACAGATTATGCTGGGAACTACTGTAGTTTCTGCCTGTTAATGTGGAAATGTTTATGGTGAACTTCCAAACATATCCAAAGTTATGTGATGAGTACAGGCTTAGAGGAGGCCTTGTTAATATTATAGAGGGGGTTGTTGAAGCCATTTCTCCACCATGACGCATAGTCTAGGGTCACATAAACCTCTCAAAGCCCTGTTCAATCAAACACTGACAACTGCTATAGTAGTTTCTGGGATATAAATCAAAACAACTCCTGCACTGTGAGAAAACGATGAGTGTCTAGTTTAATTTCCTTTTGTTTCATATTGTAAGATTTGTTTTAAGGGTACAATCTTTCAATCTACAATAAAAACAAAAACAGGCCTTACCATAGACACCCGGTCACTAGTTTGATAGAGTAGGACCATCATTGTGTGACAAAAATGTCTACTGGGCAAGCCAGAATTACTTCAGCTCAATGTATTTGCATACATTAGCACTGGTTTGAGTGAACAGTTTTACCATTACCAAACTAATAACTTTTTTAACGGCTATCTTGTTTGCACTCTCCGGCATACATTATCACCTGGGTAGCTTGATGTATTGTGCGGTATGTAGTATTGTAATTTTGGTATAGAAAAAGTTGGATGTGATGTTGTGTTGAAGGGTAGTGTTTTGTATTCTGAACCTGGTGAGGTTGGTGGATGTGGGTGGTAGCTAGGATGAAGAACAATGGTTTATTTTCTCTAGCAGCTGCCCCACTGCAGGGACATGGAGTTCTCTCTCCCACATGGGGAGAACATTGGCAGCTATGAGATAATGTTTGCCTCTTGCGTCTGATTTAGTTACTCAGTCGTGTGTTATAACGTATCAAGTAAATTTAAATTATGATTACGTTTAAGTGCATAATTTTTTCCCATAAAACTACCACTGACACCAATGCATGAAAGTGGGAGCTATGCATATACAGTATATCACAGGTCACACGTTAGTTTCTGGTCACAAACTAATCTTAATACACATTCTTGCAGTTCAAGTATTACCATCCATCTTTTTCAACAAATAGTCAATCCGTTCTTTGAGGCTATAACTCATATTTCAGCGTGCATCTTTAGTAAGATGCTTCCGTTTTTCTAAATATGTTGTTTTGTTTTGTGCTCTGTCCAACTTCTCCTGGTCGAAATGGCCTGTCTCACACTCCAAAGAACTCATGCAGATGTAATCAAATAAGACTTGAGTTATTAATGACTTTGGGGAGATTAAGCCTCTTAGTCTTTTACAGCCCACAGCCCAGGTTCTCAGACAAACCATTGGCCCTATGGTAAATGCCCCTGAGACAAGACTGATGATATCCCTTTCATACTAAAATGTTTTCCCCCAACTTTACCATACCACCAAATCTTTCCGCCTTTTCCTTGTCTAAAAGGTATTTCCATTTTCAAAGCTGAAACTTTAACAAGTCACTAAATTAATACTGCAAAAATGTGGCAAAGAAAGTCACATAGTGTTATGTTTGGGGCAAATATAATACAACACATTACTGAGTATCACTCCTCATATTTTCAAGCATACTGGTGGCTGCATCATGTTATGGGTATGTTTGTAATCGTTAAGAAATAATTAATTAATAGAATGAAACCACATGCAAAATCCTAGAGGAAAACCTTGTTCAGTCTGCATTCCACCAGACACTGGAAGATTAATTCACCTTTCAGCAGGACAGTAACCTAAAACACACCTAAAAGGCCACATCTACACTGGAGTTGCTTACCAAGAAGTCAGTGAATGTTCCTGAGTGGCTGAGTTACAGTTTTGACTTAAATCTACTTGAAAATCTATGGCAAGACCTGAAAATAGTTGCCTAGCAATGATCAACAACCAATTTTACAGAGCTTAAAGAATTTTGAAAAGAATAATGGGCAAATGTTGCACAATCCAGGTGTGGAAAGCTCTTATATACTTACCCGGAAGACTCACAGCTGTAATCGCTGCCAAAGGTGCTTCTGCAAAGTATTGTCTCAGGGATGTGAATAATTATGTAAATTAGATATTTCTGTATTTAATTTTCAATAAATGTGAGAAAAAAAATTAAATCACGTTTTCACTGTCATTATTAGGTATTGTGTGTAGATGTGTGAGAAAAAATATATACATTTATTCCATTTTGAATTCAAGCTGGAAAAAGACAAGGGTTATGAATGACATGACAGGAGTCATGTCATTCATTGACAGGAGTCAATGAATGACAGGAGGTAGATTTGTACTGTATGTCGGTAAGGTGACTAGGCAGATATAAGAATAACAGAGTAGAAGAAGCTTATATGATGATTGTGTGTGTGTGTGTGTGTGTGTGTAACCATGGAATCCCATCCAACTTAAAGGAGCTGGAGCAGTTTTGCCTTGAAGAATGGGCAAACATCTAAGTGGCTAGATGTGCGAACTCATAGAGACATATCTCAAGAGACCAAAGGCAGTGCTGTTGCCATACCAAGCAGTGATGCAGCCAGTCACGATGCTCTCAATGGTACAGCTGTAGAACTTTTTGAGGGTTTGAGGGTCCATGCCAAACCTTTTCCACCTCCTGAGGAGGAAGAGGCGCTGTCACGCCTTCTTCACAACTATGCACACGTGTGGACCATTTTAAGTCCTTAGTGATTTGGACACCGAGGAACTTGAAGCTCTAGACCCACTCGACTGTAGCACCTTCAAAGTGAATGAGGGCATGCTTGTCCCCCTGTTTCCTGTAGTCCACGATCAGCTCCTTGGTGTCACTGATGAGGGAGAGGTTGTTGTCCCAGCACCACACTGCCAGGTCACTGACTTCTTCCCTGTAGGCTGTCTCATTGTCGCCAGTGATAAGGCCTACCACCTTTGTGTTGTCAGCAAACTTGATGATAGTGTATGAGTCGTGCTTGGCCACGTAGTCGTGGGTGAACAGGGAGTATAGGAGGGAACTAAGTACATGCCACTGTGGGGCCCCCGTGTTAAGGGTCAGCGTGGCGGAGGTGATGTTTTCTACCCTCAACACCTGGGGTTGGCCTGTCAGGAAGTCCAGGATCCAGTTGCAGAGGGAGGTGTTCAGTCCCAGGGTCCTAAGCTTGGTGATGAGTTTAGAGAGGACAATGGTGTTGAACGCTGAGGTGGAGTCAATGAACAACATTCTCACATAAGTATTCCTCTGATTTTGGGGGTTGAGGGCAGTGTGGCGTGCAATTGAGATTCCATCATCTATGATTTGGTGGGGTGGTATGCAATTTGGAGTGGGTCTAGGATTTCTGGGATGATGGAGTTAATGTGTGCCATAACCAGCACTTCATGATTACAGATGAGTGCTACAGGACGGTAGTCATTGTGGCATGAAGCCTTAGAGTTGTTGGGAGCAGGAATGATGGTGGTCAGTTTAGGACATGTCTCAGTCTGTAATCCCCACAAGGAGAGGTTGAAAATGACAGTGAATATTGGTGCCAGCTGTTCTGCTAATGCTCTGAGAAAGCACCTTGGAATACCGTCCGGACCTGCGGCCATGCGAGTTTTGACCTGATTAAAGGCCTTACTCACGTAGGCCTCAGAGAGCAAGATCACCCAGTCCTCTGGGTCAGCGCCGGCCCTCACGCGCGGCACTGTGTTGTTATTGTCGAGGCGTGCATAAAAAGCATGGAGTTCGTCTGGTAGAGAGGCTTCATCGGGCAGATCACGGCTGGGTCTTCTTTTGTAATCCGCAATGGACTGTAGCCCCTGCCACATGCGGCGGGCATCAGAGCCTATGTAATATGATTCCACCTTATTCCTATATTGTCCTTTCGCTTGTTTGATGACTCTTTTAAGGTCGTAGCGGGACATCTTGTACGTGTTCCAGTCTTTAGCCGTAAGCTCAGGGTTGTCTTCAATAGCCTTGTGTGTGGTAACCCTGTCCTCTATGTTAATCCAGAACTTTTAATTGGGGATGCAGCGAACCTTCGCTGTGGCGACAACGTCGCCAAAGCATTTCCTAATGAAGCCAGTGACCGAGGTTGTTAGCTCGTCGATGTTATCGGCTGAGTCTCGGGAACACATTTCAATCAATGCTAGCAAATCAGTCCTGTTGCATAATCTCTGATTCTGAAGACCATTTCTCAATGGAGCGATTCACGGGTAGTTCCTGTTTGAGCTTCAATTTGTAAACAGGAACCTGGAGTATAGATTTATGATGTGATTTGCCTAATGGGGGACAATGGAGGGCCTTGTGTGCTTGCTTGTGGGTAGAGTAACAGTGACTGAAGTCAAGCGTGAATGAGGATACACATATAACAACAGTGACACTAAGTATACAAAACATTAGGAACACCTTCCTTATATCGAGTTGTCAGGACTTGGCATAAGAAGCATAAATCCATGGCCCCATCCTGCCAGGTGTCAACGGTACAGGCTGGTGGCAGTTGTGTAATGGTGTGGCGAATGTTTTCCTGGCACAGGTTAGGTCCCTTAATACCAATTAAGAAATGTTTCCAAGAACTCTGTTCTGGGGGGAAAGGGTGGTCCGACCCGGTATTAGATTGGTGTACCTAATAAACTGAGTATATACTGTATGTGTGTTTGAATCTCTTCAATGTCACACACTACAATAGTACAACAGCATGTCACTTCTCACTGAATGTTCCAACCAAAGTTTGTGCCCAGCAGCAGCAGTTGAGACAGACAAGCTCCCCGTCCTCTCCGAGCTACCTAACTAACCTCAGGTTAATTATAGAGAGGGCTTCATAATAATTATCAGAGTAGCTAATACCCTAATAACCACCGCTGAGAAAGTTTAGATAAAGACAGGTGTTAATTAACGTTCCTTCAGTATTCCAACACATTTGCCTTTCCATGCGACTGTGATATAATTATAGAGTATGATGAGGGGAAATGGGCCTCTAGAGGGAGGGATGGAGAGACAGAGAAACATTTGGAAGAGAGAGTGGGGAGGGGGGTAGAGAGGTACGAAAGGAGCTAGAACCTTTGAATCTTAAAGGGTTCTTCGACTCTCCCAATAAGATAACCCTTTGAAGAACCCCTTTGGGTTCCATGTAGAACCCTTTCTACAGATAGTTCTGTGGGAAGCCAGGCTTCCCCAAAAATAAATAATAAATAAATATTGTCTCTTGCGTCTCTCTGTTTTAATAATTTTTTGTTTTTTCACTGCACCCCTCTGTCTCAGAATGTGTAGCCGATGTATCTGATGCTGTCTGGAACAAAGGAGTATGACATGTTGCCACCCTAGCATTTGATTGATTGATGCCAGCAAGCATTTGGCCTCCCTTGATGAAAAGGATTATCTGAGCTCAACTGTTGGTTTTCCATGAGCAACAAAAATCTCCCCAAGGGAGTCCAGTTTGAATTAGGGTTAACACCAATCAAATCACATCCTAAGCAAAATATCATCATTATTAGAAAAATGTGTCAGTTTCTGGTCTGCTTGTGTTGATGTCCTGCAATAGCTAGCTTGCTAAATCGGCCCTTTCCTAAGCCATGGATGGAGATGGGGATTTGGACTTGGTTTTGAATTAATTCTCTGTACAGGCAAATGGTTATGACGGCGATTCTGATCTAACCATTAATTAATCAGTTGTGGCACTGGCCTGAAACGATTGAAGTTCAATATGTAGCCTAGTAGGCTCACGATACCTAGCTAACTAACTTAGCTGGTTCATTGTTACCTATGCAAGGAAGTCAGGCTAGCAAGCATTTTAGCTAGGTAGCATATCACAACAAAAACTTAAAGCTTACTGTACGACAGAGCCATAGATAGTTTTGCCAACATGAAAGAGAGGAGCTTCAATTTGTAAACAGGAACCTGGAGTATTAGCGTTCAACTAGTCTACAAGTAGTTTTTTTTACTTGTGCACGTATGCACACACACACACACACACACACACACACACACACACACACACACACACACACACACACACACACACACACACACACACACACACACACACACACACACACACACACACACACACACACACACAGAGAAATCAGTACCATGGAAGGCCACATTATATTTAGCAATACTGATTGGACTAAATTGTTTTGGATGTCTTTAAATTTGTTTTCAGTATATTAAACTAAGATGAGAAAAAATAAGAAACCCGCACACTGCTCTTGCTAGTGTCACTGCTTTTTATTAAGCTTTACGTATCGGCCTTCAACAGAGAATTGTTTTTGATATCTGTCCGTATGTTTTGAATGTATTAAACTAAGCATACAGTACATAGCTTGGTAGATTTGATGATGTTTAAATGTTTAAGTTGAAATTGTGCTGGAACAGCGAAGGCAGTGCTCCTGTTATCTTTGTGCTGACTTGCGGTAACTCTGTGGTTCTAAATCAGTAGTTGTTTAGTAAACTATTGAAACGTTGATTGACCATGCAGCAGGTCAGAGAACTATTTGTTACATGCGACATTTGCTTTGTGGACTTCACTGGATAGATGTTGCTCCGGTTTTGTGATGAAGCAAACATACGTGTAGTTGAATTTATTCTGCCACTTTGTGACTGTTGTCTTTTTGTTGTCAACGCCTTAATGTATGTCACAGTGGCATATGAACAAATGGGTTATAGAGCAAACAATGCAAATTTCACAACATAAATTGTAATATGGCTTTTTTACTGACTTGGCTTCCTTAGTGATATTATACACATACACCTGCTGTCTACAGAGGGTTTTATGTGTAAGCCAAAAGGGTTCTAGCTGGAACCAAATAGGGTTATCATATAGGGACAGCCAAATAACCTTTTTGGAACTTTTCCTTCGAAGAGTGTTAATCAGAGAAACATAGTAAGAGAAATTCTATCCTCCATTATAATAGTGGGGTACGGCTGATGTAGAAAACCCCGAGCCCTCTTACTAAGTAAAACTTTCTAACTCTCCCTTTCTTCTTCAGAAAGCAGTGCCTATGAGTCTAGGCTCATAAACTCTGTGGCCTCTATATCCAGGAACTCTGGTCTTTTTTTCCTAATGAGAACGCTGAAAGGTGGCACTTTTTTTCATGGTCCTTTGAGACATATATGACCAATTGTCATCCACCCTTTGTAGGAGCTCTTTTTCAGATGTGTTTTTCAGATGCAGTTGTATCCTGTGTGTCTCTTTTCACTGTATTGTTCTCCCTCCATTGGATAGTACAGGACTATGGGACTTGACCTGTGTAAGGAAATTCACAAAGTACCTTATGTGTGTCTTTTCCTGTGGTTGTCTTTGTTCCCGTGAAACTGATATGAGGGACATTTGTCACAACTCATTATAATGCTGGTACCATGCAGCTTTTCAAAGCCAAGCTGAGCCATACAGGACCAGAGAGGGACTGTGTATAAAAGATACTAGAGTTATTTTCAACTTCATTACACTTTGTAGCACACCAGAGTATTTGACAAGAGATTAATAGTTCAAGGGACTCCCACCCAATATGTTTAGTTCCGTGACCCAACACTATGTTGATGTGTGATTTTAAAACTTGCAAAAATTGGATATTCATATTTTATCTTTAAAAGGGCCGGACCATATTTTATTGGAGTGGGTTGGTTGAAATGTACAAAATATATATATACTATATATTCAACCCCTTTGTTATAGTAAGCATAAATAAGTTCAGGAGTAAAAATTTGCTTAACAAGTCACATAATACAGTAATTTGTGCACGCTAATACAGACACACACACACACACACACACACACACATCAGTACCATGGACAGCCCCATGATATTTACAGTGACTTCGGAAAGGACACCTTGACTTTTTCTTACGTTACAGCCTCATTCTAAAATGGGTTACATATTTTTTTTTTATTCAGCAATCTACACACAATACCCCATCATATCAAAGTGAAAACTTTTTTTTTTTTATTGTCGCAGATGCATTAAAAATAAAAAACAAAAATACATTTGTATCATACAGGGGGGAGAACAAGTATTTGATACACTGCTGATTTTGCAGGTTTTCCTACTTACAAAGCATGTATAGGTCTGTATTTTTTTAATCATAGGTACACTTCAACTGTGAGAAACGGAATCTAAAACAAAAATCCAGAAAATTACATTGTATGATTTTAAGTAATTAATTTGCACACAGCCAAGACAACGCAGTAGTGGCTTCGGGACATTTCAGGTCTCTGAATGACCTTGAGTGGCCCTGCCAGATCCCGGACTTCAACTTAATCAAACAACTCTGGAGAGACCTGAAAATAGCTGTGCAGCGACTCTCCTCATCCAACCTGACAGAGCTTGAGAGGATCTGCTAAGAAGAATGGGAGTAACTCCCAAATACAGGCTGTAATCGCTGCCAAAGGTGCTTCAACAAAGTACTGAGTAACGGGTCTCATTTCACTGTATGGTCTGCATCTGTTGTATTCGGCTCATATAACAAATACAATTTGATTTAAAGGGTCTGAATACTTATGTAAATGTGATATTGTACATGTACATGATATTGATATTGTACATTTTTAATACATTTGCAAACATTTCTAAAAACCTATTTTTGCCTTGTCATTTTGGGTTATTTTGTGTAGCTAATTTTAAAAGCTATTTAATCAATTTAATCAATTAAACAATTTGGAAAATTCCAGAAAATGATGCTTTAGTAGCTTCTGATAGGCTAATTGACATAATTTGAGCCAATTGGAGGTGTATCTCCAATTGTGGATGTATTTCAAGGCCTACCTTCAAATTCAGTGCCTCTTTGCTTGACATCATGGGAAAATCAAAAGAAATCAGCCAAGACTTCAGAATAAAAATTATAGACCTCCAAGTCTGGTTCATCCTTGGGAGCAATTTCCAAATGTCTGAAGGTACCAGTTCATCTGTACAAACAATAGTGCACAAGTATAAACACCATGGGACCACGCAGCCGCCATACCGGGATTGATTTGCACTTTTTGGAGAAATGTCCTTCCTCTGGTCTGATGAAACAAAAATGGAACTGTTTGACCATAATGATCATCGTTATGTTTGGAATAAGAAGGGGGAGGCTTGCAAGCCGAAGAACACCATCCCAACCGTGAATCATGGGGGTGGCAGCATCATGTTGTGGGGGTGCTTTGCTGCAGGAGGGACTGGTGCAATTCATAAAATAGATGGCATCATTGGGCAGGACAATTATGTGGATATATTGAAGTAACATTTCAAGACATCAGTCAGGAAGTTAAATCTTGTTCGCAAATGGGTCTTCCAAATGGCCAATGACACCAAACATGCTTCCAAAGTTGTGGCAAAAAGGACAACAAAGTCAAGGTATTCGATTGGCCATCACAAAGCCCCGACCTCAATCCTATAGAAAATTGTGGGCAGAACTGAAAAAGTGTGTATGAGCAAGGAGGCCTACAAACATGACTTAGTTACACCAGCTCTGTCAGGAGAAATGGGCCAAAATTCACCAAACTTATTGTGGGAAGCCTTTGGAAGGCTACTCGAAACGTTTGACCCAAGTTAAACAATTTAAAGGCAATACTATTTTTACGAGGATTAAATGTCAGGAATTGTGAAAAACTGAGTTTAAATATTTGGCTAAGGTGTATGTAAACTTCCGACTTCAACTGCAGATGTTCATTCTCCCCTGTGCTCAGTGATTCTCTCCACAGAACACAGAGACAGGATGTAGTTTTATACCCCCAACCCTAGCCTGTGGTTGACCAATTTGAATTCCTGTCAATAAAATTGGGCCAGTGGCCAGATAAGTATCCTATTTCAGGTTCAATGTAAAGACAATTTGGACCAATGAGAACTTGCCATGTAGCTATGAGTCCCAGACTGAAATTCCCCCAATGTCTCTGACCCATTAATCATTAATTCCCTAGTACAGAAAAAACACTATTTCCTTGGATCGTTAATTCCCTCTTGACCTCTAGTCCTCTGCATTGTGTATTTATCTTTGAAATATTCTTACACTCACCCAAGACCATTTTAAAAAGAAATATACTCTATGAGACATGGCTCGATGGGTCAGTTGATGACAATGAGGTTGAGATACCGGGTTATAGCATTCATAGAATTGACTGAAACGGAAACGGTGGCAGTATGTGTGTTTTTACGAGGAATGATGTTCATTTTAACCCTCGTTCAGATCTGAAATAGATGGTCTTGAGATTGCATGGGTAGATATACTTCTTCCTAAATGTTGTCTTATACTTGTTGGTGTGAGCTATCGGCCTCCTACGCAGAATCATTTAAATGATTTACTTGAATCGAGTTGCTGCGCTCACAATGTATTGGATGAAAGGGAATGTATTCTGCTTGCCGATTTTAATACAAATGTGCACTTATCACCCAAGAAGAGTACACATGTAAATGCCCTGTGTCGTGACTTTACTTTCATTAATCTTATCTAATCAACTAACTATGTTTAATTGTTACTCAATTAAATTAATCATGTAACAATTAACTCGTTATGATTTGGGGCACCACGAGAGTGGTTGTTTAAAGAGTTACCGTCTCCCGAATTAAACTCTACAGGTCTATCACATCCATAAAACAGTCAAAGTATTAATCATAACCACCTATCATATCATAATTCTGAACAGTCATAACCTCCTGCATCTGAAAACCCCCCAGCCTTACTTATAATTCATAACTACACAAATTGATTTAATTATTTATTTACTAGCTAACTAAGTGATAACACAGGATAAACATACACACTTAATACATTAGAAAAAGGTCCCTAGCCAACTGACACAACATAGGCGGCTTGTTACAAAGGAGAGAGAGAGAGAGAGAGAGAGAGAGAGAGAGAGAGCGAGAGAGAGAAAGAGACACTTATCATTGATTCATTTTAGAAACTACTCTCACAGTAGTCATGTATTTTGCACACGAACCACCACCCGTTTGGAGTAAGACATCATACATGTATTTACGTGTAAATAGCTTCGTTCGCCGTGTATCTGTGTCGGGAACCAGGCCTTCTTAGGAAGGATGTTTGGCCTTTCCGGGGCATTGTCCAAAAATGTCCGTCCCCCGTCTTCTACTGTTGTTCACTCTTGAAGATGCTCCTTTGAAGATATGCTCGCCAGCCGTGTTGCCATTGGTTCCCATGAGTGATGAGAGTAGTAGATTACGGTGATTTGAGAAGAGTAGTAGAATAGGATGGTTTGAAGAGTAGTTGAATGGTCCCACTTAAATGCACTTTTCTAAATACTTTACTTAGGACAGCTAATAAGCCACACCAGTGATTGTCCGGGAGGTGACATTATTGTCTCTAACTCGTGTTGAGATTTCAGAGTTTGAACCACTTTGGACGTGAGCTGCAGCTAAAACGTCTCACTGGTCTGAGATGTTTACTCATGAGGCTGCTCGAGCGCTGACCTCACTCAAGGGGGCAGTGACTACTCACCTGTACAAAATTCTAGAAACAAATTTCCTCTTATAGTTTCTACGATCACATCCCTCTCTTAACAAAAACATAATTTTGTATATTTCATACACAATGTAGAGTATGGACACTTCACACATAGTGTGTATACTTTTAAAGTTACAGTATTTCCTTTATAACATTATTAATGACATCACAAGATAACAACTCATATGACATTAGTGGTCTTTGCGTCTCCTCTGACCATTCCCCATGTTCTATTGTTCCAGTATTCACTTTAGAACGTGTTAAGAGTTTCAGTGGGAAAATGTCTCTTTAGACAAAGCACAGTCCTTTGTGAATTTGGAGAGGGAGACCCTGGATCTTCTCTCCTTAAATTTAGAACAGGACTTGAGGTTTCAACCCCACACACCAATTCCCTCCTCCCTCCTCCTGCGGGTCAGAGGGGGTCTGGTTTAAGTTTATTCATTGCAAACCTGATCTGACTCATTTGGATCCTCACAGGGCATTCATGACACCTGTATAATTTTAATCAGTTATTTGGACTAAAACAACTGATTGTTGAGCTAACCCGGGTGTGTATTGACAGTAAATCAACTTTGGATTTGATTATTGTATCAGACCAAGTCTGTCAGTCAGGAGTCTTAAATATTGGTTTTAGTGATCATATGCGACCTATTTCAGGAAACTAGGCAACTCACTACTTCACAGGAGAGCCGTTTGAACGTAAACTATTTTTTTTATCAAAATGCGTTTTTTTGTTGCAGAAATGCCTTCTCAAACATGTGAACTTTCATGTGCCATAATAACAAACGTGTATGTCATCTGTAAATATAAATAAAATGGTTAAATCACAAGCCTAGTTGGTGTAGCCACAGGAAAAGTCAGCAACCTTCCCGCTAGCTATGATTGACTGAGATAATGAGTGGGTTGGACATGCCGAGAGATGAGTTTGGATTGGTCTGCCATATAGCATGCTTCTGTCTATTTCTGCTGGTCAGTATGTCTAAGTAATCCTATGTAACGCAGCTTTTGTTATGTATCGTGTAGTAAAACTGCATAAGTGTTGCTCTCCACTATCTGGAGGACTGAGTTTTGAAATCAGTGGAATTAGAGTATGGCTAAGGAGATGGAGAAAACACCCATCTCCAGATTACATCTTCAAACTGGCTGGCATCCGACAGGAGATGCGTCTATCCATGAATGATGTATACAGCTGTATACAGCTAAGATAGTCTAGCTAGCTACATTTTCAGATATTACACATTTCTAATTTTGACAGGAAGTGGTTTCATTTAAAGTTATAGTGTACTGTTAGCTAGCTAGCTAGTGTTAGCTGACTGGCTCACTATCTAACATGACATGTATGATCTTATTATTCGTATCTCAGAGCCATTTGCTTGGCTAGCCATAGCCTAATGTTAGCTAGCTAACATTGAAACTGGTTGGTTAGCTTCCTGCAGATGCATGCAGAATAGTAACATCATGAGTTGGGATTATGGTTCATTGTTTACCTAGCTAGCTACATGTCTGAACAAAAGACTCAACTATGCAAGTAACAATTTTGGGTGCGTTCATAAATTCAGTATGGCCATCTACTCCGAATTCAGAGCACTCTTGTCTGAGTTTGCCAGAGCTCAGAATACCTGATGAATTTACGAACGCTCAACACTGTTGAATATGGCCAGTGTCAGTAAACGTCGGCAAAAATTGTTGCCGGAAGCACAAATACAGTCACCAACACTCAGCTTTGCTAGGATGAGTAAAATGGTCACAGTGGGGTGTTCTCTCATTTGTGTCTATAAGTAGCTAGGAAGTTAGCCAATGTTAGATAATTAGATTGGGTGGTTGACTGCAGTTGTGAGGTCAGAACGTTCAGATCAACCCTACTCATCGCCCAGAGTGTCCAGTGTGCGCTCTGAGCGCTCCGAGAGCGAAACACTCTGAATTTACAAACGGACAATCTGACAGTACAGTTGCAGTCACCAATGCTCTGGATAGCATAACAACCTAACCAGCTTTGCTAAGGCAAATGATGTTCAGTGAGCTGTTCTCTTACTTGTGTCTGGAAGTAGCTAGCAAGTTAGCTCGGATCAACCCTTAAAGAGGGTGTGAACAAAGTTTTTACTCAACTTGAGGGATACCTTCTCGAGCACAAACGTTTTTATGAACTCCAATCTGGCTTTAGAACAGCTCATTCCACTGATACTTGCCTTATCCACCTTTTTGACCAAATTAAGCAGGGAAGTGAGAAGGAGAACTATAGAGGTATGGTCATGTTAGACTTGCAGAAAGCTTTTGATACTGTGGACCATGATATTCTCCTGATGAAACTGAAATGATTGGGGCTTAATGATGTAGCAGTGAATTGGTTTAGGTCTTATCTGACCAACAGAACACAAGTATGTAATGTTGGTGATGTTCTGTCAGAGGTCAAAGAAATATCATGTGGAGTACTGCCGAGATCAATTATATACGTCAATGATATGCCAGATACAGTAAAGTGCAACTCCTTCTTTCTGCTGATGATTCAGCCATACTAGTATCAGGAAAGGATACAGTTTACATAGAGGAGACCCAGAGTAAGGAATTGCATTTTGTTAGAGATTGGTTGACTGACGAATCGATTTCGTTTGGAACAAAACGTAGATTCCTTAGGGCTGACAAGATAAAGGTGAACTGTGCAGGCAAGGAGATTGAATCTAAAACAAGTGTAATTTATCTTGGTGTGTCCCTAGATAAATCTCTTTCTGGAGAGCTGACTGCTGCTAAAATTTGCTGTGAAATGGCGAACAAATTGACACTTTTATGTCTTAAGACTAGATATTAAGTTGAGAAACTGCTTGTCTCAACCTTGAATCAGTGTCATTTTGATTATGCCTGCTCTGCTTGGTATAGCAAGCTGAAAACAGAATGCAGGTCATACAAAATAATGTTATCAGGTATATGCTGAATGTCCCCCCTAGGACCCACATAGGAATGCAGAAGTTCCGGGAGGTGGCTTGTTGCCTTTGGAGTCCAGAGTGGACCAACTTAAACTTAATCATATGTTTGACATCTTAAATGATCGTGCCCCAGGTTATATGAAAAACCACATTGATATGGTCTATAACTGACAAAGTTACAATACCAGAGCTAGTGTTGTCTTGTAAAATCCCAAGAGTAAACAATACTGCAAGGAGCACATTTTTCGATACAGGCATTTGTCTATGGAATATCCTCCCCTGGGAGATCAAGCGAATAGAACGTAGAAATGTATTTAAAAATCAGGCAAAGGTTTTCATTTGGACAAGGTTGTCTAAGTAAGATAAATCACTCCACTGCCCTTTGTGCCCCCCACTATTGGTCGGGTGTATTTATTTCAAGGATAGGTATGATGTGCAATTAATCGATTGTTTTAACGTGAAATTAACATTGTTGATTTTTAAGATTAGGGAAAAGTGCAGTGAATAGTGCCACTTTAGGATGCCAATATAAATGAATGTAATTATGGTTGTTTGTAATTTGGTCTTGCCTTTTTAATCATTATATGTGTTATTGTTTTTACCATCGAGGACCACTTTGGATCAAGCATTTTAATTAATACTTTCAGGTGATATCCTCTGGGTCCACATTGTACATTTAGTTGTATATGTCTGTTACCCAAAATAAATTCCATTTAAACTGTTGACAGCTAGCCCCTATCTCTGCGTGCTCGAGAAAGGAATGAAGGAGAGAGAGGTAATGTGTCAGCGGTAACACTTTATTTGACACCTAGTATCATAACAAGTTAAGGCATAATATGTCATAAGAGCTGACATAACCTGTCATAACATAGTCACAACACTGTGATGACACATATATTTACTGGTATTGTGACATATATAGCAACATGTTATGTTTTCTTATGACACCTACATAGGCGTGTCAAAGCTCACAAATCCTACCACACAAGGCAAACCATTCCATTCTACTTGTAAATAGTATATTATATAACATAATTTATTAGCATTGTAATTGTACACACATTGATATCAAACACGTGCCTAGCCCAATACTCTGTCACTGATGACTGGGATGAATGCAGGAGCATGATAAAACACCCTTTTAGGGACTTATGACAGGCATATGGTAATCTACTATCTGGCTTATATTATTACCCTTACAACAAGAACAAATGTCCTGTGATTGATTCTATAAGTTTCTGTATTTTGGAATGAAAGTTTGTTTGTTCAACATTATTATTGTAGTTCTACATTGTTTTGCTTTAATAAAGCTAGGTGTATACTCAGCGCTAGCAATAGTGGAAGATATTATAACTGTTAGCTGCAGGTGTACGCCTCGCCTCGTATGTCGGACGAATGAATCAGGATGAGAAGCACAGAGGAAAAATGTAAATTGTCTGTGTCTCCTTATTCCTCCTGTTTTCAAGTTTGTAACATTTATAAGCATGGTTTAGTTTTTGAAATCTAGAGACAACATGTTTATCTTGGCAGCATTCGCGTGAAACTGAAAGCGCGAACCACTGCTTTTAATCAGGGCAAGGTGACTGGAAACATGACAGAATACAAACAGTGTAGCTATTCCCTCCGCAAGGCAGTCAAACAATCTAAGCGTCAGTATAGAGACAAAGTAGTATCTCAATTCAACGGCTCAGACACAAGAGGTATGTGGCAGGGTCTACAGTCAATCATGGATTACAAAAAGAAAACCAGCCCCGTCACGGACCAGGATGTCTTGCTCCCAGGCAGACTAAATAACTTTTTTGCCCGCTTTGAGGACAATACAGTGCCACTGACACGGCCCGCAACCAAAACATGCGGACTCTCCTTCACTGCAGCCGACGTGAGGAAAACATTTAAACGTGTTAACCCTCGCAAGGCTGCAGGCCCAGACGGCATCCCCAGCCGCACCCTCACAGCTGGCTGGTGTGTTTACGGACATATTCAATCAATCCCTATCCCAGTCTGTTGTTCCCACATGCTTCAAGAGGGCCACCATTGTTCCTGTTCCCAAGAAAGCTAAGGTAACTGAGCTAAACGACTACTGCCCCATAGCACTCACTTCCGTCATCATGAAGTGCTTTGAGAGACTAGTCAAGGACCATATCACCTCCACCCTACCTGACACCCTAGACCCACTCCAATTTGCTTACCGCCCAAATAGGTCCACAGACGATGCAATCTCAACCACACTGCACACTGCCCTAACCCATCTGGACAAGAGGAATACCTATGTGAGAATGCTGTTCATCGACTACAGCTCGGCATTTAACACCATAGTGCCCTCCAAGCTCGTCATCAAGCTCGAGACCCTGGGTCTCGACCCCGCCCTGTGCAACTGGGTAGTGGACTTCCTGACGGGCCGCCCCCAGGTGGTGAGGGTAGGCAACAACATCTCCACCCCGCTGATCCTCAACACTGGGGCCCCACAAGGGTGCGTTCTGAGCCCTCTCCTGTACTCCCTGTTCACCCACGACTGTGTGGCCATGCATGCCTCCAACTCAATCATCAAGTTTGCGGACGACACAACAGTGGTAGGCTTGTTTACCAACAACGACGAGACGGCCTACAGGGAGGAGGTGAGGGCCCTCGGAGTGTGGTGTCAGGAAAATAACCTCACACTCAACGTCAACAAAACTAAGGAGATGATTGTGGACTTCAGGAAACAGCAGAGGGAACACCCCCCTAACCACATCGATGGAACAGTAGTGGAGAGGGTAGTAAGTTTTAAGTTCCTCTGCGTACACATCACAGACAAACTGAATTGGTCCACCCACACAGACAGCATCGTGAAGAAGGCGCAGCAGCGCCTCTTCAACCTCAGGAGGCTGAAGAAATTCGGCTTGTCACCAAAAGCAATCACAAACTTCTACAGATGCACAATCGAGAGCATCCTGTCGGGCTGTATCACCGCCTGGTATGGCAACTGCTCCGCCCACAACCATAAGGCTCTCCAGAGGGTAGTGAGGTCTGCACAACGCATCACCAGGGGCAAACTACCTGCCCTCCAGGACACCTACACCACCTGATGTCACAGGAAGGCCATAAAAATCATCAAGGACAACAACCACCCGAGCCACTGCCTGTTCACCCCGCTATCATCCAGAAGGCGAGGTCAGTACAGGTGCATCAAAGCTGGGACCGAGAGACTGATAGAAGCTGTTTATCTCAAGGCCATCAGACTGTTAACCTTTCTGATCTCCCCATCCCGGATCCGGGTTCGTGAATACAGACTCAAGCTCATTACCATAACGCAACGTTAACTATTCATGAAAATCGCAAATGAAATGAAATAAATATGCTAGCTCTCAAGCTTAGCCTTTTGTTAACAACACTGTCATCTCAGATTTTCAAAATATGCTTCTCAACCATTGCAAAACAAGCATTTGTGTAACAGTATTGATGGCTAACGTAGCATTTAGCATTAGCATTCAGCTGGCAACATTTACACAAAAAAACAGAAAAGCATTCAAAAAAATCATTTACCTTTGAAGAACTTCAGATGTTTTCAATGAGGAGACTCTCAGATAGCAAATGTTCAGTTTTTCCTGAAAGATTATTTGTTTAGGACAAATCGCTCCGTTTTCTGCGTCACATTTAGCTATGAAAAAACCCCTGTATCCAGGATTGTGTAAATCTATCAGCAAGCTCATTAGCATAACACAACGTTAACTATTTATGAAAATCGCAAATGAAATGAAATAAATATGCCATCTCTCAAGCTTAGCCTTTTGTAAACAACACTGTCATCTCAGATTTTCAAAATATGCTTCTCAACCATAGGAAAACAATAATTTGTGTAAAAGTAGCTAGCTAGAGTTAGCATTTCGCGTTAGCATTTAGCGTTAGCATTAGCGTTAGCATCCAGCACGCAACATTAACAAAAACATAAAAGCCTTCAAATAAAATCATTTACCTTTGAAGAACTTCTGATGTTTTCAATGAGGATACTCTCAGTTAGATAGCAGATGCTCAGTTTTTCCAAAAAGATTCCTTGTGTATTAGAAATAGCTCCGTTTTATACATCACATTTGGCTACCAAAACAAATCCATAAATTCAGTCCTCAAAACGCAAACTTTTTTCCAAATTAACTCCATAATATCGACTGAAAACATGGCAAACGTTGTTTAGAATCAATCATCAAGGTGTTTTTCACATATCTCTTCATTGATACATCGTTCTTGGACACATGCTTTCTCCCCTGAATCAAATGGTAAAGTAGAAGCAGCTGGCAATTGCGCACCGAATTCGACGCAGGACACCAGGCGGACACTTGGAAAATGTAGTCTCTTATGGTCAATCTTCCAATGATATGCCTACAAATACGTCACAATTCTGCTAAGACCTTGGGCGAACGACAGAAAGTGTAGGCTCATTCGTTGCGCAATCACAGCCATATAAGAAGAGAATGGAAAACAGAGCTTCAGAAATTCTGCTAATTCCTGGGTGATGCATCATCTTGGTTTCGCCTGTAGAATGAGTTCTGGGGCACTTACAGACAAAATCTTTGCAGATTCTGAAACTTCAGAGTGTTTTCTTTCCAAAACTGTCAAGAATATGCATAGTCGAGCATCTTTTCGTGACAAAATATCGCGCTTAAAACGGGAACGTTTTTTATCCAAAAATGAAATAGCGCCCCTAGAGCTCTAACAGGTTAAACAGCCACCACTAACATTGAGTGGCTGCTGCCAACACACTGACTCAACTCCAGCCACTTTAATAATGGGAATTGATGGAAAATGATGTAAAATATATCACTAGCCACTTTAAACAATGCTACCTAATATAATATAAAGAAGTCTATAAGGTAGTAGTTTTGGAATTGTTAGCCAGATTACTTGTTGGTTATTACTGCATTGTCGGAACTAGAAGCGCTAGCATTTCGCTAGACTAACCATGTGTATGTGACAAATTTGATTTGATTTAATGTTAGCTAAACAAACACCAACTAGACAGTACCTAACTGTTAGATAGCTAGCTACAATACATTAATAGTTGAGAGCTAGCTTTAGCTATGTTATGAAAACATTGAGAAAATGGGATTGTAATGTATTTGAGTGTGTGAAAATGTTTGCTATTGCCATAATATATTTGGTGTGAAGTTTTAGTTTTCAGCTTTCTTTAGCAGTTTCAAACGAAAGGAAACTTTTTGGCAGGAAAAAACACATTTTAATAAATAATATGATTTAGAGTTAAATCCTTTTTTGTTGTTGTTGTTGTAAGGAATTATTTACAGTCATGTTTGAATAACTTGTAGGAAATACACTATATGAAGCAATATGACCATCCTGTGTCACTTTACTTGGACTAAGAAAATACACTTTATGACACTGTCAAGAAACATTATGACCATCATAATCATATAAGTCAGATAGGCCTATCACGTACATGACCTTATGACAGTCATCAGTCACAAAGAGGGTGTCTTGTCCTGCTCCTGAAGTCTGCTCCTGCATTCATCTCAGTCATTAGCAACAGAGCACTGGGGTAGGTACATGTCTGACATCAGTGTGTGCACAATTACAATGATAATTTAATATGGTCAATTTCATAAAATGTTATATACTCATGGATAGAAAGTTTGGAGCATAGCATAAGGTAACCAGTCTTTTTTTCGGGCTTGGTATGAGTAAGCTCTAATATACATATGGGTGTTCTACGTGAAACGTCTTAAATTACTTGAATTATTCATCACCTTAGAAAGTACCATACATTTCCTTGTGTTTGGCTTAGAAAAAACATCCGCAATGACCATGTTTTTCACTCAGATTCAACATGTTGTTGAATTTCTTTCTTCAAATTGATCATCAAAAAATTAAGCCTAACGGTGAGTTGGGCACCACCAATGCATGTCCAGAGTGCATAAGAGGAGATTACTGTGACTCAATTCATGACTGCTGGTGTGGCGTTAATACGGTCACCGCAACAGCCCTAGCCCCACCTGAAAATGTAATGTTGTGACATACATTCAGACGTAAAGATTTTCAAATACTTTTTTCTGGTGACTTTAGGTGTAGTAACTTGTTCAATCCTCTTTTGCTCTGTGATATATTCTCTCCAGACCCTGACAAGCAGAGCTCTGGCCTTAGCTGCTGTACAAGGAATTTAACAAAGCCTTTCTCTCGCTGAGTGACACGAGGCAAATCAACTGATCCTTTATTACTCACAGACTGAGGTGATCACAATCAACAGCTCAATCAATCAATAGCTTTAAATATTAGTGTTGGCTGGACGGGAGAGGAGGACTGCATAGTAATGGCGGGGCCAGGGGAGCCCATCACACTTGGGCAGGAGAGACTCTTCCAACCGATGGCAATTTCGTGGGTTTTTACCGTGAATAATATGTCAGTGCTTCTCGTTGTTAATAGTTGGAGCACAAAGGCTCCTGAAGCAATGACCATCACTGCCAACACCATTTTTATGTGACACAATTCCAGTGAAACAAAACATATGGGTCTGAGACAGATAATGTTAGATAGTTGTCTTATATGACTCACAGATGTCCTCTGAACAGGTGCTTTTGAGTGACGGTTGCATCACTGCACTTTTACCTGCTAGGATAATAACAAGAACCTACCCAAGAGCTAGTGGGACAGTTCAAGAAAGGGGAGGGGAAACAACTACAGACTATCAGTACTGTTGGCTTTTGGATAAGGGAAGTGGGGAAGAAATGTATGGGCGAGTGGAAGGATTTTGGCAGTGCAAGTATTGGACAGACAGGCATAGCTTTTCTGTCAAGGACAAGGTAGAAGCAGAGACTGTTAATGACACCAAATTGAGGTGAGATCACACTCGGTATGCTGTGGGAACATAAATCCTGATGTGACTTGTCCTTTTTACGATGAAGACAGTAGCAGACTTGATCACACACCTTTTTTTGTGTTAGCAATAGTGTTGTTCCAATTTCTATAAGGGATTATGAGATCCCAGGTGTGTGTGACTGTGTTTGTGCCTGTGTGCTTGTGTGTGTGTGTGTGTGTGTGTGTGTGTGTCTGTGTACTTAGAGATCAACACACGTTTATGTGTGTGCTGATTTATGTGGGGTACTTCATATGCATGTATTCTCAGTCCACTTCAACATAATTCCCTCACTATCAGACTCCCACACTTCTCAAGCCCCTTACCATTCCACCTCCTTCCCTGCCTGTTTGTCTACCCAGGGCCTGGAGTGGCTTTAATTTGCCCCTGTGTTAAGCTGTCAAGCTAATGGCCAACGGATCACAAGCATTAAGACATTAATCTACACACACTGCAGGCTAACTAGCTCCCTAAGTCTCACTGCAATTTAGTCAAGTCTCCAAATAACTCACTTTTTACCTCACTGCAATGCTCTCCAGGCCTCTCAATATCTGATTTCCGCATAACCTGTGAATTGTCCACTTACCGACGTAGCACTCTGTTGGGTCTGTGTTTATACCATCACGTCTCTCCTCTTTGATAGTTGTTGCTTTAGGGCCTAACAGGAGTGTTACTCCAAAAGCTTTTCTAGCCCTCTTCCCTGAGGCTTGGGTTTTAGAGGTCTGGAATGGCAGTCTCTTCCCTAACAATCCCTTTACAAAAACATGCTCCCATCTCACTGGGCACACACTGGTTGAATCAATAATTTCAATTAAATTACGTTGAACCAACGTGTAATAGACATTGAATTGATGTCTTTGCCCACTGGGTTTCATCTGCCTTTGATTTCATGCAGTAGACAGCCTGATAGCACTGGAAAGCTGAAAGCAATATTGTGACGAGGTCATTTCACGAAGCCCTTTTGCTAGGCTGTGAAATCTCCATCTGCTATATTGCGTCCATTTAACCAGTGTTTCAGCTCCATGTGTGTGAATTATGTAGGCACAAGAGAAGTAGGTTTTTGGAATGGGACCCAGCCTCAGTGTTTTAGTTATTTAGTGCTGAAAGAAGGATGCAGAGTGTTTGTTGCGGTCTCCTTCCTCATTAGTTGGTACGAGGGCTGCAGACAGTTTCAGACTGTTAATAGAAATACTCTAACTGGGACTAAAAAGAGCCTGCATGTGTAATGACAAAATCTCTCCTGTGCGCTCCTGTGTTAGAAGACATAGCTAACACTGGGCTCAAGTTTAGCTCCTGGGAGGTGTGTGGGTGTTCTCATGGTTGGGTTTATGTGTCTGTTATCTTGCCTGCCCACAAGTGTATGTTTGTGTGTGTGTGTGTGTGTGTGTGTGTGTGTGTGTGTGTGTGTGTGTGTGTGTGTTTGAAAACCTACTGTATGAGATTTGGAGTGGATGATTCAGTGTCACAGTGTCACAGACAACCAAGTAGACCAGTCATAACCAAAACAAACAAATAAAGCAAAAAACAGATAAACATGCATGGACAGGCTCAGCCCCCCAAAAATGTTTTACATTTTATTGAACCTTTATTTAACTAGGCAAGTCAGTTAAGAGTAAATACTTATTTACAATGATGGCCTACCAAAAGGCAAAAGGCCTCCTGCGGGGACTGGGGCTGGGATTAAAAATAATTTTAAAATAAATAAATAAATACATATAGGACAAAACATACATCACGACAAAAGAGACAACACATCACTACATAAAGAGAGACCTAAGACAACAGCATAGCAAGGCAGCAACACATGGCAACGCAGCATGGTAGCAGCACAAAAGATGATACAAACATTATTGGGCACAGACAACAGCACAAAGGGCAAGAAGATAGAGACAACAATACATCACGCAAAGCAGCCACAATTGTCAGTAAGAGTGTCCACGATTGAGTCTTTGAATGAAGAGATTGAGATAAAACTGTTCAGGTTGAGTGTTTGTTGCAGCTCGTTTCAGTCATTAGCTGCAGCAAACTTAAAAGACGAGAGACCCAGGGATGTGTGTGCTTTTGGGACCTTTAACAGAATTGGATACTTTGGAATGGATCCATTCATCATTGATGAACGTCATGCTAATGATTCTCCTGTTATACTATGTAGCCTTTCTGCTGTGGGGATCTTAGGGGATGTCCAAGTAGATACCTGGTTAATAATATAACTCATTTTATTGTGAAAATGCCCTGCAATCCATGTTTCTCCCTGACTATTCTAATCACTCCTCTCTTCTCCCTCTCCAGCTCTCACTAATGTGAAGTTATGGGCCATCGACCGACAATGCTTTCAGACTATTATGATGAGGACGGGCCTAATCAAGCACACTGAATACATGGAGTTTTTAAAAAGGTGAGGAACAGAAAGACTATACTTCTAGATACTACTACAGTACAAGGGTTGGCTATATTGTAGAGATTTACCATTGAAATCCCACGCAAGTCTGTAAGCACCCACTGTACCGGAAAAAATAGACATCCCTACTTCCTGCTCTCTTTCTTCTCCATCTGATGTTGACATTAGCATAGGGTTTGCAGAGGAAATGAGCTGAATATGGGGAAGCCTATTAACATATTAAAGGCAGATAGAATCATATTGTTGCACCCACACACAGCGTGGAATAAAACAAGTCCTCTTCAAAAGATGGAGGGAGAAGAGAGTGTTATATACATCATACAGGAGGTATGAGATGCCTTGGAAGTGTACTGCCTTCACTGCTTTCCCTCTATGTCCCTCTGTCTGTCCCTCTGTCTGTCCATCTGATTGTCCCCCTGTTCTGTCTTTTACTATCTGATGTTTTTCATTCTATCGCTGTGCTTTTTTTGGGGATATTTTATGAAAATGGAATGACATTTCCTTTCGATGGGTTTTATTCATGCGGAGTTAATCTGTTTCCCGTAGTTCAAATGTGTAATTGCATAAATAATTTTCATCCATTGAGAGGTTCTCAGAAATACTCTGCTGGGCCCACTACCACTCAGAGGTTTACAGATTTTATTTACTCAGAACAAAGGCCTCATGAATCACACAGTATTCTCTCTCACTCGCTCCTGTCTGAGTTCTAGTGGCAGCCAGGTGAAAGTGAAAGCAGGAAACCAGTCAGCCTTTCACTGTAAAAGGAGATGCCCTCAATAGGTGACATTGCAAGGGCAGCCAAGGAAGGTATAGAGCCTCCTCAGCTCTTTCTATACTGCCATCATAATGGAAATGTACTGTAGTGTACTGTACCAGAGATACCTTTCTGACCAGATAAAGAAGTTTGGGGGTATATTTTGTTCTCAATCTATAGTCATTTTTGACACTCAGACTGAGTGGAGTGTGTATCGTGGCAGGTAAGGCAGGTGTGTGTTTAAAGCAGATATTTCTGAAAGCAGGATTGATAGGTCAACAAGCTAACTTTCATACATGTTCAGATACAAATCCATATTTCTTGGTTCAAAACGAGAGTTAAATTTACAGCTGGTTCTTTATTACAGACTTCCTACTTTTCTCGTAATTATTGTTGAAGTTAGCTTGCTATATTTTTGATTTTTATACCCCGGGAGGACAAGTGATTTTGTAATTGTTGTAGTTCACTCTATTGATTTTAGATCCCAAGAAGCTCTGCTTGTAGACAGTTCAGCTAATAAAATATTATTAAAGAGCAGTCAGATTACGGTAAACCAACTGTCTCCATGAGTCAACCTTTATGCATTTTTTTATCTGCAATGAAATTAGACATTCGTCCTCCCTGGAAATAGAAGAGGGATATTAATTTAAAACTTCTGAGAGGAGAGGGATAGAAAGAGGGGGAGTGTGTGTGTCTCTGTGTCTTATCTGGAAGGTATTTTTCTTAGCTCTGTTTAATTACGCTCTGGAGCTCAGGAGAAACCGAGACCCCAGTCAATCCCCCTGCTTTCATGAGTTGTGTTGCCTGCAAAGTGTCACTTGGATGGCAAGAGAGCTATTGCTGATCCCCTATCTCAAGAGGAACAGCGTTTAGATAGTCCAGGCTGGTTTCCCAAAAGCATCTTAACGGGATTGCAGCCATAACAAGTTAACGGGATAATTGTCATCAACAACCGCTGAATAGCATAGCGCTACATTCAATGAATATTACTAAAAATATTTATATTCATGAAATCACAAGTACAATATAGGAAAACAGAGCTTAGCGTTTTGTTAATCCACCTGTCGTGATTTTGAAATTATGCTTTACAGCAAAAGCAATCCAAGCGTTTGTGTAAGTTTATCGATCGCACGACAAAACATTAAGTACACTTAGCATCAAGTAGCTTGGTCACGGAAATCAGAAAAGCAATCAAATTAATAATTTACCTTTGATGATCTTCGGATGTTTTCACTCACGAGACTCCCAGTTACACAACCAATGTTCCTTTTGTTCCATAAAGATTATTTCTATATCCAAAATACCTCCGTTTGTTTGGCGCGTTATGTTCAGAAATCCACAGGAAATAGCGGTCACGACAACGCAGACAAATTCCAAATAGTTTCCATAATGTCCACAGGTTGTTTTAAAAATATATAATCGATAATATATCAACGCAAATGTCTTTATTAGTAGGAGGGAAAAGCAATGGCTGTCCAAACTCAGTTGCGCGAGCAAAACTCATGTGACCACTTGACGCAATGTTATCATTCTGGCTCATTTTTTCAAAATAAAAGCCTGAAACTGTCTGAAGACTGTTGACACCTTGAGGAAGCGATAGGAAAATGAATCTGGTTGATATCCCTTTAAATGGAGTAAAGAGAGGCTACGCAACATGGAGTTTTCAAAATAGAGGTCACTTCCTGTTTTGATTTTCCTCAGGGTTTCGCCTGCAATATCAGTTCTGTTATACTCACAGACAATATTGTGACACTTTTGGAAACTTTAGAGTGTTTTCTATCCAATACTAATAATAATTTGCATATATTACCAACTGAGACTGAGGAGCTGGCCGTTTACAATGGGCACCTTTTCATCCAAGCTGCTCAATACTGCCCCTGCAGCCATAAGAAGTTAAGGCTAAATAGATTACTTCTGTCCCCGAAAATAGCGTACTACAGATGTAGGATCTTAATTTGGGCCAGTTTGCTACAGCAGGAAAATAATCCTCCAGCAACAGGAAATATGAAATTATTATGTGGATTATAATTAATGGACATTTTTTGGGGGGAAGGTTATACTTCTTTGATTTGTGCAAGTTCAAACAGGTGCCATTAATACAGGTAACGAGTGGAGGACAGAGGAGCCTCTTAAAGAATAGGTTACAGGTCTGTGAGAGCCAGAAATCTTGCTTGTTTGTAGGTGACCAAATACTTATTTTCCACCAAAATTTGCAAATAAATTCATAAAAAATCCTACAATGTGATTTTCTGGATTTTTTTTCTCATTTTGTCTGTCATAGTTGAAGTGAACCTATGATGACAATTACAGGCCTCTCATCTTTTTAAGTGGGAGAACGTGCACAATTGGTGGCTGACTAAATACTTTTTTGACCCACTGTATGTGCATGTACATCTTCACATACACACCATCCTATTCCACTGTAACAGTTTTTAACCTAACATGCAAAGAACATGATAGAATTAAACATTTTATTACAACCCAATTAAGTTGTTAGATACAGAACTATCCATAACACATGCTTTTTGTTTGCGCTGACTGTTTCATGGCTCGGTCACGTTTCCCATAGTAATGAGCCATCTGACCAGCCATTTTCTGGCCGGGATCCAGGAAATTCTGCACCATGAGTCAGTGCCGTGGCGATATGGTTCAGATTACTGTAATAAAGCATGGGAAATGAGAGGGAGGGGGAGATGGAGAAACAGAGAGATGATATGGGGAGATAAAGGCCTTTGTTCCAATGCCTAGGTTATTTGCTTTCTCCTCTGATAAGCATTGGTCCATTTTCTTTAGTCCATGTCGATAACGAGCAAATAGGATTCAGAGGACTGCCAGGAAACACACAGAACAAACATCCTTTTCAATGTCTGTCAGTGTGTGCGTGTATATACTGTACATACAGGAAATCAGTGTATTTTTAAAGTTTATTTCTGGAATATACATTATCCAAAATTATGTAAACTGTGAGAGTGTGATGAACAGAAACTCTATTCAGGTTAACCTATTGACTGTGTAGCTGCCGATATATCATTACGCTCCGATCAATGTGTCTATTAGCGTCAACACCCTGTAATATGCAATACAGTGTGGATCTCTATTCTTCTTTCTACACTGACTTTTTGACTATTTTCTTCCTGCAGCGTTCCGACGTTTCATGAACTTCCGGAGGAGATTCTAAGCAAGCTAGCTGATGTCCTTGAAGAGGTAGGTCCTCTGTTGAAAGACTGTGATGCACACAAAGGTGTTTTCCAAGGCTACACATTTCTATGGATACAACCGTGTGTTACTTGAATGGAGAATAAATAACTATAGTTGGGGATGATGTTCTCACTATGCTGGAGGCAGGTTTGAGAGTTCTGAACAACTAGGTATTCTGGATGCGTTATATGATGTTGATATACTGCATACGATAAAATGTACTTTACTGTCTATTTACATGGAAAATCCTTCTGTGATGTCGACATACAAATACCAAACACAATACAACATATTACATGCAGTACGGAAAACTGGAATGTTAGTACACAAGTCACACATTTACATTTACACATATTCAGTCTCTGCAGCCTATTGTCCGATCATGTATTGGGCCTGCATCTGTCCTATGTCCCACTGTTCAGCAGCCCGATGGCTGATGTAATGAAACTTGCCTTGCTTCCATCCTTACTGAACAATCTCCTTCCAGAGGGCAGCAGCTGAAAACATTGGGCAAGATTGTGTGTGGGGTCGTTTGGCCTTGTCCCTTGCCTGTAGAGGCTCAGAAGCCCTCTGCACTGCAGCCCGCAGAGTTTGGACCCCAGGTTCACAGTCCGCCTGAGGATATCCTTATTATCCTTATTAGCCACTGACAGCCCACAGTAGCAGACCAGGAAACAGAAAGTCAGCACACTCTCTACATGTCAGGTGTAGTAGTTGGAGAGTATCTGGGTGATGACATTCAGTTGTCTCAGTTTGTGCAGGAGGTCGAGTCGTTGTTGGCATATTTTATTGATGTTATGAGTGTTGGCATTAAAAGAGAGTGTGCTGTCCATAATGGTTCCCAGGTACTTAAAACTCACCACTCTCTATGGCTGTTCACCCCCCCAGGACTAGGTGGCTCACTGGGTCTGCCTTCCTCCAGAAATCAATGAGCAGATATTTTGTTTTGTTGATGTTGAGTATGAGGTAGATGTTATTGCATCAGTCATGAACCCGGTTTACTTCTGTTTGAAAATGCAGTGTGTTAGGGCCTCCCGAGAGGCGCAGAGGTCTCACTTGAGGTGTCACTACAGACCCGGGTTCGATCCTAGGCTGTGTCACAGCTGGCCGTTACCGGGAGACCCATGAGGCGGTACAGAATTGGACATCATCTGGCATCATCTGTGTTAGGGGAGGGTTAGGGATTTCCTTGTCCCATCGCACTCTAGCAACTCCTTGTGGCAGGCCGGGCGCCTGCAAGCTGACACATTGGTGCGGCTGGCTTATGGGTTAAGCGAGCAGTGTGTCAAGAAGCAGGGTTGTGTTTCGGAGGACGCATGACTCTCGACCTTCGCCTCTCCTGAGTCTGTAGGGGAGTTGCAGCGAAGGGACAAGACTGTAACTACCAATTGGGGAGAAAAAAGGGGTAAAAGTACACCCAAAAAATATGCATTGTGTCATCACACGGCACTAGCCATATCCACCTGCCTAGTGCTGACTTTGTGTTGCATTATTCTCTTTGCACTCTTCACGGTACTACTGGACTCTTTGCTTTGCAAAGTCTGATTACTGGGATCATTTTCGTCAACTAAGTGCCGAAATTAAATAATTTATTTTGCAATATTGCAAAACACAGCATGTTAATCCACCTGGCGTGTCAGATTTCAAAAATGCTTTTCGGCGGAAGCATAACAAGCGTTTATGTAAGGACATCTCTCTCAGTAGACAAAACATTGCAAACAGCTAGCAGCCAAGTAGATTGGTCACGAAAGTCAGAAAAGCAATAAAATGAATCGCTTACCTTTGATGATCTTCGGATGTTTGCACTCACGAGACTCCCAGTTACACAATAAATGTTCCTTTTGTTCCATAAAGATTACTTTTATATCCAAAATACCTCCATTTGGTTGGCGTTTTTTATAATCAATCCTCAGGTTGTTTTTACAATATATAATCGATAATATTTCAACCGGGACTGTAGCTCCTTCAATAGGAGAGAGAGAGAAAATGTCTGTTCCAAGCTGTTGCGCATGCAAAACGCTACTGACACCCAGCCATCCAATGACTTGATGGGATCTTTCTCGCTCATTTTTCAAAATAAAAGCCTGAAACGTTGTCTAAAGACTGTTCACACCATGGGGAAGCCATAGGAAATTGAATCTGGTTGATATCCCTTTAAATGGAGCGAAGGCAGGCAATGGAACAGAGACCTTTCAGGAAAAACAGCACATCCGGGTTGGATTTTCCTCAGGTTTTTGCCTGCAATATCAGTTCTATTATACTCACAGACAATATTTTGACCGTTTTGGAAACTTTACAGTGTTTTCTATCCTAATCTGACAATTATATGCATATTCTAGATTCTGGGCCTGAGAAATAGGCAGTTTTATTTGGGTATGTTTTTTATTATTATGTTTTTTAGTACATTATTCAGTTGTACATTATTCAGTCTACCTCGGTAACCTCATTGCTGGTATCCCTGTATTTCAGTTGCATGCCTCCTTGCACTTTCAATTTGCCAATTTCTACTTGCCATTTGCCTTCATTGCACATGTACAGTGCCTTGCGAAAGTATTCGGCCCCCTTGAACTTTGCGACCTTTTGCCACATTTCAGGCTTCAAACATAAAGATATAAAACTGTATTTTTTTTGTGAAGAATCAACAACAAGTGGGACACAATCATGAAGTGGAACGACATTTATTGGATATTTCAAACTTTTTTAACAAATCAAAAACTGAAAAATTGGGCGTGCAAAATTATTCAGCCCCCTTAAGTTAATACTTTGTAGCGCCACCTTTTGCTGCGATTACAGCTGTAAGTCGCTTGGGGTATGTTTCCATCAGTTTTGCACATCGAGAGACTGACATTTTTTCCCATTCCTCCTTGCAAAACAGCTCGAGCTCAGTGACGTTGGATGGAGAGCATTTGTGAACAGCAGTTTTCAGTTCTTTCCACAGATTCTCGATTGGATTCAGGTCTGGACTTTGACTTGGCCATTCTAACACCTGGATATGTTTATTTTTGAACCATTCCATTGTAGATTTTGCTTTATGTTTTGGATCATTGTCTTGTTGGAAGACAAATCTCCGTCCCAGTCTCAGGTCTTTTGCAGACTCCATCAGGTTTTCTTCCAGAATGGTCCTGTATTTGGCTCCATCCATCTTCCCATCAATTTTAACCATCTTCCCTGTCCCTGCTGAAGAAAAGCAGGCCCAAACCATGATGCTGCCACCACCATGTTTGACAGTGGGGATGGTGTGTTCAGGGTGATGAGCTGTGTTGCTTTTATGTCAAACATAACATTTTGCATTGTTGCCAAAAAGTTCAATTTTGGTTTCATCTGACCAGAGCACCTTCTTCCACATGTTTGGTGTGTCTCCCAGGTGGCTTGTGGCAAACTTTAAACAACACTTTTTATGGATATCTTTAAGAAATGGCTTTCTTCTTGCCACTCTTCCATAAAGGCCAGATTTGTGCAATATACGACTGATTGTTGTCCTATGGACAGAGTCTCCCACCTCAGCTGTAGATCTCTGCAGTTCATCCAGATTGATCATGGGCCTCTTGGCTGCATCTCTGATCAGTCTTCTCCTTGTATGAGCTGAAAGTTTAGAGGGACGGCCAGGTCTTGGTAGATTTGCAGTGGTCTGATACTCCTTCCATTTCAATATTATCGCTTGCACAGTGCTCCTTGGGATGTTTAAAGCTTGGGAAATCTTTTTGTATCCAAATCCGGCTTTAAACTTCTTCACAACAGTATCTCGGACCTGCCTGGTATGTTCCTTGTTCTTCATGATGCTCTCTGCGCTTTTAACGGACCTCTGAGACTATCACAGTGCAGGTGCATTTATACGGAGACTTGATTACACACAGGTGGATTGTATTTATCATCATTAGTCATTTAGGTCAACATTGGATCATTCAGAGATCCTCACTGAACTTCTGGAGAAAGTTTGCTGCACTGAAAGTAAAGGGGCTGAATAATTTTGCACGCCCAATTTTTCAGTTTTTGATTTGTTAAAAAAGTTTGAAATATCCAATAAATGTCGTTCCACTTCATGATTGTGTCCCACTTGTTGTTGATTCTTCACAAAAAAATACAGTTTTATATCTTTATGATTGAAGCCTGAAATGTGGCAAAAGGTCGCAAAGTTCAAGGGGGCCGAATACTTTCGCAAGGCACTGTATACATCCCAATTAATATTAACATTGTACATTGTCTTAACATTGTCTTAATTGTTTCTCTGGTACATTTTTTGTACTCTTTTACATGCACTTCTGGTCTAATGCTAACTGCATTTCGTTGTACTGTACTTGTACTTGTCCAATGAAGTTTAATAAAGTTTAATCTAATCTAATAATGCAACAGCACATACAATTGAAATGGAATTCAAATTCTTGAAGGAGTCATTTAAATTCTTGAAGGATTCTCATTTTTCAAATACTTCAGATAATTACTTCTTCGTCAGAGTGATTTTTATACCTGTTCTCTGGCTTTATCTGTATTGCTCATATTATCACAAACAAAGGGTAGTGAATTGATGACAGCTTCAGTTGTAAGCTAGCGAGGAAAGCAACCGGTATCTTCTTGCATTGTAGTGTGTTCTAGCCTTTAATGGAGATTGTTTTGTAAACAGTAACTAACAGCTGCAACATTTCAACATGCCGTGTTGTGTTAGTGTGTTAGCTCACCACTCATGCTGCACAGAAGTTATCATGATGCAGCCCAGATTCCCAGTAAGTGAGGTGTTTCCTCAGGACAGGCTTGAGCTATCAATGAGTAAGTGGGGCAGGCATGGTGCGCTCGTGCTATAAGGGGACATCAGATGCGCTGATAGGCAGACTTGATCCTCTCTCAATCAGTAGACAATGTGAGACACATTTTATTGAAGTTCCGAAAGTAAAAAAAAAAACTAGCACTTAACCGTTTTTCATGTTCTAGTATAAAAAAAAAGTACCAAAGTGTTGGTATATCGTGCAACGCTAGTTCATTTGAGCTCAAATCTTTTGGTAACACTTTATTTGGATAGTCCATCTGTAGATGCTTTAGTAGCATTTCAACTAACTATCTACTAACCCTAGCTCTAACCTTAAGCCTTATCCTAACCCTAAACTTAATCCTTACCCAAGCACTAACCCTAACCTTAACCCTACCATAATCCTTATTCTAAACCTAACCCTAACTCTAAACGTAACCTTAGTAAGCAGTTGCTTATCAACAGATTATTTGTTGATAGTATGACCATCTGTAAAGCATCTGGGAGCAATCTTTTTTAGCATGCTATTCCTAGTAAAAAATACTTTAAAGTACTATCTGTACTTTACTACTGTATGTATATTTTGGACAAATTTTACTTTTACTTCACTACCTTCCTGAAGAATATAATGTACTTTTTACTCCATACATTTTACCTGACACCCAAAAAAACTTGTCACCTTTTGAGTACGTAGCGGGACCGAAATATGGTCCAATTCACACACTTATCAAGAGAACATCCCTGGTCATCTCTAATGCCTCTGATCTGGCGGAATCAATAAACACAAATTATTTGTTTGTAAATTATGTCTGAGTGTTGGAGTGTGCCGCTGGCTATCCATAAATAAAAAATAATACAAAAATGGTGCCTTATGGTTTGCTTAATATAAGGAATTTTAAATTATTTATACTTTTACTTTTACAATTGATACTTAAGTATGTTTTAGCAATTACATTTACTTTTGATGCTTAAGTATATTTAAAACCAAACACTTAACTTTTACTCAAGCAGTACTTTACTGGGTGACTTTTCTATTAATGTATCTTTACCTTTACTCAAGTATGACAATTGGGTACTTTTTCCACCACTGGCAATTTCTGTAAATTGCATGCTATGCCATAGAAAAAGGAGAACCATTCTGACTACAGTGGTAAAATAAAACAATGGGCTAAAAAAGAACAGACCATCTGACCAACGTTTGGGACATACACTGACTGTCAAACACAATCAAAAACAACGATAATAACATGTTAACAACATGTTTGTGAGCGCCCCTCTGTGTCATTCAATACTCTTTTGTGTTCATCGTAGTACTGTCAATCAGGTGTTGTCATATTGATTTCTCTCTATGTCTCTGTCTCTGTCTCTCTCATTCCACTCTGACTCCCTTGTACAGATAACATACAGAGTCACTGCCATGGACTAAAGTACATAAAATAGTATAATTTGAATATAGGCTGTTTAGTCGTTGTCGGTGATCAGGCCTACCACTGTTGTGTCATCTGCAAACTTAATGATGGTGTTGGAGTCGTGCCTGGCTGTGTGTGAACAGCGAGCACAGGAGGGGACTCAGCATGTAGGAGGGGACTGAGCATGCACCCCTGAGGGGCTCCTGTGTTGAGGATCAGCGTGGTTGATGTGTTGTTATCTACCCTTACCACCTGGGGGAGGCATGTCAGGAAGTCCAGGATCCATTTGCAGAGGGAGGTGTTTGGTCCCAGGGTCCTTAGCTTACTGATGAGCTTTGAGGGCACTATGGTGTTGAACGCTGAGCTGTAGTCAATGAATAGCATTCTAACACAAGTGTCCCTTTTGTCCTGGTGGGAAAGAGCAGTGTGGAGTGCAATACAGATTGCGTCATCTGTGGATATGTTAGGGCGGAATGCAAATTAGAGTGGGTCTAGGGTTTATTGGATAATGGTGTTGATGTGAGCCATGACCAGCATTTCAAAGCACTTCATGGCTACAGACGTGAGTGCTATGGGTCAGTAGATATTTAGGCAAGGAATCAAGATGCAAGGAATTTTGCAGGTTCTTCCAACATTAGGGGGCACTAAAACTAAAGGAGCATTTACTTAAATTGGTTGAGACCAGAGGGACTTCAAGAGTTAGCCAACCCTGCAAGCGGGTTTGGTTGCTCATTCTTTTATACTTTATCAACGAAGTTAGGTAAGTTGGAAGCTTGTGTAGCAGAGCTTTGTACACAAAAAGGGAGTAATGAAGTGATCTATGGGACGTCAATGAGGACCAGCCAACCTTTTGATGCAGTAATGAGTATTAAAACTGTCACCTGTGATATAGCGATGGGCGCTATAGTAGACAGCATCTAAAGTTTTAAGAATAGTGGCTGCTGCTGGTAAATGATGTCACCATAGTCAAGGACTGGCAGGAAATTTGAACGTACAATCTGCTTCCTGCTATTTCTAAGAAAGAAGCCTTTTACCTCCCTCCCTCTCTTTCCCATAGATCACTTCATTATTTATAGGCTGGAACCCGATCGATGGGAGAACCATCCAATTAATAAATGTATAGTCCATCTGAAACATTTTGGTGAGAATTAGAGAACAATGTATTTAGTGTTGCCGGCAAGTACAAGTTTTAAACCAACCTAGGCTTTCTATAAGGCAACAAGATCAGATTGAAGCTCTAACATAACTAAGATCCAATCCAGAGGAAAAACATTTTCACCAAGGCCAGGTGTCAAAGTGTCTCACCCATGGGGCGATAGGATGTATTAGACAGAGGGAGTTGAGAGAGGTGTTTCAGTGACTCATCCTTCTCATTTCTCTTCCCCGCTCTCCTCTTTCATTACAGACACACTATGAGAATGGAGAGTACATCATCAGACAGGGAGCCACTGGAGACACCTTCTTTATCATCAGTAAGGGAATGGTGAGACCATCATCATCCTCATTGTTATCATTGTCATTATTATTAAGACATTATTATTTTTAATCTTTAATGAAAAACATGGATTGTCACTGCTATGATCATCATCATTAACATAATTAGAAAGCAAATGATCAGACACCGCAATATTGATCAACCAGTCAGGTGTTGTGTGGTCTGGTGCAGTACTGAAAATGGTTAGAGATGGTGGTAGAGATCCAGAGCTTTCAGCAAGACATGTCACCTTCTGTCCCAGCCAAGGAGCCAAATAAGGTCAACAACTCACCCTATTCAAATGATCAAGATGTACTGTATCTGTCTGTCTCTACTAGTAGAACAAACATCTCCCTCTCTCTCTCTCTCTCTCTCTCTCTCTCTCTCTCCCCCATTATCCTTCCCTGTCCACATTCATCTATCCTTCTCTCTCTCAATCCCTCTGTTTCTTTTCCTGGCTTTTCCTTTCCCTTTCTGTCCTCCAGATCATGTTACAAGTTGAATTATCGCTCTGTCCTCTAGATTTATTGAGCGTGATTATGTATTCCTGGAGGACGTGATGTCATACCTGAATACAACAGGCTAATGAATAAAGAGAGAAGCATTAATTAAGCCAAACGACCTTCTATATCTTTACTGCTGGACATCCATTGCTCAGTTGTCAGCTAGCTAATGACCTGGTCAGTGGCTCCTCACAGACCATAGCACCAAGATGTCCATATAAAATGTAGAAAGATTTAGCATGCACAGAGATGTCCATCACCCCCTGCTCTACATCAGCCTCACTCTGATGTTTCATAATGTAGTGATTAGTGAGCCGTACAGTTACAGAAATGTACATTACAGAAAGGTTTTATGTACAGTGTAGCGCACGGCTTATCACATTGATGGCTGAGATTGAGTCTGTCCCGTAGGTTCCTTCTCTCAGAATGTGTGATTGCTCACTCCCCCTCATGGATTTAAACTGGTACCCCCACCCCTGTGTCCAGGTGAATGTGACCAGGGAAGACAAGTCCAACGGGGATCCTGTCTACCTCCGCAGCATGGGGAAAGGAGACTGGTTTGGAGAGAAGGCCCTGCAGGGGTAAGACTGATAAACCCCCTACCCGCACCTCTCTCTCCCTCTCCTTGCCCTCCTCTCTTCTTTCTCTTTACCTCCCTCCCTCTCTTTCCTTAATCTATCTTTCTTTCTCTCTCTACCTCTACCCTCTGTTGCTCCCTTTCAATCTCTTTCCCTCTTCTTCTTTCTCCTTGATAGCTGCTCTGTGGCAATGAATGCTAAGTGATGCATTATTTCAGAATTGTGACTAGATAGCATGTTGTGTGCATTCTCCCCATTAACCACATGCATCTCATGGATCTCCCTACTGACACAATGGGAAGTGCCTTGAGAACCAAATCTATTGGCACCCTTGCACTATTGGCACCCTCTGTTTTTTTTCAGAATGTTCTGTTTTTTCTTTTCAAAACTAGTTGAATGGCATTTTTGCTCTACACACATGTAACTTACCACAGGTAAGGTAAATGAGAATCATTGCCTCCAACCAAATTAATTTGAATTTTGAATATTGTTTTCTTGATCCTGTAGAGTTGTAAATCAAACAAATACATGTGTAAAAACCAAAAGTGTTCAATTTAATCTTATTTTACAATAAATAAATTGTGAAGTGGTGAATAGCAAAGAAAATTGCACCGACTCTTTTGCACTGCTCCTATTCACACTCACAGGACTACCCACACACTCAAACATCCTACGCACACACACACACACACACACACACACACACTACATATGCTCACACATACACTACATATGCTCACACATACAAAACTTTGCCTTAATGACAGCTTTGCACACTCTTGGAATTTTCTCAACCAGCTTCATGAAGTAGTCACCTGGATGCATTTGAGCCAGTCATATGTGTTGTGACCAAGTCCATATTATGGCAAGAATAGCTCAAATAAGGAAATAGAAATGACAATCCATCATTACTTTAAGACATGAAGATCAGTCAATCCAAAAAATGTCAAGAACTTTACATTTTTCTCAAAGTGCAGTCACAAAAACCATCAAGCGCTATGAGGAAACAAGCTCTCATGAGGACCTCCACAGGAAATGAAGACCACAGGAAATGAAGACCCAGAGTTGCTGCAGAGGATAAGTTCATTAGAGTTTACCAGCCTCAGAAATAGGCAATTAACTATACCTCCGATTGGAGCCCAAATAAATGCTTCACAGAGTTCAGACACATGTCAACATCAACTGTTCAGAGGAGACTGTGTGAAACCACTACTAAAGGACACAATTAAGAAGAAGGGACTTGCTTGGACCAAGAAACATGAGCAATGGACATTAGACTGGTGGAAATCTGTCCTTTGGTCTGATGAGTCCAGATTTGAGATTTTTGGTCCCAACCGTTGTGTCTTTGTGAGACGCAGAGTAGGTGAACGGATGATCTCCACCTGTGTGGTTCCCACCGTGAAGCATGGAGGAGGAGGAGTGATGGTGTGGGGGTGCTTAGCTGGTGACACTGTCTGTGATTTATTTAGAATTAAAGGCACACTTGACCAACATGGCTACCACAGCATTCTTCAGCGATATGCCATCCAATATGGGTTGCGCTTAGTGGGAATATCATTTGTTTTTCAACAGCACAATTGCCCAAAACATACCTCCAGTCTTTGTAAGGGCTATTTGACCAAGAAGGAGAGTGCTGAGTGCTACATCAGATGACCTGGCCTCCACAGTCACCCATCCTCAACCCAATTGGGATGAGTTGGATCACAGAGTGAAGGAAAAGCAGCCAACAAGTGCTCAACATATGTGGGAACTCCTTCATGACTGTTGAAAAAGCATTCCAGGTGACTACCTCCTCAAGCTGGTTGAGAGAATGTCAAGAGTGTGCAAAGCTGTCATCAAGTCAAAGGGTGGCTACTTTGAAGAATTTAAAATCTAAACTATATTTTGATTTGTTTAATTCTTTTTTTGTTTACCACATGATTCATATGTGTTATTTCATAGTTTTGAAGTCATCACTATTATTCTACAATGTATAAAATAGTCTAAATAAAGAAAAACCCAGGAATGAGTAGTTGTGTCCAAACTTTGACTGGTATTGTATATTTGACCTTACTGCTATTAGCCCATACAAATGCATTGAATAGTAGACTCACTACATGGAACAACAGATAGTCCCCCAAAAAAATCTAAACAAAGTTTGTTCTGTGGTGTGTGTCCTATATCTGAGAGATATTAGAAAGATTGTGGTTGTTAATATCTTTACTATCAAATTAGGAGAGACAAACTTATCACACAAGTCAGAGTTATACTTCTTGACGCTACCCATCCCAGTACCGGGATAATTGTCATCAGCAACCGCTGAATAGCATAGCGCCACAGTCAAATAATATTACAAAAAAATATTCAAATTCATGAAATCACAAGTGCAATATTGCAAAACACAGCCTGAAACTATGGCTAAAGACTGTTGACACCTTAGGGAAGCCATAGAAAAAGGAATCATCTGGTTGATATCTCTTTAAATGGAGGATAGGCATGCATAGGAACAGAGAGGTCTCAAAATAAGAGGCACTTCCTGATTGGATTTTCCTCAGGCTTTCGCCTGCAATATCAGTTCTGTTATACTCACAGACAATATTTTTACAGTTTTGGAAACGTTAGAGTGTTTTCTATCCTAATCTGACAATTATATGCATATTCTAGATTCTGGGGCTGAGAAATAGGCAGTTTCAAATGGGTATGTTTTTAGCCAAAAATGAAAATACTGCCCCCTACACGCAAAAGGTTAAACTAAATATTTATTAACCTATTAATAAGGGAGCAGGTCACTACAGCGCACACAGATAAAGTGAATCGATTGAGTGCTTTGTGATAATGATGGCTGGTTGACGAATCACCCTCAGATGATTCGTTGAGAGCCCTGAGACAAAGGTAGAAAGGTCTTTTATATCTAAGATACACCCCCTTCAGTTTTCATGACAAAAAACAGATGTATGGAATGGGTCCCAAGGTTAAGATTTGTATGAAAGATACTTATAATTCACAGCAGACAGTATCTGCTGTAAAAACTGTTCTCATTGTGTAGAGACCAGGGTATGGGCCCCGGATTCTTCTCTCCCTGGTACCTTATACAACAGACACATTAACTCATGCTATGGAATGCGGTCTCTTTAGGTTTATCACCCAAAGACATCATAAATCTTCTGTCAGTGTTAAATCTCGCAGAGGCCCATCCTCAGTAGAACATACCTGATGTGTGTTCTAACAACCCCTTATTCTGTTGCATAAAACAACAATTTGATGCAATAACAGTATTATAACATAATCTTGTAGTTTCTCTCACATTCCCCCACTTTGAGAGTCCTCTCAACTTAAAAGGAAATTACCAATTTGTCTGGGGAGGTCATGATAAACAGTCACCTGCACAAGCCCATGAAGAAAAACAAAAGATGCACATAGTTTATACGATTCAAGGCAATATCTTCATAGATGGTGAAAATCAAATATTTAACGCATAATGCAGTGCATTCCACAATGGAGTTTAATAATAAAAAAAAGCTTTAGTTATCTATTACACTCCAATGGATCAGCATGGTGGAAATAACTATTTCCATCCTAGAAACTAAAATTAGCATATCTTATTGGACAAATCCAGGTAGTGACTCCTGGTTTAAGTAAAATGTATTCTGTTGGTGCCTAATGAACATGACCCAAGACGAGCATCATGATTCTACTATTTACAAGTCAATGCCTATAGATCAAATAGATTAGGATCAGTTTCACTCTCTGGATCAGAGTTCCCCCCTCCATTCACCAGGGCATGCTGAGAATAGTGTCAACATCTTTAGTTCCAACAGCAATCAAAACAATCAATCCATACATTAATTGCTTCACTCGTGTAGTTATTAACATACTAAACTCAAATCAATCCTTCAGTTTGAAAAACTATTCAGTTTCCAAATCATAATCAAAATCCAATTAATTACCCTACCAAAATGTAGAATGACATTGCTCAGTGATAGGTCCAATCACTCAAAACCCTCAAAACCCTCAATTTAACACACATCGGCATTGGCAAAATGTACATTTATATTCTCATACAGTATAATAATCCTATATTTCCAGTATTAACTTTCTTATAATTCTAATTACAGATCAGTATCCTAATGCATTCTTAATCTAAATTACTATAATTTTAGCAGTGTGTAGACCTCTACAATTAACCTGATACCCCAAAATAAACCATTTGACCAAACCCCCCCCACAACACAACGTGCCATTGGAACACAGGAGTGATGGTTGCTGATAATGGGCCTCTGTATGCCTGTGTAGATATTCCATAAAAAAATCTGCATTTTCCAGCTACAATAGTCATTTACAACATTAACAATGTCTACACTGTATTTCGGATCAATTTTATGTTATTTAATTGGACAAAAAAATGGCCTATTCTTTCAAAAACAAGGACATTTCTAAGTGACCCCAAACTTTTGAACGATAGTGTATATGCATGCAAAGAGCAAACAACAAGCTGCACAATAACTCACTACTGTAATGGTCCAGGTTACAAAGTGGCTCAGTGACTCAAGTTTGCATCCCAATGTGAAAAAAAAACAGTCTGCATGTTCCTCACAGAGAGGGCAACTGATGCCACTGAGCCAGAGTAAGGGGAGAAATTCCAGGTGGTATCCTATTTTAAGTATCTTGGCATCAAACTTGATTTCAACCTCTCTTTTAAAAAGCAGGTGAAAAAGGTAACTCAAATAACCAGATTCAACCTAGCAAATTTACGAAATATACAAATTTGTTTGACTACAGAGGTAGCAAAACTGTACTTAAAATCTATGATACTCCCCCACTTAACATACTGCTTGACTAGTTGGGCCCAAGCTTGCTGTACAACATTAAGAAAGTCCATTCAGTCTGTCTACAAATAGTGCTTGATAGGAAGCCCATTAGCCATCATCACTGTTACATCCTCAGGAAGCATGAGCTAATGAGTTGAAAAATCTTGTGTTATACACTGACGCATGTCTTGTATTCAAGATCCTAAATGGCCTGGCTCCCCCTCCACTCAGTACTTTTGTTAAACAGAAAACACAAACCTATGGCAGAAGATCCACAAGTCTGCCATGGGAGGTGACTGTAAAGTTCCCTTAAGGAAAAGCACCTTTAGTCAGTCTGCTTTCTCTGTAAGAGGTTCTCATGTCTGGAAAGCCCTGCCATCAGACACACACAACTGTACAACCTATCACACCTTAAAACAAACATGAAGACATGGCTAGAGGCCAATCAGACTAGTGAAAATAATCCCTAGCTGTGTATTGCTACTTTCCATGTTGTCTGTAGCTGGTGAGGTGTGGAAACGTTTTGTTGATTTTTGCATGCTATGCGTTGCTTGTTCTATGTTGCTCTGTGTGTGCTTACTGTTCATTGATAGTTTGCATTGTTATTGTAATTGTTTTTAATAACCTGACAAGGGACTGCGGTTGAAAATTAGCCAGCTGGCTAAAACCGGCACTTTTACTGAAACGGTGATTCCCACAAATAGCCCTATTACAATTGTTTGTAGTTATAACATCATGCACATAATAACGACACAATTCCCCAAAAATGGCCATACAGGTCCACGCGTTCTCCTCAGAGATTCTCACATGCGCAAAAGGAATAGATTAGCAGTCAACGAGTTCATTGACTAGGAAACAGATCTTAACAGATCTTGCACTTTTTAATAAAAGCGTACTGTTTTCTTATGCAACACATTTCAATTACTTTGCTACATCACATTAACTCCACAATGATAAGTAGTTTGATGGATAACCTAGGCTTTGTACGACCTTATAAATTAGGTCGAGATTCCATCTTAATTCGCTCTAACTTTATGGAAAAAGGTTTATTCAATAAATATAGCAACTCCTCTCATACTGGGCCTTTAGGGCAGTTCTATTTCAAATATAGTGCCCGGACGGAGAAAATCCAATAAGCGTTTTTATAGTTACATCGTTAGGGTAAGTTAACCAAAAGTGGACACACTCCAATCAGTTTCTGAGACAATTGCCCAGACTTTGAAGACAGTTTAATAATGCTTAAACCTCATCTTTATCAAATGATCCATTTGATCCACGTATGGGTTGTTTAAGTTGCATCGCATCCCAGTATTACTTTATCAAATCTCTAGTAATCGATTATACACACATACAATTTATCATATTTCCATATCTTCACAGAATTCATATAGAATGTTAGAAATTCTTAGGTACTCACATCAACCAATTCATTGGCACAGAAATCTCCCAGCGGGAAAAAAACCCAGGAGGTTCCCAGACACTGCCTTGCTGGTCATAGGAAAAATGCTCTTCACATTCTCTCGAATTCCAGAAATTATAGACTTGCCTCTACTTTCTAAAATAGCATCCCTAACTCAATACCACCCGGAGATATTATGTAATGGGCAGTGATGGATGGAATCCCAAAACAACATTTTATCAACACTTATTAACTTATTACCACGCTCACACAGCTCTCATATCACATTCACACAGTACTGTTCCCAAACACACTTAAAACCTCTTAGGGATAGCCACCTTTTTTTCAATTTTCGCCTAAATGACATACCCAAATCTAACTGCCTGTAGCTCAGGCCCTGAAGCAAGGATATGCATATTATTGGTACCATTTGAAAGGAAACACTTTGAAGTTTGTGGAAATGTGAATTTAATGTAGGAGAATATAACACAATAGATCTGGTTGAAGAGAATACAAAGAAAAAACAACCACTCTCTTTCTACCACCATCTTTGACATGCAAGAGAAAGGTCATCGTTCTAGCCATCACTCTGGTTTTAGTGTCCACAAGATGGCAGCAGTGTATGTGCAACATTTCAGATAGGTAACTTGAAGAATGACTGACCTACAAGACTTAGTGTGAGGTCCCCAGGGACATTTGGGCAAATCGTGAAGGAGACATTTGCATTCAAATTCAATTTTTCTGCAAGAATATCGTCAAATCTGTATACTTGGACCTTGATTTAGCTTTCCAAGTATTTGTAGCCATATTATAAGTTCAACATTTGCAAACAACCAGTTTTCATAACTTCATAACTCTGAATATCCTCATAATCATTGTCCAAAATGAAAATCATGCTGTTGCACAAGGTTAATACCTACATTTTACGACATAGCCAAAAGCTGGGCAACCATGTAAATCTAGCTAGCTTTGTTGGACCCTGATTGGTGCATATTTGACAAAGATACAGCCTTTCAAGTGAATTACCGCCTACGTCATCGGCGTGCCATGTAGGCTTCGCTCTCTGACCAAATATGGTGTCCTATAGGATATACTACAAACCCTAATGAAAGAGTGAAGTCTTGTTACCTTCTAGGATCTCTGAGGAATAGATACAAACGTGATTTGACTCGTTCAAACAACATTTAGGGTGAGATTTTCACAGATTCCTTTTTTTGCAATTGAACGAGTGGAAATACAAAATCGATCGTGAGTGCTATATGGACCTTTTAGGGAAATGAAAAAGGATTTTATCTAACTAAACGACACTTCATGTTATCTCTGGGACCCTTTGGATGATAAATCAGAGCAATATTTTATAATGTAAGTACACATTTCACCTTCAGAGGTGAATTGATCAAACCTATTGTGTTGAAAAAAGTGTTTTGTTGTTAGTAGCTCTCCTCAAACAAGTATTCGCAGTAATACCATACTGTAAATTGGACAGTAGGGTTATATTAACCTCTCTGCGCACCGAACCCGTTAGCGGGATTAAATTCGACAACATACGGTGATCGCTACATAAATAGTCATATTAAACATTCATGAAAATACAAGTGTCTCACATGGGTCGAAAGCCTAGAATCTTGCTAATCCAACTGCGTTGGTGGGCAGTATTTTCACTTTTGGAAAAATAATGTTCCTGTAGTAAACGGGATATTTTGTCAGGACAAGATGCTAGAATATGCATATAATTGACAGCTTAGGATAGAAAACACTCTAAAGTTTCCAAAACTGTACAAATATTGTCTGTGAGTATAACAGAACTGATATTGCAGGCGAAAGCCTGAGAAAAATCTAATCTGGAAGTGACTCATCTTTTGAAAGCTCTGCGTTCCAATGCGTCCCTATTGAGCAGTGAATGGGCTATCAACCAGATTACTTTTTCTCCGTACTCCCCAAGGTGTCTACAGCATTGTGACGTAGTTTTACGCATTTATGTTGAAGAATCCCCGTAAGCGGCTACATTGCGCAACTGGTCACCTGATAGCTCCCAGAGTGATTCTCGCGTAAAATACAGAGGTAGCCATTATTCCAATCGGTCCTACTGAAAAACCAATTGTCCCGGTGGATATATTATCGAATAGATATTTGAAAAACACCTTGAGCATTGATTATAAACAACGTTTGCCATGTTTCTGTCGATATTATGGAGCTAATTTGGAATATTTTTAGGCGTTTTCGTGACTGCAATTCCCGGAAGATTTCTCAGCCAAACGTGAAGAACAAACGGAGCTATTTCGCCTACAAAAATAATATTTTGGGAAAAAAGGAACATTGGCTATCTAACTGGGAGTCTCGTGAGTGAAAACATCCGAAGCTCATCAAAGGTAAACAATTTCATTTGATTGCTTTTCTGATTTCCGTGACCAAGTTACCTGCTGCTAGCTGGACAAAATGCTATGCTAGGCTATCGATAAACTTACACAAATACTTGTCTAGCTTTGGCTGTAAAAGCATATTTTGAGATAATCTGAGATGACAGGGTGATTAACAAAAGGCTAAGCTGTGTCTCAATATATTTCACTTGTGATTTTCATGAATAGGAATATTTTCTAGGAATATTTATGTCCGTTGCGTTATGCTAATTAGTGTCAGTCGATGATTACGCTCCCTCATGCGGGATGGGGAGTCACTAGAGGTTAAAACCTCTTACAGCTAACCCCCTACCTTTTTCAATTTCCACCTGAAGACATACCCAAATCTAACTGCCTGCAGCTCAGGCCCAGGACCAAGGATATGCATATTATTGGTTTCATTTGAAAGAAAACACTCTGAAGTTTGTGTAAATGTGAATTGAATGTAGGAGAATATAATACAATAGATCTGATTTAGATAATACAATGAAAAAAACATACGTTTTTTCATTTTCATTGTTGTATCATCATCTTTAAAATGAACAAGACAAAACAAACATTCAGATAGGATGATGGGGACCATTTCAGTGAAAAACATAACAGTACTTGTGCAAAGTTTCAGAATGATAACTTCCAAAATGAGTGTGCTACATGACATTTATCATGAAGTCACCCAGGTGTCCCACACAAGTAGCCCAGATGTACCCAAGTGGCCAAATTGGTGAAGTTATACATTTTGAATGGAATAACTATATACAAAATACCAAAATGGTATTCTAACACACCCCCCCCCCCCCAAAAAAAAAAAAAAGAGAAAAAAAAACATGAAAAAATATATATTTACATTTACAAAATAACACTTTCAATATTTGGAAGACCCTCAGTCCTCTACACAATATTGTGCTGCTGATGCCAGGTGTCATAGCAGTCTCTTTCTGCTGTAAAGCAGAGGGTCACCAAGCATGTGGTGCAGGTGATGGGGGACTTCATTTTGCAAAGAACACAGCGATGCCTCAATGCTGTGCCCTTTTGGCCCTGAGGCACATCCATGCCTGCAGAAATAAACTTGGGCAGATGAACACCACTTGTGGCAGGAGCTGGATGAACCAGCTTCAGTGGAGGATGGACAACTTGGCACTGGGGGCTCCCATTCGGAGTCAGTGTCACTGTGAAAGAAAATATTCAGTTAGAATAGTTTCACATATGAGCCCTGTATCAACAGATATAATAAACAGATATATATATAGAGTACAGGGAACATAAGGTTGAATATATTATTATAGACCTGCTAGATCTGCTGTCTCATTTATATTATGACAGACCAGCTAGATCTACTGTCTATTTTATATTATGACAGACCAGCTAGATCTACTGATTTATTATATTACAACAGACCAGCTGTATCTACTGTCTCCATTTCACTTTGGCCATTGTTGTGGGCCTGCCCTCCCATCAACAGCCTCAAATAGGCTATTTCATTTCACAAATAATGTTTTAAATTATTAATTTCAAACAACGGCATTAGCATGAGAAGAACTTACCAGTCCAAAACGATGTCCTCTCCGTTCAAAAATCTTTCCTAAATTTGGGAATCGCTAAATGAATCGTCCTCCAACAATCTCTGTCTCACTTTCCCGATCAATTTCTGTATTTCTGTACATCTAGACTTAGATTTAGCTTTCCCTGACTTAGTCGCCATACTGATTGATATATAAACAGCTGAAGATGCGCTTTAGCAAAACAATGCTGTGCGTAGCATGCGTGGCTCCTTCCGGTATGAATCTTCAATGGCGAATGACCCTCTTTACGCCGGAGTTTACTACATGGGTTGGTCTTCCAACACATAAACATTACATTTACATTTACCTCAGCTCATTGGCTATCTACCCAGCTAGATTTCAAGACGATCAGTGGTCACTGGGTTAAAAAAATTCAATCAACGAAACAGCGGTCTTCTCATTGGTGCACAATGATGTCATTACTTGTTGTCTTCAAATCGGTTTCTTTCAGTCAATCCCGCGAAATGACCCATCAGGTTTGGTTGTGTTACAAACAAACCAGTTGATTGCAATGAAACCAAACATGACTGGAAAAATCACATTTAGTGTGTGTATTTACATCGAATGTGTCGTTGAAAATGGAATGAGACGGAATTCACGACACAAGTGGTTCACAAAATGTTTTGTGTTAGGCTATAAAAATTGATTTTATCAAACAAAAGACCATTCATTGAGTAACAATGAGCATTGGGATTGCAAACAGAGGAAGATCGTCAAAGGTAAACAAGTTTTTTTTATTGCAATTTTTGATGTTACGCCTGTGCTGGTTGAAATAGTTATTTTTTAATGGGGCTTTGTTCTCAGATAATCCCATCGTATTCTTTCCCAGTAAATCCTTTTTTAACAAGAATTATGTACCGACGTGTTGTTTCTCTAAAATCTGCAATCCTGGCATAACGCGCTGCATGAGTTACAACTGTCCCGTTAACAGAACTCCGATCCTTAAAATCAATATTTTTATAACCTGCAGGAATATTTTCTTACTTCTATAGGTGGATTGGTTCATAGCTTTCACATATGTACCTAACTATTTTAAACCATTGCATATCCTTAACTTATATACTTATTATTATTTATCTCAGGCTCACACAAAGCCATCATGATCACCCACACAGGATTGATCAAATACTCACTCAGAACATTACTAAATAGCCATCCACACAGGATTGGTCAGACCACTCACAGAGAACATAATTGAAAGGTTACCCACACAGAGTCAACCTACCGCGTCCACACAGAATGCTTTTATAAAACACTCACACAGAGAATCCCAGGGCATACCTGGCTAGCATATTTAAAATAATTGGATTTCACCATTTCTGAGGGTCACTTAGACACTTTTCAGAACAAGGTTTTTCTTTCTCCGGTAGGACTTCACCAAGTACTGTGTTTCACACAGAACCCACAGTCACCCTGGCCCCTCGCCCCTACAGACCGCATCAATCCCCACTATGATCATTTCAGTGTTAAGATGGCTCTAAGTCGCCTGCAACCAACCAATGATAGGTGTCTTTGAGTCGACTAACTTTCAGATCATCCTCCACTGACTCAGCACTGTTTACGCCTTCAACGTGCCCCCTCGCACAGGAATACACACTCAGAGCCTACGTAACAGAGGCTTTTCTTAAAAACTTGACTTTGCGTGTTTCGCTGAATTCTTACTTTAAAAAAAATAACATTTGATTTGATACTATAACCTAGGAAGAGAGTGTATCATGTACATTCATCTAGTTAATAGATGTTCTAGGAAAAGGGAAACACTTTTTTTTGTCCCTGATAGGTCAGCACAATATCTGATGTCATATTCTTCTTACCATTGTGAGGTATGAGCTCCCATTTGAGGTCTAGATTCATCAACAGTTCAGACAATGTGTTCTATGCTGCACCGTTCTGTCCTTCCTTCGGGGGAGTGTGTGTGTGTGTGCATTCATGTGTGTGGGTGGATCGGAGGGTCAGTAGAGGATGAGAGATTTTTAAAGAGTGTGGTTTTGTTGACAGAAAATGGAAACAATTTGATTGTTGCTGGTCTCAGACCCCACCCCAGTCTGTATTTCCATAAACCCCTCCTTGGGACACCAGAGCACCATCCAATTACCAGTTGAATTAAAACGTCCAAATGTAAATGAACACCGCTGGCCGGCTCTCTGCTGTGCTGCTCTAAAGGACATTTCAGAAACATGCCGCTGCTCTCGCTCTCTGTCTTTCTCTCTGTCTCTCTCTCCCTCTCTCGCTCTCTCATTCTATGTCTGTCTCTCTCTCACTCTGTGTCTCTCTCGGTGTCTCTCTCGCTTTTTGTTTACAAGCAAATGTGAAGACGCAAATACATTATTTGAAGAGGTTAAAAACAGACAGCAGAACTTGTTATTCAACTACTGTTGTCAGTATCAACAATTTGACAGCAACAAAATAAATTAACAGGATCCACTAAGGTCCTCGATTTCTATCCCACCCACCGGGCTGTATTGGGTTGTTGGTGTCTTAATGAAAGGGAATCACCATGGTGTGTAAATAATACCTTTTTATGAGGCAAATTAGCGCAGCTGGCAGCTTAGTCTCTGTGTGTATGTAGTAGTTAGGGTAAAGGGCTCTGTTCATTGTCTGAGATAGAAAACAATAAGGAACTCACAGGGATATCATGTGTGTGTGTGCATTTTTTTCAACATGGAAAAGGACAAATAAACGTAGCCAGTCTTTTTGAGATAGGTGTATCTGCCAACACACTGTTGACAACAGTAGCACAATGGCATAGGGGCTACATTTGGAACATAGTCACAATTCACACTGAGCAGGTGTTTAGGCAGGTACTAGTATGTACCACTCAGGGACTGGATTTAGTTCACTTAATACCCCCCTACTACCCCTTCAGCCTCCCTCCTCCACATGCCTTGTGCGTGCCCATGTGAGAAAAGCCCCTCTCTCTTTACCCCATATTTACCCCAGCACTCCAAAATGATTGACTCTTCTCTTTTCTTCTCCTCTCCTCTCCTCTCCTCTCTTTTTCTCTTTTTCTCTTTTGTTTCCAGCAGCTGTGATAGGGATAGATAGGGAGCGTGTGTGTGTGCGTGCGTGTGTGTGTGTGCGTGCGTGCACGCGCATGTGTATGTTTGGAAAGTTGTTGGTGGTGGTGGTGGTGGGGGGGGGGGGGGGGGGGTGTATAAGGAGGCTGGATGGCATGAGAAATGAGAAGGACTTGTCACCTTGGTCCATGTGAAATAAGTTGCGTAGCTGCGAATACATATGGGTCATTCCTCCCCTGCTTTGACACTAGAGTGCGACACTAGAGTGTGACTTCACTGACATGTCAACAGCTCTAATGGTGCTATGCATTCTCACCGTTCTGGAGTAGAGCTTTATTACATTCTTGTTTTTTACTATATTTAGTGTATGCTCGTCTTTTGGCAACAGGGTTTTCCTGTTATGAATTTGGATAAAGTAGAATAGGTTTCATTGTGTCTTAGAGTGGTATGCAAGTGTGTGTAGACAGCTTGCATGGACTCGGCTGCCCAGCAACAAGTGTAGATTTGACTGTGCACAGTGATACAGTGTGTGTGTGAGGACCTGTAGTGCGAGTTAGTCTAGAGGGCTTTAGAGTCCGGGGATCACTCAGACTCTGAGAGCAACTGGGCAGACAAATCCTCGGAAGAAGAGGATATTGATTATACAGAGTAAAACTGGTTATACTTTTGTTACCATAACCTGTCGCTAATGTCCATGTATTTGTCAAAACAAAGCTTTATAATTACATGATGAAATGTTTCTATGGGAAAGTCTTGTGTTTTTTAATGTATCAAATGTCTTTCGGTGGAATATGATTATATTGATTGTAAAGCTGTTTTTTTTAATGATTTATCAACATTAGGAACAAATTGTTTTTATTGTTTACTAACTATATTTCATTTTAAGCACAAACCAAGTCATTAATGTTTGATCAAATAAAATGCTCCTGTATTCTGTGTGTTACTAATGATGTATGTGTGTTCCAGGGAGGACATCAGGACAGCAAACGTCATCGCTGCAGAGACCGTGACATGTCTGGTCATTGACAGAGAGTGAGTGTTCAAAACATCCTCAGTACCTACTTTTGTATTCTGAAATGCTTTTGATAATTTGGTCTACAATATCACATAGCAAATGTCATTTTGCAGACACTGTTATCTAAAGTGACTTACAGTCATGCGTGCATACATTTTTTTGTATCAGTGGCCCTGGGAATCAAACCCACAATCCTGACATTGCCAACACCATGCTCTACCAACTGAGCCATACAGGACCACTTATTGAATTAATCACATTATTTCAAAATAAATTAATGTTGATCTACAAGATATGTACAGGAAGTGGCATTATTCCTTGAGAGTCTAAGCTGTGGGGGTTCTACTAAGCGAACATATGGAATTAAGATGGTCGTACCATTTATCTATTTGTTCTTGAATTTTAGGACCCTTTAGGTATCATTTAAAAAAAAGAATTAAAACATTATTTGATGAAACATTGAATTTGGCCTTACTGCTAATATCCAATAGATATGTATTGCATAACAGATTCATCCATGGAAAAGCATATAGTCAACGTTTTTTTGTGTCCTATATCTGAGAGATATAAGAAAGATCAGGATTATTTTTTTTACCCATATAAAAAAACAATAATTGGGACACTAAACTACATCCATGTATACTGTACTCTATCCATTTTTTAAACAGGAACCGGGCTACCATCTGAAGAGTCTTGTGAGGCTTGTGGGCACCCTAGGTCCAAATATGTTCGTGAGAGTCTCACCTTTCCATAGAGGGGTCATTTTAGTGTTTAGCCCAAACTTTGCGGACGCTACAGGCGTTTTCGTGAAAAGACAGTCTCTCGGGATGTCTCATGGTCTGAACAATGCAATAGCTTGGCCACCTTCCATGCAGATGCGGAAGGCCGCCATTAGCGGATGTGGTAGATTGAGATGCAGCCCATGTAAAAAATAATCTTTAGTTTAAACCGATGGATTTTGCTGGGGATTTTTTTATGATGCTAATTACATTTTCCCGCGGGTGTGCAGGCGTTGGATTTAAGTTAAACAAGGTCTCATTTTTAAATCATGGTCTGTCATTGTGTCACCACTAACATCATGCAGTATATGAGTTTGCTGTAATGCAAGAGCAAGGCTGGGTGGTATCAGTTGAGCCCCTGTAATGGAGCAGGCCATCTGAATGAGAGTGGTGATTATGTTCTGTCTCTCTGTCTGTGACTCCAAATGCTCTCTCACCTCAGATAGCCAGCTTACCATATATGTTACCCAGAACTGGTTGGGTTTGGAGCCAGAGTGAGAAAGAGGTTACGGGTGGCAGGCAGCCTGCTATTTTTCTGGAAAGAAGGAGAGGGAAGAGAGGGAAGAAAAGAGAAAAAGAATGAGAGTCAGGTTATAATGGTGAGAAGGAAATTCCAGCACAGATGTGCGTGCTTGCATGCGTGTGCGCTCGTGTGTGTATTTTTGGGAAGAAGATTTAACCTTGTCAGCCAGGGTTGTCAGCTGGTGTTTCAGCTGTAAATATCAATATTATAAATATTATGCATCATTTTCATATTCATGTGTATTAGCTTAATGATTTATGGGTCTCGGCGTTCAAGCACATCCAAATAGAGATGATATGTGTAGGGAATCTGGTTATTATAAAGTAAACAGATGGTCTTGGGGTCTTGTAAAGTGAGACCAAGTGGTTATCACTTCAAACAACAATCTTATAAAGGTTTATTAAACATTCATAAAGGTTTCATAAATATGCAATACACTGCTGCACTAGATGAGTCATATGGAGAATAAGTGTCTAGGGATATCTATAGATACCTGCTTATTAAGTATGTGCTATCAATCACAAATATCAAAGGGCTGTTATGCCACAGTTAATGAACCAAAACACCAATTAGCAATGTTTTTGTCATTTAGACAACTGGCGTGATTACTTAAAGAGACAACAATACATACAGTATATATCAAGATATAACAGCTTCTTCAATGGAATGGGATCAATGTCTTGAACACATATAACATTTCTCACAAACACTGTTTCAATTCCTGTGCTGCAGCTCGTTCAAGCACCTGATTGGAGGGTTGGAGGAGGTGTCCAGTAAAGGCTGTGAGGATGCTGAGGTCAAGGCGAGGTAAATCACATTTATTTACTCATTTTGATAGCTGGCTTTACTTGGCTTTGAGGTTTGGTCGACCTAAGGTCTGTTACATAACAACGCAATTCTCTGGTGACAGACCAGGAAGTGAAAGTTGTGACCTCTACCGCACCCCTTGGAGGAACCAATATGTTATCTGTAACCGTGGAAGCAGGAGCATAGCACCAGACACCAGGCACCCTAGTAAAGGGGCTGTGGTGTGTTGTTGTTGGCATAAAGGGATGCCAGCTCAGAACAGGGTAATCTTGTGAGACAAGATGAGGAGAAACACAAACCGTGGTTTAAACCATAAACTGTGGATTAAACATGGTTTCATGACAGCTTTGGGAACTCTTTTGGTAGTATTTCGTTCTTTGTTGAAAGTCAGTATGGGATGTTTAAATCTGTTGTTGTAAACCTTACATACAGTTATTTCAGGATACATGGCTTTGTGTACCTCATAGTGTATGGTACATTTGAAATGTCAGCCTCTCAAACTGACATTTATTTTTGGGGGAAGTATAAATCAAAATAACGGTTCACTGTTATGCTTACTTCCTGGAAAAAAGGATGATAATGGAGAGAGAGACTTGTGTTGGTCACTGCCATGAGGCCTCCGTTTGAGACTGACAGTGAATGGAGTCTGTCCTGGAACCTACTGGACAATATGTTGTATCGTGTTCAATATGATACATTGTTAATGTCTTTCAGAATAATTCCATCCCAGGTTGTGCAGTTGGACTGAAGGTTATTGTATACAATACAAAATGTTGTGTTCTATTGTTGTATCTCATAAAGGATCTCATCTATCAAAAGGAATTTGTCTAGAAACAGAAACAGGGGGGTGCATGTATTTGTTTCATCACACTTGTATAGAATAACTAATTGTTTTTCAGAATATCTGCAATTCTATGCAATTCTACACATGTTAATGATATTATTCTTACTTTTATTCTCAACTGCAGAAATAATAGTTTGGTTTAGCTGTTGCAGTCTTTTACCTGTGATGGTAATGGTACAAGTCTGCCATCTAGTGGCCATTAACTAGTTTTACAACATCAAATGAGCTATTGACTGAGGTAGGGCTGAATTGAGCTATAACGCATCCCTCCTCAGGGCACTTGGTCAGGAAAAATTCCTGGCCTCAACCATCACCCCTTGACTTGTGACACTCTTGACAGGGAGAGGGGACAACTGGGTAGTTCTACCTCAAAAAACACAAGGAAGAGGATTTTGACAACCACCATCTCAGATTGTTCTGAAATAGCTTGCTGCAACATTATTTTGTTGAAATTAAATTTGATCTCTGGAAAATAAAGCTCATTGATTACATCCAAATTGGCCATTTTAATTTATAGGATTCAGAGCATGTTCAAACAATATAGAAATAAAAATAAAATGTTCAACCTTTCTTTGACTAGGCAAGTCAGTTAAAAACAAATTCTTATTTACAATGATAGCCTACCCCGGCCAAACCCTCCCTTCATTAACCCGGACGACTCTGGGCCAATTGTGCTCTGCCCTATGCGACTCCCAATCATGGGAGGTTGTAATACAGCCCGGGATCGAACACGGGTCTGTAGTGACGTCTCTAGCACTGTGATGCAGTGCGTTAGACCACGACGACACTCAGGATCCATACAAGTAGTATGGAGCTGCAGCTCAGAGTAGTGTTTCAGCATCCTATGTAATGTATTCCCAGTGAATTTGGTTATGTTTTTCCCCCTGTTCAGAGAAATTAGTAATTAAAGTTGTTGGGTTTATATCCCATCCTACATCCTGATATTACCTGGTTTGTCTGACCACTAGATGGTGCTGATCCTGCTATTAAGTGATTTTTTTTTAAAGAATCCCCCCCAAACACCTCAATGTTTAAGGGATAGTTCACCCAAATTACAAAATGATATTGGTTTACTAACCTTGTAAGCAGACTATTGACAAGGTATGACAGCAACCTATGCGCTGTTTTTTTTGGTCACTGTTTCAGATGCTAACTTTTTAGCACTTGTAGCACAAATCCAATGCAAGTCAATGGTACCTACTGTATATTAGCATTTTCACGCTTCATGTTCAAATCATCCTAAAGTATCTTAAAATGCATTTTGTAACTCAATTAATGTTACTTATAGATGATTTGGATATGAAGCCTGAAAATGCTAATATAGGTACCATTTGAAACAGTGGGGAAGTGAACAAAACCAACGCATGGGTTGCTGTAATACCTTGTCCATAGACTTCTTACATGGTAAGGAAATAATATGCAATTTTAAATTTCAGTGAAAAATCCCTTTAACATTAAAAAGGGGGTGGGGGATTCTTCAAACTATACGTTTTGTATCACCTAATAGCAGGAACAGCACCATCTAATGGTCAGGCGAACCTGGTAATATCAGGATGTAGGATGGGACAGAAACCCAACATATTCAATGATTAATTTCTCTGAACATGGGAAAAAAACAAATTCACAATGAATAAGGACCATTTCTTTGGATTCCTAATGTCTTACTCATTGTTAGATGTTTTTTGTTGGTCCAAATAGGATGTTAGGTACTATATTTATTGAAAATGATATGAATCCTCTAAATTCAAATGACAATTTTGTGTGCAATCAATTAGCTTAATTTCTCAGGGAACAGAGACCGAAGGTGTTGAAGATCCTCTGGCTTGGTTGACCCAGAAACCTTTAATCCTGAGGGCTCAGGCCTATATCTGTACTGATTCTCCCAATCACACCATTGAGCGGATAAGGTCCACTGGATTAAACAATAAACAAGAGAAGACACTGGGAGTTGGGGATATCGGCGACTGGGCATGTGGAAAATGGCCCTGTGTCTTGGATGAGTGGAGGGTGACAGTTCAATTGAATTAACATGTCCTTGTCTTTCCCTGCAGGTACGAAGCAGAGAATTCTTTCTTCTCCAACCTCAATCTGGTTGACTTCAACATCATCGACACACTGGGGGTTGGTGGCTTTGGCCGTGTAGAGCTGGTAGGAACCACAGCTGCCACTTGCAGGTCTCCTGACCTAATATCAAGCTCTAGCTTTACGAAAGGTGCCTTGTATAGACTTGTGTTGAATGTTGAATAAACTGTCATTTGAACTTCCTCTGCCGGTTTTCCACTTGGGTGGTCCTTATGCAAAAAATATTAGACAAAATATCCACAGAAAAGTATAATTAAACCAACTTTTTTGAATGCTGGTACTGCCATTGAGATCTCTGTTACCTGGCACATGCGCAAAACCGTGCAAACACCTGCATGAGCTTGATTAGTATACATGCATCGCAAGCATATATTTACAATGTGTGTGTCTACCTCAGGTGAACAAACAAACTGTGGGAGATCTGTATTTAGAAGTCGGTTTAATGACACTTTCCTGTGGATATTTTGTTTCACATTTCCATCGGCATAACGACGGATTTAGTGGACAAATGGCAAAGTTAAAATTAAGTTTATTGAACATTCTGACTTGTAAAGGGATTGTTCACTCTTCTGGAATCTACTTTAGTGATGAGTGTGGGGCATTCACACTCGGAAGCGTAAGAGGCTAAGCTGCCACTTACAGTGCCATTGGAAAGTATTCAGACCCCTTGACTTTTCCACATTTTGTTACGTTACAGCCTTATTCTAAAATTTATTACATGTATCTTTTTCCCTCATCAACACAATCAACACAATCTACACAATACCCCATAATGACAAAGCAAAACAGGGTTTTAGAAATGTTTGCTAGTTTATAGAATATAGAAAACTGAAATATGACATTTACATAAGTATTTAGACCCTTTACTCAGTACTTTATTGAAGCACCTTTAGCAGCGATTAAAGCATCGAATCTTCTTGGGTATGACGCTACAAGCTTGGCACACATGTATTTGGGGTGCTGACAATGATCATGTGTCCAGCTCTGTCAGAGTGACCATCTGGTTCTTGGTCACCTCCCTGACCAAGGCCCTTCTCCCCCGATTGCACAGTTTGGTCGGGCGGCCAGCTCTAGGAAGGGTCTTGGTGGTTCCAAACTTCTTCCATTTAAGAACGATGGAGGCCACTGTGTTCTTGTGGACCTTCATTTTTTTGCCGTCCCTTCCCCAGATCTGTGCCTCGACACAATCCTGTCTCCATGGACAATTCCTTCAACCTCATGGCTTGGTTTTTGCTATGACATGCGCTGTCAACTGTGGGACCTTATATAGACAGGTGTGTGCCTTTCAAAATCATGTTCAATCAATTGAATTTACCACAGGTGGACTACAATGAAGTTGTAGAATCATCTCAAGGATGATCAATGGAAACAGGATGCACCTGAGCTCAACTTAGAGTCTGAATACTTATGTAAATAAGGTATTTCTAACAACCTGTTTTCACTTTGTCATTATGGGGTACTGTGTGTAGATTGCTGAGGAAAAACATCTATTTAATCCATTTTAGAATAAGGCTGTAACATAACAAAATGTGGAAAAAGTCAAGGGGTCTGAATCCTTTCTGAAGGCACTGTATATTATATTGCATTGATGTTTAATTTAACCATTGCTTAGAGCTGACAGAGCTCTCCTCTCTCCTGTGTCGACAGGTTCAGCTGAAAAGTGATGAGGTGAAGACGTTTGCCATGAAGATCCTGAAGAAGCGTCACATTGTGGACACGCGACAGCAAGAGCATATCCGCTCTGAGAAACTCATCATGCAGGAGGCCCACTCTGACTTCATTGTCAGGTAGAGACATGCATGCAACGCCTTTCCACAGACACACTTTTAATTCACAGTCAATCCTACAGAGGACACACCCTCTGTGTTTTGTATTCAGACTGTACAGGACGTTTAAGGACAGTAAGTACCTCTACATGCTGATGGAGGCTTGTCTGGGAGGAGAGCTGTGGACCATTCTTAGAGACCGGTGAGCCTTAAATGGTCAATATTTAAACTAATGTCATTGTGCCCATATGTGTTTCAGTGAGACTATGGAAGATCTGGCCGATGTGTGCCTGTTAAAAATGTGACTTATTTTAAAGAGGTAATTGTCACTTCCTTCTCCAGGGGTTCGTTTGAGGATTCAACCACAAGGTTCTACACAGCGTGTGTGGTGGAAGCTTTCGCCTACCTACATTCCAAAGGCATCATCTACAGAGACCTTAAACCAGAGAACCTTATACTGGACCACAAGGGCTATGCCAAGCTAGTAAGAGACACACAACATTGTGGATTCAAAGCTTGATGACCTAAACCTCTAACCCTTTGAACTATTAACACTGCAGGTTACCTCTAAGAATGTATTTCACATGTCCTTTGTATAGGTGGACTTTGGCTTTGCCAAGAAGATCGAGTTTGGGAAGAAAACGTGGACGTTCTGTGGAACACCAGAATACGTGGCACCAGAGATCATTCTGAACAAAGGCCATGACATTTCAGCTGACTACTGGTCTCTAGGAATCCTCATGTTTGAGCTCCTCACCGGCAGGTACAGACAAACCTGATCATCTTAAATGAAAGTGTAAGGTCAGATGTATACATTTGAGTGTCTATCTCCACCTCTGTTTCCAGCCCTCCCTTCTCTGGCCCTGATCCCATGAAGACATATAACATCATCTTGAGGGGCATTGACATGATCGAATTTCCAAAGAAGATCACCAAAAACGCTGCCAACTTAATAAAAAAACTATGCAGGTGAGTCCCGAACCATTTTGTCCACCCTCAACAATTACTGTTTAATGTAATTTAGTGTTAACAAGAGTATGAATGATGATGTGTCCATTTTAGGGACAATCCTTCAGAAAGACTAGGAAACTTGAAAAACGGTGTCAAAGACATCCAAAAGCACAAGTAAGTTCATGGATAGCCATATTGTTCTACTCATCTTCCCACATTTATATATTTAAAGTAACTATTCAGTGTTTCCAGATTTCTATGTGATATGACCTGTAATTAATTACAAGATGAGTTAAAGAGTTTTCCTTCCAAAAAAATAGAAACTAAGTATGTTAAAAAGCAATTTTTCTTTGTTGGAATGGTGTGGGCGTACCCCAGAAAACAGAATGGTGTGGGCGTATACCAGTCTTTAGCAATATTAATGCAAGTAGACAGCTGTTTGGCCAGCTCATCCTCCTCAGGAGAATGACATTATCCTCTATGAGGAAATAGAAAGCATTTTTTAAACGGTCTGTTTGAGATAGAAGTTTGAGGTGGGATTTTATTTTTTTATTTTATTTATGCTTTGTCAGCAACATTATTTTAAAAGGAGAGATTTTCACTGGACAGTTTCTTTAACAATTTCTATACATTTCCAGATGGTTTGAGGGCTTTAACTGGGAAGGTCTAAGGAAAGGAACGCTGACACCCCCTATCATCCCTAATGTAAGTCACAAACCAACATTTCATCAACAAGCTGCTTTCATCAGGGTTTCAAGTGGCTCAATACCCTGTCTTTTTCTGTCAATCAGGTGATATCACCAATGGACACGAGTAACTTTGACAACTTCCCAGAGGACAAGGAAGACCCACCCCCAGATGACAATTCTGGCTGGGACAATGATTTTTAAAATGTCACCCCCACCCCCAAAACCAAATTATCTTATGTCATTGGCCTGGACGCCTACTTCAGGATATAGCTGAATTCTAAAGACTGCGATACAGAGGAAGTGGAGAGGGGAGGAGAGGAAGAGGACAAAAAAAATGCCCTGCGTCAGCAATATGTCTTCGCTACATGTGGCTCTGGGACTAGCATGTAATGACCATAGTACTTTCTCAGGGTTCTCACACATATGCACATGCAAGCAAATACACACACGCACCCGCACGCACGCACGCACACACACACACACACACACACACACACACACACCAAACCAAACGCACACGCACACGCACACACACACACACACACCAAACCAAACCAAACCAAACTCACACACAAACACACAAGGCAAGTCCTGGAGCTAAAACAATGCCTATTTCTTTAGCAGAGAGAGTGTGTGAGAATGAGAGTATGTACAATATACAGCCCAAAATAAAGGAAACACCAACATAAAGTGACTTAATAGGGTGTTGGTCTACAACAAGCCAGAACAGCTTCAATGCACCTTGGCATTGATTCCTCAAGTGTCTGTTGGAGGGATGTGACATCATTCTTCAACAAAAAATGCCATAATATGGGGTTTTGTTGATGATGGTGGAAAATGCTCCAGAATCTCACATAAAGTGTTCAATTGGGTTGAGATCTGGTGACTGAGACAACCATGTCCCGAGTGGCGCAGTGGTCTAAGGCACTGCATCTCAGTGCTAGAGGTGTCACTATAGTCACCCAGGTTAGAAACCAGGCTGTATCACAACCGGACGTGATTGGGAGTCCCATAGGGCGGTGCACAATTGGGCGAGCGTCGTCTGTGTTTGGCCGGTGTAGGCCATCATTGTAAATAAGAATTTGTTCTTAACTGACTTGCCTAGCTAAATAAATAAAAAAATATATAGTTTACATAATTTTCATGCTTGTCAAACCAGTCAATGACCACTCGTGCCCTGTGGATGGGGGCATTGTCATCCTATGGGGGCATAGCCATGGTCTGCAAAATAATGTCCTCCCCAGCATTTATATACATGACCCTAAGCATGACGGGATTTTAATTGCTTAATTATCTCAGGGACCACACCTGTGTGGAAGCACCTGGTTTCAATATACTTTGCATCCTTCATTTACTCAAGTGTTACCATTATTTTGGCAGTAACTTGTATATGAGAGTATGTGAGTGTAAGAACACTACAAGAACCGTTAAAACAAGTCAATTTTAGTATAGGGTGGAAGATTAGTTTTCTGTTGCTGCCACGTAGCTGCACTGCTCCTAAAAGGTTGGACAGACAGACTAGCTGGGCAGGCTGGGTCCATGTTTGGAAGGCTTTCTCTCTGCACCCTGTTTTCTCTAAAGACTCCTATTACTGTAGCTGTTCCACAAGGTTTGGCTTACCTACAGTACAACACTGGTATGTGGGCCTCCTCAATAGGGAAACATGATGTTACCACTGAGTCTGACAAGTCAAACAGGTACCAAGTGCTCATGATGAACCTGAATGTTACTGTTCTTAATATTACTTTTAGACACAGACAGAGTATAGTGCCTTGCAAAAGTATTCATCCACTTGGCGTTATTCCTATTTTGTTGCATTACAACCTGTGGATTTTTATTTGGATTTCATGTCATGGATATACACAAAATAGTCCAAATTGGTGAACTGAAATGAAAAAAATAACTTGTTTAAAAAATAAAAAAATAAAAAATGGAAAAGTGGTGCATGCCCCTTTCACCCCCCTTTCCTATGATTCTCCTAAATAAGATATGGTGCAACCAATTAACTTCAGAGGTCACATAATTAGTTAAATAAAGTCCACCAGTGTGCAATCTAATCTATATACACCTGATCTGAAAGACCCCAGATTCCACAACACCACTAAACAAGGGGCCCCACCAAGCAAGCGGCACCATGAAGACCAAGGAGCTCTCCAAACAGGTCAGGGACAAAGTACAGTACAGATCAGGGTTGGTTTATAAAAAAATATCAGAATCTTTGAACATCCCACGAAGCACTATTAAATCCATTATTCATATTTGGAAAGATTATGGCACCACACCAAACCAGTCAAGAGAGGGCCACCCACCAAAACTCACGGAACAGGCAATGAGGGAATTAATCAGAGAGGCAACAAAGGGACCAAAGATAACCCTGCTGCAAAGCTCCATATCGGAGATTGGAGTATCTGTCCGTAGGACCACTTCAAGATGTACACTCCACAGAGCTGGGCTGTACGGAAGAGTGGCCAGAAAAAATCCATTGCTTAAAGAAGAAAATAAGCAAACACGTTTGGTGTTTGCCAAAAGGCATGTGGGAGACTCTCCAAACATATGGAAGAAGATACTCTGGTCAGATGACACAAAATTGAGCTTTTTGGCCATCAAGTAAAACATTATGTCTGGCGCAAACCCAACACCTCTCATCACCCCGAGAACACCATCTCCACAGTGAAGCATGGTGGTGGCAGCATCATGCTGTGGGGATGTTTTTCATCAGCAGGGACTGGGAAACTTGTCAGAATTGAAGGAATGATGGATGGCGCTAAATACAGGGACATTTTTGAGGGGAAACCTGTATCAGTCTTCCAGAGATTTGAGACTGGGACGGAGGTTCACCTTCCAGCATGACAATGACCCTAAGCATACTCCTAAAGCAACACTGAAGTGGTTTAAGGGGAAACATTTCAATGTCTTGGAATGGCCTAGTCAAAGCCCAGACCTCAATCCAATTGAGAATATGTGGTATGAATTAAAGATTGCTGTACACCAGTGGAAGCCATCCAACTTTAAGGAGCTGGAGCAGTTTTGCATTGAAGAATGGGCAATGATCTAAGTGGTTAGATGTGCCAAGCTCTATAGAGACATACCCCAGGACTTGCAGCTGTAATCACTGCAAAAGATGGCTCTACAATTTATTGACTTTGGGGGAGGGTGAAAAGTTATGCACACTCAAGTTTTCTGTTTTTTTTGTCTTATTTCTTGTTTGTTTCACAATAGAAAATATTTTGCATCTTCAAAGTGGTAGGCATTTGTGTACATTTGTGTAACTGTGCATTTGTGTAAATTTGTGTAACTCAAATGATACAAACCCCCCCAAAATCTATTTTATTTCCAGGTTGTATGGCAACAAAATAGGAAAAATGCCAAGGGGAGTGAATACTTTCGCAAGCCAGTGTATATGTACATATTGTATGAAGTTAAAAATCTCACACATACACAGCTGCTACACCCATCTACTTTAGTCATTCATGTACAATGTATATAACAGCTACTGTACTTACCTTAAAAAACACAATTTCTGTTCTGTGTTTCTGATAAAATTGTGACCTTTCACATATTAATTCCTAATTTCTTGAAAGCAATTTGTAATTACGCAGTTATGAACTAATTTAACCAACAACAATAACTAAGATACTCAGATCAACTTTTATTTCACAGGCATAGGACGAATAGTCAATAAAGATGTAATTTAAACATCCACTACATTTGGTTTATGCTTAGCTACACATCAACCTTATGTATTGCAAATGTCTGACATCCTCATCCTCTGAGTTGCTCTGTCATCATGTAGCTGCTAACCAATCAATATAAATACCATCCCTTCAATTGGGTAAGTCATATTTTCACTCCACAATAGTTTAATTTACCACTTTTAATGGTGGTAAATGCCTTCAGTGCTGTCGTTTCTACTGTACTGTAAATATAGGTGCTGTATTAAATATGAATGGATACAATATTATGAGCACTGTATATTGTTTTTGTGTATTGATATTTAAGTGCTGGATTACATTGTAATGCACTTGCTTTATTTCTTTAGGAGAATTGTGTTCTTTTGATCATCTGTTTAAAAACTTCTCAGGGCTAGGCCCCTTTTTTCTCAATTTCCGCCTGAATGACCTGCTCAAAGTAAACTGCTTGTTGTTCAGGCCCTGAAACCAGGATATGCATATAATTGATAACATTGGACAGGAAACACTTTGAAGTTTGTAGAAATGTTAAAATAATGTAGGAGAATGTAACACAATAGATATGGTAGGAGAAAATCCAAAGAAAAACCAACCAGAATTTTTTTGAGAGAGAGACCATGCTCTTACAATGGCAATTATAAGGGCTTACTCAATTCTAGCTCCCAGGTTTCAGGCTCGTAACTTCCAAAGCGAATAAGAATTATCAGTTTTAGTACAGGGACACAGTCTTGGAAATATGTGTTTGCGCGCGCCATGAAGAAAGGACACACCTGCTAAAATCGGTTTCCTATTGAACATACTTCTTTCTGTAAGAAATATCATAGTTTGATTACATTTTAGGGTATCTGAGGAGTAAATAGAAACATATTTTGACTTGTTGAAACAAAGTTTAGGGGTAGATTTTCGGATTCCTTTCTCTGCATGTTGAACGAGTGGATTACTCAAATCGAAGGCGCAAACTAAACTAACTTTTTGGGATATAAAGAAGGATTTTAACTAACAAAACAACACTAAATGTTATAGCTGGGACCCTTTGGATGACAAATCAGAGGAAGATTATTAAAAAGTAAGTTAATATTTAATCGCTATTTGTGAATTTATGAAACCTGTGCCGGTGGAAAAATATTTTGATGCAGGGCTCCGTCCTCAAACTATCGCATGGCATGCTTTCGCTGTAATAGCTGCTGTAAATCAGACAGTGCAGATAGATTAACAAGAATTTAAGCTTTCAACCGATATAAAACCCTTGTATGTACCTAAATGTTTAATATCCATAATTTGTATGATTATTTATTTGAATTGCGCACCTTCCAGTTTCACCGGAAGTTGTCCGTGGGACACCTAGCCCTTAAAAACAGTTGGTGTACTGTACAACCAACATGGTTATGTTTCATGAGTAATGCCAATCATTCATTCATCATTATCTCTACACATGCAGTTGTCACTCACTATACGACACCAGTACTCATGAATCATCAGTATAACAATGTGTCTTCAATCAATGGAATCCCAATTAACATCATCTCATCGTTTCAAAACTGCATGAACAGTAAGCGACTCAAATCTGTTGTTACAACATCTCCTCCTAGATGGCTGATTTTCATCATTTCCAAATATTTAACACTTAAATAAACAAAACACTGTAGACAAGGGGTTCCCTAACATTTTCACTGTGGTCCCACCTTCCAGCATAGGGGAACATCCCAGGTATCCAATGACGAACATGACAAGAGGAACTGATGATACACTACCCAATTTCGAAATTGCACCTTTTGCATTCTAATAAGTTAAAAGCCGGACTGAGTTCCTTAAAAATATATTATATAAAATATATATATATATTCACATAAATATAATATTTATTTTCATCATATGTATTTTTTAAGGAACTCAGTATTGATATATATATTCAGCAGCAGTCAAAAGTTTGAACACACCTACTCATTCAAGAGTTTTTCTTTATCTTTTACTGTTTTCTTCATTGTAGAATAATAGTGAAGACTTCAAAACTATGAAATAACACACATGGAATCATGTAGTAACCAAAAAAGTATTAAACAAATTAAAATATATTTTATTTTTGATATTCTTCAAAGTAGCCACACTTTGACTTGATGACAGCTTTGCACACTCTTGGCATTCTCTCAACCAGCTTTACCTGGAAGGCTTTTCCAACAGTCTTGAAGGAGTTCCCGCATACTGTATGCTGAGCACTTGTTGGCTGCTTTTCCTTCACTCTGCGGTCCAACTCATCCCAAACCATATCAATTGGGTTGAAGTTGGGTGATTGTAGAGGCCATCTGATGCAACACTCCATCACTCTCCTTCTTGGTCAAATGGCCCTAACACAGTCTGGAGGTGTGTTTTGGGTCATTGTCCGGTTGAAAACAAATGATAGTCCCACTAAGCGCAACCCATATGGGATGGTGTATCGCTGCAGAATGCTGTGGTAGCCATGCTGGTTAAGTGTGCCTTGAATTCTAAATAAATCACCCCCACACAATCACACCTCCTCCTCCATGCTTCACGGTGGGAACCACACATGCAGGGATCATCACCTACTCTCACCTACATTCACCTACTCTCACCTACATTCACCTACTCTCACAAAGTGAGACGGCGGTTGGAACCAAAAATCGCACATTTGGATTGATCAGACCAAATGACAGATTTCCACCGATCTAATGTTCATCGCTCGTGTTTCTTGAACCAAGCAAGTCTCTTGTTCTTATTGGTGTCTTTTAGTAGTGGTTTCTTTGCAGTAATTAGACCTTGAAGGCATGATTCAAGGCCTGAGTCTCCTCTGAACAGTTGATGTTGCGATGTGTCGGTTACTTGAACTTTGTGAAGCATTTATTTGGGCTGCAATCTGAGATGCAGCTAACTCTAATGAACTCTTCCTCTCCAGCAGAGGTAACTATGGGTCTATGAGCCAGACTGAACTTTAAGAAACATTCTAAGTTCTTGAAAGTTTCCGGATTGACTGACCTTCATGTCTTAAAGTTATGATGGACTGTCGTTTTTCTTTGCTTATTTGAGCTATTCTTGCCATAATATGTGAGCTGAAATTGGTCTCATGTAGCAAAATTTGAAATTGTGTTTTTAACATTGGATAAATGTAGAGACTCAATGCTACAAAATGGTATATCATAGACTGCATTTTTCAGGAACAATGGGAAAGTAATTTTGTTTTGAAAGTTAATAAACTTGTAAACTCACCTTTGAGAAAATGGCCTTTGAATGTTGTAGTACCTACTGGAGAGCTCTCCTTTGTCTACACCCGTTCAGCATTGTTCACACCCTCTTAAGCCAGCCACGCCCATTTCTTTAAGGATTCACATGTAAGTTCATGCTGAACAGTGAGTTGTGTAGTAAAGATTAAGACTAAAAGTGGTAAAAGTAGTAGCATCCATAAGGATAAATTCCAGGTAAACAGAAAGTGTCCAGATAAAAATATTTTCTAAATATTAGATGACGCTTACCCAGACACACTTGTCTAAATTGATGGGTTGTGTGAAAGAAATGTTATAACCCCCAGTCACACATCTTGCTAAGTGGATGGGTCTCTACAGAAGGTACAGCCAAATGATTACTTAAATAGTAGCAGTAGCAGAAATAGTGTCAATATTAATAAAATATGCAGTATGTACAAGAAAAATAGCAATAGCAATATCAGTGATATAGGGGGTAGTTATATGCATACCATCATGGGTAAAGTGGCTGAGCAGCAGGATTTTAAAAAAAGTAGCAGCAACGTATTAGAAGAGAGTCATTTGAATAGACGCACTGCAGAAAGTGCTGATGACTGGTCCGTCTGAACCACGCATGAACAAGGGAATCTATATTCGGAGAGCCTGTTTCTGTCCTGCCCTTTACTTTGGTGCAGAGCTTGTCATGTCCATAGCCTCTTCATCGCAAAACTCCTCGATCTTCACAAAAAGATAAATTTGTCTAGCCGTGTCCATTCCAGGTGGTGCTTGTACAGGCAGACCATCTATGGGAGGAAGGATGTCAGCGTTGCGCAGCAGCTGAAACTGGCCACAACTGAGTCTGAACTCTCCTTGGCGACAACAACACCAGGCTCCAGAGCATTTAAGCTGTAAAACAGGAAACAACAAACAAATGTAGAAGACATTACAACCTTGCACAACATCAATTCACCTCCCAAGTTTAGATAAGAAGAAAAACCTCCTACAATACAATGAAAATTATATTCACCTGAAGTGCTGGTACTGCTTAATCTGTGGCAGCGGCCTGAAGTACAGAGTCAGGTGTTGTTGCCAGCCATAGCTTTCCACCAGCACTGTATCATCCAGTCCAATCAGCTGTGGGATGTTGACCCCTGTCACAGTGCTGTCCTCCACAACACCAGCAGTCTAAGACAGTGTTCACTCTGGTCTTTCTGAAGCTGGTTTTTCAACCTTTGCTGGTTGACATGCCTTCATCAATCAAGTAGTTGACTTGTTGTGGTATTCCTTCACAGCAGACAAAAAAGCAAGCCACACTTCCGAGGAGTTAAATATTAGATGGGACCTGGCTGCATAGGGTCAGCAGGATAGTGCACCTGCAAACAACAAAATAGCATTAAGATAAATTACAATTAATTGTCTCACCCCTGTCAGTCTGTCTTTACACAACTCAGTGAAAGGTATTTGCCTGCCTCCCATATACATAGATATACAGTACACTCAAATGTTTTATATATATCTATTCATCTATGTCCTCAATCAGTATACAGGAGGAAGTGTTGCTTACTTGTTGAGCAAAATAAAAGTGGTAATGCATCCTGATGTCTTTGCTTGCTGGTTCAGTAGGGGCCCCCAGAGACAACTGCAGATCTTGACAGGTGGTCTTGCATTCAGCAACCATCTTCTTGAAGACAGACCGCTCACTCTGAACAAGCAGGAGATACTGTTCATGCTTCTTCAGCTTGGCTGACTTAACAGTGTCTGGCAGATTGGAAGATCTGAAGGCCTAATAGTTGTTCTTCTGGCACTGCCAGCACAGGTCTGTCCTGGGCTTAGTGCTTGAGATGTGGGGCAGCAATTTTCTCCACAGATTCCTGAAGGAAGACAGCCCGACGCCACGTACCTATGGAAAATACAGAAATAATGTGAGATCAACATAAGTAGTGCCAATCATGTTGGAGATCAATTAAATAATAAAAACTTGTTTATGCTTTACATACCAAGTGTTGTCATCGATTTTGTGTAGAGACGCCACACTGTTGCTTTTGTCACATAGGATGGCAGAACCGTCCACCAAGTGTTTGTGTCCTGGGTGGCGTCCTGGTAATACTATTGCATTGTCCTCTGCATAGTTGTTGATGAAGTTCACCACTCGCTGCAAATCCTCATGCTTCAGGTGTAACCTGTGCTTGCTTGAGCCAGCTCTCTTTTTGATGGGAGGCATTAGACCATTCTCCTTGTGTAACTGGGGGAGGAGAGTCAGACATGTTCTACTAATGCTGAAAGACACATTTCAGGTACAAATATTTTAGCGTTATTATACAATAGACACGAAATGGCATTCTGAGATAACATCACTACACACAGTTCATGCACGTATCCAGCCATCTATCGTTAGCTAGCTAGCTAACAGCAAGCTTTAACTTGGGGTATTTTGTTTAGACAGGTAGGTAGCTAGCTAGCTAGATAGCCAGCTAAACAATTAACCATAATTCCTATCCATAGAGTACTAGCAATATAAACCGGTTGTCATAGCTAGCTAAAATTAACCAAATAGGTTAGCTAGTTAGCTAGCTAACATTAGGCTATAACTAGCAATGGCATTCTGAGAAAACATCATTAATGTTACACACAGTTACATACATGTAATTTTAGCTAACCAGCCAGCCAGCTAACATCCGCTAACATTTGCTAGCTTATAACAAGCTTTAACTTGGGATCTTTTGTTTAAACATGTAACGTTAACGTTAGCTAGCTAGCTAAACAGTGAACTATAATCCCAATCCATAGAGTAACGTTACTAACAATACAAACTGATTGTCATAGCTAGCTAAAGTTAACCAAATAGGTTCAATGTTAGCTAGCAAGCCAGCCATCAAATTCCAGCTAGCTAGCTAACAGCAAGCTTTATGACTTGAATCCTGCTAACGGGATCGATATGACAACAGCCAGTGAAAGTGCAGGGCACCAAATTCAAAACAACAGAAATCTCATAATTAAAATTCCTCAAACATATAAGTATTTGATACCATTTTAATTAAAGATAAACTTGTTTTTAATCCCACCACAGTGTCCGATTTCAAAAAGGATTTACGACGAAAGCACACCAAACGATTATGTTAGGTCTGCACCTAGTCACAGAAAAACACAGCCATTTTTCCAGCCATAGAGAGGAGTCACAAAAAGCAGAAATAGAGATAAAATGAATCACTAACCTTTGATGATCTTCATCAGATGACACTCATAGGACTTCATGTTAAACAATACATGTATGTTTTGTTCGATAAAGTTCATATTTATATAAAAAAATCTGAGTTTACATTGGCGCGTTATATTTAGTAGTTCCAAAACATCCAGTGATTTTTCAGAGAGCCACATCAATTTACAGAAATATTCATAATAAATATTTACAAAAGATAAAACTATTATGCATGGAATTATAGATACACTTCTCCTTAATCTGACCGCTGTGTCAGATTTCAAAAAAGCCCTACCGAAAAAGCACACCAAGCAATAATCTGAGTACAGCGCTCAGACAACAAATCAAGCCATACAGATATCCACCATGTTGTGGAGTCAACAGAAGTCAGAAATAACATTATAAATATTCACTTACCTTTGATGATCTACATCAAAATGCACTCCCAGGAATCCCAGTTCCACAATAAATGTTTGATTTGTTCGGTAAAGTCCCTTATTTATGTCCAAAAACCTCCTTTTTGTTCGCACTTTTAGCCCAGTAATCCAAATGCTCAATGAGCGATTGATTAGTTCAGACAAAAAGTCAAAAAAGTTATATTACAGTTCGTAGAAACATGTCAAATGAGGTATAGAATCAATCTTTAGGATGTTTTTAACATAAATCTTCAATAATGTTCCAACCAGAGAATTCCTTTGTCTTCAGAAATGCAATGGAACTCAAGCTAACTCTCACATGAACTCGCGTGCTCAGCTCATGCCTCTCTGGCAGAACTCAGACTCAAACCCCTCTCATTCCCCCATCCTCACAGTAGAAGTATCAAACAAGGTTCTAAAGACTGTTGACATCGAGTGGAAGCCTTAGGAAGTGCAATTTTCCCCCATAGACACTGTATATTTGATAGGCAAAGAGTTGAAAAACTACACACCTCAGATGTCACACTTCCTGGTTGGATTTTTTATCAGATTTTTGCCTGCCATATGAGTTCTGTTATATTCACAGACATCATTCAAACAGTTTTAGAAACTTCAGTGTTTTCTATCCAAATCGAATCATCAAATCTAATCATATGCATATATTAGCAACTGGGCCTGAGTAGCAGGCAGTTTACTCTGGGCACCTTATTCATCCAACTCAATACTGCCCCCTGCCATAACAAGTTAACTTGTAATGAAAACAACTTTCTGACAAAATTAGAAATGTATAATATGTGAAACTGTAGCGTGACTCACCCGTATACATGGATGAAAGCTTCATGGCAGACTGCAAACAATTTCATTAAATATAACGTCCTGTGTCGTTTCTGTTTAGTTTGCACAGATATTCCACTGATTTCAAAACTGTCAACTTCTTCCCACTGTTGATCGACGTTTCTTCCCCATCACTGTCTTCAGAAGACTCTACGATGTCTTCTTCAATGAAAATGTTTTTACCTAAATTTTCCTCACTCTCTGATTCATTTTCAGAGTCAAAGAGAGTCCTCCAGAAAGTAGCCCACCACAACTTTTTCCCACTGACCGGCTTTGTCGATAGCGCATGATAAATTCAGAGCAGGAATGTTATTGAGAGCAGTAGCAACATATTTGCAGTTCTCCATTGCTAATGTTTTATCTTTCAAAAAACTGCAGTGGAAAGGATTATCTACGCATAATGAGCAGCTCATTTTACTACACAAGATGCTACACCGCAGACCACTCTGAAACTCATCTCTCGGCATGTCCAAACAACTCATTATCTCAGCCAATCATGGCTAGCGGTAAGGTTCCTGTCCCTTTCTTTTGCTAAACCAACTAGGCTTGTAATTTAACAACTTTATTCGTATTTACAGATGGCATAAAAGTTTTATTAAGGCACATGAACGTTCACATGTTCGAGAATGCATTTGCCAAAAAACGCATTTTGCCCCAAAAAACGTTTTACGTTCAAATGGCTCTCATGTGAAGTTGTGACTTGTTTCCTGAAACGGGTCACATATAGACTTGGTATTTTTCCAAATAGGGCAATCTTCTGTATACCACCCCTTCCTTGTCACAACACAACTGATTGGCTCAAATGCATTAAGACGGAGAAAAAAAGAAAAAAAGGGAAATAAAAGGCACACCTGTTAATTAAAATGCATACAAGTGACTACCTCATGAAGCTGGTTGAGAGAATGCCAAGATTGTGTATAGCTGTCTTCAAGGCAAAGGGTGGCCGCTTTGAAGAATCCTCATGAGGCCAAAACCCAATTGAGATGGTTTGGGAAGAGTTGGACCGCAGAGTGAAGGAAAAGCAGCCAACAAGTGCTCAGCATATGTGGGAACTCCTTCAAGACTATTGGAAAAGCCTTCCGCGTGAAGCTGGTTGAGAGAATGCCAAGCGTGTGTAAAGCTGTCATCAAGGCAAAGGGTGGCTAATTTGAAGAATGTCAAAAATAAAAGTATAGTTTGATTTAACACTTTTTTTTGGTTACTACATGATTCCATATGTGTTATTTCATAGTTTTGATGACTTCACTATTATTCTACAATGTAGAAAACAGTAAAAGATAATAAAAAAAACCTGGAATGAGTAGGTGTGTTCAAACTTGCGGGGGGCACATAGTCCCCACACATAATCCATATCATACGCCACTGATAAGAGCACATAGCCTACACACTGGGCACAGACATCAATTCAATTGATTTTCCACGTTGTTTCCACATTTCAACAAATGATTAAACTAGTGTCTGTCCAGTGGGTAGGCCTTCATTAGTTATTTTAAACACTATTGTTGTCATGATGCTGGGACCCATAGATAACATAGCAAACATTTCAGTGTCTTGTACATCACTTTGTCATTCATCTTTTTCCAAACACTTACTGCTTTAATTTCCACAGATTTGTGTGTCCCCAACAGTTACATTTTGACTAGCCTGATATATTTTCCTTGTGGTTGTTGTGTTTCTACTGCAAATTCAGCCTCATGACCACTCTTTAAAGAGTAAAGACAACATACATTTCCATAGTGTTTTTCTAAGTGTCTTTCCTTCCTGTCACCAAACTAAAGTTGAATGATGATTTGCTATTCAAAACAAGACTACCAAGTCTACAATACAAAGAAGGACACAGCCACAGCCACAAGAGGGAGCATCTTGCTGTTAAGCCAATTGTAGATTAGATTCAATTGAAAGTGACCTGTATAAGCCTATGACAGGAGGACCTACCACTTTTAAGATATGTTTCATCTGGTTAGTAAGTATTTCAAATGGCAGTAACAATGAGACCAATTGACATGCCCTGTAGGCCTACATTTTATTCTAAGTGTGGCCTTTATTTGAAGAGAAGGAATTGACTTATGAGACATCCCACTGGGCAAACTGGTTGAATCAACATAATGTCCACGTGATTTCAATGAAATTATATTGAACCAACCTGGAAGATGTTCAATTGATGTCTGTACCCAGTTGGACAGGCCTAACAGCGTGTCATGATCACCTCTGTGTGATCTTTTAAACTGTTCAAAAAGGGTTCTTGTTAACTCACAGTATTTTACACCTACAGGTAAAGCACCAAACTGAACCATTAGTAATAGCGCCAATTCATGTTCAGGTAGGCAATATTTGTTTGGCATTATAAACTGGGTAGTTTGAGCCCAGAGTGCGGATTGGCTGAAAACCATGGTATATCCGATCATATATGGGGCGGCAGGTAGACAGACGTATGGTTAGAGAGTTAGACTTGAAACCGAAAGGTTTGATCTGATCGAGCTGACAAGGTAAAAATGTGTTATTCTGCCCGTGAACAAGGCAGTTAACCCATTGTTCCTAAGCCATCAGTGAAAATAAGAATTTGTTCTTAATTGAATTGCCTATATTATGCTCCATGCATACATACATACAGGCAAAACCTTGTTTCTTGTGGTAGTACAAAAACACTGAACTATTGCTAATACTAGTTCATAATCTGCTTGCTCCTCATCCGTTAGCTGAAAGCTGTTGTAGACATCAATGGCATCCGAGCCAGCTAATGAAAAACAGTGTAATCTTCTGTGCGTCGTCGTCTTTTTCACTCACTCCTATCTCCGCTGTCAAATAGAGGGTGAAACACGGTTTGAACCGCTTCGATTGCTCTTCAACGTTGCCTTTAAGTTTCAATTATGTTGGAGGCTTTAGTTGCACCATGTTGTAGCCAGCAAGCACTGCAAAACGACTAGTCACATGCACTGCACACTCCGTTAGCTCCGGCATGGTTATTTTTGACCTCAGTTTCGTTAACCTAGCGGCTAGTTAGCTATGTTAGTTAGTTGATGTGTAGCCTCTTGGTGCCGTTTTGCATTTTTGAACAAAACTCAATGATGGACAAGTCAAAGGGGAGTTCTGTCACTCCTGGTACCATGTTGTATCTTCTTGTCTAAGAAATACTAAAGAAAACAACTATTCTTTAAGACATAAAACCTTCTTTATTCAAGTTAACTGGAGCCCAGTGGCGACATGGGCAGCCGCACAGGGCATCATCTTGCCAGGGGGTGGCACGGGGTGCCTGCACAAAAAACAATCGGAAGGGTGACATTTTCGCAATCGGTTTTCTATCGCTCATTTGCACGTCACATGATATCATGTCGCCGTGTGGGACTGTAGGTCAATTAACCTTGTCGGAGTGGGCGCCCTGATTCTACTTTGTGAGCTAGGCAGATCTCCCACTCAGAAGTACAAGATGGGGATGGGGGCGGGGGTAGGTTGACTTCAGGTCTTCAGGTAGGGGTAGCAGGGGAATCTATCAAACTCTAACTTTGTACAGTACTAATGCAATTAGTCAAATCAGACACACTACGAAATGTTACCAAATAAACAACAATTCATTCATAATACTGTGAAAATATATTTTTACAGACATATTCCTGCATTTTTTCTGGATTGTGCGAAATCGTTACGAATAATATAAAACCAGTTTGCTCACCACCAAGGTGAATTGGTTTAGTCTTGACTCTTGGTTGACAGTGTTGGGGGATGGGTAATGTATTGATGCTCGAATGCCAAATCAACACACATTTGTTTCCATTTGTCTTTGTTACTTCTTTTTTATATTTATGAGTCTTATTTTTGTATAAACGTTTATATTTATATAGTTTTAAATGTTTTGATTATTTATTTGTGTTGTTCCAAATGTCTGAATAAAAATTACAGTTAGTGCTGAATGGTGTTTAGTTTATTTTGCGGGGGGAGGGCTGAAGGGGGCCAGCTGAAGTGGGGGTTATGCCCAGGGAGCCATATAAGCTAGAACTGCCACTGCCAGAGTATAGTGAATTCAGCTGGGATTTCTCGCTCTCCCACTGCTGTGCGTGGTTTGCGCATCCCCTAAGTGGTCACGTGGCCTCCGATACAATATACCACAGTTCCCAAGCGCAACCTGAGTGCAAGCATGAATGATTAGAGTGGTCTCATATCTCAATGTGCCAGTCAGCCCTGAAACACCTCTCCAAAGACCATGAATTATGTGCATTTTTCACACATCTTAATGGTTTGCATATCCCGTAATCAATCACACTTCCCAGCTAGCACAGAACGTTCCTGTAACATTCCCTAAAGGTTCTCCTTTAGCTCTTTCACAGAACATTCTGGGAACATTGTGGGAAAGTTATTTCTAAGAAATGAAGGAGAACCTTTAGGGAACATTGTTTTTTTTAAGGTAGAAACACATTGTTCTGATAGATTTTTGGGGGGTGAATTCGAATTTTTACATAATGTTTCCCTGTTGGAAAAAAGTTATACAGTAGGAACGTTGCATATCTAATGGCCATTGGATCAAACTGCTGATAGAGGAGATAAAGTGTGTGCGGAGGTGAGTGTACATCACCCCCCCCCCCCCCCCCAAAAAAAAAAACATGATTTGAACTCTCCTTTACAAGACAAACAGTCACGTGACACCTTGGTCACCATTGCTGTTGACAGTTGGGGAAATGGCTGACAGGCAGTTTAGCTTGTTTCAAGTACTGCTGATATTACTATTTTTACAGGTGATTAGTCAGAGAAAGTAGAACTACAACACTACAACACATATTTATATGAACATGTTAGGAGGTAGCATAGTTATTTTTGAATGTGTTGTGTATGCAGAATATATTTTTTTATGCGTAAGTCAGCTGGCTTAGCTAACAAGTTCCCCAGCTGCATTGGCTGCTAGCTAGGTCTGACCATAAAAAACTATTTTGAAAACACGTTTCCATGGAGAGTGACAAATGAGGTCTGATAACCCTCTTGCTATGTCATAAATTGGGTTATAGTTATAAATTTGGTTATAGTTGTTGAGTATTTTGAAATGGATGGCAATAGATTTGATTTGTTGAATGAATAGGCTACTTGGCTAGTACCTGACAATGGTAAAAAAGTCACATGACCTGTCATGTAAATAAGGAAGTGATTGCAATTAAATGGTAAAGAAAGGTTTACATAAAAAAAAATCTATGGGATACCATATTTTTTCCATTCGTAATTAATTTTATTGGTCAAAATTGAATAAAAAACGTTTAAAATTCTGTCACTGTAATTCTCAACCTTGTATTTGAAGCAGTTTAGTAGAAGTCCACCACAGAGTTGATAAGTGGATGAGAAAACAATACATTTACTGATTAATCGGTTTCTGATTCTTTGTGACATTTGGAGATCCATTTTGTCCAGAAGTCTACTAGTTAAAGGTGAGTAGTTTACTTTACTTAGGTACACCACCCGTTCACGAAAATGGATTGCTCCTACATCTACTAGTCCATTTATCCAATCTCCTAGCTAGCCTTTTTAGTTTTTTACAGATGGAGAAATTGTGATACACAATTGAACAAGTGAACACCTACTCAACCTCTAAGGTAAATGGCTAATGACTTGATAGCACTGAAGCATTCACATCGAAACAATGGACCTTATTTTTGTTGTCATAGGCCCAATCACAAATGGACCCCCATACCCTGTGCACTTGTGGATATCTGAGATTATTTGATGGGTCTAAACAATATGTTGAAACTTCCACCTAGCCTATCAAAGGGACAATTGCAATTATTACCAAATGGGGTTAATTTGGGATTGGGCCATACTTTTGAAAGGAGAACTTGCAAATGAAGTGTGACATACATTAGACATATGTTATTGTTAATATGTGATTAATTTTGTCTCAAAGACATCTCTCCACCTAACCGTACCACAACACAGTCCCAAAGTCTCTCCACCCAGAAGAGGAGGACATGTTCTCTGTGACAGTAAATAAACACTGAAGCATACATATTAAGTCAAATGATAATGTTTCTTGTTAGATTAAAGCTAGAATCCTTAATAGAAACAATAACAAAGTGGACATCCCGCCTCCATTTTGATAAAAAGCTGAGGGATGGAGAAATGTAACCACTCTCAAATTCCTAGACAGAGCTATGGATACAAGGACTGTCCATCCATCATATCAAAATTGTTTAACCATGCTTGGTCTATAGAGTGTTTATTTATATTTTTACAAGAGTTGCCGCATGTTTTTAGGTTAACCTCTATGGGATCGGTGTAACGTAGGCTAATGTGATTAGCATGAGGTTGTAAGTAACACAAACAAATCCCAGGACATGGACATTTCTGATATGGGCAGAAAACTTAAATTCTTGTTAATCTAACTGCACTGTCCAATTTACAGTAGCTATTACAGTGAAAGAATACCATGCTATTGTTTGAGGAGAGTGCACAATTATGAACTTGAAAATGTATTAATAAACCAATTAGGCACATTTGGGCAGTCTTCATACAACATTTTGAACATTCATTTCACATTTCCACAAACTTCAAAGTTTTTCCTTTCAAATGGTATCAAGAATATGCATATCCTTGCTTCAGATCCTGAGCTACAGGCAGTTAAATTTGGGTATGTAATTTTAGGTGAAAATTGAAACCTTAAGAGGTTTTAAGACCTACTGCATAAAGGTATCATAGACACTATTTAACTTGGATAATCACAGATTACAGCCAACTTTTTTGTGTGTATTTTGACAAGGGCATGAGGATTTTACGGTGAAATTATTATTCACTAAGCATAGAAAAACATTTCAATGAGTTTGACTATTGACTTCTACTATACCCTTTGTACTCAACTTAAAAATATTGCAGGATTCCAAACAACCGTGTTATTGAGAACCAGGTGGAACCTTTGCACTTCAGTGACAGCTGCTAGCTGCTGAAGAGCAAGACCTGCCAGATGAAGTCCTGCATATATCTTGTAGGACCAAGGAGGAGTTGGAGGACCTCTGCAAGAGTCTGGAAGAGGCCCCCACCAGACGGTAAGAGATGGTATGTATCTTAATCTTTGAAAATGTTCCCAGAACCTTTGGGTGGTGGACTATTCTTGATACACATGGGAAACTTTTGATGTAAAAAAAACAGCAGAGTTGCAGTTCTTGACCCAAACTGGTGTGCCTGGCACTTACATACCCTGTTCAAAGGCACTTATATTTTTTGTCTTCCCCATTCACCCTATGAATGCCACATATACACAATCCATGTCTCAATTGTCTCAAGGCTTCAAAAACCTTATTTAACCCATCTCCTCCCCTTTATCTACACTGATTGAAGTGGATTTAAAAGTGACATAAACAAGGGATCATAGCTTTCACCTGGATTCCTCTGGTCAGTCTGTCATGGAAAGAGCAGGTGTTCCTAATGTTTTGTAAACTCAGTGTATTTGTCTTTCCAGGGTTGCAAAATTCTTGAACTTTCAATAAAATCCCTTGTTTTCCGGAAATCCCATTTGGATTACCAGTATTTCTGGGAAATCTAGGAATTTATTAAAAGTTTTTGCAACCCTATGGCTGTCTGAATCTTTAGTACCCATTTTTGTAACTTTGACCACATTTTAGCCACGCTGAAATCCACATAACCCACGTTATTTTGACCTACATCGCTATACACCTTTGTTCATATTTAATTGTGTAATCCTGGGAGTGTTCTACTTTAACCTCCAGAGAACGTTCCCAGAACGTTCTCTGCTACCTCCATACAACCAAAAGAGAAAGTTCAAAGAACGTTAAGAAAAGCTTGTTCCTTTAGGGAACATTGGTGCTATGTTCAGGGAACGTTCCCACACCTTCAGAGAACATTCCCAGAACCAAAATGAGTTATCTTTGCAGTGCCATAATAAGCCAGGAGTTTTTTTTTTGAGCTGTAGGCTATTCCAATGGAATCCTATACCGTTTAAATGAGGTCTCCGTGTATGCACGTGATGGACGAAATCACAAGAGACTTGTTGATCACTGAAACATTCTGAAACGAACGCTGGAAACGATTTCGTCCATCACGTGTTGCTATTTCCGTACAGTAGAGCTCCGGAGTTTAATAAGCGCATTTGGAATTCCACCCGACACCTTTGTTGTGCGCTTGAAGGGGCGGGAATGCAAATAGATCTTCATGTATAAAGAGAACATCGCAGAGCCGTGCGTCAGGATACCTCAAAATACCCCACTAGCATACTCTTGAGACTGTGGTAGGATTCAAGACTTTGCGGACTTTTTGAAATACCCTACATTTGACGAATTTTTTATTCATTTTTTAAATTCATAAAACCGATCATTTACTTAAAGAAGTATGCCTAATCTGCCAGTTGGTCGTTTTATGGCCATGTATCTCACGCTGTTTGGATACCTTGGGGATGCTTACGCTGGGGCTGTTTTACTGAACTCTAATGCCATCAAGAACTTGCCCGGTGTCACTGACACGGTTAGCCCGAGCCCACGTCCTTCTTCTTCTCGTAATGACGGACAGAAGGCAGTCGTGGACACTTTGCAGGTAAGCAACTGCACTAGAACGCTCTTGCAGCTGTGCGTAATACCAACACTAACCTATGCCTGAGCGCTTATCCAGCACTTTACCTTACCTACGCTTTTACTGAAATGCGTTTTGCAATTGTGTTCCAATTAAAGTTAATATTGTATTATGTTTTCATGTTAGCCTACTTGCACATACAATGCTGAGTGTGGGGCCGATGAATTCTGCAACGATATCCGAGGCGCGTGTCTCCCATGCCGAAAGACCCGGAAGCGGTGCGCAAGAGATTCTATGTGCTGCGCCGGGAAGCGCTGCATCAATGGTGAGCTCAACATATGCAAACGCAACATGTTTGTTTTTCCAACCATTTTCAGATCATCACACTTTTAATTCATGCGAGAACTTTGATGTATTTGCGTTTAATGTGGTAGTAAGATAAAATAAAAAAAACGTATGGTGAGAAAGATGGGGAATCGTGAGATATTGTAATCATCTTAAAAACTTTACTTGTGTTCAACTGAAGTGACTGTATGATAACGTGTGCCTTTTTCCTCAGGTGTTTGTCAGGCCAGTGATCAAGATGCTGAAACCGCAGTCACGACCAGTGTTGAAAATAGGCAGAACAACACCATGGAACACTATGGCAAGAGACTGCCTCTGCCGCAAGGTCAACATTCTGTAAAAGGTAGGTGTGCATTACACATGCACACACATTATCCAGTACCACCCAAAAAGATCCTATAGATTTGTCCTTCCCACCAGTCCCCAATGAATAAGTTACCATAAAAACACAAAGCCAAGGGGATTGAAAGGAAACATTTGATTATCAAAATTCCAGCTATGAGGCCTTTCCAACAGAACCCTTCATATTCCTTCTCTCTAGGTCGGGAAGGTGACAACTGCCTAAGGTCCTCCGACTGCTCTGAGGGTCTGTGCTGTGCACGTCACTTCTGGTCTCGTATCTGTAAGCCGGTGCTGATGGAGGGCCAGGTGTGCACGCATCACCGTAGGAAAGGCGGCCATGGCCTGGAGCTTTTCCAGCGCTGCGACTGTGGAGATGGCCTCTCATGCAGACTAGAGAGAGGAGAGAAAGACACCGGAGTCAGCAGGACAGCAGTGCGGAACCTGCATACCTGCCAGAGACGCTGACACACATCCGGGACATTCACAATGCCTCAGATGCTGACACACAGTCTTGAACATACACACTTCCCACAACCGACACATATCTGACAGATGTCAGAGACGCTGACATGCACAGAACACATCCGGAAAGGAAAAATGGGTTCCGGAGAAAAGTGATGCGCCCAGAGGGATGCGATGGACCAATCCAATTCCCCCTGATGCTGGAGAATGCAAAATAAAGAAGTTGTCATTGGATGTGTATAGGAAAGATCGATACATGTCATCAAAAATGGCAGAGTTGTTTTGTTTCTTTTAATGAAACTTAACTTTGATTGCAGTAAATTACTGTATTGTAAATACTATACTGGAGGTGGCACTTAACTGAGAATTTGAATTCTGTCTACACCTGTATTATAAATAACTTGGTGCTGCATAGTTAATTTCCAATATTGTAAATGTGTACACAATGATTTATATTGTTATTTACTGTGTAATGTAAATGTATTTTTAGTTTACTTGTAAAGTGTAAAGAAATTTGTTTAAATAAAACATTCTAATTACCTGACCCATGTTGTAAGTGGCTGCTCGAGCTCTACATGCACAAAGCTTGTCTGGCTGTTACAATGGCCGTCGAACAATAAACTGGTATTTGATATTGTGATCCAGGGGAAAGGTACAAATCAACCCATATGCCAACAGTGTTTGAATATCCATCCCAAATATGATGTCCAACAGGTTAATGATTCAGTCAAGCTCTCCAAAGACAGGGTAGGAAATGTTTTTAGCATTCCAATTGTAACGTGGGGGAAATACATAAAATACTATTCCTGTAGCTGTATTAGGTCAACTAATACAGTCCTCGGGACTAAACTAAACACGTGTTCTTTGCATCAAGGAGTGGAGCATGGAAATTAGACAATTTCCACGTCACAAGGCAGTCGCCATAGGCCTACATAATTTCCATACATCTTCAGCTCCAGGAGCTCCATAAATCTGTCCTACAAAACAAATATCACTGGGTTTATACGTTTCACTCACATATTCAATCAGACATTAGTAATGTGTTGCAAAATTCATGGAGAATGTGCCCAGGGAGAAGGAGAGCAGGTCTAGTTGGAATATGGGCACCAACGACTAAAAAACCCCACTACATTTACAATTATTCCTATTTCTCATACTTCACCACTACTGTCCTCCCAAGGCACCCCAACCAGCACATAGTATGAGGATCCCCTGATTGACCAAAACAGGAAGGCTTTCAGACAAAAGGCCACGCCATTAATAAAAAATTGCATACACCTGGCACAGGCAAACCAACAAGTGTGCGTTCAAAATAGGTAGACGGCTCTACCCCATTACACAAGCTTACAACTACCCCTTTTGGGAAGCAAGGAGTTATTCAGTCATGCTCTTGGTGGAATTTAACACCTAACCCGGGCAACACAAATTAGTGGTCAGGACTAGATGGAAAGTTTAAATGTTTGACCCAGATATCCTGGTCATGGTTTTTACACATACACACTAGTGGATGCTGGTGGGGGGGTGTTATAGGAGGACGGCCTCATTGTAATGGCTGGAATGGAACGGCATCAAACACAATACACATATGGAAACAATATGTTTGACTCAGTTGCCTTTATTCCATTCCAGCCATTACAATAAGCCCGTCTTCCTATAGCTCTTCCCACCACACACACACACGCACGCACACACACACACACACACACACACACACACACACACACACACACACACACACACACACACACACACACACACACACACACACACACACACACACACACACACACACACATCACATCAAAATATCACATCACAAAACATCATACCTTTGTGACAATGTGGGGGGCTTGACCATAGGAGAAATGTCATAGTGGTGAGACAGTCCTTGGGCCATGCATGGCTTTCTGTAAAAACAACACCTAGTTCTTTACAGACAGGAGCACTATAGCAGAGCACTACAAAGACAATAACACTGTATCTAATGACAAGCGGCCATATCAAATGAAAAGAGTCAATAGCTAGGTTTCCATTTAATTGGCAACAGATTTTCACGTGAATATTCTAAAATCTGCATGGAAACTACATGGATATTTTCCCACCATACATGTATTTCCATCAAATTAAATTGTTGTAGTTAAATTCTCATTTACCGAATACAAAATACAAGTTAAAAGGTACAATATGCAGAATTTGCTCCACCATTCATTGGTTGCTACAATTCTAATACTTTGTCTAATTTCAGTTTATGTGACAAAGTGTAGTGTAGAGAATTGTTGTACCATCTAAATCACTATGAAATATATTTTCAGTAACCAAAAATATGATTTTGGAATGAGATGTTCGATGAGCAGATGTCCACATACTTTTGGTCATATAGTGTATTATATCACCAAATTCTACCTGTGTATCTCTAATTAGGACGAAGTGTATCACATGATGGTAAGGGAATGACTGTGTCTTCTGTCCCAGAATAGCAGACCGATTATTTTGTTGATATCCCAGTGATTTGGATCAAAGGCTGACAAAGAGAAACATTTGATTTCAAATCATGCAAAGTTGCCCCCCTGCAACATTTTATGTCACAGCCATATACAGTATGATGGTTAAAGAAGGATGGTGTTCATGCAGTATGGGCCCGATTAAGACAAAGGAAATGTATGCCTTTCCTTTGCATTTTGATTTAAGCACTTCTAAGTATTTGGTATTCAGACTTACCTTACGCAGGTGTGCAACAAGCTCTTTGGAGTGGCTCCCTTAAGCATATGTAATACATTTAGAGTTTTGATTCAATAGGGTTTTTAGTACATACATCTAAAGCCATCCCTTTTAATACGGTGTACCCTAAATTAAAATGTTCAGACTCAATATAATTTATTGAGAGAATGGGTTCAGAATATTAAGGATCAATGAAAGAAAGCCATCCAAATATGATGAGTTTGATTCTAAAACACTTTATATCTATTTTCAAAATATTGGTATGTTGGGTAAATTGTTGTGTTTTTTCATTATCTAATCATGACATGAGGTTGTTAAAATGACAGAAATTTCAGAGAGACAAATAATCATGTTTTTTTGCTAAATGCTATATATCCGCCTCACTCTCAGATAAATAAGTAACACTGCTAGGTTTTAATCAGTCAAATGTTACAAATAACTACATTTTAAATAAAGAACTGTAAAAATGCTACATTTGTGACATCAATATATAATTTTTGTATTTGAAAAAACGATTTAATACAGCAATATGAAATCTGTATTTTAAACATTTCTATTTTACATTTTAGTCATATAGCAGATGCTCTCATCCAGAGCGACTTAAAGGTCCAATGCAGCTATTTTTATCTATATATCAAATCATTTCTGGGTAACAATTAAGTACCATACTATGATTGTTTTCAATAAAAAATGTCAAAATGAAACAAAAAATGCTTCTTAGGAAAGAGCAATTTCTCAAGCAAGAATTTTAGTAAGACTACCTGTGAGTGGTCTGAGTGAAGAGGGGAAAACGAAAAACAAGCTGTTATTTGCAGAGGTTTGGAACTCTCTTTCTTATTGGTCTATTAACTAATTCACCAGGCAGGCCAAAAAATCCATCTCACCAAATCAGGGAGAAATTTCAGGCAGTCTTTTCAAACAGCTCTTACACTAAAAGGGCGTAATCGCCATTTTCACAATTTCACAGTATTATTTCAACCTCACAGTGTGGACATATACTGTTTTTAAAGCACAGGGGGATTTTTTTTTTTTGAGGGGGGGGGACTGCATTGGGCCTTTAAGATACAGGTGCACGATCTTAACTTGACCACTCTTTTGTTGCTGAGAATTTTCCGGTACAGAATGACTGTAATTTCATTTAGAAAATGTGGACTTAATCTGCCCTAACGAAAAATGTATAAACCCCCTACAAAAATTACCACAAATCATAATCCATATAATAATGAATATTTCCTTTTGCTGCAGGATTAGCTGGGTCAAATACAGACGATACATCTGTAGCTAGGGGAGACAATCACATATTACAGTCAAATATACAGGATACGAACATTCCATTAAAGCTAAACAATGGGTATACAGTATTTTGCTTAATATAATAAAACTATTTAATCATACACATCTAAAATCAATTTAAAGAAAAATCTGAGTACAGTAATATTTTACACACACATGAATGTACCCATAACCAACCATTCAGTTGTTCAACCCATTAAATATTGAAAGGGGAGAAAACTGCAACAATAAGTGTTCTACCCTAATCCTCACTGTTAATGGAATATATCCATATATATATATATATTTACCATATATCAGGCTCCAGGTTTAAACTGCCAGGCCTGGTCTGTATGATGATTCCATGAAGTGGGCTACATGTACCAAATTATTGAGCAACTAAAATATTTTACACTGTTGCTAGTGACCCTCAGGATCAACCACACGGACGTGACAGAGTAAAGAAAATTAAACAACTGATGTAATGGAACGATGCCAAATGTAGGCTTCAATTTGAAGGTAACTAACACTAAGATGTAAAAAAATGTGTGTGGGTATTACTGATGGTGGCTACTAATAGTGGCTAATATTTAACATGATACAAAAACATTTTTAAAAGAGAAAAGTCTGAGCTGAAAATAAAACATTCTAGAATACACAAAGGTTGAATTTGGTCTGACTGTGACTGCACGGATTTGGCTTGTCATCTAATTTGGCTTGCGTCTCCAAGATTCATTCCTGCAAGTTATAAGGGCGTACAATTTCAATTCTGCATAGCGGCACAGCATTCCATATACTCCACGGTGGGAAAAGGGCACACATAGCCTACGTGTCATGTTGATATGCTTCAGTTTTCGGGCAAATTACTGGTTTAACATTTGTTAAACTATATAGAAGGCATTCACCATTGAACTGTATTAGGGCAGTATTTTGGAGTGACAGTGGAATCAACCAATCACACTTTGACTAGGTGGAACTGTTTTTACAAAAATGTATGGAAACTTCCACCTTTTGAAGGCTGACAGGTCACTGCACAATAGCGAGCAGTAGTTTTCCTATGGTCTAACTAGCTAGCTTTTGTTGTAGGTTATTGTGCAGATGCTCAACAGGTGTTATCGAAGAGGATGTTGCTGCTCATTTGTTAGCTTTGCCCTTTTCAAGATTAACGTTCAGTAAGAAGTACATTTTCAAATAATTTTGACAATGAGTCACAATACATGTTAGAATCCCATTTGGCAGTGATTGCAGCTGTGAGTCTTTCTGGGTAAGTCTCTGAGAGTTGTGCACACCTGGATTGTATAATATTTGCAGATGTTTTTATTTTTTTATTCTTCAAACTGTCAAGTCGGTTGTTGATCTTTGCTACACAGCCATTTTCAAGTCTTGCCATAGATTTTTAAGCTGATTTAAGTCAAAACTGTAACTAGGCCACTAAGGAACATTACATTTCGTCTTGGTAAGCACCTCCAGTGTATATTTGGCATTGCGTTTTAGGTTATTGTCCTGCTTGTTGAACTTGCCTCCCAGTGTCTGTTGGAAAGCAGAATGAACCAGGTTTAACTCGCAGATTTTGGCTATGCTTAGCTCTATTCCGTTTCTTTTTTTAGAAAAAAAACTCCCTACTCCTTGCCGATTACAAGCAGACACATTAAATGATGCGGCCACCACCATGCTTGAAAATATGAAGAGTGGTATTCAGTAATGTGTCGTTGGATTTGCCCTAAAAAAAACGCTTTGTGTTCAGCACATAAAGTTAATTTCTTTGTCACATTCTTTTGCAGTTTTAATGCCTTATTGCGAAAAGGATGCATGTTTTTCTTTTTTTAAATTCTGTTCAGGATTCCTTCTTTTCAGTTAGTATTGTGCAGTAATTACATTGTTGTTGATTCATCCTCAGTTTTCTTCTATCACAGCCATTAAACCCTGTAACTGTTTTGAAGTCACCATTGGCCTCATGGTGAAATCCCTGAGCGGTTTTCTTCTTATCCAGCAAATCAGTTAGGAAGGACACCTGTATCTTTGTAGTGACTGGGCGTATTGATACACCATCCAAAGTGTAATTAATAACTTCACCATCCTCAAAGGGATATTCAGTGTCTGCTTTTGAAACGTTTACCCATTAATAAGAATAGGTGCCCTTCTTTGCACGTCATTGGAAAACATCCCTGGTCTTTGTGGTTGAATCTGTGTTTGAAATTCACTGCTCAACTGAGGGACCTTACAGATAATTGTATGAGTGGGGTACAGAGATGAGGTAGTCATTCAAAAATCATGTTAAACACTATTATTACACACAGAGTAAGTCCATGCAACTTATTATGTCACTTGTTAAGCACATGTTTACTTCTGAACATATTTAGATTTGCCATTACGAAGGGGTTGAATACTTATTGACTCAAAACATTTCATCTTTTCATTTTTTATTAATTTGTAAAAAATTCTAAGAGCATAATTCCACTTTTACATTACGGGGTATTGTGTGTAGACGTGACACAACATTTCAATTGAATCAATTTAGAATTCAGGCTGTAACACAATTTTTATTTTCTGATGACATTATGAGTGCATTCTAAAAATAGAAAAGTGACATTTGACAATAAATTGAATACCTGAATTCCTACTAAAATCCCTGAACTCCATTCATCATTTTTCCGTGCCAGTTCAATGTTTTACGTGCTATAATTCCAATATCTGATTGATAAAAACAATTGTTCAAATTTTGCATTCATTAGAACTGTTTTTAAAACCAAACATTTTAACAATTTTGATGACCGTTGCTAAAGTAATAGTTGTACATTTCGATTGGGAAACGCTTAGCCTAATAGTTGTGTTTTTGTATTCTAATGATTGGGACCTACTGACTTATTATGTCCAAGTGCTTATTCTTTAACATAATGCTGTGTGTGACTGCTCTCATTTTATCAGCCCTTTGTGTGTTACAAAAAGTGTCCTGTCATCCATGGAGTGTGCTGCATATTACCATCGCTGTCCTTTCAGCATCACACTAACATCCTTTGATGTGTCACTGTTGTCACTTTTGGAGATAGTGTGATAGTGATGGCGTTAGGCTACCATAGGTTGTGTAAGCAGTGTGGTTGTGGTTGCGGTTGTTGTTGTTGCTGGTAGTATTATCCATGTGGGTGCTGTCTGTGTGAGTGTCAGTCTGAAGCATGGCTCAGCCTCAGGCCTGTTTGATTCAGTTGGTCGAATTAAGTGATGCTATGTTTCTGTTGTTGTTCTTGATTTCAACATGCTGACTAGACCGGGAACGTCTAGTCAGCCAATTTGTCCTGGGACACAAACATTGGGTTGTTATTGTAACTGAAATGCACAAGGTCCTCTACTCCGACAATTCATCCACAGAGAAAAGGGTAACCCTATTTAGTTTCTAGTAATCTCTCCTCCTGCAGTCTTCTTCTTCTGACTTTATATGACGGTTGGCAGCCAACTTTAAGGTGCATTATCACCACCGACTGGAGTGTCCACCTCACAATCAACCACGTGGGTATATGCTCCTAAAAACCAATGACGATTTGAGAGAGGTGGGACATGTAGCGCATCAAGCATCAAAAATAGAACCAAGTTTTATTTTAGGGCCTGGTTACACAGACGCTCGTGAGCAGTTTGGAAGAAATTATTGAATAACATGTAGTATGTGTACATTTATTTTGAGCACATAATGCGAGCGGTGTGGTCAGCATGTAAAAGTTTGGTACAACGTGTTGGAATCATTTTTCCCCCCACTGAAGTCCAATACCCACAGTTCACAACTGTCCAAATGGATTAGTAATTTATCTAGCTCTTATCAATAGCTCTTATTCATTTGTAAATTACAGTGCATGGAGAATGGTATCATTTCTATCAGGGAACTTTTTTCGTTTAAGTTTTTCCGCTTGGAACTGACAGGTTGCTCGACCTTATCCATAATTTCCTCACGCTTAAAAGTGGTGGAATTATGAGCGAATTAAGTCAAGATTGTCTGTACAAACACCTCCGCCACACCTACATTTCTTTGATCTTCACCAAAAAAAGTGCACCTTGCTGGCACTGGGTAAGTTCAAGGTCAGAATAGCGAGAAAAGTGCAGAAACTCAGGTCTGAATTCCCCCTTAAAGACCCAGACGTTTAAAAGTTCAATGCATCCTTTTTTTATCTCAATATGAAATAATTTCTGGATAACAATTAACTAACTTACTGTGATTGTTTTCAATGAAAATTTAGCAAACAGCAATTTCTCTAGTAGGAATTTTGTTAGGATTATTTGGGGATGGTCTGAGTGGGAGGGAAAACTGATAACTAGCTGTTATTGTCAGAAAGGTTTGGAACTCTCTTTATTATTCATCTTATTAACTAATTTAACACCTAGTGATGTTACCAGGCAGGTGAAAAGTCCATCCCACCAAAACAGGCTGAATTTTTTCGAAGTGTCTTTTCAAACGGCTCTTACACTAAAAGGGCATTATCATAATTTTCACAATTTCGCAGTATTATTCCAAATTCATAGTGTGGAAATATATATAAAACACAGAAAAATCAGTTTTTTGAGTGCACTGGGCCTTTGAGTGCTTTATATTGTATGGGGAAAATTCATCATATCCACCGCATATGTAGCACCCAACCCCGGGTAGTACATGGCAGTTGGCAGATTTTTTAACAAGAAGATGTAGGCCTACAGTATGTAGCCCATATCTCCTTTAAATTACTGTCCATTTCTGTATCGTCATCATAATGCTGCAGCGTCAGCTAAAGCATGTTTTCTGGGAGTCTTGGAATCAGTGTCTCTGTAGAGCCACTTGTAGAGCCACTCTGTAGAGGCACTGTAGAGCCACTTGGCTAACCACACATTCCTACATCCCACAGGCATTTTCAAGAAACGGGGGGGTCTTCGTATTAGCAAAATCAAATAAAAATGTTATCAAATTTTATTGGTCGCGTACACATATTTAGCAGATGTTATCATGGGTGTAGCAAAATGCTTGTGCTCCTAGCTCCAACAATGCAGCAATACTTTACAATACTTTACAATACATGCAAATCCCCAAAATAAAAAGAAAGAAATTAAGAAATGCAGAAATATTAAAATGAGAAGTGTCGGAGCCCGAAATATAAATATATATGTATATAATGGTGTACAGCAGTAGTTATGTATGATGAACCTTGACTGTAAAACAGTATGTAAACATTACTAAAGTGACCAGTGTTCAATGACTATGTACATGGGGCAGCCGTCTCTAAGGTGCAGGGTTAAGTACCATGACAGTCACTAATGGCACTTTTCTACTGCTGGGCCGTGCAGTGAATATCAAGGTTCCTATTTAATTTCCATTTGCCCATGGCCTGCTTTATTCCTGTAACCAAGCAGGATATACAGCCTCGTTTGGTATCTGGTACTGACCTCAAACCAAGTAGGCTGGTGTGTGGGTTTACACATTTCTGTACTCAATGATTGGTCTCATGCAAAGATGTCCCAGTGTTGTAAATACTCATGTACGAGTCACTGACTCCATGTTTTAAAAGAGAAGGTGAAATCTGACCACGAACAGTACAGCTACACAAACTAATAACACTAAAGCCAAAAAACGAATAATGGAAGCAACAAATTGGTCAGTTGGAGATGTCTAAGCACTTTTGTGTGCCCAGACACCAACATCCAGAGGCAACTTCCACCAGGAATGAGAAGATCTTCAAAAAAATAGTCGTAAAAGATTCAATGCTGTGTTTGGCTACAGACCAGTGATGTCTAGTCTGGGGATGCTGGATTTGACATCACCGACAATGATATTTGAAGCCCTGATAACGCAGAGCAGCGATGATCAGAATGCTAATACATTGTTTTTAGCCAAATTACTATCTAGCTAGCTACCAATGTCTTTAGCGTAGCTAGCTGCAGTGTGTGAGAGTGAGCACTGTGCGAGACATGAACCAGGGTCCAAAACTTACCATATAAACATCCATGGAAGGCTTAGCAAATTTATTATTATAAATTTATTATAAATTATTATTATTTACAGTATATTGAATAAAAAAAGTATAAAATAATATCCAAACAGCGTTGAGCTAAACTGTAAGTGGTCATGGTGCATCAAAAAAAAGTATCAAAGGAAGCCAGTTTGGATATGGCTTCACACCTATCACAGGGCATCGAGAGCATACATCATTACAGACACAACTTGAATTGTTGCAGCTCGTTGTGTTGTTGTCCTTAGGTGGCTAGATAGCTAGCTAGTTAAAATTAGCCCTTTCCTAAATTAGCCGTGGATGGAGATTTTAACTTGTGGTTTTACTTAATTCACCGTACAGGCCAATGATTATAGCGGAGATTCTGATCTAACCATAAATTCAAACATTGTGCCCCTGGCCTGAGAGGATGGAAGTTCAATATGTAGCTAGATGTAGATAGCATTGGCATTTGTCAACAAGTAGGGTGAGTCAACATGTCTTTTCTACTTGCACGAATGCACGCACACGCACACACGCACACGCACACACACACACACACACACACAAATCAGAACCATTGAGCATAGGTGATTTGATGAAGTTGAAATGGTACTGGAATAGTGGAAGCAGCTCGACTTGTGTTAACTCTGTGTGGTTCTAAATCAACAGTTGTTTAATAGTCCGGAAATGTCGGAAACATTAACATGTTTGACCATGCTGTAGGTCATGTAACTTTTTGTTACATGCAATATGGACTTCACCGGACAGAGGTTGCTCTCCGTTTTTTTTATGAAACACTGTCCTCTTACTGTCTCTGCCTTCGGCCTATATATCACGTTCACAAGGCATTTGAATTATAGAGCAAACAACACAATTATCACAACACATAGCTTGTAATATGTCTTTTTGGGGGGGCTTGGCTTCCCCAGTGATTTTACCCATGAACCGCTACTGGATTTAATAAACAACAATCAAACATTGGTCAACAATAGAAGATACAATTGTTTAGTTGGCTATTCACAGGTAAAAAATTAAACTTATAAGAACAGACGTCTAACATAAGGGAGTATGTAATGTACTTTATTAATCCCCAAGGGTAAATTCATGTGATGAGCATACTGTAAGCAAGAAAGGGAAAGAACCACTGAGCTTATGGACCAGTGCCTGGTTTCCCAAAAGCATCTTAAGGCTAAGTTAATTTTAGAGCAATAGGACCCTAACAATGAACTTAGCCTTAAGATGCTTTTTTGGTAAACTGGGCCCAGGCTTTGTCTGTCATGCTAATAGTTCTCTTGTTGGTCCAGGCGCTTTGTTGTCCAGAGGGTGTCTGTGAGGGGAGGGAGAAAATCACAAAGAAAGAAAAAAGAGAAAATCTGTTATTAAACAAGGTGTTTATTTGACCTAATGGTAATGTTCTCTTTATTTTGCCTGCCTACACACCAGAGAGCACGAGCCTTCGTTTTAGCAAGAAATAGCAATCATGTGTAATCCACACTCACGTACCTAGTTGTTAAAGTGTTCCAAGAGTCCATCACGCACTGTGTTTGCATTAGCCCACATCGTCTCCAGAAGTGGCACTGCAGGCTGCTGAAATGCTCCATTCTCTGGGGCAGCATTCCACTCCCTTAAAAGAGCTGGAAAGTCTCTGCCGACATGCGGAAGTTATTGATCTAAATTGTGAAACACAGTGGTCCCACCACTCAGTTGACTGGCACCGGATCCAGACAGTGGGTGCTCGCCTGCGGCTCTGCAACATGATAGATCTTAAATACATATATTGCAGATTTGTATTATAAATTCATGATATTGTAATGTTCCTTAGAGAAATAGTACTTTCTCTGCCCACTCGAGTCAATGGGACACACATCAACTCACCATAGCATAGGTGGAGATAATATAGTTGATTGGGTTGATTAACTATCATCTGATTGGGTCAGGCAGTGGTTCTCATAAGAATGTTCAGCTAAAAAACTCTTGCAGTATTGAATGAGGACAGCTAGCTAGTACACCTGCAATAATGTGCAGTCCTGCAATATTACTTTTGCAGTATGTCATGTACGATGCAACGCTATGCGTAGGTATGTACAATGTATATCTATCGTCATCAAATATTGCGAGAACTTTCATTGTCTGTTTATATGCCCCATTTATTTATCATACGGTTCGGACTGGTACAGGGAGTACACTGTAAGAACGGCCCGTGTTTTGAATTCTGTCGCTGTACATTTCAAAAGTGCTGTAAAAATAGTTAAATTGGCAACGTCCTTTGTCACTTGCTCATTACTGTCTTAATTCGAAATTACAGATTACAGAAATTATCCACTTGTCTTCCCCTTATGCCATAATTTGTACATCTCAATTGTCAGTAGAAACTTCATTTGTTTAAGCAAATCTGCCATATCAGCTATGTTTTTTTAAAAGGCAGCAAATGAGGCTGGTTTAGCCGTGTTAAGGTGTTGGGACTCTGCTGTTGGTACTCTGCTGTTGGGGCAGCTTTATGTAGACCCTAACAGTTTGTGGGCACCGTTTGTCATCGTTATAGTGCAACTAATGTATTGTTTAATGTTGTGTTGTGTAGTGGCTTTGCTGGCATGCATTCCACATTTACACCATCAACATATGAATCACTACAAAATGTATTGTATGACCTCTTATACACTATATTGGGCCCAGCCTTTGGAACTTAGTTTTTTCTATATATGGCTATTATATTATGAGCACTACATCCTATGGATTTGGATATCGCCCATGAGCAAATTTCTGCAGCATTAGTAAAGATGTGATCAATACATGTTGATTATTTCATGGATGTGCTGTTTGTAAATGCCCTGGTAGGTTGACTGACAACCTGAACCAGGCTGCAGGCACTAGTTACACTTGAAGTTGTTTTTTGAGTGGGCCAGTCAATTTTTAAATCACCTAGAAAATATACTTCTCTGTTGATATCACATACATTATCAATCATTTCACACATATTATCCAGATACTGACTGTTAGCACTTGGTGGTCAATAGCAGCTTCCCACAATAATGGGTTTTAGGTGAGGCAGATGAACCTGTAGCCGTATTACTTAAACAGTATTTAACATTAGAGCTTTTAGTTCTGAATATAGACCGCAACACCGCCCCCGTTGGCATTTCTGTCTTTTCGGTAGATGTTATGTATTACTACCACTGTTTCATTAAAGGTATTATCTGACTGAGTTTCAGAGATAGTCAGAATATGAATGTCATCTGTTCCATTCAAGTTATTGACTTCATGGACCTTGTTTCTCACGCTGCATATGTTAAAATATGGGCTTTTTTTGCACTGTTCTGGGTTGCTTGATTGTTTTTAATGCTTTACTGGGAAGATTATCAGAAGTAGACTTGCTCATGTTATTTATATTGGAGCTAAAATTGCAGGGTGAGCTGCACAAGGTGGTCTTCCTACTAGGGCACACTGCCTCAGTGCTAAGAGTGTAACATAGGCTCAAGATTACTGCATACAATAGCTGTAGGATCAACAGAGGTACTCAGGGCAATTAGGTTACTTGCATTGTGTCTGCCAATGACCCTAGGATAATGTCCATTTGATGCTACATTATGATGACTCGTTGTCACAATGATAGGGATTAACTGAGCTGGTCTTGGGTCATTGTAAAGTCATTGTTTCAAAGCAGCCTTGAAATGTGTGGAGCCAAGATGATATGGATGGACTCCGACATTATGACGTAGCTATTTAGCAAAATAGATACATTGTACTATCACACACAGCATACGGCAAGAGTAATACCGTATTGCAGGACATCACCTTATTGCAAGCAACTGTAATTGCTGTCCTCATTCCAAATACGTTTTGAACAATTTACAAAGACAGAGAGCTACACAACAGCTAGCTATCTAAACAGATACATATACCTCTCTTTACTGTTATTTCAATGAATAAGCTGGTCTCTTCTTGCAGTCTCTCTGTGCCATCTTTGATGCACCTGTACTGTCTCTGCCTTCTAAATTGTAGCGGGGTGAACAGGCCATGGCTCGGGTGGCCAGGTCCTTGATGATCTTCTTGGCATTTCTGTGACAGGAGAGGCGCTGTGATGCCTTCTTCAATACACTGTCTGTGTGGATGGACCATTTTAGGTTGTCATTGATGTGCATGCCGAGGAACATGCAGCTTTTCACCCTCTCTACTGCGGCCCTGTCGATGTGCATGGGTGCGTACTCCCTCTGCTTTTTCCTGAAGTCCACAATCAGCTCCTTCATTTTGTTGCCATTGAGGGAGAGGTTATTTTCATTGTTGGTAATCAGGCCTACCACTGTTGTGTCATCTGCAAACGTCATGATTGAGTTGGAGACATACATGGCCATTCAGTAATGGGTGTCACGGCCGTCTTCCTGGAAGGAATAAGTGGACCAAAGCGCAGCGTGATGAGCGTACATTTCTGTTTATTAGGTAAATGTCGCCAACAAAACAAAGAAACGACTGTGAAGCTTAACTTAGGCTATGATGCCTTTAACAATATCAACTTCCCACAATGACAGAAAGGCAAAATGCTGCCTAAGTATGATTCCCAATCAGAGACAACGATAGACAGCTGTCCCTGATTGAGAACCATACCCGGCCAAAACATAGAATACAGAACATAGAATGCCCACCCAAATCAACCCTGACCAAACAGAGACATAAAAAGGCTCTCTAAGGTCGGGGGTGACCCCCCCCCCCCCCCTCCCGCAGAGGTGCGGATTCCGGCCACAAAACCTGAACCTATAGGGGAGGGTCTGGGTGGGCATCTATCCGCCTTGGCGGCTCTGGTGCAGGACGTAGACTCCGCTCCACCTCTGTCTCACCCCACTGTGGTGTCGCCTCTGGGGCGGGGACCCTCGCCACTGACCGGACTGGGGAACCTCTCTGCGGGCCCCAGATTGGGGACCCTCGTTTCAGGCCCCGGACTGGGGACCCTCGTTTCTGGCACCGGACTGGGGACCCTTGTTGCGGGCCCCGGACTGGGTACCCTCGTTGCGGGCCCCGGACTGGGGACCCTCGTTGCGGGCACTGGACTGGAGACCGTTGCTGGAGGTTCCGGACTGGAGGCCTTCGCTGGAGGCTCCGGACTGGAGACCGTCGCTGGAGGCTCCGGACTGGAGGCCGTCGTTGGAGGCTCCGGACTGGAGGCCGTCGTTGGAGGCTTTGTGCCATGACTCCTCATTGGAGGCTTCGTGCCATGGGTCATCACTGGAGGCTTCATGCCATGGATCATCACTGGAGGCTTCGTGCCATGGATCATCACTGGAGGCTTCTTGCCATGGATCATCCCTGGAGGCTTTGTGCCATGAATCATCACTGGAGGCTTCGTGCCATGGATCATCACTGGAGGCTTCTTGCCATGGATCATCACTGGAGGCTTCGTGCCATGGATCATCACTGGAGGCTTCGTTTCATGGATCATCACTGGAGGCTTCTTGCTATGGATCATCACTGGATGCCGGGTGCGTAGAGCTGGCACAGAATGCACCGGGCTGGAGAGACGCACTGGAGCCCTGGTGCGTAGAGCTGGCACAGGGCTTACCGGGCTTGGGAGGCGTACTGGAGGCCTAGTACGTAGAGATGATCACGCCCTGACATTAGAGAGGATCAGGTCGCGCAGAGCTGGCACAACCCATCCTGGCTGGATGCTCAGCCTAGCTCGGCAACTGCGGGGCGCTGGCATAGGACACACTGGGCTGTGGATACGTACCGGAGACACAGTACGTGTAACCGCAAAGCATGGTGCCTGAAGGGTCACATGCTCCTCAAAGCGCTTATCTTGCTCCAGACTCCAACCCCTCCAAACTCTTTCTTCCATCTCCACTGCCAACCACTCCTCGCTCAAACGATCCAAGAATTCCTCTTCGGTCTCGGACTCCTCAGCACCGACGCCCACGTCATCTGTTCCTCCCCCAAAATATTTTGGGGCTGCCTCTCAGGTTACCGTTGTGTCCTTTCCTCCTGACCACGCTGCTTGGTCAGTTTGTGGTGGGTAGTTCTGTCAAGACCGTCTTCCTGGAAGGAATAAGTGGACCAAAGCGCAGCGTCGTGAGCGTACATTTCTGTTTATTAGGTGAATGTCGCCAACAAAACAAAGAAACGACCATGAAGCTTAACTTAGGCTATGATGCCTCTAACAAAGTCAACTTCCCACAATGACAGAGGCTGCCTAAGTATGATTTCCAATCAGAGACAACGATAGACAGCTGTCCCTGATTGAGAACCATACCTGGCCAAAACATTGAAATACAAAAACATAGAAAACAGAACAAAGAATGCCCACCCAAATCACACCCTGACCAAACAGAGACATAAAAAGGCTCTCTAGCGTCCCACCTGGCCAACATCCAGTGAGATTGCAGAGCGCCAAATTCAAATACAGAAATACTCATTATAAAAATGCAGAAAAGATACAACTATTAAACATAGGTTTAAAGATTAACTTCTTGTGAATCCAACCACAGTGTCAGATTTAAAAAATGCTTTACAGCGAAAGCATACCTTACAATTATTTGAGAACGTATCCCAGCAGACAAATCCTTACAAACAGTAACCAGCCAAGTAGTCAGAAATAGAGATAAAATTATTCACATACCTTTGATGATCTTCATATGTTTGCACTCAGAAGTGTTTGCACTAATTTATTCAATAAATGTTCCTTTTGTTCGATAAAGTCTCTCTTTATATACGAAAACCTCCGTTTTGTTCACTCGTTTTCTTCAGTAATCCACAGACTCAAACGCAGACACAACAGGCAGACAAAAAAATCCAAATTGTATCCATAAAGGTCATAGAAACATGTCAAACTATTTTTATATTCAGTCCTCAACCAGACAATGACTTCGTCAATATAAAAGAGGCACTCTCTCTGGTCGGGCGCATGAAAAAGCTCTGTCCACTCATTCAGACTGCTCTTACTCACTCATTTTTTCAGAATACAAGCCTGAAACAATTTCCAAAGACTGTTGACATCCAGTGGAAGGCATAGGAATTGCAATTTGAGCCCTAAGTCAATGGATACTGTAATGGCATTGAATAGAAAAAAAAGAAATCTTACTTCCTGAATGGATTTTTTTCAGGTTTTCGCCTGCCAAATCAGTTCGGTTATACTCACAGACATTCTTGAAACTAGGGGGCACTATTTTTATTTTTGGAAAAATAACGTTCCCAAAGTAAACCGCCTTTTTCTCAGGACCAGATGCTAGAATATGCATATAATTGACAGCTTAGGATAGAAAACACTCTAAAGTTTCCAAAACTGTCAAAATATTGTCTGTGAGTATAACAGAACGGATATTGCAGGCGAAACCCTGAGGAAAATCCAATCAGGAAGTGCCTCTTATTTTGAAACCGTGTTCATTTCCTATGCACCCCTATTGGCCATTGAAAGGGATATCAACCAGATTCCTTTTTCTACGTATTCCCTAAGGCGTCTACAGCATTTTGACGTAGTTTCACGCCTTTATGTTAAAGAATGAGCGTAAACGACTACATTGCGTAAGTGGCCAGCTGAAGGCTCTCAGAGTGATTCTTGCGTAAAAGACAGAGGTGGTAATTTTTCCTCTCGCTCCTACTGAAAAGCCAATTGTCCCGGTTGATATATTATCGAATAGATATTTGAAAAACACCTTGAGGATTGATTATAAAAAACTTTGCCATGTTTCTGTCGATATTATGGATATCAATTTAAAAATTTTTTGCCGTTGTCGTGACCGCTATTTCTGTTGGATTTCTCAACATAACGTGACCAACAAACAGAGGTATTTTGGGTATAAAAATAATCTTTATGGAACAAAAGGAACATTTGTTGTCTAACTGGGAGTCTTGTCAGTGAAAACATCCGAAGATCATCAAAGGTAAACGGTTAATTTGATTGCTTTTCTGATTTTCGTGACCAAGCTTCCTGCTGCTAGCTGGACATAATGCTATGCTAGGCTATCGATACATTTACACAAACGCTTGTCTTGCTCTGGCTGTAAAGCATAATTTCAAAATCTGAGATGACAGGGTGATTAACAAAAGCTAAGCTGTGTTTCACTATATTTCACTTGTGATTTCATGAATATGAATATTTTCTAGTAATATTTTTTGACCGTTGGCCTATGCTAATTAGTGTAGTTGATGACAATTCTCCCGGATCCGGGATCGGTAGTTTCAAACAGTTTTGGAAACTTTAGAGTGTTTTCTTTCCAAATCTACTAATTAAATGCATATCTGAGTAGATGGAAGTTTAATTTGGGCATGCTTTTCATCCAAAATTCCAAATGCTGCCCCCTACCCTAGAGAAGTTAATATCTGTGACTGTCTGGAGTCCCTGCCACATACGTCTCATGTCTGAAACGTTGAATTGTGGCTCCACTTTGTCTCTGTACTGATATGTTTGCCTGTTTGATTGCCTTTCCAGGGCATAGCTGGACTGTACTTGTCCATGTTCCCAGTCACCTTGCTGAGGTTAAATGCAGTGGTTCGCTTCCACGTTTTTTGGTTTGACTAAGTTCTAATCATCATAGTGGGAACAACATCCTCTGTGCACTTTTCTGATGAACTCAGTCACAGAGTCAGTATATATGTCAATGTTATTCTCAGAGGTATCCCAGAACATATCCCAGTCCACGTCATCAAAACAATCTTGAAGTATAGATTTTGATTGATCAGGCCAACGTTGAACAGTCCTTACCACGGGTACTACCTGTTTAAATTTCTGCCTATAGGAAGGGAGGAGCAGATGGGAGGCATAATCTGATTTGCTGAAGGGAGGGTGGGCCGTCTCGGAAGGGAGGGTAGCAATTGTCAAGAATTCTTGATGAGCGAGTAGTAAAGACGATGTGTTGATAAAACTTTCTCCTTCCAGCTGTGCGATGTACAAAAAAACCCTGGCTGTATGGACAGGGACAGTATATCTGGAGAAGAGCGATGATTCTGTGAAACAGAGTTTGTTATAGTCCCCGATGTTTCACTGGAAGGAGATCCTCGCCCTCTGTTCGTCAACTTTATTGTCCAGGGACTGAACATTACAAGTAATATACTCGGAAGCGGTGCATGGTATGCACAACTCCTAAGTCAGACTAAAAGCCCATGCCGTCGGCTCTGTGTTGGAGCAACCCCTGCAATACTTCTAGGGCTTTGAGATGTCTCTATTATGACATTGTGTTATCTGTAAATATTAACATAACATAACATTGGAAGAGTTACAATCCAAAACGCTATATATCCAGTTTCATAAATGTTTGTAAATTATTGTGCCTTTATTATTTATTGTGCCTTTATTATTTATTATTGTGCCTTTTTTATAGCCTTTATTGTGTAGCCCTTTACTAAAGTCAAATTATCTAGTGGCTTCATGGGTGCAATATTATTAATATTTTTCATAATTTTATAATGAATAAATATGGTGTTTCTATGTCAAATGGTTTTGTTATTTTTCTGAATTCTGTGATGTATATCAAGAAAACGTTAAATCTATGAATAAAAAATCTGAGAACACACATGAAGATACCCATAAGCAATCATTTCCGATGAAATAACACACATGAAAAATTGGTGGATATAACATTTTGGAAATAAACTCTTCATAAATTGATCTTATCGAGAAAATCACAGAACTGCTCCTGTTCATCAAGTGCACTGAAATTGCAATTTACCATAACGTCATAACACTGATGATGATAGCCATCATTGTTATGTCTTGTGGGGTATGTTTGTGTGTTCAGAAAACCATTTTTACATTTTCCAAATATTTATTGAGTTACAATAACACCCTGCATACTTGCGTTTATTTTCAAGCTGTATTCAAACCTCATATCTCATTTTAAGATCTGATAATCACAACAAACTTTTTCTATGCTAGAGTACACAGTGTAACTTTCATTATTACTCTAAGTGGGAATCCAAACATCCCTGACAAGGCTGGGCTGTTTAAACAAATGTACAGTGACACTCATCACAGATAAAAGGCCAAAGAGATGAGGCTGTGTACACATGCGTAATACCTGTTATTCTGTCACATGAAAGGGGCATGTATCTGCGGAATGTGGATCCTGATCAAAACAAGTTCTTAACAAAACATTTTTTCAGGAAGGTGTCATCATACTGTTGGGTGCTGGCAACCGTTTGCCCTATAGAGAGGCACAATGCACACTATTCATCTTTGTGAAGTAATTGCAGTGACTATCTGAGAGATTGAGCAACGGTGGAAATCTCCCTATCGCTGGGAAATTGGTAATAAAAATGGTACACGCCATACTATACAATGCTTTGTGTGTTTGAGCAACTCATTTGAAAACATTTGGTTGCTACTGATTCAAATTCTGGATGACGTATAAAAACTACTATGGAGTCTTTCAAACGGTGAGGAAGTTGGCTTGTGTGTCGTAGACTGACCTCACCTGGTGAGTCAGTGTTGTTGATTGCTCTTGTTCCCCAAAGGCCATGATGGGACCTACACTTTCCCCAAAAAGTCAATACATTGCTAATATACTAGTAATAACTAATTCCTAGTAGTATTGACATATTTGCTCAAATGGATTTATGGTTTATTTGAGTTATGTTACAGTGATGCATCATGTTGACTAATGTATTGCTGTGGCAAATCTGAGTCAATTGGTTCATTGAACCCTACAGAAGATAATATATTTCTCATCATATGTATTTCTTCCCAATCTGTTTGTCTTTGTCACAGTGATGTCTGCAATGCTCCTCATGTGGTGGCCAGAAGGCACGGCATCGCTCTGTCCTACCCCAAGAACGCTGCTCTGACGCTGGGCTGGCTCTCCTATATTCTTAGAAAAACCCCAAAGGGGTTCTACCTGGAACCAAAAATGATTCTTCAAAGGGTTCTCCTATGGGGACAGCCAAATAACCTTTATAGGTTCTAAGAGTGTAGGGGGACCCTGGGTGTCTGGTTTGGTCCAGGCTGGTGTTCCATCTATCTGTGGCCGACAAGTCCTCTGTGGTCTCAGGTCTGGCCTACTCTGATGATGTCATACTAAAGGATATTTATCACCACATGCAGTACTTGGAAATAGAGGGAATTGTGAATATTCTAGTGATTTATGGACCCTTTTCTGTCAAATAATTGGATTGCATTGAGGTCTGAAGTTAGAATAAGGAGCAGGCATGTCTTGAAAAGAAACTACAAGTCATACAATATAATTTGAACAAAACATTTCCTATGAACACATTTGCATTGCACTTGATCCTTCTTTTATATCTTTCTAATTCATGTCAGCAAGTGAAGTCAGCCTGTCTACTTAAAGTGCTATCTTGGCAAGTGTCCAGTTTTGAATGTCTCATGCACCTGCGTTCTTCAAGTGGATTCCCTCGGTCAACTCTTTCTTCCTGATGTGCCCGATATTCCAGCTCGGCCACAGCTCGGTCCCATTCACTGTAAACAAACAATCTGCCCATTGTTAATACAAATAATAAGCCAAAATTCCCAATATTCCCTCTGTGCCAGACAAACACAGTAAACAGATGAACCAGGGGGGCAACATTACAGCCGGGAATATAAATGCCGATTCTACATTATTCCTGATCCAGAACCTCTTCTGTTAGCAGCCAAAAAGCTTGCCTGAATTCTGCTCTATAAAGTGTCCCCGAGCCACAACCACTTTGGGCAAAGCCGTTTCACACGTACACTGAGTGTACCGAACATTAGGAACACCTTCCTAATATTGAGTTGCACCCCCCCCCCCCCTTTTAGCCGCAGAACAGCCTCAATTCGTCGGGGTATGGACTCTACAAGGTGTCGAAAGCGTTCCACAGGGATGCTGGCCTATGTAGACTCCAATGCTTCCCACAGTTGTGTCAAGTTGGCTGGATGTCTTTGGGTGGTGGACCATTCTTGATACACACAAATAACTGTTGAGCGTGAAAAACCCAGCACCTACTACCATATCCCATTCAAAGGTACTTAAATATTTTGTCTTGCCCATTCACCATCTGAATGGCACACAATCTACAATATATGTCTCAATTGTCTCAAGGCTTAAAAATCCTCCCCTTAATCTAAACTGATTAAAGTGGATTTAACAATAATAATTGACATCAATAAGGGATCATAGCATTCACCTGGATTCACCTGGTCAGTCTGTCATGGAAAGAGCAGGTGTTTTTAATGTTTTGTATACTCATTGTATAAATTACTCAATATTAATAAAGTAAAATGAGTAGAATCCCCCCTTTCTCTGATACTTATTGTAATACATATTGCAATATAATCTTGCTTTCCTGTATTATATTTATGCTAAAATGTTCTTCTACTGAGCCATTTACTTTATGTTAGTATTCTTATCTTATATTATTTCTTATTATTGTTGCATTGTTGAAAAGGAACCAGCAGTTAACCATTTCATTAGACGGTGTATACCATGTGTATCCTGTACTACATATGAGTAAAAAACTTGAAACTTGAGATAAGAATAATTGCAAATGGAGCTACGGAGGAAAATCCTACACTGACAGAGTAAAGACAAATTGCTCAGTAAAAATGAAAGCTACGCTGTTATATACTGTTCCAATTGAGTAGACTTTTGGAGTGGCAATGTTTAGAACAGCTGACTCAATGGCACCATATAGTTAATATCCATCCATGACACAGACACATTTGTGGAACGACAGAAGAAGTGTGAATAGTCAATAATGCAATGCGTGTGTAGACATTTCTGGTGCCCATAGCTAATTCAGTATGCTCACAGGAGACATAGAGAACTACCCCTTAAACGGGAAATAGGTGTCTATGGACTTTCTGTTTGATAACAGAGTTTTGGAAATGAAACTATAAAACCCCTTCGAACAACAGGAGATTAGTCTGTCTACATGACCACATCCCCTCTCGCTCCCCTTCTCCATATTGCTCTTCCCTCCCTCCTTCTCTCTCACACTTTTTCTCTCTCTTACTTCCTGTAGTATAATTTAACAAAAGTAATTTGAGAACCGAGCTACCAAATTATTACTAACACGTTGACTATCTAACTCCCAGAAATTATACTCTCAACCACTGCTAAGCGCCTTTATCGACATGGGTATAAGGCCTGTCCTTCTTTCGGCAAATCCAACCATGACTCAATCTTGCTTTACCCCACCTATAAACACAAACTCAAGAGGGAAGTTCCGGTGGTCAGGTCTGTACAGCATTAGTCCGACCAATCACTGGGACTGGAATATGTTCCAGGTCGCCTCTGGAGATTGCTTCAATTAAAACGCTGACTCAGTAACCGTTGTGTGTGTGGGTGGGTGGGGGGGGGGGGGGGGGGGTGCATAGATGATGTGATGGGGGGGGGGGGGGGGGGGATGCATAGATGATGTGATACCGATAATGTCTTTCAAAATGTTCCTGAATCAAAAACCGTGGATTGAAGGCAGCCTTGTAGGAAAACTGAAAGAGAGAGAGATGCTGCTTATAAACAGGCCAGGGTGACAGGGGACAAATGTTTGGTTAAACAGTACAAATAGGACAAACGCAGATCGATCAAGATGACGTATGTGGCAGGGACTCTTAATGATCAAGGATTACAAAAAAGAAAGCCAGCCACATTGCGGTCACCAACGACACCCTTTTCTCACGATTCAAGCACAATGACCCTGAGCTGCCGAGGAGAGCCCACGAAGACAACATGAGCTATACACTCAAGGTCTCAACTAAGGACTTATGCAAGTCATTCAAGCGTGTTAACCCTCAGAGCATGTGCAGCTGGCTGTTGTGTTCGCTGACATTTTCAATCTCTTATTAGCTCAGGCTACGATACCCACCCACTTCAAGATGTCAACTATCATCCCCGTGCCCAAGAAAAGAAAAGAAAAGTAACTGAACTGAATGACTACCAACCAGTAGCACTCACTTCCGTCATCATGAATTGCTTTGAGAGTCAAAGACCATATCATCTCCTCTCTCCCTGACATACTTAACCCTCTCCAATTCACCTACCGCTTGACAGATCCATGGCATGTGCTTTCGCCATTGCACTGCAAACTGCTCTTACCCACTTGGACGAAAGGATGCATATGTGAGGATGCTGTTCATTGTCTACAACTCGGCCTTCAATACCATAGTGCCCTATACACTCATTATAATGCTCATGGGTCTGGGTCTGAACTCATCCGTGTGCAATTGGGTCCTGGACTTCCTGACAGGCCACACCCAGGTGGGGAAGGTAGGCAACATTACCTCCTTGACACGGATTCTCAATACAGGATTCCCACAATGGTGCGTCCACTGTCACCTTCTATATTCCCTGTATACCAACGCCTGCGTGGCCTCACAGTTCCAACTGCATCATCAAGTTTTCTGACAACACAACAACAACAAGATAGCCTACAGGGAAGAGGTAGGCATTCTGATGGCATGGTGCCAGGTAAACAACCTCTCCCTCAAAGTTTGCAAAACAAATGAGCTGATTGTGGAATTCAAGAGGAACCAGGCTGGACATGCCACAGTCCTCATCAATTGGGCCGCTGTTGAGACAGTCAATAACTTCAAATTCTTTTGCGTACACATCTCACGGAAGCTGAAATGTCCTAACCACACTGACACAGTGGTGAAGAAGGCATGACAGTGACTCTTCAACCTCAGGATGCTGGTGAAATTTGGCCTTTCCCCTCCTGTTCTACAGGAGTACGATCGATATCATACTGTCGGGCTGCAACACAGCCTGGTATGGCAACTTCAACGAAATGGACTGCAAGACAATTCAGAGGGTGATGCGTGCTGCCGTACGCACCATTAGGTGCACACTGCCTGCCCTAAAGGACACCTACAACACCAGGTGTCGCAGGAAGGTCAAGAAGATCATCAGGGACCCCAGCCACCCAAGCCATGCCCTGTTCTCCCCACTGCAATCACTAAGTACAGAAGCAGTATGGCAAAAACTGGAACACTGCCCAATATTTTCTACCCTCAGACCATCAGGCTGCTGAATAGCCACCACCAGTCAGCTACCTGCTCCCTCTCACTACTCCCGCTAAACCATCAAGCTCTATGACGAAACTGGCTCTCATGAGGACCGCTATAGGAAAGGAAGACCCAGAGTTACCTCTGCTGCAGATGATAAGTTCATTACAGTTACCAGCTTAAGAAATCTGTAATTAACTGCACCTTAAATCACTGCCCAAATAAATGCTTCACAAAGTTCAAGTAACAGACACATTTCAACATCAACTGCTCAGAGGAGACTGCTTAAATCAGGCCTCCATGCTCCAATTGCTGCAAATAAACAACTTCTAAAGGACACCAATAAGAAGAAGAGACTTGCTTGGGCCAAGACAAATGAGCAATGAACATTAGTCCAATGGAAATCTGACATTTGGTCAGAGTTTTGGTTCTAACCGCCATGTCTTTGTGAGAAGCAGAGTAGGTGAATGGAAGATCTCCGAATGTGTGGTTCCCATCATGAAGCATGGAGGAGGAGATGGTGTGGGGGTGCTTTGCTGGTGACACTGTCTGTGAGTTATTTACAATTCAAGGCACACTTAAGCAGCATTGCTAGCACAGCATTCTGCAGTGATACACCATCCCATCTGGTTTGCGCTTAATGGGACTATTGTTTGTTTTTCAACAGAACAATGACCCAAAACACACCTCCAGACTGTGTAATGGCTATTTGATAAAGAAGGAGAGTGATAGAGTGCTGCATCAGATGACCTGTCCTCCACAATCACTCAACCTAAACCCAATTGAGATGTTTTGGGATGAGTTGGACCGTAGAGTGAAGGAAAAGCAGCCACCAAGTGCTCAGCATATGTGGGAACGCCTTCAAGACTGTTGGAAAAGCATTCCACTACCTTATGAAGCTGGTCGAGAGAATGCCAAGAGTGTGCAAAACCGTCTTCAAGGCAGTGTGGCTACTTTGAAGAATCTCAAATCTCAAATATATTTGATATGTTTCACAATTTTGGCTACTACGGGATGCCATATGTGTTATTTTAAAGTTTTGATGTCTTCTCTATTATTCTACAATGTGGAAAATAGTAAAAAATAAAGAAAAACCTTTGAATAAGTAGGTGTGTCCAAACAGTTGACTGGTACTGTATATGAAAAACTTTCATGTGATTGTTTGTCACATGTTACAGTGAAATTCGAATTAGCAGTTTCACATGTAATAAAACTCCACATTTACTCCATTGTTTGTAGACAAAATACAGGTAAACAAACACTGTATAGGCTAGAAACATGTTTAAAACTATAACTTTAAAATCGTGGATGGTCAGGTCTTGCATCCATAGCGTAGTCTATGTTAATGTTTCAATTATGGATTGCCACTTTAACACCTTAATGAGTAATAGTGTTGTTATATGATGCAATCCAATTGTAATAGTGTTATTATATTATGCAATCCTATAGAAGTAGTGTTATTATATTATGCAATCCTATAGTGAGTGAGTTACTTTTGTGCCATTACTATCAGGCAAAACGTCTGAAGTCGAGAACAACATTCTTAGTATAGCAAACAAAATATAATGATTTTGAAAGCAAAACACAAACCCAAACTATTGATGGCAAAACAAAATATTGCAAGGGAATAATTGTTTAAATACGAAAGCAAACTAATTGTTAATGAATGCAACAAAAAAATATTTTTTATGAAAAATATTTATGATACATTTCTGATAACGCAATTAAATAAAATTCTTTAGCCTTTGCTGCCTTTTTTCGAGTTGCACGTTTTGGCACATTAATTTCAGCAACATAGCACCCTGCATCCCACTGCTGGTTTGCCTCTGAAGTTAAGCAGGGTTGTTTCTACTTAGTCCCTGATGTGACTGGATGTGTGAGAAACATGTAGAACCTCACACACACATGTCCCAAAAACAATTGTCACATGTGGGTCTCTCTCACCCCCTGCCCTCTCCTAGCACATAGGACAATCCCGCCTCTCTCTCCCTCATGCTGATCCCCATGCCTCTACCCCTTCACATTACTTCCTCTGTCTCTTGCTCACTCCCCTTTCCAGGAAAACATGGACACTCCTCACCCTGCCTAGGGTCAGCACAGTGGCATCAAAAGAGCAGAGCCCCAGAGCAGCCTCCTCAGCTCAGAGGGGAAGCATCCTATTAGACAATGGCACAGTAATGGCATCTGAGGGTCCCCATTGTCCCATTAACAGTCATTAGGGCTTAATGGGAAATGCTTGCCCCCCCATCCCTACATCCCCCCTCCAAACCGCCACTCACCTAACCCTTTGATTCTCTCCTCCTTCCTCCCTCCATCCCTCCAACCCTCCTTCCTCTTAATGCCCCTGTTTGTTTTGCCATCAAAAGACAGTCTTTAAGTCCTACAAAAGAGGGGGTTGGAGCGCAATCTCATATGCGTGAGAGGACTTTACAAAGTTGGAGTCTGGTAGAATAGAATAAAAAGGGAGACGGTGGACCTCCGGTGCTTTGATCTCAGTGAGGGGTAAATGGACTGGATTGTCTTGTACCCTGCTGGTGGGCTAAACTGAGACAGAGTGAGTTGCAGGGGTTTAAATCAAAGGTTGGGTTATCTTCACTGGGTCATCTCCATCACATTAGGATGTTGTCTAAATGTTGATTCATTCACATCAACATCTGAGGGTACTTGAGGTGCCAAAAATAACACTCAACAGACCGTCAACACCCCTAAAGGAAGGCAATGGTCAAGTTCACCTCTATATGCAGACAATATATTCTGATACTCGTCAGTTTTTTCCCCTGTCTCTTTCCTTGGTGAACACGGACCTTAAAGGACTATGTCCGTAATATAAAACATCAGCATTTTATTTCTCCCAGGACCATACTCACTCACAGTCCTTACTAGTTGAATCATACTCATAACTGAGGCCCTACAGTTTGACAGACTACATAATCCACATGCCCTGACCAAGAGAATCTACCTGACAAAGAGAAAATACAGGCCTACAGAATTATCTGGTCAAATCCATATATTTATATTTTAGTCATTTAGTAGACACTTTTATTCTACTGGTCCCCTGTGGAAATCAAACCCAAAACCCTGGGTTTGAGCATCTTTCTCTACCAAATCAGCCACATGGGACCATATAGCCAGTACAAACTCAGGGCCCTACTCATAACCAAACCCCAATTGCTTGCGTGCTTTGTGGGGTCGTGTTAAGGTTCAGTCTCTGTGTTCCTCCATTGTGGGTGGGAAACATCACATTACTGTCACCCTCACAGCTGACATGAAGAATGGGACATAATTCACTCTAACTCAGCCCTGGACTGTCAACTTGGTCTGAATAAAATGTATTATTTCTGATCACGCTTGACACACTCTCCTTATGTGATTGACAGTGGTGATGGGACTGGTTTGCCCCATTTGTGGATGGTGAAAGTATTTGTGAAGTTGTCATGCTCTTAGGTAGCCACCCAAGTAGCCAATTGATAACATATTTTAGATAATTTGTTGATATAATCAAAATGTCCTTACATGTCAATTGCTGTCCCAGAGATGTCTTAATTCCCCAGTAACCCCAAACTATTCCCTTGGCTCGAACTACACAGTCACATCAACTCTTAGCCAAGCACCAAATCCTCCAGAATCCTTGGGGATATTTTTGGACCTATTCTGAAAGACATGGTGATCAAGCAATATTAATATTAAAATACTGACTACTTTTGTTGCTATCAGCAAATTCCTCAATGTATGCATTTGACCATCACATTACACTGCACAAATCTGAATTTAAGAGCTCTTCCATTTTTGGCACCTTAAAAAAAACGGACAATCCCAAAACAACACTGGCAGCCTCACAACAATGTTACATCTAATTTAAACTGTGTTTTGGGCATTCTGACAACAATAAACATCTGTTTAGAGGAGGATGGTCAGCACACTTCAAAACTAAACCACTCCACTGTCTCCCTCACAAACAATCACACAACATAGTGATAGCAGGGGTTCTGAACAAATACTACATTTTTGTGAAGTGCACAATCTCCAACATGCCATTCAGTTCTGTCCCACTGGTCTACTAATTACAGTTGCTTGCGAAAGTATTCACCCCCCTTGGCATTATTCCTATTTTGTTGCCTTACAGCCTGGAATTAAAATATATTTTTTGGGGGGGTTTATACATAACAAAACCCCATAGATATACAAAAACCCTAGACAAGACAAAAGCACAAATACCACCCTAGTTACACCCTTACCTAACCAAAATAATAAAGAAAACAAAATCAAATCAAATCAAATCAAATTGTATTTGTCACATACACATGGTTAGCAGATGTTAATGCGAGTGTAGCGAAATGCTTGTGCTTCTAGTTCCGACAATGCAGTAATAACCAACAAGTAATCTAACTAACAATTCCAAAACCACTGTCTTGTACACAGTGTAAGGGGATAAAGAATATGTACATAAGGATATATGAATGAGTGATGGTACAGAGCAGCATAGGCAAGATACAGTAGATGGTATCGAGATAGATCAGATAACTAAGGTCAGGGTGTGACAGGGGTTGCAGACTCTGGGGCCATTCATAACAGGTGTATATATACTGAGATCATGTGACACTTAGATTGCACACAGGTGGAATTTATTAAACTAATTATGTGACTTCTGAAGGTAATTTAGGGATCTTATATAGGGGCTTCATAGCAAAGGGGGTGAATACATATGCACGCACCACTTTTCCGTTTAGATTTTTTTTTAAATTATTTTAAACAAGTAATTTTTATTTTCACTTCACCAATTTGGACTATTTTGTATATGTCCATTACATGAAATCCAGATAAAAATCCATTTAAATTACAGGTTGTAATGCAACAAATTAGGAAAAAGTCCAAGGGGGATGAAAACTTTTGCATTTCACTGTATGCAACTGCTATCACATATCTATAGTCAAGTTATCTACTACCCTAATTTAAATAAAATAAAATAACATTTTATTTGTCACATGCGCCGAACACAACAGGTGTAGGTACCTTATATTGAAATGCTTACCTACAAGCGTTTAACCAACAATGCAGTTTATCAGAAAATACCCCCCCAAAAAAGAAATGTAAGAGATAAGAATAACAAATAATTAAAGAGCAGCAGTAAATATCAAAAACGGGGCTATATACAAGAGGCAAAGGTGTCTAGGTAAATGAGGAAATATGTATATGTAGGGAAGTTATTAAAGTGACTATGCATAGATAATAACAGAGAGTAGCAGCAGCATTCTGGGGGGTGGGGGCAATGCAAATGGTCTGGGTAGCCATTAGATTAGCTGTTCAGGAGTCTTATGGCTTGGGGGTAAAAGCTATTCAGGAGCCTCTTGGACCTAGACTTGGACCTCTATTACTGCTTGCTGAGAGAACTGTCTAGGATTAGGGTTGCTGGAGTCTTTGACCATTTTTAGGGCCTTCCTCTGGCACCGCCTGGTATAGAGGTCCTGGATGGCGGGAAGCTTGGCCCCGGTGATGTACTAGGCCATACGCACTACCCTCTGTCGTGCCTTGCGGTCGGAGGCCGAGCTGTTGCCATACCAGGCAGTGATGCAACCCATCAGGATGCTCTCTATGTTGCAGCTGTAAAAATATTTTGAGGATCTGAGGAACACGCCAAATCTTTTCAATCTCCTGAGAGGTTTTGTTAAGCCCTCTTCCTGACAGTCTTGGTGTGCTTGGAACATGTTAGTTTGTTGGTGATGTGGATGCCAAGGAACTTGAAGCTCTTGACCGGCTCCACTACAACCCCGTCGATGAGAATGGGGGCGTGCTGGGTCCTCCTTTTCCTGTAGTCCACAATCATCTCCTTTGTCTTTATCACGTTGAGGGAGAGGTTGTCGTCCTTGCACCACACGGTCAGGTCTCTGAACTCCTTCCTATAGGCTCATTGTTGTCGGCCTCCCACTGTTGTGTCATCAGCAAACTTAATGATGTTGTTGGAGTCGTGTCTGGCCAAGCAGTCATGAGTGAACAGGGAGTACAGGAGGGGACTGAGCACACACCCCTGAGGGGCCCCCGTTTTGAGGATCAGCGTGTCGGATGTTTTGTTACCTACCCTTACCACCTGGGGGCGGCCCATCAGGAAGTCCAGGATCCAGTTGCAGAGGGAGGTGTATAGTCCCAGGGTCTTTAGATTAGTGATGAGCTTTGAGGACACTATGGTGTTGAATGCTGAGCTGTAGTCAATCAATAGCATTCTCACATAAGTGTTCCTTTTGTCCAGATGTCAAAGGGCAGTGTGGAGTGCAATAGAGATTGCATCATCTGTGGATCTGTTGGTGCGGTATGCAAATTGGAGTGGGTCTAGGGTTTCTGGGATAATGGTGTTGATATGAGCCATGACCAGCCTTTCAAAACATGTCATTGCTACAGACGTGAGTGCTACGGGTCGGTAGTCATTTAGGTAGGTTACCTTAGTGTTCTTGGGCACAGGGACCATGGTGGACCACCTTGGAACATGTTGGTATTACAGACTCAGACAGGGACAGGTTAGAAATGTCAGTGAAGACACTTGCCATTTGGTAAGCACATGCTTGGAGTACACATCCTGGTAATTAATCTGGCCCTGCAGCCTTGTGAATGTTGACCTGTTTAAATCTTACTTACATCAACTTCGGAGAGCTTGATCACGCAATCGTCCGGAACAGCTGATGTTCTCATGCATGTTTCAGTGTTACTTGCCTTGAAGCAAGCATAGAAGTTATTTAGCTCATCTGTTAGGCTCGTGTCACTGGGCAGCTCTCGGCTGTGCTTCCCTTTGTAGTCTGTAATGTTTTACAAGCCCTGCCACAACCGACGAGCCTTGGAGCCGGTGTAGTACGATTCGATCTTAGTCCTGTATTGACTCTTTGCCTGTTTGATGGTTCGTTGGAGGGCATAGCATGATTTCCTATAAGCTTCCGTGTTAGACTCCCGCTCATTGAAAGCGGCAGCTCTACCCTTCAGCTCAGTGCGAAGCCATGGCTTCTGTTTTTGGGTATGTACGTATTGTCACTGTGGGGGACGACGTCCTCGATGCACTTATTGATAATCCAGTGACTGATGTGGTTTACTCCTCAATGCCATCAGAAGAATCCCGGAACATATTTCAGTCTGTGCTAGCAAAGCAGTCCTGTAGTTTAGAATCTGCTTCATCTTTTTTTTTTACGACTGAGTAACTGGTGCTTCCCGCTTTAATTTTGGCTTGCAAGCAGGAATCAGGAGGATAGAATTATGGTCAGATTTGCTAAATGGAGTGCAAGGGAGAGCTTTGTACGCGTCTCTGTGTATGGAGTAAAGGGGGTCTAGAATGTTTCCCCTTTGCACATTTGACATGCTGATAGAAATGAGGTAAAACTGACTTATGTTCCTTGCATTAATATCCCCGGTCACTAGGAGTGTTGCCTCTGGGTGAGCGTTTTCTTGTTTGCTTATGGCGGTATACAGCTCATTGAGCTCGGTTTTAGTGCCAGCATCAGTCTGTGGGGGTATGTAGACCGCTATGAAAAATACAGATGAAAACTCTCTATGTAGATAGTGTGGTCTACAGCTTATCATGAGATAGTCTACCTCAGGCAAGGAAAACCTTGAGACTTCCTTAGATATCGTGCACCAGCTGTTGTTTACATACAGTATATGCATAGACCCCCGCCCCGTGTCTTACCAGAGGCTGCTGTTCTGTCCTGCCGATGGAGTGTATAACCCGCCAGCTGTATGTTCTTAATGTTGTCGTTCAGCCACGACTCCGTTTTTAATGTCCCGTTGGTAGGATATACGTGCTTTCAGTTCAACCCATTTATTTTCCAGCAATTAAACATTAGCTAGCAGGACAGAGGGCAAGGGCAGATTAGCCACTTGTCAACTGATCCTCACAAGCGACCCTGATCTTTTGCCTCGAAATCTCTGTTTCCTTCTCCAGCGAATCAAGGAGATCTGGACATGGTCAGGTGTCCCTCCCATTCGACTCATTGAAGATGAATTCTTTGTCCAGTTTGAGGTGAGCAATCTCAGGTCGGGTGTCCAGAAGCTCTTTTCAGTCATAAGAGACGGTAGCAGCAACATTATGTACAAAACAAGTTCAGAACAATGCAAAAAAAAAAAAAAAAAATAGCATGGTTGGATAAGAGCCGATAAGACAGCAGCCATCCCCTCCGACGTCATCACATCACCATTCCTCTTAGATAAATATATGATCACTCAAAGAAAAAGCAACGCTAGGACTGCAGGGAGTGATCCTAAGCAGCTGATTCGGAGCCTTGATTAGCAAGGAGCTAACTAGAACTCTTGTGCATAATGTTTTAATTCAACATGGCGCCCCCCTCTCTCTGTCCCATCAAAAATATTGTCTTTAGTTAAACTTTTGTTCTTGTCCGTTGACACGCCCTGACCTTAGAGATCCTTTTTATTTCTCTATTTGGGTGGGCACTCTAGTTTGTCTGTTTCTTTGTTGGCCGGGTATGGTTCCCAATCAGAGGCATCTGTCTATCGTTGTCTCTGATTGGGAATCATACGTAGGCAGTCTTTTTCCCACCTGTGTTTGTGGGTAATTATGTATTTTCTGTGAGTGTTTGTGTACGCCACGGTTGCGTCATGTTCGGATTCTGTTTACCTGTTTTTGTGAAGGTTTCACTTCATTTAAAGATGTGGAATTACATGCACGCTGCGCCTTGGCTCATTTACGACAGGGAGTTCGAAGACAGTGAACGTGACAGAATTACCCACCACAAAAAGACCAAGCAGCGTGCGCCAACTTGGAAGATGAGCTAGACCGGGGAGGATATTATGGCAGGGGACAAGACCGTGTCATGGAAGCCCGAGAAGCAGCTCCCAAAGTTTTTGGGAGGGGCACACGGGGAGATTGGCGGAGTCAGGGTTTAGACCTGAGCCAACTTCCCGTGCTTACCGTGGGGAGCATGTGACCAGTCAGGCACCGTGTTAGGCGGTGATGCGCACTGTGTCTCCAGTGAGCATTCATAGGCTGGTGCGCTCTGTGCCAGCGCCCCTCTTTTCCCGGGCGGAAGTGGGCATCCAGCCAGGATGGGTTGTGCCAGCTCTATGCTCGAGACCTCCAGTGCGCCTCCACAGCCAAATGTATCTGGTGCCTGCTCCACGCACCAGGCTTCCAGTGCATCTCCCCAGTATGGTGAGACCTGTTCCGGTTCCACGTACCAGATCTCCAGTATGTCTCCCCAGCCTGGTAAGCCCTGTGGTAGCTCCACGCACCAGGCTTCCAGTATGACTTCTCAGTCCGGTGAGACCTGTTCCGGCTCCACATATGAGGCCTCCAGTGATGATCCATGGCCCGGAGCCTGTAGTGATGATCCATGGCACGAAGCCTCCAGTGATGATCCATGGCCCGAAGCCTCCTGTGATTATCCATGGCACGAAGCCTCCAGTGGTGATCCATGGCCCGGAGCCTGTAGTGATTATCCATGGCACGAAGCCTCCAGTGATAATCCATGGCCCGGAGCCTGTAGTGATGATCCATGGCACGAAGCCTCCAGTGATAATCCATGGCCGGAAGCCTCCAGTGATAATACAGGGCACGGAGCCTCCAGTGACGAACCCCAGTCCGGAGCCTCCAGTGACGGTCCCCAGTCCGGAGCCTCCAGCGACGGTCCCCAGTCCGGAGCCTCCAGAGACGGTCTCCAGTCCAGAGCCTCCAACGACGGTCTCCAGTCCAGAGCCTCCAATGACGGTCCCTAGTCCGGAGCCTCCAGCGACGGTCCCCAGTCCGGAGATTCCAATGACGGTCCCCAGTCCGGAGAGTCCAGCGACGGTCCCCAGTCCGGAGCCTCTAGCGGCGGTCTCCAGTCCGGAGCCTCCAATGACGGTCCCTAGTCCGGAGCCTCCAGCGACGGTCCCCAGTCCGGAGCTTCCAACGACGGTCCCCAGTCCGGAGAGTCCAGCGACGGTCCCCAGTCCGGAGCCTCCAGCGACGGTCCCCAGTCCGGAGCTTCCAACAACGGTCCCCAGTCCAGAGCCTCCAGCGACGCTCTGCTGTCCGGAGTCTCCAGCGACGGTCTGCAGTCCGGAGTCTCCAGCGACGCTCTGCAGTCCAGAGCCTCCAGCGGCGGTCTGCAGTCCAGAGCCTCCAGCGGGGGTTCCAAATCCAGAGCGTCCAGGGATGATTCACGGTCCGCATCCTCCGGCAACAATCCACGGTCCGGAGTCTCCGGCGACGATCCATGGTCCAATTCCACGGAAGCGGAGGGATCAGCGTGCGGAGTGAGGGCTATGTCCCGAACCGGAGCCGCCACCGAGGACAGATGCCCACCCCTATAGAGTCAGGTTTTGTGGCCGGAGTCCACACCTTTGGGGGGAGGGGTACTGTCACACCCTGACCTTAGAGAGCCTTCTTATTTCTCTAGTTGGTTATGTCCTACTGGTCTAAAGAGCATTAGTTTTCCTTAGTATCACGTACTGATTCAATCTTTGTCAGGTGTTTTTATTTTGTTATGTAAAGTTGGATGTATATGGTTTGTTTATATTTTTCTGTATCTTAAGTTGGCCAAATATGTGAAATATTCTCAGACAGGTCTCATTGCTCTTTCATTGCTTGTTGTGAATTCTGTAGTAACAGCAAACCCCCATGTGAAATTTAAAGATAACTACTAATAATTTGAAAGGAATTGATTTGAACATTAAACTTAAAAATGATTAACAGCTTAAAAAAGAAAAGGCACAGATTTATCTCCTACAGGAGACACATCTGACAGACTTGGAACATGAGAAATTAAAGCGAGGCTGGATAGGCAAAGTATTTTACTCATCATATAATTCAAAAAGCGGAGGGGCTGCCTTTCTTATTCACAAAAGTCTATATTTTATACTGGATAACATTGTTGAAGATTCTCAAAGTAGATATGTGATTATTACTGGTTTTCTATATGGCGAGAATATTCAGCTGGGATCAATTTATGCACCTACTATTTACCATTATGGCAAAACTTGTAAATGATGTGGCTTCAATGGCAATAGCATTTTGTGTTTTAGGAGGAAACTATAATTGTCCATTGAACCCACTGGTTGATCAAAAACCTCGCAACCAGAAGGCATCTAGGAAAACTACGGGTATACATCATTTTTGTTATGCTTTCTGTCTGCATGATGTTTGGAGAATTATGCATCAAAATGAAAAGGACTTACTTTTATTCCGTCAACCATAAATCTTGTTCTAGAATTAACTACTTTTTAACTTCACAACTGGTTTTAGACCGAACACAGTCTTGTGATATCGGTATCATGTGTTTGTCGGACCATTCACAGGTCAGCATAGTAATGTACCCACCTTATAGGGATCCATCTAACAGAAGGTGGCATTTAAACCCTATGCTATTTAACACACTGGAATTCACCGTGTTTTTAAATAATCAATGGAATCTCTATATGGAGAATAATGACATCCCCAACGTATCTCCTTCAATAATTTGGGAAGCAGACAAGGCAGTTATGAGAGGGAATATTATTTCCTATGTCGCAGCTGGACTTAGAGTTAAAAGTAAGTCAACTTGAAGACGAATTTAAAATAACTTCTTCCAAACCGCTCTTCAAATAATTACAAGCTGCAAGATGAATAATCGACCAACTGTTTACAGACAATCTAATTTCCACGCTAAACAAATTGACTACTCTCAAGACTGTCAAAGAATAAAACTGCAACAGACACTATACCCTTATTAATAAAGGAGCAATCAGGTATTGAACGATTCACCACTAGGGAAAAAAATACCATTATGAGGGACTACTACAGTGCCTTGCGAAAGTATTCGGCCCCTTTGAACTTTGCGACTTTTTGACACATTTCAGGCTTCAAACATAAAGATATAAAACTGTATTTTTTTGTGAAGAATCAACAACAAGTGGGACACAATCATGAAGTGGAACAAGATTTATTGGATATTTCAAACTTTTTTAACAAATCAAAAACTGAAAAATTGGGAGTGCAAAATTATTCAGCCCCTTTACTTTCAGTGCAGCTAACTCTCTCCAGAAGTTCAGTGAGGATCTCTGAATGATCCAATGTTGACCTAAATGACTAATGATGATAAATACAATCCACCTGTGTGTAATCAAGTCTCCGTATAAATGCACCTGCACTGTGAGATTCTCAGAGGTCCGTTAAAAGCGCAGAGAGCATCATGAAGAACAAGGAACACACCAGGCAGGTCCGAGATACTGTTGTGAAGAAGTTTAAAGCCGGATTTGGATACAAAAAGATTTCCCAAGCTTTAAACATCCCAAGGAGCACTGTGCAAGCGATAATATTGAAATGGAAGGAGTATCAGACCACTGCAAATCTACCAAGACCTGGCCGTCCCTCTAAACTTTCAGCTCATAAAAGGAGAAGACTGATCAGAGATGCAGTCAAGAGGCCCATGATCACTCTGGATGAACTGCAGAGATCTACAGCTGAGGTGGGAGACTCTGTCCATAGGACAACAATCAGTCGTATATTGCACAAATCTGGCCTTTATGGAAGAGTGGCAAGAAGAAAGCCATTTCTTAAAGATATCCATAAAAAGTGTTGTTTAAAGTTTGCCACAAGCCACCTGGGAGACACACCAAACATCTGGAAGAAGGTGCTCTGGTCAGATGAAACCAAAATTGAACTTTTTGGCAACAATGCAAAACGTTATGTTTGGCGTAAAAGCAACACACCATCCCCACTGTCAAACATGGTGGTGGCAGCATCATGGTTTGGGCCTGCTTTTCTTCAGCAGGGACAGGGAAGATGGTTAAAATTGATGGGAAGATGGATGGAGCCAAATACAGGACCATTCTGGAAGAAAACCTGATGGAGTCTGCAAAAGACCTGAGACTGGGATGGAGATTGGTCTTCCAACAAGACAATGATCCAAAACATAAAGCAAAATCTACAATGGAATGGTTCAAAAATAAACATATCCAGGTGTTAGAATGGCCAAGTCAAATTCCAGACCTGAATCCAATCGAGAATCTGTGGAAAGAACTGAAAACTGCTGTTCACAAATGCTCTCCATCCAACCTCACTGAGCTCGAGCTGTTTTGCAAGGAGGAATGGGAAAAAATGTCAGTCTCTCGATGTGCAAAACTGATAGAGACATACCCCAAGCGACTTACAGCTGTAATCGCAGCAAAAGGCGGCGCTACAAAATATTAACTTAAGGGGGTTGAATAATTTTGCACGCCCAGGTTTTCAGTTTTTGTTTTGTTAAAAAAGTTTGAAATATCCAATAAATGTCGTTCCACTTCATGATTGTGTCCCACTTGTTGTTGATTCTTCACAAAAAAATACAGTCTTATATCTTTATGTTTGAAGCCTGAAATGTGGCAAAAGGTCGCAAAGTTCAAGGGGGCCGAATACTTTCGCAAGGCACTGTACCTGTCACTCTACAGCACCGAATCCAGCAATAATCTTTCCTGGCAATACATGTGGAAGACAGAGACTTATTAGGCAAGGAGATATCCAAAGAAGAAATACAAGAGGCAATTAAAACGTATAAAAATGGCAAATCCCCAGGACCTGAGTTTTATAAGAATTGTCAAGATTTTATTACGGAACCCCTTTTCAGAGTGTATACAATCTCCTTTGCCAGGGGTGAACTCCCTCACAATTTTAACCATGCAAATATTATTCTCATTTTAAAGAAAAATAAACCAGGCGAAGATTGCTCTAACTATAGGACTGTCCCCCTAATTAATGTGGACAGTAAGATCTCATCTAAGTTCCTAACTAGGAGACTAAAAAGCCTGCTACCAACTTTAATAAAGTCGGACCAAACTGGTTTATAATGCAAAGGCATTCATTTACAAATGTCAGGCATCTCCTCATCCTAATACAACACTGTGAGCAACCACAACATAGAGCAGTGTCTCTGTCATTGGATGCCGAGAAGGCATTTGACCAAGTAGAATGGTAATACCTATTTAAAGTACTTAACTGGTTTGAAGTGGGAGAGAATTGGAATTGGAGAATTGGACAGAAAATAGTTGGTATAAACATTTCAAATAAACTTCACAATCTGTCTAATAGCAACTTTGCACCTGTACTTAGGGCAGTTAATGAAGACATACAGTAGATAGGTGGATGGACCTGCCAAAAGAAGGAAGGAGATTTTTATACAATATGGGACCCCGTTTTCCGATCTCTTCTCCCTTATCTTGCTGATAATATATTAACATCAATGCATTTATGGGTCAACTAGACCCTGGACACTTTCTTGTATAAAATATATTCTTGTATAGGCCTCTATGCTCTGTTAGTTTTTTTTTTACACACTACAGCCACACAATGTGTGGCAGTCAAGTTAATGAGAAAAAACATTTAAGTAATGAAAAATTATGAGCAGAGAACTGAAAAGGGATGTATGATTCATATTGTTTTTGTATGTTTTGTTTTTGTTTTGGTGTTTGTTGGTTATGTTATGTTTTATGTTACTTTGTTTCATTTTGGAATTCAAATATATGTACAATTTGTTTATGATGTTGACATGAAACAAGGAAAAAGGATACAATAAAATAAAGAAAAAAATATCTAAAAATAGGATTCCCTCTTACTGACAGTTGTTGCTGCTTTGCGTCTTGTATTGTTGTCTCTACCTTCTTGCCCTTTGTGCTGTTGTCTGTGCCTAATACTGTTTGTACCATGTTTTGTGCTGCTACTACCATCTTGTGCTGCTGCCATGTTCTGTTGCTACCATGTTGCTGTCATGTTGTGTTGCTGCCATGCTATGTTGGTGTCTTAGGTCTCTCTTTATGTAGTGTTGTGTTGTCTCTCTTGTAATGATGTGTGTTTTGTCCTATATATATTTTTTAAATTCATTAAAAAGAAAAATGATCCCCTGTTCCCGCAGGAGGCCTTTTGCCTTTTGGTAGGCCGACATTGTAAATAAGAATTTGTTCTTAACTGAAATGCCTAGTTAAATAAAGGTCAAATAAATCAAATTTAAAAAATAAATAAGGACTTGCAATAACTGTAGCTGTCTTATGTGTCCATGTAAACATTTACAGGACATATTGTATTTCTAAACAGGTTTCTTTGCTCATTCTCATGGGCAATTGAGGACATAGCAGCACCCATTATATTGTTGGACTACAGTAGCCTACCAATAACACAGGAACTGTTGTCCTAGGGTGAACAAACCTTGGCTGGCTGTCAGAGGCATTTAGTCTGCTGAACAACCTTAGAATGACTTTTCTTAACTCTGTTTGTTATGTGTCCAAAACACAAATCATATTTAGTGCAGCGATATATTAAGATACTATGAAGCTATGAAGCAGCTATGAAGCACATCAGTTTTATAATTTTCAAAATGTTATTTTGATTACTCCAGGCAATAAATTGGACTGGCAAATGCACCTCCAAACCTCTCCAGACGTAATACCATGTGCTGAGAGTCAGAATTGCCTCAATGTTGGTTAAACACAAACTACGGCCATTTTGTCTCAGGATAATCTCTAATATGCCACTGTTGTTGCCAGGGTTTCCATTCTCTGGTTCTGAGTTTAAATGTCATATTTTCTCTCTCTTGGCTGTGTGGTTTGCAGCAGCTTAATCACAAGACATAGGCATCCCAGTCATGTTGATAGGAGCCATCCTGTATATTGTAGAACTCTTACATCAAGCACTTTTTCTGTATGCATGGTGAGCAATTAAAAAATATGGTATATGTTCACACTCATACATAGATAAATACCAAATATGAGAGACGGTATTGTGAAGATATTGAAGACAAATAGGGTCATCCACCCAGAGAAAGATGGAGAGAGAGGGAGGATGATGAATAAAGAGGGGCAAGACATTGCAAGACAATGAGGGATACAGATTCACATACCAAGCTGAAAAATTATCATTCCAAGACAAACACTAAGGTCTGGTAGATAGCCATGATCACTGGTTGTCCGACATGCTGACAGCATTACATGTAGTTATCAGTAAGAGACAGATTCCAGAGCATCTGAGTGTCCTGATCACATCTCGCCCTAGTACACAGGTGTTTCCTATCCTTTCCAAACAACCTTGTTTACAAAAACAACAGCATTTAGAGAAGAATGTAAAAAAGCCAGGACCCACTGCTGTATCACTTTGGCTGCCCCATTTCATCTCTAATTGTGTGTCTGGATACCAAGTGTATGTTTTATTGAGCGTTCGAGTTGCTAGCCATCCTAAAGCAGCCACAAAGGAGGTATTGAAACAATGGTGAGTTGAGAACACTCAAGCGTTGTCCTGATATGCATGTAATTTACAATCAATTTGATGGACCTAAAATGTGCTACTGTTGACTCCCATGGTGCACACTAATCATCTAATTTACAGTACAGATGTTTTTTTATATGTGTTTGCTTTGTGTGGTATGTTCTGAGACTTAACAGTCAGCACTTCATCCATGTTGATCGTAGGAGCTTTCCTGTATTGTAAAGTGCCTTGCGAAAGTATTCGGCCCCCTTGAACTTTGCGACCTTTTGCCACATTTCAGGCTTCAAACATAAAGATATAAAACTGTATTTTTTTGTGAAGAATCAACAACAAGTGGGACACAATCATGAAGTGGAACGACATTTATTGGATATTTCAAACTTTTTTAACAAATCAAAAACTGAAAAATTGGGCGTGCAAAATTATTCAGCCCCTTTACTTTCAGTGCAGCTAACTCTCTCCAGAAGTTCAGTGAGGATCTCTGAATGATCCAATGTGACCTAAATGACTAATGATGATAAATACAATCCACCTGTGTGCAATCAAGTCTCCGTATAAATGCACCTGCACTGTGACAGTCTCAGAGGTCCGTTAAAAGCGCAGAGAGCATCATGAAGAACAAGGAACACACCAGGCAGGTCCAAGATACTGTTGTGAAGAAGTTTAAAGCCGGATTTGGATACAAAAAGATTTCCCAAGTTTTAAACATCCCAAGGAGCACTGTGCAAGCGATAATATTGAAATGGAAGGAGTATCAGACCACTGCAAATCTACCAAGACCTGGCCGTCCCTCTAAACTTTCAGCTCATACAAGGAGAAGACTGATCAGAGATGCAGCCAAGAGGCCCATGATCACTCTGGATGAACTGCAGAGATCTACAGCTGAGGTGGGAGACTCTGTCCATAGGACAACAATCAGTCGTATATTGCACAAATCTGGCCTTTATGGAAGAGTGGCAAGAAGAAAGCCATTTCTTAAAGATATCCATAAAAAGCGTTGTTTAAAGTTTGCCACAAGCCACCTGGGAGACACACCAAACATGTGGAAGAAGGTGCTCTGGTCAGATGAAACCAAAATTGAACTTTTTTGGCAACAATGCAAAACGTTATGTTTGGCGTAAAAGCAACACAGCTGAACACACCATCCCCACTGTCAAACATGGTGGTGGCAGCTTCATGGTTTGGGCCTGCTTTTCTTCAGCAGGGACAGGGAAGATGGTTAAAATTGATGGGAAGATGGATGGAGCCAAATACAGGACCATTCTGGAAGAAAACCTGATGGAGTCTGCAAAAGACCTGAGACTGGGAAGGAGATTTGTCTTCCAACAAGACAATGATCCAAAACATAAAGCAAAATCTACAATGGAATGGTTCAAAAATAAACATATCCAGGTGTTAGAATGGCCAAGTCAAAGTCCAGACCTGAATCCAATCGAGAATCTGTGGAAAGAACTGAAAACTGCTGTTCACAAATGCTCTTCATCCAACCTCACTGAGCTCGAGCTGTTTTGCAAGGAGGAATGGGAAAAAATGTCCGTCTCTCGATGTGCAAAACTGATAGAGACATACCCCAAGCGACTTACAGCTTTAATCGCAGCAAAAGGTGGCGCTACAAAGTATTAACTTAAGGGGGCTGAATCATTTTGCACACCCAATTTTTCAGTTTTTGATTTGTTAAAAAAGTTTGAAATATCCAATAAATGTCGTTCCACTTCATGATTGTGTCCCACTTGTTGTTGATTCTTCACAAAAAAATAAAGTTTTATATCTTTATGTTTGAAGCCTGAAATGTGGCAAAAGGTCGCAAAGTTCAAGGGGGCCGAATACTTTCGCAAGGCACTGTATATACAACAGATGCAGATTCCTTTGGAAAACAAAACTAATTTGGAGAGGCCCGAGACAGTGTTTTAATGTTTGGTAGACCATTGATCAAGACTGCCTTCTTTTGCTTTCACTGTCTCACTCTTTATCTTGTTCTTTGGCTTCTTCCCTTCCCTCTTTGAAGTTCCCCACTCCCTCTCCTTTTATCTCTCTCTGCCTTCCTTTCCGTCTCCCCTTCTGATCTGCTGGAGACATTGCATGACATCTCTCCCCTTCTCCTCTGAGATCTGTGAATACGTACAGAGGAATGTGTGTCCTTCCTGATATTACAACTCTCTTTATCGCCTAAGAAGAGGAGTAGGAGGCGAGGGGGAGTAAGAGAGGAGGCTGTCAAGATGTTAAGAATGGTTTGGGATCCGGAGAAAAAAGAGAGGTATCTTATCTGACAGGATATGAAGGAGCAGTCAATGGCTTTGGCATTCGGCAAAATAGTTTCCTTCAATGGGCATTCACTACAACCGACTTTGGCTAACAAGTGGCGGCATAAACATCAGAAGAGTCCCTCAAAAACCATTGAAAGAGAGAGAGAGAGAGAGAGAGAGAGAGAGAGAGAGAGAGAGAGAGAGAGAGAGAGAGAGAGAGAGAGAGAGAGAGAGAGAGAGAGAGAGAGAGAGAGAGAGAGAGAGAGACAGCCAAAGGGTGTTTTAGGAGTTCCATATTTTGCTAATTGCCAGCGATAATATGCAGCAGTTTGCCAGTAGTTGTGATTACTATCAATGGAAGCGATTGGACAGATGTTGCTGTGCTGTTAGGGCTGTTTGAAGGCATCATTCTTTCCAACAACAGCCTGCCTGCTGGAGCTTTTCTAAGGGACGTAATTATCTGTCTCTAAGGGGGCATTAAATGAGTCAGTCATTTCAAGTTCACTGAATTTATGATTTGATGAAATTCTCATTGATTGTCAGTGCATTAACTCCAATAATGACTACTTATTGTAGTAAGGTCAAACGAAATTCCAAAACAAGGTGAACCATCCTCACGATGACACATGCACACACACTATTCCTTCCTTCCTTCCGTGTCCGTGTCCCTCTCTTTGTGAATGAGCTCTACCACGGCATCCTTTTCCTGATGCAGTGTAATTAAAGCCGTTTTATTACAGGGCTGGCTGTTTCTCCCTCTGCTGAGACACATCCTAATGCAGACCCCTGCAGTCTATGACTGCCTGGTTATTAGCTCAAGAAGTCCCTGTGGTGTAAAAACACTCTAATGAGAGAGCTCTACTTTTATTTAAAGTTTTAATTTAGATCCTACCCTTTTGACCTTGTGTTGCTTATCCAAAACACATCGTGTCTCGTCCTGGAGACTCCATGGCTCGGCCGGATGAACTATTCCTGTACCCAAAGGGTCACAGTGCGCTCTTGTTTCCAACGTCACTCTCTGTGACCCAATAACTTTGAAAAGCTTAATTCCTTGCATTTATTCTCCTTTGACTTCATGACGACTTTGTGTGAAAGGACTTGATAGACATTAACGATATAACAGTTATATTACAGCGCTCATGAGTAAATAAAGAATATTTTCCTCTTTCATAAGCACTGATAAGTGAGGAGTCCTCTCAGACGGGGAACAAGGAAAGTAGACTATTTTAAATGCATCCACTGCTTTGATTGCACTTTTCCTTTTGATCATTATCTTATTTTAGTCCATTATAGTAGTTTTTCCACAATTATTGACTTTAGCTAATCAAAGTGTTGATTTGGGTCCACTTAGGCTAGGGGATGGCGTCGTCCAGTCAGGCTCTATAGCAATGTTTTCATGATACCTCTGTATGTGTGGGTGGTGATATATCGGTTGATGAAACCCCATAATGACAAGAAGGAGTATTTCACAATGGGCAAAAGTTATATTATTCTATCCATCTACCTTCATTCTACTTCTACTTCGTTATTGTTGCTCTCAACACTTCATGCAGTCTCAGTACAATAGGCCTTCTCAGAACACAATAGGGCCTTGTCTCTACACAAATGTGTCTTCATAAGGTAGAGATTACAAGCCCATTTATTATAAGGGAACCTTCTGACAGGCTCTAGAGTTCCCCGCGGTTAACTCTGATTGGTCATCTCATTCTCCCTGATCGCTCAGGGCACCTGATTGGTTGCACTTGATTTACCTCCAGTGGATTGTAATTTGTTTATACAGTTTTTCCAAGTCACGTCACATGGTCAGAAAAAACTCCTGGCCCTGGAGACAACATAAGACAGCTCTCGCACAGAACACATTTCTCACAAAACCCATCACAGATAAATTGGTGTACTTTATTCTGCTCTCTTTTAAAACTAGCATGGTGAGTTCACTACCCATTTGTTTTCATTTACAGTCAATTACAGTCAGACTTGAGGGTGGTCCTTTCCACTGTTCACAGCACACCCCTGCAGCTTTGACTATAGAGCACAAAATATTAAGCTAATCAAAGTTTAGCCACACAATTCAGAAGTGTGAGGTATCATGTTCAAATATTCACAGCCCATGTTACATTACAATAAGATAAGAATATGATTCTCAATTATTGCCAAGAATAGAGGAGATGAGTAAGAAAAAGAGAGAGAAGGGAAGAGGAAAAAGCTGACTTGGCCTATTCTAAAGACATACTCTGGTAGAGGCATTACACCCAATTATAGCATATTAGTAGCAAGTAACCATGTGGATTCAGGCGTAATAGCATTGAATCTACACATCATGTGACTAGAAGGACAATGTCCCAGGCTCTGTATTGTGAGAAAATGCTCGCTACAGAGGCGGTATGGGGCTGTGAGACAATGAGGAGCCTGGGTGACTAGCGTAGGAGAGACATGGCTACAGCAATAAATGTATCAACCCAATGTTTTGTTAGACTACTGAATAAAAACACATCCCTCCTGGAAATTATATATCAACAAACTGTGTTTGGCAGATGAATGTGAGGTGTCTATTTCATGAGGTGGCATGAGTGTGACATGTTCTAGCCTATTTGGAAAGGATCATGAAATTCAAATTGCCACATCCTGACCGTAGTTCCTTTTTTATGTCTCTATTTTAGTTTGGTCAGGGCGTGAGTTGGAGTGGACATTCTATGTTTGTTCTGTGTGTTATATTTCTAGGTGTTTGGCCTGGTATGGTTCCCAATCAGAGGCAGCTGTCAATCTTGTCTCTGATTGAGAACCATACTTAGGCAGCCTGTTTTCCCACTATGGGTTGTGGGGAGTTGTTTTCCGTTTCAGTGATTGCACCATACGGGACTGTTTCGGTTTTCACTTATTCTCTTGTTCTTTTGTATTTAGTGTTCAGTTAATTAAAGGAAATATGAACACGTAGCACGCTGCACTTTGGTCTACTCCTTCTTCCTCAGACAAACATCGTTACACAAACAAGAATCTTGTATGGCATAAGAAGATTATTTGTACAAAAATCTAATAAATCATCTAAAATAGATCTGGTAAGATTTGTATGTTTTTCCTTGTCTACATGTCAGTAGTCTATTTGTTAACTTATATGCCTTATATGACATACACAATTAAATACATGATTGTGGTGAATTTTCTACAAAGATATGGAGGCATATTTGAGACAAAATATATGAGTTAAAGGAATCATCAATTAATATTATAAGAAAAATGAATGTTCTGAGAATGTAACCTCTACAAAATAGATGCTTTCCTTATAGGATTCCCATTACTTTTTATAAAAAAACATGACATTTACTGTAAGAAAAACACAATATTAAATTGGGCAGCACCTCCTACTGGACAGGTGTTTTATCTACAACTATGCCTGTGGTATCCCATCCAGGGTTAACCCAAGACGCGCACTGCTTAGCTTTGATATTGGTCACTGACTACTACCAATGTGCTATTGTGAGAATGACTGCTGAGAAATGTCCACTGAATAACTAAGTACAGTAGATGAACTCCTCCTCCTCCTCCTGTCCCCTTGCCTCCTCTTCTCGTCCTCCTCTTCTGCTCTGCTCCTCCTGATCTCCTCCTCCTCTCAAACTCATCACCTCCTTTTCTTCATCCTCCTCTTCTCTCCCCCACCTATTCCTATCATCCTTTCTCCTCCTCCTCCCCTCTCCGCCTCCCTTCTCCTCCTCATACTCTCCTCCCCTGCTTCTACTTTCTCACTTTCTCTTCCTGCTCCTCCTTCTCCTACTGCTTCTCCTTCTCCTAGGCTTACACATCTCTCCTTTGTCTTTTATACAATAAATGCAACAGCTTGTTATTACTATGATCCAAGCTCTTTCAAATTCGTATGTTCCATGTATTTGAGACCTTAGAAGGCTTAGTTTGCATGTCTCTTGTATGTTTTTTTAATATAATACATGCAACATTTATATTGTCTAAATGTTAATCAACCATATCAATCAGATATTACATTAATCTTCAATGAACCTTGTAAGTATATTTGCTCCCAAATGTATTATACTGAACAAAAATGTAAACGCAACATGCAATAACGTCAAAGAGTTACAGTTCATATGAGGAAATCAGTCAATTGAAATAAATAAATTAGGTCCTAGTCTATGGATTTCACATTACTGGGAATACAGATATGTACTGTATCTGCTGGTCACAGATACCTTATTAATTAAAAGAAATGGGCCTTACAATGGGCCTCAGGATCTTGTCACGGTATATCTGTGCATTCAAATTACCATTGATAAAATGCAATTGTGTCCATTATCCGTAGCTTATGCCTACTTATACCATAACCCCACCGTCACCATGGGGCATTCTGTTCACAACATTGACATCAGTGAACCGCTCGCTCCCACAGGACGCCATACATGTGGTCTGCGGTTGTGATGCCGGTTGGACCGTACTGCCAAATTCTCTAAAACAGCATTTGAAGTGGCTTATGGTAGACAAATGAACATTAAATTCTCTGGCAACAGCTCTGGTGGATATTCCTGCCATCAGCATGCCAATTGCACACTCCCTCAAAACTTGAGGCATCTGTGGCATTATGTTGTGTGACAAAACTGTACTTTTTAGAGTGGCCTTTATATTGCCCCCAGCACACGGTGCACCTGTGTAGTTATCATGATCTTTAATCAACTTCTTGATATATCACACATGTCAGGTGGCTGGATTACCTTGGCAAAGGAGAAATACTCACTAACAGGGATGTAAACAAATTTGTGCACAAAATTTGAGAAAAGAAATACAGTATGTATGGAACAAAGATTTCTGGGAACTTCTATTTCAGCTCATGGAACATGGGACCAACACTCTACATGTTGCTTTTAGATTTTTGATCAGTATACTTACAAGTTCCAGGTAGAACATATAAGCATATTGTTAAATTCTAATTTAAAAACAAATGATTAAAAAACAAAGAGTTCTCCCACCTTTCACAAAGGAAGCATACATATAATTACATTGATTTTATAATTATGAAAAAAGCATATATACATTTCATAACATAATTATTAACCTTAAGGTGTCCACATGCTTCCCATCCGAAACAGTTCGTAACAGTTCATGCATATTATTATCATGCATATTATAATGACATTTATTTGTTTTGGTCTTCGGCAAGGTTTTTTTGCCTGACAAGCTGAAGTCGGTAGGCAAAGTCTTCGCCCCTTCGTCTGTGATCAATGGTAAGGGGGATTATTCAATTAAGTGTTTCTTGTCATTCAAGGAGAGGAATCATTTTTATGCACATTTTATCATTTGAGTGGAGGCTGAAGAGTGGAGGCTGTAATAGCAGCAGGTCCTATTCTATTCCCATCTGTGACATTCTCACTCTTCCAAGGTGTCATTTCTCTAAACGTACTGTATACCCTTACGCGGTGCAAAGCTTATTTCTCTAAAAGCCTTCCCACTCTTCTGGGAAGGCATTCCACTAGATGTTGGAACATTGCTGTGCGGAATTGCTACCATTCAGCCACAATAAAATGTTTGAGGTCGGTCACTGATGTTGGGCGATTAGGCCTGGTTTCGCAGTCTGAGTTCCAATTCATCCCAAACCATTTCTGTATGGACCCCATTTTGTGCACGTGGGCATTGTCATGCTGAAACAGGAAAAGGCCTTCCCCAAACCATTTCCACAAAGTTAGAAGCACAGAATCATGATTGTATGCTGTACAATTTAGACTTCTTTACACTGGAACTAAGGGGCCTAGCCCGAACCATGAAAAACAGCCCCAGTCCATTATTCCTCCTCCACCAAAATGTACAGTTGGCACTATGCTTTGGGGCAGGTAGCGTTCTCCTGGCATCTGCCAAACCCAGATTTATCCATCCTGCCTGATGTTGAAGCATGATTCATCACTCCAGAGAACACGTTTCCACTGCTCCAAAGTCCAATGACGCAAGCTTTACACCACTCCAGCTGATGCTTGGCATTGCACACGGTGATCTTAGGCTTGTGTGCGGCTGCTCAGTCATGGAAACCCATTTCATGAAGCTCCTGACGAACAGTTCTTGTGCTGACGTTGCTTCCAGAGGCAGTTTGAAACTTGGTAGTGAGTGTTGCAACCGAGGACAGACGATTTTTACGCGCTACGTGCTACGTACCATTCTGTGATACTTATTTTCCACCATAATTTGCAAATAAATTCATAAAAAATCCTACAATGTGATTTTCTGGATTTTTTTTTCTAATTTTGTCTGTCATAGTTGAAGTGTACCTATGATGACAATTACAGGCCTCTCTTATCTTTTTAAGTGGGAGAACTTGCACAATTGGTGGCTGACTAAATACTTTAATTGCCCCACTGTACATGGTAGTATATCAAGCATCTGGGTGATATGAAGGCAGTAAGGTGATGACACATGAGATGCAGTCATCCAGAAACTGCGAAACAATTAGTACGGTGGTAAACTGGAGTAAAGAGCTCAGAGCTTTCACCAAATCTGCTCTGGTTTATATGGAAATACTGTGGCTGAGGGGCCCGTTCTCAGAGAAACCGCATAAGAAGGGGTCATGAGGGAGAACTCTCTCTCTCTCTCTCTCTCTCTCTCTCTCTCTCTCTCTCTCTCTCTCTCTCTCTCTCTCTCTCTCGCTCTTTCTCTTTCTCTTTCAATTGAATTAAATTTGCTTTATTGGCATGACGTAACAATGTGCATATTGCCAAAGCTTATTTTGGATATTTACAATATAAAAATAAAATGGGACAACAATAACCAAGTATCAAAATAACCATACATTCAACAATAACAATAAGCATACAGTAGAGTACATGTGCAGGTTGATTGGTCTGTCAGACACTGTCCCTCAACTTATGGCAGGCAGCAATGTAGTGCGCTGCCAACCCACAGCTCTCTGCGCCCTCCCCCAACAGGACGGGTAGCCTACTCTCATCAGAGAGGTCTTTGAAACCTTGAATAAGGGTTTCAAATTTGGGGAAATTACACTAATTGTTTTATATTTTTGACATTTTGTCAGGAAATGCAGCTCCGTCTCAGGTTCTGCTGTTGTGCAGTGGTTGCACAGCCTTTCCTCTACAGGAAGCCAGGTTTTCCTGTGTCTACCCTTCTCAATGGCAAGGCTGTGCTCACTGAGTCTGTACTTTTTCAAGGTTTTTGATCAGTAACCATGGTCAAATATTTAGCCACAATGTACTGTCGATTTGGGGCCAGATAGCACTGCATTTTGCTTTGTGTTTGTGCTTCTGTTTCCCAATAAGCAATATAGTTTTGTTTTGACTGTATTGTAATTTGGTTTATCCTGAATGATTGGATGTTCTGTTACTGAGGCTTCAGTGTATTAGTAGAACAGGTTTGTGAACTCAGCCCCAGGACCAGCTGGATGAGGGGACTCTTTTCTTTGCTCAGCTCTTGGCATTGCAGGGCTTGGTAGTGATATGAGAGGGGGTCACTGTATTTTAGATGTTTCCAAAACTTAATTGCTTTTTTTATTATTTTTATTATTAGTGGATATTGGCCTAATTTTGCCCGGCATGCATTGTTTGTAGTTTTCCTCTGGACATGTAGGATAATCTTACAGAACTCTGCATGCAGAGAATTTCAATGGGGTGTTTGTCCCATTTGATGAAATCTTGTTTTGCAAGTGGCCCCCACACCTCGCTGCCATAAAGTGCAATTTGTTCAATGACATATTCAATTAGTTTTAGCCAAATTGCACTAGGTATTTCAATTTGAATTTGCTTTTTAATGGCGTAGAATGCCCTGCGTGCTTTCTCTCTTAGTTCATTCACTGCCTCATTAAGGTGTCCAGTTGAGCTTATTTTTAAACCTAAGTAATTGTAGTGTGTGCAGTACTCTAAAATATTTTGTACCTCTAGCAGGTCCAGGCTCTGTTGTAGGGCATGTGCTGTGGGTGACAGCAGGCATAGGTCATCTGCGAAGAGTAGGCATTTAACTTCTGAATTGTGGAGGCTAACACCAGCGGCTGAGGATTTTTCTAGAATAGTGATGGTGTAAATATTGAAGAGTGCAGGGCTCAGGTTGCAACCCTGACAAAAGCCACGCTCCTGACTAAAAAATTATGTTATTTTCTTGCCGATTTTAATGCTGCACGTATTGCCAGTATACATTGATTTAATTATGTCATGTGTTTTACCCCCTACACCACTTTCAATAACTTTGTAGAACATTCCTGTATGCCAAATAGAATCAAATACCTTTTGGAAGTCGATAAAGCAGGCGTATATTTTGGTATTATTTTGGTGGACATGTTTATCTATCAGGGTGTGTAGGGTGTAAATATGATAATACTACAGAAAACATTCCCCAGGTTACTGTTCACACAAATACCTCTGTAATTGTTAGGGTCAAATTTGTCTCCGCTTTTAAAGATTGGGGTTATGAGTCCTTAATTCCAGATGTCAGGGAAATAACCTACACTCAGGATCAAATTAAACAGTTTTAATATAGCCAATTGAAATTTTGCACTAGTGAGTTTGAGCATCTCATTTAGGATGCCATCAGGTCTGCATGCTTTTTTAAATTTGAGAGCCTGAAGTTTCTTATAGAGCTCCTGGTCAGTAATTGGGTAGTCCAAAGGATTTTGATTGTCCTTTATATTTTTTCTAATCCATTCAACTTCTCATGAATTTGGCATTGTTCTGCATTTGTGTCGATTTGAATGGTGTTGTAGAGTGTTTTAAAATGGGTTGTCCATATGTCACCATTTTGTATCGCTAATTCCTCTTGTTAAGATTTATTCATTTTTTTTCCAATTTTGCCATAAGCTGTTTGTGTTTATCGACTCCTCAATTAGTGTCAGCTGCTTGCTGTTGTACTGTGCTTTTTTGGTTCTGAGTGTACGTTTAGAGAGTTTTTAAATCTCACAGACGTAATTCACCATTATTTAGGTCTCTGTGCTTTTGGTTGGATAGTGTTCTAAGTGTTTTCCTTATAATTTTACAATCTGCATCAAACCAGTTGTCATCTGTGATCTTTTTTGCTTTGTTTTTTATCAATTTCATTTGTGCTTTTGCTGTTTGCCTGAATATATAGTTGATGTTTTGTACTGCTAGATTGAGGCCTTCTTTACTGTGAGTGAATGTGGTATCCAGAAAGGAAATTTTGGTTACAGGTTGCTTCTGGTATTTTTCTGTGCTGTTTTGGGCCCATCTGTATGCATTTCTGATGTTGTACAGCTTACTGGGCTGTGAATGTGTGGTTGTTTCCATGTCTGTTCTTTTGAGGAACAACATAATTTGGCTGTGATCAGACAAAGGTGTGTGGCTTGACAGTGAATGAGCTGAGAGAGAAGGGGTCAATGTCTGTGATCATATAGTCTACTGTACTGTGGTCAAGAGGTGGGCAGTAGGTGAATCTCCCCAAAGATTCCCCCCGTAACCTACCATTGACAAAGTACAGACCCATACTTCTACAGAACTGCAACAGATCTCTTCCGTTTTTGTTGACGTTGCTGTCACTGTTGTTTCTATGGGGGAGATTAAGACAGTTAGAAACAGTATTGCCTGTAATAAAGCTGTCCCCTTGTGTGCTCGTTAGATCAAGTAGTGTTCCTGTACGCGCGTTTGTGTCCCCACAGATGAACACATTTCCCTTGGCCTGGAAATGACTCATCTCGTCCTCAAGGGTGGGGAAGATCTCCTCTGAGTAATATGGGGATTCTGAGGGGGGGATATATATTGCTCAAAGGAACACATCTTTTGTTGTCAGTACAAGTTCTTTTTCAGTTTTAACCAAATGTGATATTTACCAATTTTGAGGGGATCAATTCGATTTTGTAGTTCGGTTTTGTCCCAAATGATCAATCCTCCAGAGTCTCTGCCTCTATTGACAGTGCAGTGTTTCTGTAATGGCACAATTACCTCTCTGTAGCCTGTGGGACAGTCAGTGACAATGTCAGCCTTACACCATGTCTCCTGCAGAATGATGACGTCAACATATTTAAGATTTTTGTTGAACTTCAGTGCTAAACTCTTCAGTGCAAAGGTTGATCTCTCTCTCTCTCTCTCTCTCTCTCTCTCTCTCTCTTTCTTTCTCTCTCTCTCTCTCTCTCTCTCTCTCTCTCTCTCTCTCGCTCCCTCTCTCTCTCTCTCTCTGTTCATCATCCCTCCATCCCCTCCCCCATTCTTCCAGAACCAGCAGCATCCAACCCATTCTCATGAAACTATTTTATCAAACCGATAAATGATTTACCGCCTGGATCAGAAAACACAAAATGGTGGCTTTGGGATGCTGCGTTTTCTGCCGATTTGGATTGGACGAGTGCTTCCTGGGCCAGGCCTGGTCAGTAAGGAGGAGGAGAGGAGATGGGGTGATGTAGGTGGAAGGATGGAGTGAGCGATGGGGCGGGTGTATGGGTGGTTCATATTGGGCTGAAACGCGATCCGGAGGCTGTGTTGCATTAGCCTTAACGGCCCAATGGCAGACGGACTGGCACCACAGACTGGGAGATGGAGGAGGAGGAAAAGGAGGAGGGGAGTGAATCTCTGGACATCCTGTTGCAAGGGAGGCATGTGGAGCCAGAGAAAGAAGGAATGTCACCTTCCAATAGCGGAGTCAGTCTACAGGACTGGTTAATCATAGCTCATACCTCTGTCTGTTTCACCTCCGTAGACACAGCTCACAACACCATCCAGCCTCTCATCTCATCAAACAGGGTCATGGTCAAGCAGCCACTCTATCTGTCTCTCTCTCTCTCTCCCCCTCTCTCTCTCTCCCCTCGATCTATCTTTTTTTGGGTCGTGTCATTCTGTTTTGGCCTGTAATTTCCTCTATTTTCCTCTCCTCTTTCCCGTAAAGAATGTGTTTCCCGTTGTTCCTCAGAGTCAGGGTGAAACAGCCCCTCTTAAAGTGTCTGAGTCAGTCACGGAGACCCGGAGGTGTCTGAACTATTCCAAGAATCCCAGCTCTCACGTCGAGAGCACTGACGCTAGCTGAGAGAATCTGATGGAGAATACTACAAACAAACTTCCCGGTTAGAACAACACAGTTTGGTTACATAGAATCCTACAACATTTTAATTGATATGAATCCTGCCCGAATAGTCACTTCTAATGGTAAAAAAATAAAAACTATCATAAAACTAAAAACTAACAGTAGCTTCATTGCAAATACTTGTTTGATGTCTAAGTACACTCTTCGAATAAAAAGGTGCCATTTAAAACCAAAAAGGGTTGTTCGGCTGTTCCCATAGGAGAACACTTTGAAGAACCCCTTTTGGCTCCATGTAGAAACATTTTGGTTGCAGGTAGAAACCTTTCCGGTTCCATGTAGAGCCCTTTTCACAGAGGGTTCTACCTGGTACCAAAAAGGGTTCTCCTATGGGGACAGCCACAGAACCCTTTTTTCTAAGAGTGTATGGGATAAGCCTAGGGGCATGTCACATGCTCAAAGTTTCTAATCACACAGCGTCACACGACCCTCGGTTAGCCTTCGCCACAAGGCTTCAGCTAACTTTATTAGCACACGCCATAAGGCTTTAGCTAACGTGGCTAACCAGCTGCAAAAAGCTAGCTAACAACAGTAACAAAGAGATAACTCCCGCGGCAAGGCTTAAGCAAACCTGGCTAGTGAGCTGCAAAGCAAGCTAACCACACTAACAAAGGGATAGCTCCCGCCGCAAGGCTTAAACTGTCTTGGCTGGCTAGCGACAAGGCAAGCTAACCCAGTGTTGTACTAGTCCGGTCTCGACCACATATTGAGTGTCTCGGTCTTGTCTCTGTGTTGGATACATTCGTACTCAGTCTTGACTTGGTCTCGGACAGTGAGGACTGGTATTTTTCATTTATTTTTTATTTCACTTTTATTTAACCAGGTAAGCTAGTTGAGAACAAGTTCTAGTTTACAACTGCGACCTAGCCAAGATAAAGCAAAGCAGTGCGACACAAACAACAACACAGAGTTACACATGGAATAAACAAGCATACAGTCAATAACACAATAGAAAATAAAGAAAGTCTATATACAGTGTGTGCAAATGGCGTGAGGAGGTAGTGCAATAAATAGGCCAAAGTAGGGAACTAATTACAATTTAGCAAATGAACATTGGAGTGATAGATGAGCAGATGGTGATGTGCAAGTATAAATACTGGTGTGCAAAAGAGCAGAAAAGTATGGGGATGAGGTAGGTAGATTGGGTGGGCTATTTCCATATGGGCTATGTACAGCTGCAATGATCAGTAAGCTGCTCAGATAGCTGATGTTTAAAGTTAGTTAGGGAAATATAAGTCTCCAGCTTCAGCGATTTTTGCAATTCGTTCCAGTCATTGGCAGCAGAGAACGGGAAGGAAAGGCGGCCAAAGGAGGAGTTGGCTTTGGGGATGACCAGTGGAGCGCGTGCTACGGGTGGGTGTTGTTATGGTGACCAGTGAGCTGAGATAAGGCGGAGCTTGACCTAGCATAGACCTGGTTAGCCAGTGGGTTTGGCGGCGAATATGTAGCCAGGGCCAGCCAACGAGAGCATACAGGTCGCAGTGGTGGGTGATATAAGGGGCTTTGGTGACAAAACGGATGGCAGAAGAGTTGTGCGATTTTTTGACTATAGAATATGCCATTGCTTTTTAAGGATTGCTTTCATTTTCTCCGAACACTTTGTGTACTTGGTGCAAAGGATGGTTGCATGGTTTTTCTTCTTGATTGAGTTATTAGTAATTCCTTTCTTGGTTTTTGAAATATTTTCATCATTGCAGCATCAATACTTTTGTCCTTGTAGCCTCTCATTTTTTTTTAGCATTGCTGTCAAAATCTGTCTGGTGGCCACAGATCTCGATGATAGAGGGCTTAGGAAGGATATCAGAGGGCACCCTGCTGGCCACTTCTGATGGGGAGAGCTTGTACACTAACATCCCACACATTGGATGGAGTCTTGCAGGCGCCGCAACACTTCCTTCAGCAGAGAGACTCTACCCTTGCTCCATCTAATGATTGCATCTTACAACTTACTGAACTGGTAATTTTCAATAACTACTTCGTCTTTGAGTCAGACGTTTTCCTTTAAATTCAGGGCCCACTGGTGGTACATAAGATATTGGAGATAACTGACATGATCTGACATGCCCCCTGAGCCTACTCAGACACTCTTGACACCAATTCCAAATGGGAAATACAGATGTGGCTCATACGCACAGTGCAATAGCACTATTAAAACATCCTTCTTCAGACACCCACATGCTGGTCGAAAAATCCCTGTTAGGGTTATTATCTCATGCAAGACCAAGGGAGTAATCTATCTCATCACCTGTTCATGTGGAAAAGCCTACATCGGAAAAACGAAAAGACAATTAAAACAACGCATAGCCGAACACTGCAGCTCAATCAGGTGTAAGAACATTGACTCTCCAGTAGCAGCTCACTTTGGATGGTTAGCTTCAACAATCTCCTCCCTCAAATACACAGGCATTGAGCATGTTGCTCTACCAAGGAGATGAGGTAACATTGAGATCATACCACAACAAAGGGAGGCTTACTGGATAACCTATCTAAAAAAATGGACCCCTAGTGGTCTAAATATTGATTTTGACATCAGGCCCTTCTGATGAACAATTATTTATTCTATGAAAAAGTCTTACCAATTGATATGTTCTTTCTACATTTTATTGGCATGTACACCTAATATTTTCACCCTGTTGATGATGCTTATTATGCATTATGATTGAACCAAAAGATTACATGTAACAAATATGAAATTAAATACAAAACAATTGAATATGTGAAATTTAATCAAACAATAATGTATGTGGATGCTTATTATTATGTATAATGTTCAATAATGTTTCTATATGACAACAATAGCTTAATATATTTAATATGTCATACACTATTTATTTTCACAGTTTCACATTATTCATTCTAATTAATTTAATCATTATGACACACCCCTCACTATTGTCATTGTTTGCACTAATTGGACCATTTGCCTATATAACCTTGTTCAAGTATTCATGACATTACCCTGAAGAAGGCACAGTGATGCTGAAACGTTTGTGATTTACTAAAAGAGAGTGTGCGACTCTCTTTATTTTGATAACTTATAGTTTCTTTGCCGTTTGTCAGCACCTCCAAACAAAATACATTTTCTGGGTGTGTGCCAGCTTATGTTTTATTCTAAGAACGTATTTACAAAAATAAACTCACATAAAAAAGAAAGAAAGAAAAAAGAAAAAATAGGAAAATAGAAAGATAGCAAATAATTAAAGAACAACAATAAAATATCAGTAGCAAGGCTATATACAAGTGGCTACCTGTCACGTCTACTCCTGCTCCTCTCCTCCGGCATTTGATGTCTCTGGTATACTAACCACCGGTCCTGGGATCCATCATTACGTACTCCTGGCATCAACCTGGACTCCATTACCTCACTTATTACCCCCCTTTTATCTGGCACTCCCTTAGGTTCCTTCCCCAGTCAGTATTGATCCTGTGTTTATGCAATAGCATTACTGTGATGTTGTCTAGTTCCATGTTTGTTGTTTTATTTAATGTTTCACCTGCTTCTCAACTCACAGCATCTTTGTTACAGTACCGGTACAGAGTCAATGTGTGGAGGCATAGGTTAGTTGAGGTAATTGAGTTAATATGTACAGTTTAAAAGTTGCGAGCTTGCACAGAGGGACTTAGAGGTACCCAGCGTCACGGCTTCCTTGCTCCAGACCACCACAAGGGGGAGTTAGAGCAGTCATTATGCATTTGTGTCCCAAGGTTTTTATATGACCAATCATATTGAGTGGTTGCAGTGATGAATTTTGACGCGAGCCACCCTTGCCTTGTGGCGTTTTTCAACAAAGATGGCTGACAAAACATTACGCTGGAACCAGATGTAAGTTGTTATAACTCCATAACGAGTCAAGCAAACAAATGTACAATTGAGAGGAATATGTTAGTTAATATAGAGACAAACATTTGTGCATTTTTTTTGTCAGAAAGTTAATTCACGCAAATCGCTATTTAGCAAGTTATATGACTAGCTACAGTACATTAGCCAGCTAGCTAGTGTTAGGAGAATTCATTTGTAATCCATGTTGTTTTCGGGACTCCAGAGAAAACCAGCAAACCAGGCTGTCGTCTTGTGAAACAGTGGATGTAAAGAATCTAGCTAGCTAAAGCATTTACTGCAAATTGAATGTACAATTGTGTAAGCTTGCCTTGCAATGCAGCTGAAGTAACATAGCTAACTAACTATTTACTTGCATATTATGTAGTGGAGGATAAAAATAACTGTATGCCTATGGATGTGTAACTAGCTACACTCTGTAGCCGATCTGTGTATGGACCCTAAAACATTACGAACTAATATTCATACCAATCTATGAACCTCAGCTATCACAGTTGTTGTATCAACTTAAAGTCTGAATGGCATTAATGAAGCCTACCGATAAAGTAGAATATAATAACTTTATTGTGCCAAGGATGCAAGTCCTATATACACATGCACTGTAGTTATTACCACACATGAGATTCCCACATTGTAGCCTGTAAACTGAATATATTCACTGATCATGTACTCTTTCTTGGCAAATAAAGGTGCGGTTCAGGTATGAATCTCTGAGAAATTATTTTTCAGTCATATCAAACTCCATTATTTGAATGATGCTGTGTCTGCATGTATGTATTACAATTAAACACTTCAACAGTGTTTACCGCTCATGGGACATCAATGATTACACATTGTAACTATGCAATAGACTAGAAACTTGACTGATTTTTAATTCATATATACAGAAAAAAACTCAAACTTCATCTGCATTAATTTGATGACACATGACAGTATTTCAATGAGATACTAAATTTCAACCAGTGGAGAATGTGAAATACAGTGGGGAGAACAAGTATTTGATACACTGCCGATTTTGCAGGTTTTCCTGCTTACAAAGCATGTAGAGGTCTGAACTTTTTATCATAGGTACACTTCAACTCTGAGAGACAGAATCTAAAAATCCAAAAATCCAGAAAATCCCATTGTATGATTTTTAAGTAATTAATTTACATTTTGTTGCATGACATAAGTATTTGATCACCTACCAACCAGTAAGAATTCTGGCTCTCACAGACCTGTTAGTTTTCTTTAAGAAGCCTCCTGTTCTCCACTCATTACCTGTATTAACTGCACCTGTTTGAACTCGTTACCTGTATAAAAGACACCTGTCCACACACTCAATCAAACAGACTCCAACCTCTCCACAATGGCCATGACCAAGGGGCTGTGTAAGGACATCAAGGATAAAATTGTAAACCTGCACAAGGCTGGGATGGGCTACAGGACAATAGGCAAGCAGCTCGGTGAGAAGGCAACAACTGTTGGCACAATTATTAGAAAATGGAAGAGTTCAAGATGACGGTCAATCACCCTCAGTCTGGGGCTCCATGCAAGATCACAGAGGTCAGACGTTTCTTGCAGTTGGCCACCAGGTTTGCACACATCTCAGGAGTGATTTTGTCCCACTCCTATTTGCAGATCTTCTCCAAGTCATTAAGGTTTTGAGGCTGACGTTTGGCAACTCAAACCTTCAGCTCCCTCCGCAGATTTTCTATGGGATTAAGGTCTGGAGACTGGCTAGGCCACTCCAGGACCTTAATGTGCTTCTTCTTGAGCCACTCCTTTGTTTCCTTGGCCGTGTGTTTTGGGTCATTGTCATGCTGGAATATCCATCCACGACTCATTTTCAATGCCCTGGCTGAGGGAAGGAGGTTCTCACCCAAGATTTGAATGTACATGGCCCCATCCATCGTCCCTTTGATGCGGTGAAGTTGTCCTGTCCCCTTAGCAGAAAAACACCCCCAAAGCGTAATGCTTCCACCTCCATGTTTGATGGTGGGGATGGTGTTTTTGGGGTCATTGGCAGTATTCCTCCTCCTCCAAACACGGCGAGTTGAGTTGATGCCAAAGAGCTCCATTTTGGTCTCATCTGACCACAACACTTTCACCCACTTGTCCTCTGAATCATTCAGATGTTTCTTGTAAAACTTCAGACGAGCATGTATATGTGCTTTCTTGAGAAGGGGGACCATGAGTGCGCTGCAGAATTTCAGTCCTTCACGGCTTAGTATCTTACCAATTGTTTTCTTTGTGACTATGGTCCCAGTTGCCTTGAGATCATTGACAATATCCTCCCATGTAGTTCTGGGCTGATTCCTCACTGTTCTCATGATCATTGCAACTCCACGAGGTGAGAACTTGCATGGAGCCCCAGGCCGAGATTGACAGTTCTTTTGTGTCTTTTGCGTTTCTTCCATTTGCGAATAATCGCACCAACTGTTAATCGCATCACCTTCTCACCAAGCTGCTTGGCCATGGTCTTGTAGCCCATTACAGCCCTGTGTAGGTCTACAATCTTGTCCTTGACATCCTTGGAGAGCTCTTTGGTCTTGGCCATGGTGGAGAGTTTGGAATCTGATTGATTGATTGCTTCTGTGGACAGGTGTCTTTTATACAGGTAACAAACTGAGATTAGGAGCACCCCCTTTAAGAGTGTGCTCCTAATCTCAGCTCGTTACCTGTTTAGAAGACACCTCATTAAAATGAAAATCAATTTATAACATTTTTGACGTGTTTTTCTGGATTTTTTGTTTGTTATTCTGTCTCTCACTGTTCAAGTAAACCTACCATTAAAATTATTGACGGATCATTTTTTTGTCAGTGGGAAAACATACAAAATCAGCAGGGGATCAAATACTTTTTTCCCTCACTGTAGATGACCTGGTTAGCCAGTGCATCTGGCGACGAACATGTAGCGAGGGCCAGCCGACGAGAGCATACAGGTCACAGTGGTCGCAGTGTTGGGTGGTATAAGGGGCGTTGGTGACAAAATGGATGGCACTGTGATAGACTGCATACAGTTTGCTGAGTAGAGTATTGAAGGCTATTTTGTAAATGACATCGCCGAAGTCAAAGATCAGTAGGATAGTCAGTTTTAAGAGGGTATGTTTGGCAGCGTGAGTGAAGGAGGCTTTGTTGCTAAATAGGAAGCTGATTTTATTTTTATTTTTTATTTATTTTCACCTTTATTTAACCAGGTAGGCTAGTTGAGAACAAGTTCTCATTTGCAACTGCGACCTGGCCAAGATAAAGCATAGCAGTGTGAACAGACAACACAGAGTTACACATGGAGTAAACTATTAACAAGTCAATAACACAGTAGAAAAAAGGAGAGTCTATATACAATTGTGTGCAAAAGGCATGAGGAGGTAGGCGAATAATTAAAATTTTGCAGATTAACACTGGAGTGACAAATGATCAGATGGTCATGTACAGGTAGATATATTGGTGTGCAAAAGAGCAGAAAAGTAAATAAATAAAAACAGTATGGGGATGAGGTAGATAACAATTGGTGGGCTATTTACCGATAGACTATGTACAGCTGCAGCGATCGGTTAGCTGCTCAGATAGCAAGCAGATGTTTGAAGTTGGTGAGGGAGATAAAAGTCTCCAACTTCAGCAATTTTTGCAATTCGTTCCAGTCACAGGCAGCAGAGAACTGGAACGAAAGGCGGCCAAAATGAGGTGTTTGCTTTAGGGATGATCAGTGAGATACACCTGCTGGAGCGCGTGTTACGGGTGGGTGTTGCCATCGTGACCAGTGAACTGAGATAAAATAAAAGGCGGAGCTTTACCTAGCAAGGACTTGTAGATGACCTGGAGCTAGTGGGTCTGGCGACGAATATGTGGCGAGGGCCAGCCGACTAGAGCATACAGGTCGCAGTGGTGGGTGGTATAAGGTGCTTTAGTGACAAAACGGATGGCACTGTGATAAACTGCATCCAGTTTGCTGAGTAGAGTGTTGGAAGCAATTTTGTAGATGACATCGCCGAAGTCGAGGATCGGTGGGATAGTCAGTTTTACTAGGGTAAGTTTGGCGGCGTGAGTGAAGGAGGCTTTGTTGCGGAATAGAAAGCCGACTCTAGATTTGATTTTCGATTGGAGATGTTTGATATGAGTCTGGAAGGAGAGTTTACAGTCTAGCCAGACACCTAGGTACTTATAGATGTCCACATATTCAAGGTCGGAACAATCCAGGGTGGTGATGCTAGTCAGGCGTGCTGGTGCAGGCAGCGAACGGTTGAAAAGCATGCATTTGGTTTTACTAGCGTTTAAGAGCAGTTGGAGGCCACGGAAGGAGTGTTGTATGGCATTGAAGCTCGTTTGGAGGTTAGATAGCACAGTGTCAAAGGACGGGCCGGAAGTATATAGAATGGTGTCGTCTGCGTAGAGGTGGATCAGGGAATCGCCCGCAGCAAGAGCAACATCATTGATATATACAGAGAAAAGAGTCAGACCGAGAATTTAACCCTGTGGCACCCCCATAGAGACTGTTTAAGCTTAGTACAGGCCGGCACTCAAAATCTTACAACATTTGCAGGACTTGTTTAGAGCTGCATTAGCATGTTAGTTTCCCATTGCAGGGGCCATAATAACTCCAGGGGGAAAGCATTGCTTAACCCGGGTTAAGTGTGTGCTAGTCGACGTTTAGCTGTGAGGCTTTTGTTGTTAGCTAGCTAGTATTCACCTAGTTGGCTATTAGCTTGGCTAACGTGGTACTAGCTAGCTAAAGACAATCACATGAACATAATTGTTTCTCCGGTCTTGAGTCTCTTTTGACCATAGCACTGAGGTGTTGCCATTCAGTTTAACCAACGGAAATAAGTGAACGTTGGGTGTACTAATGGAAAGAAGCAAGATGGCCAATAGTAACTGGCTTTTCAGCATTGTTGTACATTAGCCTTCACAGGTGTAAACCAGATCATTAGATGCCTTGCGGCTAATTGCTAGCTGAAATGAGCACTATATATGAACGCTACAGCTGTGAGGCTACTGTAGACGTTAGCTAGCTAGCAACCACCTTGTAAGGCTAAAGGCATATCAGCCTTATTCAGTTCGGTTGGCGTCTAGCCGAACTCAGATAGCTGAAACGAATGAATGTGCTTGCAAAAAAAAAAAAGGTTAAAAGCGGCAATAGTACTGTTTGTCAATTTTGAGACACCGTTGCCAGCGCACGCTTCCTCAAAATAGTCTGAATTAATCTAAAATAACTAATGAAATTTGTCATTCAATTTGATGTTTTACTGAGGTCTTTTATTTTAATTTTATTTTTTATTAACCCTTCCACAACCCCTCTCTTCAGAAGACAAATATGCTTTTGTTTTTTTGCAGCTTTTCTGCTACAAACAATATACAATTTACATATATATTTTACATATACATTTTATCTATACATTTTACATTCACATTTTGCGTACACATTTTACATACATGGTACTTTTATATCAAGCAGTCACATAACAATAATACATTACCAAACATAAACATCTTTAATCCCAACCCCTCAGCCCATCCCACCTATCACCATATCACCAATGATATCTTAGTCGTGCAATTTTCCAAGTCATTACTCTGTGAATGACAACAAATACAGTACTTTTTTTGAAGAATCCTTACTTTTGGCCAATCAATGACGAATGGGCGTAGGCTTCGTCTCCGAACTTCGGCTTGCCTCTCTAAAAGAATGTGTGCCCGAACAGCCAAAAAAAAACCTTCACGAAAACCAAAATGAACAAAAACGTCACAAAATGTCATATTGTATGCACAATCTCCTCCAAACTGTTTCGTCTGGGAAGCATGTGAACGCCTTAAGGGTAATCTATAGCTTAGCACAGTGCTAGCCCAATGGAACAGCTTGAATTTGGGTTGAAAATCTCCCATGACTGTAATGATGTGAGGCTAAACCGGGCAGTCTAGTTAACACAAACGAGTGAACGTAGGTTGTACTAAATAAGAGAAGGGAGCTAGTAATAGGAAGGGAATTTGTTTCCGAGTTAACTAGCGATGCTTATACCACTTTCCAGCAAGCTAGCCACCATAAGCTAGCTAGTTAGAAGCCTTCAACGCTACTCTCATGAAGGTTAGCTAGCTAACACCTTCTTTATGGCTAAGGTATGCTATAGCTAGAATATTGCTGGCTGGAGGGAACCGCATGTGGGCAGTTCAAGTTCGGGTAGGTATTCCTCCATGACCGTAGAGCCGTAGGTTTTAGCTAGAATAGGGAAGAGATCTAGCAAAAGTACCATGTTGCTGGTGTGGTTAGCTCAGTGTTATGTTTGAGACCACCTAAAGTGAGACCAATTGAAGACCAAGACCGGAGAAAATTGAGTCCGAGTCAAGACCAAGACCAAGACCGGAAGGGAGGCAAGACCGAGACCGGGAGGGGGACGAGGGGTCCGAGACCAAGTCAAGACTGAGACCAGTCCAATTCAAGACCATGATTGTAATTGTGTCAAATCACCACTGTCGTGACGTGACTACCATTAATGTGATGACTGCTATTTATCAAATAATTACCTACACCATTTACATTTTACTCGATTAAATTCATCATGTAACAATGAACTCATTAGGAACTTGGTACACCACAGGAAAAGTTGTTTATGGGTTAATACCACAGTCAAGGTTAGGCTTGCACAGATCGGGAGGACCATGAGGTTGTATTGTGCTTCTAAACCTAACGGTTCTGCAGCTGTCACCCAAAAGCACCTGAAATTTAGGCCAGGCTTCATTTTGGCCTGCTCATTTGCACGGTCGCTGCGGTCAGACCGAGTGAGTGTTTTTTCACAAACTGCAGGTTGGGTATATCAAACCACTTTTAGGGTGATTTCCGTCACTTCCGGTTGCTCCAGGAAGCTTAGAATCAACACAGGTAGTTCACATAGTGGCCTGATGGACTGTCATCGAAGACAGTTTGATATGAATTCATAACCCACATAGGCTTCAGGTTGAAGTTAGGGGTGCAGGCAATGTATTCCTATGGGGAGAGATGTCATTGTAAACTGTGAGATGAAAACACCCTGTTTTCACTGTTAAGGGTTAAGGCCACACGGTCAAGGTTAGACTTTCACAGATCGGGGGGACCTTAGGAACGTTCCTGTGGTTGAATTGTGCATCTAACCTAACGGTTCTGCCGCTGTCCCCCAAAAGCACCTGAAATTTAGGCCAGGCTTAATTTTGGGCCTACTTTTTTGCACGGTCGCTGCGGTCAGACAGAGCGAGCTACAGTCAAGTGGGGCATCCTCTTGAACTAGACACGGCCTAAAGACTACGGTGATGCCATTTGCCAACGATTTCAGTGTTGATTTCAGTCTGTCATGTTGGTGATGATTTATCACTGTTTGAACTTTTTGCAAATTTTCAAATGTCAGCCAGCAAGTCAGCGTCCATCAGTCAATAAGATATCATTCTGACACCAAACGGATACAAACTGACACCAAACCCACTTTGTCCAACTCGTTTAGAAGGCAAATATCACATATTTCATAGCAGGCCCAAATTCACAGTGCCTTCTGTTAAAACTAAAATAATAACTTAAAACACATAGTTACGTTCTAGCTGCGGGTCTGTGTTTAGGCCTAGCTGAGGCTACCCTGAATCACGGGTTTTGGCTCGATAGGTCATTCGGAGCCCGAACAGCGACCTTAATTAGTACTGAAAATTAACTTTTTCCGGACTTTGCTATGGGGTCCCTGAAAGAGCTATAGGACAGAAACTTTAGGGTCCGTCTCTATGGGCCGAGGCAGTTTCAATGCACCTTAGACTTGTGACTCTGGCCTGATTCCATGGTGTATTTTAAAAACATTTGTGGATGTCTAGTAAGGGACCGTACATTTGCAATATGGAGATCCTCATCAATCATACAGCAAATGCCATTTGTTTCCCTTATGTAGGTCATGTCACAGCATCTCAATTGGGTTGAAGTCATGACTCTGACTAGGCCACTCCAGAAGGCTTATTTTCTTCTGTTAACCTCACTTGGGTAGGGGGCAGTATTTTCACGTCCGGATGAAAAGCGTGCCCAAAGTAAACTGTCTGTTACACAGGCCCAGAAGCTAGGATATGTATATATTTGGTAGATTTGGATAGAAAGCACTCTAAAGGGTCTGTGAGTATAACAGAACTGATATGGCAGGCGAAACCCAGAGGACAAACCATCCCCCCCGAAAAAAAAATTCAGCCTACCACTATTTTCAATAGCTGTTACTTTTAATATAAGACTAAGTTCCCAGATTGCAGTTCCTAGGGCTTCAACTAGATGTCAACATTCTTTAGAAAGAGTTTCAGGCTTGTTTTTGGAAAGATGAGCCAGAAATTGTAGTTTTTCTAGGTGTCTCCCATTTTGACAGTAGTGTTTCCAAGCGTGTGAATGAGAATGCGATATATGGATATAAAGAAGGACATTATCAAACAAAAATACAATTTGTGATGTAACTGGGACCTTTTGGAGTGCCAAAAGAAGAAGATCATCAAAGGTAAGACATTTGTTATGTAGCTATTTCTGGCTTTTGTGTCGCACCTGCCTGGTTGAAATATGTTTTTCATGGTTTTGTATGAGGGGCGCTACTCAGATAATCGCATGGTGTGTTTTCACCGCAGAGCCTTTTTGAAATCTGACACAGCGGCTGGATTAATAAGAAGTTAAGCATTATTTTGATATATTACACTTGTGATTTTATTAAAGTTAAATATATATAATTCTGTAGTTTGAATGTCGCGCCCTTCAATTTTACCGGATGTTGGCCAGGTGGGACGCTACCGTCCCACCTGGCCATAATTAAAGCCATTCTGTTGTTGATTTGCTACTGTGTTTTGGGTCGTTATCCTGTTGCATCACCCAACTTCTGTTGAGCTTCAATTGGCGGATAGATAACCTAACATTCTCCTGCCAAATGTCTTGATAAACATGGGAATTCATTTTGCCGTCAATGATAGAAAATGTCCAGGCCCTGTGGCAGCAAAGCAGCCCAAACCATGATGCTCCCTCCACCATACTTTAAAGTTCAGATGAGGGTTTGATGTGGGTGTGCTGTGCCTTTTTCTTTCTCCACACATAGTGTTGTGTGTTCCTTCTTTCCAAACAACTCAACTTTAGTTTAATCTGTCCACAGAATATTTTGCCAGTAGTGCTGTAGAACATCCAGGTGCTATTTTGGGAACTTCAGACGTGCAGCAATGTTTTTTTGGACAGCTGTGGCTTCCTCTGTGGTTTCCTCCCATGAACACCATTCTTATTTAGTGTTTTACGTATCGTGGACTTGTCAACTGAGATGTTAGCATGTTCCAGATATTTCTGTAAGTCTTTAGCTGACGCTCTAGGATTCTTCTTAACCTCTGAGCATTCTGCGCTGTGCTCTTGCAGTCATCTTTGCAGGACGGCCAATCCTAGGGAGAGTAAAAACAGTGCTGAACTTTCTCCATTTATAGACAATTTGTCTTACCGAGGACTGATGAACATCAAGGCTTTTAGAGATACTTTTGTAACCCTTTCCAGCTTTATGCAAGTCAACCATTCTTAATCTTAGGTCTTCTGAGATCTCTTTTGTTCGAGGCATGGTTCACATCAGTTAATGCTTCATGTGAATAGCAAACTCACATTTTGTGAGTGTTTTTTATATTGCAGGACAGCTTTTATCTTTTTATCAGCTCTTATCTTTTGGAGAAGTCATTAGCCTAGGGGTTCACATACATTTTCCAACCTACACTGTGAATGTTTAAATTATGTATTAAATATAGACAAAAAAATACAATCATTTTTGTGTTATTAGTTTAAGCACACTGTGTTTGGCTTAGTGGGAATATCATTAGGATATATCTATTAGGATATATCAACAGGACAATGACCCAACACACCTCCAGGCTGTGTAAGGGCTATTTTACAAAGAAGGATAGTGATATGGAGTGCTGCATCAGATGACATGGCCTCCACAATCCCCAGACCTCAACCAAATTGAGATGTTTGGGATGAGTCGGACCGCAGAGTGAAGGAAAAGCAGCCAACAAGTACTCAGCATATGTGGGAACTCCTTCAAGACTTTCGGAAAAGCATTCCAGGTGAAGCTGGTTGAGACAATGCCAAGAGTGTATGAAGCTGTCATCAAGGCAAAGGGTGGCTATTTGAAGAATCTAAAATCTAAAATATATTTAGATTTGTTTAACACTTTTTTGGTTAATCCATGATTCCATATGTGTTATTTCATAGTTTTGATGTCTTCACTACAATGTAGAAAATAGTAAAAATAAAGAAAAACCCTTGAATGTGTTCTAAATATTTTGACCGGTGTTGTACGTGAAATAATGTAGGGTTGAAATTTTGCCTTAGAAACAATTACCCCCCAAAAAATCATATTTTCTACTTTTGTAAAATATGTCTTTTTAACTTTCATTTCGAACCAAATATGATCTTTGCCTCAACATCAGTAAAATACGTATTTTCAACGTAAATTTGCTCACCGCCCACTGGGCATAGACTTCAATTCAACGTCAATTCCACATTTGTTCAGACACGGAAACGTTGATTTAACCAGTGTGTGCCCAGTGGGTGGGTTGTTTCCCTGTTCATGAGCTTTTTCAACTCTTTTTCTGCTTCAGGTAATTGTCTGAACAGACTAATGATGCAAACGCAGATTGAGCTCTCTTCTTGTCTCCATCTATTCAGCAATGGTCTACTGATCATAGAGGACTCTAATGACAGGATGTGGCTGGCTCATTGGGCTTAACTTGTAAGGGGTGGTGGTGGGGGTCAGTTGGTTCATGGAGTAGGAAGAAGTTGACCCTAAACACAAGTCTTAGGTCAGTTATGTGTATTTTTCCCCTCTAACGGTTTTGGTTAGGATTTGGCGATGGAAAGCTGATCCTAGATCTGTGCCTCTGGGCATCTTGTGCCCTGAGTTTGTATAACTGTGTTTGATGAGGCACACTTGGTCTCCATCACTGGTGAGCTGGTTGCAGCCACTGTTTTCCAGACCTGTGACTGGGGTCTAGACTTCCTCCAATCAAAGAGGCAATCCATCCCAAGACAAACAGACAAAGTGATTACAATTAAGCACTGCTGTTATTAAGGGACATGCTTCAGGCAGATTATGGGAAAGAGGTGAGTCTCTAGTACATATACAGTGGGGTGAACAAGTATTTGATACACTGCCGATTTTGCAGGTTTTCCTACTTACAAAGCATGTAGAGGTCTGTAATTTTTTATCATAGGTACACTTCAACTGTGAGAGACGGAATCTAAAACAAAAATCCCGAAAATCACATTGTATGATTTTTAAGTAATTAATTATTAATTTTATTGCATGACATAATTATTTTATACATCAGAAAAGCAGAACTTAATATTTGGTACAGAAACCTTTGTTTGCAATTACAGAGATCATACCTGTAGTTTCCTGTAGTTCGTGACCAGGTTTGCACACACTGCAGCAGGGATTTTGGCCCACTCCTCCATACAGTAAAAAATTAATTTTTGGAGGTTTGTATCATTTGATTTACACAACATGCCTTCCACTTTGAAGATGCAACATATTTTTTGGGTGAAACAAACAAGAAATAATACAAAAAAACAGAACACTTGAGCGTGCATAACTATTCACCCCTCCGAAGTCAATACTTTGAAGAGCAACCTTTTGCAGCAATTACAGCTGCAATTATCTTGGCGTAGGTCTCTATAAGCTTGGCACATCGAGCCACTGGGATTTTTGCCCATTCTTCAAGGCAAATATGCTCCAGCTACTTAAAGTTGGATGGGTTCCACTGGTGTACAGCAATGTTTAAGTCATACCACAGATTCTCAATTGGATTGAGGTCTGGGCATTGACTAGGCCTTTCCAAGCCTTTTAAATGTTTCCCCTAAAACCACTCAAGTGTTGCTTTAGCAGTATGCTTAGGGTCATTGTCCTGTTGGAAGGTGAACCTCCCTCCCAGTCTCAAATCTCTGGAAGACTGAAACAGGTTTCCCTCAAGAATGTCCCTGTACCTAGCATCATCCATCATTCATCCAATTCTGACCAGTTTCCCAGTCTCTGCCGATGAAAAGCATCCCCACAGCATGATGCTGCCACCACCATGCCTCACTGTGGGGTTGGTGTTCTCAGAGTGATGAGCGGTGCTGGGTTTGCGCCAAACATAGCATTTTCCATGATGGCAAAAAGCTCAAATTTAATCTCATCTGACTAAAGTACCTTCTTCCATGTGTTTGGGGAGTCTCCCACATGCCCTTTGTCGAACACCTAATGTGTTTGCTTATTTAAAAACAAATTCTGGCCATTCTTCCGTAAAGCCCAGCTCTGTGGAATGTATGGTTTAAAGTGGTCCCATGGACAGATACTAAAGGGTTAGGGTTATCTTTGGTCTCTTTGTTGCCTCTCTGATTAATGCCCTCCTTGCCTGGTCTGTTTTGATGGACGGTCCTCTCTTGGCAGGTTTGTTCTGGTGCCATTTTCTTAAAAAATACATATAATGGATTTAATGGTGATCCTTGGGATGTTCAAAGTTTTGGATATTTTTTTATAACCTAACCCTGATCTGTACTTCTCCACAACTTTGTTCCTGAAAAGTTTGGAGAGCTCCTTGGTCTTCATGGTACCGCTTGCTTGGTGGTGCCCATTGTTTAGTGCTGTTGCAGACTCTGGGGACTTTCAGACAGGTGTATATTTACTGAGATCATGTGACAGATCATGTGATACTTAGATTGCACACAGGTGGACTTTATTTAACAAATTATGTGACTTGGTTGCACCAGGTCTTATTTAGGGTCTTCATAGCAAAGGGGGTGAAAACATATGCACGCATCACTTGTCCGTTTTTAAAATGCTTTATTTTTAAACAAGTTATTTTTTTAATTTCACTTCACCAATTTGGACTATTTTGTGTATGTCCATTACATGAAATACAAATACAAATCAATTTAAATGACAGGTTGTAATGCAACGAAATAGGAAAAACGCCAAGGATCAATACTTTTGCAAGGTACTGGATATACGGTGTGTGTGTGTGTGTGTGTGTGTGTGTGTGTGTGTGTGTGTGTGTGTGTGTGTGTGTGTGTGTGTGTGTGTGTGTGTGTGTGTGTGTGTGTGTGTGTGTGTGTGTGTGTGTGTGTGTGTGTGTGTGCTAAGGTGTGTAGAATCAGAGCAGGTTGTCAGTCCAGGTCAATTGTTCAGCGTTGTCAGAAGCCGGCAACAAAGACGGAGACAACATGGAGATTACGGAATAACAAAAATATATTTAGTAACTAAAGTAAACTATAAACAAGTAACAATGGTTTGAGTAGTCAGTAGAGTGAGTAAGTGGTTGCGTGCATATATGTGATAATGAGGGGTGTTGAAAGGTGTCAAAGTAAACAAACAAAACAGCCACAAAAATGCCACAACCAAAATCCAACAGTGTGTCTGCATGGAGAGAGTCTCCTCAATTAATGGGGGAAAGGTGTATTTATCCCCAGGACACACTAGAGCCCAGGTGTGTCCCATTCACTGACGTCCCTCCCGGCTCCACCCACCGACATCCTACTAAGGAAAACTACTACTACTACCTACTAAAGAGCAAAGAGAAACAATTTGGCAGAGTGGGAGGGTCGTCACAGCATGGCTTGTAGATAGAAACTGTCTCTGAGCCTGTTGGTATCAGACTTCATATCGTCTGCCCTGATGGAAAGGAGTGAACAACTCGTGGCTCCCTCAGGCACGGTTTCGAGGAGATGGCCTGGATGGGTGCGATCACGTTCCCAGTGATGTACTGGGCCATCTTTACCAGGGCCTTGCAGTCATAGACAGAGAAATGCACGTACCAGGCCGTGATGAAACAGATCAAGAAGTTCTCAATGGTGCAGCATTTGGAGTATTTTGTAGTATTTGTAGAAGAGGTGGAGAGGGGTTATTTGGGTTTGTTCCATGTCGGCATTGGGGGATCCAAGGAAGTTACCTGGGAGACCCCCACTGATGTCCTAGGAAATTGTCTGGGGGTCCAAGACAATCATTTGGAGAACTCTACCATACCAAGTCTGTTGTTGCCATAACCCTCACTTTGTGTCCACACCCCAGCTCAACCCTAACCCCTAGCACTGGTGCAATGTACTGCATACAGTTATATTACAGTTGTAGATATACTCACAATTGTCAAAAGACCTGTAGGCTAAGTGATCACTTTATACTTTATTCATCACAGTTCGTCCCCTAGCGTAGCCTGCATATCCTAAAACCATATGCCATCCTATACCTCTTCCCAACAGCCCAAATAAAAATGCCCATCCATTTTGGCTTCAGAAAAAGAGGATCATTCTATTTGTGGAATGTGTTCTGACGTCTTCATAAAACAGGCTAATTGCAGGATTGTGGTCCACCTCTGCCTTGTTTGCATATTTGTTAATGCCATGCACATGTGGCCAATGGCAAGCTTGTATATACTGTTTCACCAGCTGGCACCACTCACTCAGCTGTAAGGATGGTTTGTAGTCTGCTGACATGTAACATATAGGGGGAATGCTAGACATGGTTTGGATATTTGCACTGCCATACAACTTTGATGCTATATAGACTATGTAGATAGTCCGGGTGGCCATTTGATTAGTTGTTCAGCAGTCTTATGGCTTAAGGGTAGAAACTGTTAAATATCCGGTCTATGACTTGGGTGACTGGAGTCTTTGAAATTTGTTGGCCCTTCCTCTGACACCGGCGGGTATATAGGTACTGGATGTCAGGAAGCTTGGACCCAGTAATGTACATGGCGTAGAGAGAACATCCTCTTTGAACAATATACAGGTAACTGACAAAATAAAAGGGAACACCAAAATACAGTGCATTCGGAAAGTATTCAGGTCCTTCACTTTTTCCACATTTTGTTACGATACAGCCTTATTCTAAAATATATTAAATTGTTTTTTTCCACTCATCAATCGGCACAAAATACCCCATAATGACAAAGCAAAACAGGTTAAAATGAATGTTGCAAAAAGACGGTACTTTTCCTGGTGACTTCAACCCCCTTTCAAAACAGACAGAATTTATCTTAACTAAAACAAGATTTTTTCCCCTAGAGCAAGTCTTAGTTACATCTTTTCCATTTAGCTAAGGAGTTTTGTGCTTGATGGATAATTATTTTTTAAGTTTGACAATGTGCACAACAATTCCGTAACTACAGTCGAGCCTCCTCAGAGGAGGAAGGGGACGACCATCCTCCTCATAGAATTCAATTTTTAAAAAAGTGAAACATTTTAAAAGTTATCATTTTTTGATAAATCTACACAACCTACAGTAACAGTGAACAGTTTGGACACACCTACTCATTCCTGGATTTCCTTTATTTGGACTATTTTCTACATTGTTGATTAATAGGGAAGACATCAACACTATGAAATAACACATATGTAATCATGTAGTAACCAAACAAGTGTTAAACAAATCAAAATATATTTTATATTTGAGATTCTTCCAAGTTACCACTCTTTGCCTTGATGACAACTTTGCACACTCTTGGCATTACCTCAACCAGCTTCACCTGGAACGCTTTTCCAACAGTCTTGAAAGAGTTCCCACATATGCTGAGCACTTGTTGGCTGCTGTTCCTTCACTCTGTGGTCCAACTCATTCCTAACCATCTCAATTGGGTTGAGGTCAGGTGATTGTGGAGGCCAGGTCATCTGATGCAGCACTCCATATCACTCTCCTTCTTGGTCAAATAGCCCTTACACAGCCTGGAGCTAAGTTGGGCCATTGTCCTGTTGAAAAACAAATGAAAGTCCCACTAAGCGCAAACCAGATGGGATGGCGTATCGCTGCAGAATGCCATGCTGGTTAAGTGTGCCTTGAATTCTAGGCACACTGTCAACAACAAAGCACCTCCACACTATCACACCTCCTCCATGCTTCACGGTGGAAACTACACATGCGGAGATCATCCGAGATCACCTACTCTGCGTCTCACAAAGACATGGCGGTTGGAACCAAAAATCACAAATTTGGACTCATCAGACGAAAGAACAGATTTCCACCGGTCTAATGTCCATTGCTTGTGTTTCTTGGCCCAAGCAAGTCTCTTATTATTGGTGGACCACAGCCAGTCTATGGTGTGCCTGTGCCCTTAGATTTGACCCATTGGAAACAAGCCACAGCTGGGTACCACATGGCATCATATATCTGCTGCATTCTATGTCCACATTCATATGAAGATGAGATGACTGTTCCCCCGAGTTGCTGTCTCCCACTTTTTTTCACTTTATCTCTCTGTTTTCTTCGCACTTCACCTCTCTCTCTCTTTCCTTGTCTAAGCCAAAGACATGTTGTTAATTTATATAGAGGCTACCCAGCAGACACGTGCTTTCTGAAGTGGAGAAAGCGTTGGTTCATACAGTTGATGAATGTTGGAATGCGTTTGGTCATATTAATTTTGCTGACATGATCAGACCACAGCGATGCATGCTCGCCACGCTAGGAAAATACAAGCCCCCCGGACAATGGCTCTGAAGTGTGAAATTCTCACTAAATCAATATGGCAGCTTTTTCATTTATCACAGAAAGGCATAGAAGTGCACATGTAGACAGCAGAACAACAGCATCACTAATATTAATGTTATAATAATTAAGTATTGAAGCTTCTTTGGTTGCTAATGCATTAACTGGTGTAGACCATAATGCTTGAACTTTTGTTTTCAGACATTGTCTATATTCAAAATGTGAATTCAGCCATTTCACCAAGACAAGAGCAAGTAACAGCGTTGATGTGTACTGTTCATCAAACAAATTTAAAGTGAAAGTCAGTGACAATGTAATGCCAATATCCAAAATAGAAAAATGTCAGTTAGCTGGAGAAGTTCCCAACGTTTTTTATAAGGTCAACCACTAGAATACATCTTCATTCTCATTAATACGTAGAGTTCATGTAGAATATTAACTAACGTTGATTGTACATTAATTAAATCCATGTCTGGCTAAATTGCTATAGTTACCATAAGGCTAACCACTGAACTAATAATACGTCTTAGATCTCATTAAATATGGTCACACCAGGGACATGAGGGACTCTATGACTGTCGCCGTTTCCAGCAGTCTGCAGTGCACTGCATACCAGTCTGGCTGTGGTTATACTAACAAAGACAGTAAATCATGACTCAGTGTGAGCCAAATTTGTGGTGGGTGAAAATAAACTGGCCCTGGGTTTATTGAATCGTCGTTGACTAAACCCGACCCATTAACACGTGTGTGGGAGAGAGTCACAGTGGCAGCTAGAGAGAGAGCGGGGAGGAACGGGCATTTAATAAAACAGGCTATTTAAGTGCTATTAAGTTTTGTCTCGTTTTGAAACTGTAAAAATATAAGAAAGAGAAATAGCAATATTGAAACGTCAACTTCAGAAAAAAATACCTGGATCCATGGGTAAAGCCACTTAAGAGTATTGGGATGCATCCCTTCATCTTGCAAGGCCTGATGGTGCCACACTGTTCTCCTTTTTACTTTATACTGTTGCTTGTACTTGATAGTAAAAAATATCACTAAGTGGTTTCAAAAGTTCACCTGTATTTATGACATTTATGTAATGTCATGTCTCTGCTTTCATTTGAGGACCAGATTGCACGGGGACACACTGACTCAAAAGTTTCCACTCTGGTTGGAAGCTAAGTTCGTGAGTCAGTATCAATAACGTGTTAGAGTGATCATGCCTCCTTTGAGTCTGAATACAGCTCTACAAACCAATCAGATTAACCAGGATCCCCTCACATATCATTTTACTAGGCCAGTGGGGATGAGGCGAGGCTTTTCCTCAGCTCTTTCTGTTAGGGAGTCTCATCTCTGTTTGTTTGTTTTGGAACAAAGTATGCCATACAACTGCAAAATTTTGCAAAATGCAAAATGCAAGTCCTTCCAGGTTGAAAGCGTTGGAGTAACGAGGGGTAGGCCTTAAAAAGAGCGATCTACTGAATGACACATTATAAATGTATTATTGACACAATTATCTTCCCTGAATATCCAGTGTGATACAACGAGCCAAGGTATTTGTGAACAGTAACCAATATAATTCAGAATTCAACTAGAATAGACATGAACAGCACAAATACTCTACAAGCCATGGGTGTTATTAAATAATGTCTCAAGTCTCTTTTGTTGCACAAACAAAGCGGGAAAGAGTCTCCACCACAATCTGTGGCTGCTACTGTGTTTTTGTCTCTGCTGCTCCACTTTTCTGTTCTAACCCTTTGAATCATATTGTTTTCTCTCTCGCTGCTTCAGGTCAAATTATTCCCTGGCTTAACAGAGAATGGTTCTGTAGTGGCTCTAGTAATGTCATTTTGTATCTGCTTTGGTGTGCTTCCATCCTGTCCATCATATTACCTGAAGTCTGCTTAGTTGTGTGATGGCTGGAGCAGGCTAAGCGAGCTCACTGCTCCCTGCAGTCTAATTAGATGTAATTGCTCCATTTTGTAGTGGTGCCCGCGTGGAGAGGGGAATCCTTATAATAAATGAGATTGCGTGAAGGGTCCAGGGATCACAGACGCCAAAGAGGAGCCACGAGGAGACGACTCCCCCTGCCCGCGCTCATGTCACCTCCCTTGTCCTGAGCAGACCTAGTCATTTCTCCCTCCACCCCTCTCCTTCCTTCCCTTTCTTCCTAGTGTGGCACACAGCATGCAGCATGTTGAGCCATTATAACTGTTTTTTGGGGAAGGCGGGCATGTGTACAGATAGGAGTCTATCTGTGCCAAGCACTGGCCATCCCACCGGCCAAGTGTCCTTTTGGGTGGTGTTATAATTTTTTTTTTTTTGTAAACAGTTTTTGTCGTTGTTGCTCTGAACCCACTTCCCACAAGTCGTCATGACGTTGTCAAGTTTGCCACAGCGCCAACCCCACCCGTTGGTTGTGCCTGTTGGTCTGGCCTGTAAGGAGCTTGCACACACACATGTTGCACCTATTTCCCAGTCTGACCCTGTTTCCCAGTCTGCGCTGTACAGAGATTGAGCACACCCGTTATCCAAACATGCATGGCTTGAGATGAGGTCACCAGTCGAGTGTGTGTATCTAGCTACCTAGTTTAAAATGTCAACAGTACTACCATAGCAGCATAACATTTTATTAAGACTTGATAACACTTGATTTACCTCATCAATATTCAGTCTGGTTGACTGATACATGCAGCATAGAAAGGAAGGAAGAAAGAGCTAGAGAGGAGCGGCTTCATCAACGACCCTCCGACTCCACTCCATCCCTTATTCTGTCGGAAGTTGCACATGTCAGGGCAGCAGCAACATCGGTAGTCTAGACAGGTAGTCGAGCTAACCACCATACACTAAAATATCCACATATACCACAAGCCAGCCAGCCATATATCATGAGTTAAAAGATTATGAATATTATATTATGTTGTTATTATTTAAGAATTTAAGAGCATTGAAGATAAATCACAATCAGTAAAACAAAAACAAGCTAGCTAACTAGCAGATTTACATCAACATCAGTGATCAGCTGACAGCCCACCCTCTTTTCCAGATGTCAGTCATGTCTTTAGAAGGCACTGTAACTAGCTTGCTTACACTTTGTGATGAGTGTGTTGTTCCAAAAAGGTAAGGATTTTGAAAAAAAAGAAGTTTTACAGTCAATAATTTGGAACCAAATTCCATCTCCCCATCCATTCATCGTCACTTCCTGTTGAATGCGGAATGAGGAAGAGCTCAGTTTGTTGTTTTGTAAAGCTTGTTGTTGGCATCAGTTGCTGGGACTGCTACCCTCTGTCCAGTGATCATGCCGACCAAGGCCGTATCTGAGGAGCTATTTTGTGTAGCAGCAAGCCTAGCTAATCTAGCATGGTTTTCTTGAGGGCTTGAACGCAGCCAGTGACGTGGTTAGCCATTGTGGCTGGGACTGCGGATTGTCCCGGGCTTGTGGCTGTCTAGATCCCTGCTTTTTGTTGTTGTTTTCAATCTTCCCTGTGACCTGTCTGGAACTGCGAGGAGTAACAGTGTAACCTACGTTGCTAGCTACCGTGACAATGACCAAAGCTGTCAGGAGTACCGTTGAGGACAGTGTTGTTTCTCTATCAGAGGTGAGGGATCTTTTAAACAAACAAACATAGTTCTACAAGCAGTTGTTACACCAAGAAAATAACTTCAAGTGTTTTGTCCAAATACTTTTGGATTGAACTAATAAAATAATGGACAACCTAACCAGAGAGGTCCAGGACCTGAAGTACAGTTTGCATTTCTCCCAGGGTCAATTCTATGTGTTGAACCAGGAAATGCTGACAGCAATCTGTAACTCATTGAGAGAGGACATAAATTCTGTCTGTGAATCCATGATAACAATTATGGAGAAATGAGGGACAGTCAAGGTGGAACAACATGGAAAAGTGAGGGAAATTATCTTTGAGAAATTGAAGATGGACCACAGGATGATTGAGGTTGAGCGTGCCCACAGGACTGGAAAACCCACCATTGGCCCAGGTGACAGGCCCAGGCCGATAGTGGTCAAGTTCCTGAGGTTCAAGGACATGGTAGCTGTTCTGGAAAGAGCCAAGAACTTGAGAGGAACGAGGACTACCCTGAAGCTGTGCACCAGAAGAGGAAATAATTAATCCCAGCCATGAAAGCTGCCAGAGGGCGAGGGGACATTGCTACATTGTCCACCCTCCCTCCCAGAAGCCTGGAAGGGATGATAGAGCCAGCCTATGGGTTCATAGCCTCAACCCCACAGCACACAGACACACACAAACACACACCAATTGATTAATGGACTTCTAAATGTATATATTTTTTATCTTGCTTTGTTTGCTGTTTTACATATTAAGTCCATCTCTGATAAGCTACCCAAGAAAGGGAATGAAAATAGTCCATATGAATATATTTAGCCTTAAAATCGAATTAAATTGTATTTGTCACATGCGCCGAATACAACCTTACAGTGAAGTGCTTACTTACAAGCCCTTAAAATATATACATTTTTAAGTAAGGGATAAGAATACAAAATAATTAAAGAGCAACAGAAAATAACAATAGCGCGGCTATATACAGGAGGTCAATGTAAGGGGCCACCGGTGTCGATGTAATTGAGGTAATACGTAAATGTAGGTAGAGTTATTAAAGTGACTATGCATAGACAACAACAGAGAGTAGCAGCAGCGTAGAAGAGGGAGGCAATGCAAGTAGTCTGGGTAGCCATTTGATTAGCTTTTAAGGAGTCTTATGGCTTGGGGGTCAAAGCTGTTTAGAACCCTCTTAAACCTCGACTTGGCCGCTACGGTACTGCTTGCCGTGCAGTAGCAGAGAGAACAATCTATGGCTAGCGTGGCTGGAGTCTTTGACGGTTTTTAGGGCCTTCCTCTGACACCACCTGGTATAGAGGTCCTGGGTAGCAGGAAGCTTGGCCCCGGTGATGTACTGGGCCGTACGCACTACCCTCTGTAGTGCCTTGTGGTCGGAGGTCGAGCAGTTGCCATACCAGGCAGTGATGCAACCCATCAAGATGCTCTCGATGGTGCAGCTGTAAAAAGAAATTGAGGATCTGAGGACCCATGCCACATCTTTTCAGTTTCCTGAGGGGGAAGAGGTTTTGTCATGCCCTCTTCACAACTATCTTGGTGTGCTTGGACCATGTTAGTTTGTCGGTGACGTGGACCCCAAGGAACTTGAAGATCTCAACGTGCTCCACTACAGCCTTGTCGATGAGAATGGGGGCATGCTCGGTCCTCCTTTTCCTGTGGTCCACAATTATCTCTTTTGTCTTGATCACGTTCAGGGAAATAGGGTTCATGAAATCATTAACTTGCTCAAATCAGATAATATTCATATATTAGCCATTTCTGAGACTCACCTAAATAATTCAATTGATGATACAGCATTATCAATACAAGTATATAACATCTATAGAAGAGACAGATATGCTTATGGGGGAGGTGTTGCTGCAGATACTGAGAGCCATATCCCTGTAATACTTAGAGAAGATCTTAGGTCAAGTGTTATTAAAGTGTTGTGGTTGCAGGTTCACTTGGCACATCTAAAGCCTTTTCTATGCCACAAAGTGCTAACAGTCAGTATTTAAATAATATGTGTGAAATGCTTGATAGTGTATGTGATGTACACAGAGACGTCTACTATCTTGGGGACCTGAATATTGATTGGTTTTCATCAAGCTGTAAGCTCAAAAGGAAGCTTCTCACTGTAACCTGTGCCTGTAATTTGGTTCAGGTTATTAATCAACCTACCAGTGTGTTTACAAACACTACAGGAACAAGATCCTCCACATGTATCGATCACATTTTTACTAATACTGTATAACTTTGTTCTAAAGCAATATCCATACCCACAATATAGTGGCTATATCCAGGAAAGTCGAAGTTTAAAAAGCTGGGCCTAAAATAGTGTGTAAGACAAAGGATTTCGCTATGATGCTTATGTGGATGATGTAAAAAATATGAGCTAATTTAGGCAGGAAATGCCAAAAATGAACAGGGAGCCATCGTATTCATGCATAAAAAACTAATAATGAAAGAAAAGCATTGCAAGTTTGAATTTGTTAAATTATTGTGGAAGAGGTGGAAGAATTATTGTTATCGGTCAATAATGACAAACTTCCTGGCATTGACAACTTAGATTGAAAACTACTGAGGATGGTAGCTGACTCTATAGTCACTCATATCTGTCATCTTTAATCTGAGCCTAGAGGAAAGTCTTTGTCCTCAGGTCTGGAGAGAAGCTAAAGTAATTCTAAAGTAATTCCGCAAACCTTTCAGCTTGCTGCCAGCTCTGGCAAGCTGTTGCAAAAAATTGTCTTTGACCAAATACAATGCTATTTCTCTGTAAACAAATTAACAACAGACTTTCAGCATGCTTTGAGAGAAGGGCACTCAGCATGTACTGCACAGACACAAAGGACTGATGATTGGTTTAAAGAAATTGATAATAAGAAGATGGTGGAAGCTGTTACTGTTAGATTTCAGAGCAGACTTGGATATTATTGACCATAAACTGTTGTTTAAAAAAAATGTTGTCTTTTCAACATCTGCCCTATCAGGGATTCAGAGCTGTCTATCTAATAGAACTCAAAGGGTTTTCTTTAATGTAAGCTTCTCTGATGTCAAACATGTAAAGTGTGGTGTACCACAGGGCAGCTCTCTAGGCCCTCTACTCTTATCTATTTTTACCAAAGACCTGCCACTGGTATTAAATAAAGCATGTGCCCATGTATGCTGATGATTGAACCATATACACATCAGCAACTACAGCTAATGAAGTCACTGAAACCATTAACAAAGAGTTTCAGTCTGTTTTGGAATGGATGGCTAGCAATAAATCTCTAAAACTAAGCTCTGACACACACACACTTACCCCACCAGACATGCCACCAGGGGTCTTTTCACAGTCCCCAAATCCATAACAAATTTAAGATAGCATACAGTATTAGCCATGATTGCATGGAACTCCGTTCCATCTCATACTGCTCAAATGAACAGCAAACTTGGTTTCAAAAAACAGATAAAGCAACACCTCACGGCACAACGCCTCTCCCCTATTTGACCTAGATAGTTTGTGTGTATGTATTCACATGTAGGCTATGTGTGCCTTTTTTATGTAGTTCTGTCCTTGAGCTGTTCTTGTCAATTAATGTTCTGTATTATGTAATGTTTCATGTTTTGTGTAGACCCCAGGAAGAGTAGCTGCTGCTTTTTCAACAGCTAATGGGGATCCTAATAAAATACGAAACATACCAGATACTAAAACCTATGTTAGATCCCACAGATATAGACACCCAAGACCTGAGAAAATGGCGGACGGAAGACAGGGTGGTGCGGCAGGTGCCGCTTCTCATTCGAATGCTGTAATTTTATCTAAACCATCAGGTGTACGCCAATCCCAGCTAAGTAACTCATGCAGAGAGTTAAAGCGCAATTATGTGTTTTATCTCCAGTACTCTGCCATGATTGTCAGTTATGTAGCTGCTCTACTGATAATCTCAGTGCGTCCTTGCTGGGATGACACAATCATTCTACTACCAGAGAATATCAACACCAAACACATTGGTTCACCGTTCCACGGGAGCGGACAGTACACAGCATACCATAATGTTCTGAATAATGGCCAAGTCTACCTCGCTCCTTATTCTACTGAACCGCTTAGGCGTAACAAACACAAGTCCAACATTTATCGGAAACTGTTAAATTAGCTGTTCACTACCCTCCTGCTCTCCTGGGATGTACAACTCAATCCTGGGCCCAACATCACCGAGCCAGTGATACGCACCGGAGTGGAGAGCGGTGGATGGCCTCGTCCACTGGTCGTCGCTGCTGTGGAGGTGGGTGAGTGCTATGGTCCTATGGTTTCTCTCGACTCACCCGGCTCCAGGATAGATTTTGACTCTTCAAACATACCAGAGTCGCTATATGCAATCCCTGACACTTCTGGTACGCAAGCTATTTTAATTAGTTCCCCGCATCTAGTGCCGGACGGAAGTGATTGTTAATTGCGCTACCGAACTGCCCCTAATCAAAACGAAACAAAACGGCCTAAACCCAGCCGTCAGAAAACACAGAAAATTTAACTTTTTTCAATGTGTCAATCACTCTCAAGTCATCTGGGACCCACGAGCTAAGCCCAAGGGACTACTAGGGGGGCACTTGAACATTCGTAGTGTCATTCCAAAAAGTGATTAAATTCAACATCTACTCACAGACTCCAACCTTGACTTTCTCTGCCTCTCAGAGACATGGCTCCATAAACACTCTCCATATGCTGCTTTGATTGTGCCTGGCTACAATGTTTTCAGGAGAGACGGGATTGAAGGAAGAGGAGGGGGTGTGATGATTTACATTAAAGAACATATCTGATGTAAACAAATTGAGTGGTCATGTGATAATGAACTAGAATGTATCGGCCTGAACGTTACACTGTCTCCCCAAATGTCTTTTACCCTCATTGGAATGTATAGGCCACCTTCCATCAAAAGTGTTTTTTTTGATCAGTTTAATACCATGCTTAGGGAATGTGATTTTGGGAAAGAGGTCATCTTAATGGGAGATTTTAACATTAATTATGAAGACAAGTGTTGTAGGAAAACCCTCAAACGGATCACTAATACCTTTGACCTTACACAGCTAGTTAAAGGGCCAACCAGGGTGACTTGTTGCTCTAAAACACAGATTGATTTGGTGTTCAGTAATAAACCAGAGAGAGTGACTAAATCATTCAATATGGTTACTGGGCTGTCTGATCATAATCTGACACTTATAGCCAGAAAGCTGTCTAAGAGCAGGTTTAACCTCTCTACTGTTAGAAAGCCGGATCAACTCAGAATACCTAAGAGTGAATTAAACTATTTTGAAAAAGCAATTAAGGGAATAAACTGGAATGATCTCTTGTCCTATACAGACGTGGAAGCTGATAGTCAGGTTTTTCTATCCACAATCCAGACTACAATAAATGGCTTCCTAAAGAAAATCATATCCAAACCTCGCCAAAAGAGCACTCTTCCTTGGCTAAATGGAGAAATCTGGAAATTGATGAAAGAACGAGATTATGCTCTAAAAATAGCCCTAAAATCTAAATTAGAGCATGACAGACGTAGAATTACCATGTTGAGAAATAAGGTGATGAAAGAAATCAGACAGGCCAAGGCAAACTTTTTTATTAACATAATTGGTGAAGCAAAGGGAAATTCTAAATTGATATGGGAGAATCTAAAAAAGTTAACAGGGAAAGACCATAGTAAGACTGCAAAAAGACTAGAAATCATGGTGAATAACAATCTAACACAGGATGCAGTCGAAATAGCAATAGCCTTCAATTCCTACTTTATTGACTCTGTCAGGGTACTGACACAGAACCCCTCCACTTGTTTCTTGGGCTCAGTGCTAGTGAATGACACTCAACCTGTCTTCATCATAAGGGAGGTTTCTGAGTCAAAGGTGAACAAGGTGATTAGCTCACTAAAGAACTCTAAAGCCAAAGATGTGTTTGGGATGGACTCTACCTTTCTTAAAAACTACAAAGAGTCGCTCATTGGCCCCATTACTAAGGTCACCAACACATCTATTGGTCTCGGTGTGTTTCCAAGGGTATGGAAGTCGGCCATAATAACGGCCATCTTTAAATCAGGCGACCCTGCTGACGTGAGTAACTACAGGCCCATTAGTATACTACCTGTGGTGTCAAAGGTTGTTGAAAAGTGTGTAGCAGAACAACTGATTGCCCACCTCAACAACAGCCCCTTCACATTACACTCCATGCAGTTTGGCTTCAGAGCGAAACACTCCACAGAAACGGCCAACTGCTTTCTTCTGGAAAATGTGAAGTCCAAGATGGACAAAGGGGGTGCTGTTGGGGCTGTGTTTCTGGACCTAAGGAAGGCTTTTGATACTGTTAACCATGAGATTCTCATCACAAAATTGTCCAAGTTCAACTTTTCCCCTGATGCCTTGAGATGGATGAAATCATACCTTGAAGGCAGAACTCAGTGTGTCAGAGTGAGCAATGAGCTGTCGCCCACTCGTAGCTATGATGTGGGCGTGCCCCAAGGGTCAATACTGGGGCCCCTCCTGTTCAGCCTGTACATTAATGATCTGCCTTCTGTCTGTACTGGGTCTGAAGTTCAAATGTATGCAGATGATACAGTGATACAGTGCCTTGCGAAAGTATTCGCCCCCCTTGAACTTTGCGACCTTTTGCCACATTTCAGGCTTCAAACATAAAGATATAAAACTGTATTTTTTTGTGAAGAATCAACAACAAGTGGGACACAATCATGAAGTGGAACGTCATTTATTGGATATTTCAAACTTTTTTAACAAATCAAAAACTGAAAAATTGGGCGTGCAAAATGATTCAGCCCCCTTAAGTTAATACTTTGTAGCGCCACCTTTTGCTGCGATTACAGCTGTAAGTCGCTTGGGGTATGTCTCTATCAGTTTTGCACATCGAGAGACTGAATTTTTTTCCCATTCCTCTTTGCAAAACAGCTCGAGCTCAGTGAGGTTGGATGGAGTGCATTTGTGAACAGCAGTTTTCAGTTCTTTCCACAGATTCTCGATTGGATTCAGGTCTGGACTTTGACTTGGCCATTCTAACACCTGGATATGTTTATTTTTGAACCATTCCATTGTAGATTTTGCTTTATGTTTTGGATCATTGTCTTGTTGGAAGACAAATCTCCGTCCCAGTCTCAGGTCTTTTGCAGACTCCATCAGGTTTTCTTCCAGAATGGTCCTGTATTTGGCTCCATCCATCTTCCCATCAATTTTAACCATCTTCCCTGACCCTGCTGAAGAAAAGCAGGCCCAAACCATGATGCTGCCACCACCATGTTTGACAGTGGGGATGGTGTGTTCAGCTGTGTTGCTTTTACGCCAAACATAACGTCTTGCATTGTTGCCAAAAAAGTTCAATTTCGGTTTCATCTGACCAGAGCACCTTCTTCCACATGTTTGGTGTGTCTCCCAGGTGGCTTGTGGCAAACTTTAAACGACACTTTTTATGGATAGCTTTAAGAAATGGCTTTCTTCTTGCCACTATTCCATAAAGGCCAGATTTGTGCAATATACGACTGATTGTTGTCCTATGGTCAGAGTCTCCCACCTCAGCTGTAGATCTCTGCAGTTCATCCAGAGTGATCATGGGCCTCTTGGCTGCATCTCTGATCAGTCTTCTCGTTGTATGAGCTGAAAGTTTAGAGGGACGGCCAGGTCTTGGTAGATTTGCAGTGGTCTGATACTCCTTCCATTTCAATATTATCGCTTGCACAGTGCTCCTTGGGATGTTTAAAGCTTGGGAAATCTTTTTGTATCCAAATCCAGCTTTAATAAACTTCTTCACAACAGTATCTCGGACCTGCCTGGTGTGTTCCTTGTTCTTCATGATGCTCTCTGCGCTTTTAACGGACCTCTGAGACTATCACAGTGCAGGTGCATTCATACGGAGACTTGATAACACACAGGTGGATTGTATTTATCATCATTAGTCATTTAGGTCAACATTGGATCATTCAAAGATCCTCACTGAACTTCTGGAGAGAGTTTGCTGCACTGAAAGTAAAGGGGCTGAATAATTTTGCACGCCCAATTTTTCAGTTTTAGATTTGTTAAAGAAGTTTGAAATATACAATAAATGTCGTTCCACTTCATGATTGTGTCCCACTTGTTGTTGATTCTTCACAAAAAAATACAGTTTTATATCTTTATGTTTGAAGCCTGAAATGTGGCAAAAGGTCGCAAAGTTCAAGGGGGCCGAATACTTTCGCAAGGCACTGTATATGTGCATGCAAAGTGCAAACAACAAGCTGCACAAGAACTCACTACTGTAATGGTCCAGGTTACAAAGTGGCTCAGTGACTCGTGTTTGCATCTCAATGTGAAAAAAACTGTTTGCATGTTCTTCACAAAGAGGGCAACAGATGCTACTGAGCCAGATGTCTATGTGTCAGTGGAGAAGCTCCAGGTTGTATCCGATTTTAAGTACCTTGGCATCATACTTGATTCCAACCTCTCTTTTAAAAAGCATGTGAAAAAGGTAATTCAAATAACCAAATTCAACCTAGCTAATTTCCGATTTATACGAAATTGTTTGACTACAGAGGTAGCAAAACTGTACTTCAAATCTATGATACTCCCCCACTTAACATACTGCTTGACTAGTTGGGCCCAAGCTTGCTGTACAACATTAAAACCTATTCAGTATGTCTACAAACAGGCTCTCAAAGTGCTTGATAGGAAGCCCAATAGCCATCATCATTGTCACATCCTTAGAAAGCATGAGCTCTTGAGTTGGGAAAATCTTGTGCAATACACCGACACATGTCTTGTATTCAAGATCCTTAATGGCCTGGCTCCCCCTCCACTCAATATATTTGTTAAACAGAAAACCCAGACATATGGCAGCAGATCCACAAGGTCTGCCATGAGAGGCGACTGTATAGTTCCCCTAAGGAAAAGCACCTTTAGTAAATCTGCATTCTCTGTGAGAGCTTCCCATGGCTGGAATACACTGCCATCAGACACACATAACTGCACCACATATCACACTTTCACAAAATGCTTGAAGACATGGCTAAAGGTCAATCAGATTTGTGAACATGGTCCCTAGCTGTGTGTTGCCGCTTTCCATGTTGTCTGTTGTCTGTAGCTTGTGAGGTTTGGAAACACTTTTATACTTTTATGTATTTTGTCTTGCTGCTTTTTGTTTTATGTTGCTCTGTCTGTATGCTACGTCTTGCTTGTCCTATGTTGCTCTGTCTGTATGCTATGTCTTGCTTGTCCTATGTTGCTATGTCTTGCTTGTTCTATGTTGCTATTGTCTATATTGTAATTGTTTTTAATAACCTGCCCAGGGACTGCGGTTGAAAATTAGCCGGCTGGCTAAAACCGGCACTTTTACTGAAACGTTGATTAATGTGCACTGTCCCTGTAAAAATAAAAAATTAACTCAAACTCAAACTCAATTTATTATAGAAAGTAGGTTTTTTTTGGTAAGGGAATTTCATAAACTCAAAGTTACTTGTATAAGCCTGGTTCTATGAGAATGTGAGTGAGATGTCTCACTATGAGATACACCTAGGGGTGTCATAAACTTGAAATATGCAACCACACAGGGTCTGTTGGAGACAGACAGGTCTATATAAACAGGAATTTATATTACCGAACAGTATAAGAAGTATAAATTCAATACTGGTAATAGAGAAGAGCATGTTGCTTGCAATTGCCAGTCCAGCTTTTCAACCAATAATATCCTAAAGAGCCTGTAAACCCACACACAAGAGGAAGAAAAACAGCCTCACACTTGAGTTGGCTATACTGTCTTCAAGTATACAAGACCAAGAGAGCTTTCAATAGTATTGCAGCAGGTAGTTTAAGTTTGCTGGTAGCAGGTCACACCAGTCATCTCCTAGCCTACCCCAGTGCCCCGAGAACCCCGCTTTCCTCATCCAGAGCACTACGCTGGTGATTCCTGAATCAGCCAGGCTTTTCTCTCCCAGTACTCCCTAATTTTTGAGTTGCAGCCTTCTTCGTTCCCCTCGGACCGCTCGAGGACAGCGTACATCATAACGCTGATGACCGGGAGGGCACTTGCCTGGGCTACGGCGGTGTGGGAGCAACAGTCCGCCGTCTTCCTCAGTCGAGAGGAGTTTGTGATGGAAGTTCGGAAGGTGTTTGATTCCCCATTGACCGGGAGAGAGGATGCTGGTAAGCTTCTCCAGCTATGTCAAGCCTCCTGTAGTATGGCACACTACGTAGTGGATTTTTGCACACTGGCGGCTTAGAGTTCCTGGAACCCGGAAGCATTGTTCGACATGTTCCTTCATGGATTATCGTAGGTGGTCAAAGATGAGCTTGCAGCCAGGGAGCTGCCCGTGGACCTTGACTTTCTCATAGCCTTAACCATCCGGATCGATGGGCGGCTTCGAGAACGTAGAAGGGAGAGGGAATCTGTGCCCTGTCGCCCTTGTTCGCCTTCGATTCCCATCCCGAAGTCAACATGTCCGAGTGAACCCGACATCAACTGAGTTCTCTCGGGAATCACTGAGGGCTGCCAACTCCACTCCTTCAGAGTCCAGGCACCTGGGCAGGGCTAGATGGTCTCCGGCTGATCGCTTACCTCGAGAACGGTTTACACCAGACGTCCTAAGAATATTGCTGATCTGAAACAGTTTTGTAAGGAGGATTGGTCCAAAATTGCTCCTGGCCGTGGTGCAAGTCTGATCCGCAACTACAGAACACATTTGGTTGAGGTTATTGCTGACAAAGGAATGTCAACCAGTTATTAAATGCAAGGGTTCACATACCTTTTCCACCCTACACTATGAACGTTTACATGGTGTGTTCAAAAAGACATGAACACGTATAATTGTTTCTCTGTTATTAGATTAAGGAGACTGTGTTTGTCTATTGTTGTGATTTAGATGAAGATCAGATAACATTTTATGACCAATTTATGCAGGAATCCAGGTAATTCCAAGGGGTTCACATACTTTTTCTTGCCACCGTAAATCACAGAGTGTCACTAGCAAAGCACCCCCACACCATAACACCTCCTCCTCCATGCTTTACGGTGGGAAATACACATGCAGAGATCATCCGTTCACTCACACCACGTCTCACAAAGACACAGTGGTTGGAACCAAAAACCTCCAATTTAGACTCCAGACCAAATGACAAATGTCCACTGGTCCAATGTCCATTGCTCATGTTTCTCGGCTCTAGGAAGTCTCTTCATCTTATTGGTGTCCTTTAGTAATTATTACTTTGCAGCAATTTGACAATGAAGGTGTGATTCACACAGTCTCCTCGGAACAGTTGATGTTGAGATGTGTCTGGAACTTGAACTCTGTGAAGCATTTATTTGGTGTGCAATTTCTGACACTGGTAACTCTAATGAACTTATCCTCTGCAGCAGAGGTAACTCTGGGTTTTCCATTGCTGTGGCGGTCCTCTTGAGAGACATTTTCATCATAGCGATTGATGGTTTTTGCGACTGCACTTGATGTCTTAAAGTAATGATGGACTGTCGTTTCTCTTTGCTTATTGGAGCTATTCTTGCCATAATCTGGACTTGGTATTTTACCAAATAGGACTATCTTCTGTACACCACCCCTACATTGTCACAATACAACTGATTGGCTCAAACGCATTAAGAAGGAAAGAAATTCCACAAATTAACTTTTAAGAAGGCACACCTGTTAATTGAAATGCATTCCAGGTGACTGCCTCATGAATCTGGTTGAGAGAATGCCAAGAGTGTGCAAAGCTGTCATCAAGGCAAAGGGTGGCTATTTGAAGAATCTCAAATAGAAAATATCTATTTTGATTTGTTTAACACTTTTGTGGTTACTAAATGATTCCATATGTGTTATTTCATAGTTTTGATGTCTTATTCAACAATGTAGAAAATTGTAAAAAATAAAGAAAAACCCTTGACTGAGTCGGTGTTCTAAACTTCATGTCAATTAAGATAGCATTATGTAATGTTCAAAGATTTTGTTTCCACTCAAAATAGCAAATTGGAGACGGCAGTTTGAAATATCTATTACTGATCCCATATGCCACATGCACTGTACGTATGTGAGCCATTTAAAATGCAGAACTGGCAGTGAGGTTCCTGATACAACCAACAGAAAACTTTAACTATGAGAACATTCTTAGTAACGTTTGCATAATTGTTTTACTTGCTATGACTATAAATGTTGTTTTTTCTCTACCTTAGTTGAATACACTGACTGTAATTTGCTCTGGATAAAGTGTCTGCTAAATTACCAAAATGTAAATGTGAAAATTAAACTTGCAAAGCACTCTAGGTGTTATTCTAATGACCTCAGCCTCCAAACAAGACCAAATTCAGTCAAACCGGATCAAATCTGAACCAATCAGGTCAAATCAAGACCGGTCTGGACAAGACCAAATCTGAACCAAAGTTTGGGCCAAATCATGGAACCAGAACAAATCTGAACCAAGTTTGGGTCAAATGAAGGCCGGTCAGGACCAAACAAAATCTGAACCGTGTTTGGGCTGAATTAAGGCAGGTCCGGACCAAAACTGAACCCTCTGGTAGGTTTAATGTTTTTTCCACCATTATGCTTACATTTATTTTAATCCAATGCCATCAAATCTTCAATTTCCAACCCCAAAATATTGAAAGACAATAGTAAACTTTTGTTTGGAATTAGGCATTTTAGGTCATTTTCAATGCATCCTTGACAGTGTTGATCCAAAAGTAAATAATTTTCTCTTTGGTAGCCTGGGTTGAGCAATGTGAGAAGTTTGAGTGATAATCTTGCGTGGGAGTCTAATTGCGTGGGCTTGCGGGCCCACACGGAAAGGTATACAGTCAGAAATGTCCTGTTTACCCAGGTGTCGTTATGCTTAGTGTATGTTTGTTCTCATATTGCATATACTGTAAATTTGCCCAACAACATTCACAAGTCCTATTAACTTCCCACAGAGGTATAACAGGGAGAGATTCTGCATTAAACGGTTCTGTTCTGAATTGCAAGGATGAGACTGGAAATGATCTTAACATTAAGACGAACATCTCTATCCGATTGAGTCAAGCAACCAATTGCAAGGCCTAAAATGGTCTAAGATGCCTCACTCTAAATCCCCAGTCTTCTAGTTACGATTCAAATGTCACAGGCGCCACAGTCACTGATATTAATAAGACATTCACATCCAAAAATCATAGTTACATAAGTCTAATAGGTCACTAACATGTTCCTACTGTCACAGAGCCATGCCTAAAAACAGTGGCGCCACAGCCACATAAGCAGGTACTAATAAAGCCTTGGACGGTGGCCCATAGATGTGTGAGCTGATATGTTACTCAGAGGGACCCTATGAAAAGACGCTTAGGCGCCTCTCCCAGTGCCTGCTGCTCGCACTAAAGCAACCATTAGAGCTGGGTTTAAAGGGCAGGATATTACGCTGCTGTCGTCTAGTGTCAGTCTACCACGTGGACCGCTACACAGTAAAAACGCTTGTAAATGAACACCACACTTGTATGTGGGGCGGGCAGGGGGACTCGGAATAGACCGCAGGTTTGAACCAGGCTATTTTCAAAGTCCCACCAATCCTCCTCAAGTGCCCCCCATCCGTCCGTCACCGGCCCAGCCCCATTAAAGCCGAGCCAGACCAAATCATCAGCCTCATAAGTCATCCACTAGTCTCAAGACTGGTGTCTCCCCTTTCTGTCTCTGTCTCTGTCTCTGTCTCTGTCTGTCTGTCTGTCTGTCTGTCTGTCTGTCTGTCTGTCTGTCTGTCTGTCTGTCTGTCTGTCTGTCTGTCTGTCTGTCTGTCTGTCTGTCTGTCTGTCTGTCTGTCTGTCTGTCTCTTGGTCCCTCTGTCCCCTGGCTCTGCTTTAAAGCACAATAAGCACCGTAGCGGCGACATTGGTGATGGAAAAACTAAGGGGTTAGAGTGGTGCTCGGGTCTGCCCCTCCCTCCCTCCCTCCCTCCCTCCCTCCCTCCCTCCCTCCCTCCCTCCCTCCCTCCCTCCCTCCCTCCCTCCCTCCCTCCCTCTTTCCTGTCTTCTTTGCAATGCACCACACAGATGCTCCAAACCACAACTAAGCCGTCTGGCTGTGATGAGCACATTCACACAGAGCAGTGTGTGGTAATAATCTGTTAACAGCTGAAACAACTCTCATCACTTTACCTTTCAGTTTTGTATCAGATCGACAGGAAACACTGGATCTGAAAGTAGTTTACTGTGTCAGACTGAAGGAGTAAATATATATCTACTATATATAATATATATATATATATATATAAGACTTCAGCAGAATTATTTTGAGTTACTCATAATAGCGAATTATCACATATTAGGGGTTTGGACCTGTTGCTATGGAAACGGGACCCATAACACATATGTCATGGGTTTTTTCTGAGGATTCTCCACTGGCTGTGGTGATGTAATATTTGGCCAACCATGCAAAGGCTTCTGGTTGTTTACACAGAGTCCATCAGTGTTTGATTGAAGTCATTTTAAACTTAATGTTTGGAGGTTAAATATTTCTAAGAATATTTTTGCGTTCCATGCGCCACGCTTTGAGCTGAACGGGGGGGGGGGGTGGCATTCCTCTAGGGGATCCCCTGGCATCAACAGGTATTAACACCAAAACATTTCTTTATGCCACGCAAATCCAATAGAAACATGACAATATAACCAATATAGTGTCTTTCTGTGGAACAGGATTAAAAAATGACCACACAGCATTGGTTGCAATGTCCTCTGTCAGCAAACATGTATGGCTTTGCCAGAGTCACAGACAGCTAATCAGGTGTGTCTCAGTCCCAGCCATAAAACATCATCTACTGTTAATGAACCAAAAACTTCTCAAACCCCTCAATTACTCTATATTTCTAGTGAAGTGTGTGTGTGTGTGTGTTGTGGTGGCAGAATTTGGGGTGAGCTGTTGTAACTTGCATTTGGAGCCTGTAATCTAACCCACAAATGCTGATGCTCCAGTTACTCAACCAGTCTAAAGAAGGCCAGTTTTATTGCATCTTTAAATCAGCACAACAGTTTTCAGCTGTGTTAACATAATTGCAAAAGGGTTTTCTAATGATCAATTAGATTTTAAAATTATAAACTTGGATTAGCTAACACAACGTGCCATTGGAACACAGGAGTGATGGTTGCTGATAATGGGCATCTGCACGCCTATGTAGATATTACATAAAAAATCGTCATTTTCCAGCTACAATAGTCATTTACAACATTACCAATGTCTACATTGTATTTCTGATCAATTTGGTGTTATTTTACTGGACAAAAAAAATTGCTTTTCTTTCAAAAACAAGGACATTTCTAAGTGACCCCAAACTTTTGAACAAACTTTTGAAAGGTAGTGTATGTTCTATGTTGGACTGTGATTTTATGCCTTTCATGGACTCCTGGTGCAGTATCTCTGCAGCCTAACACAAAGCAACAACTGTTGCTTGTATAAAATAACAATGTGATTGTATTATCACCTAACACTATATAAGGGACATGTAACCATTTACTCTTTGAGTTCTTCCCTGTAAAATCAGATATAGATTTGCCCTGCAGCTGCTGGTATTAAATATGTTTAAAAATTGATTCAGTGGATCTAAGGAAATTGATCCAAGGTTAACATTGCACCCACACGTAGATAGATGTACAGTAAGTGGTATGAAAATGATTCTGAGAAGTGTTCAGAGTGGTCCCTTTATGGATCATTTGATAAAAATAAGGTCAAAGCATTGTATGAGTGTCTATTGGGTCAGGGAAATAAAGTCTCAAACTAAGATTGGCGTATCTTCTGTACTTTTAAAACCGCTTACGGGGACAAATATCATTGCCACGTTAATCAGAGCCTTTCGTGAAGCTGCAAGGCACAGATAAACCGACCCCTGCCTCAGCTCCCCCTACGCAGCCTCAACCCCCACCACCAGTGGTTTTGTATTCTCCACTGGAACACCTAAAATTGCAATATCCCCCCAATTTTCCTCCACCTCCTCCTCCAGCTCATGGAGAGGAGGATGATGATTTTGCATGTTTGGGTGCCACTGTTTGTTCCCATAACAATGCATTGAGGAACGTTGAGGAACGTATTCAAAAGCAGCAGCATCAATTGAAAATTCTCCAAAAACAGCGGGAACTGAGGGAGGAAGACGAAAAATGGGCCTAAGAAGACACAGCAAAATAAACTGATAGAAGGTTGAAAAATGAGACGGATAATCAGAGTAGAATAATCGAAGTTCAAACACAGGGGAAGGAGAATGATACCCCAGGGTTGTCATTCCACTCTTCCCCATAGTTTTTTTTTTAGCACAGGACACAACACTCTGTCCCACACCAAACCAACTAACCAGTTTAAAACTGGGGAAAAGTGGGCTCAATCAGATGCTGACGGGTTGGATAAAATTGTTGATAGACTGTTGCACATACCTTTTTCGCCTGGAGAACTGTTGCAATTGAAAGATAAAATGCCATGAATGACAGATGGTGTGATTACATGTTTAGAATGGCTTTAAAAGGATTTGCCAGTAGATTTTCGACTTGATGACAACTGATGATGACTGCTAGCTAAGACTTTGAAAGTAAGATGTTGACATGATCAGTCCAATCAAAGCTACTGTAGATATAACGTGATTTGATGTCATTCTATCTGTGGTCAATGACCTTGAGCCATCTTGGATGTGCACTGCTAATATAACTGTATGGCAGATCCCAAGGGGCTAACATTTTCAAGCTAACCTTAGATTTGTGGATGACGTACTGTCCCATGATTGACAGAGCTAATCATGACAGAAAACTGAGTCATTCAGGTGCAACGCTCTGTATATTCTGCTGGCTAGCCCCACCATAGAAATCACTCAGCTAGGCTGAAACACCTGCATTTTGGAGCTGCCATACCCAAGAAAGCAAAAAAGAGACCATGTTTATATGTGGCTTTATTAACTCAGTTACACTTTTTTATATATATTGTTTGCAAACTGATATGTGTCACGTATTAATGCCAATATAACAAGCAAAACAAAAAGTCCCCCCAAAAATGTGACTGTTTTATTTATTTTTCACCCAAAAGTGTGGGGCTCTACCCCACCTGCCCTGAATGACAGGTTGCCACTGGACCCATCTATGAAAAGCTGAGTATCCCACAAACATGCACATGTTTTGCTCTATAATGCTCACAAGACACACACGAGTTGTTAGAAGGTAAGAGGTTCTTCTAGCACACATTGTCTATAATATTGTAATAAGCTCATATAGTTGCTGTCACAAACTCCAAACTCACAGTTGTCACTGACTAGCTGGATATTAATTTCCCACTGAGCAAACCATGTCTGTACTTGCAGCATTCTTAAATTAACTTTTATCAGGTCTTTGCTTGGCGGAGCTTATTTGTTTATTGACATTTGTCAATAAAACTCATGAATGCAACTTTATATCTCAAATTGTGTGTTCTACTTGTAGTACTGGTTGTGCTGAAAAGAAAAAGGTTAAACACTTCAATGTAAGGCAAAATATGATTGAAAGTAAGGAGTTTCAATTTTTTAACAATGGGTGCCCTGGCACCAATGGAGTTAAACCATAATTTGGGTTTGAGTACATTTCCAAAATAACAATGTGAAGCATAGAAATTATAAAGTACTCAACATGTACAATATATAGTTACCGAAACCAAAACAAGTTTTTAAATTGCCTTGAAAATGGCATTACATGAAATGGTGTACAGAAGCTGTTATTTTTCACTGTCTGTTTTACTGTTGTTTTTTATTTCTTTACTTACCTATTGTTCAACCAATAACTTTTTTTGCACTGTTGGTTAGTGCCTGTAAGTAAGTATTTCACGTGACAAATAAACTTTGATTTGATTTGAAATACACACAGCTGACGATGGAGCTGGTGAGACGTAAAAACAAAAGTATTTGTGACATCCTAATATCCTGAAATTACTCACAAATTACTCACAAAGTCCCTAGATCGCTCATGCCGCGGTAAAGGATATACTTATTTTGAAAGGACATAGTCCTAAATAGCAAGTGGAAATTAGGAGATGATGATGGACTTGCATCTACTCAGCCTAAGCACCTGAATCTCACTAAATAGCTCAGATAAGTTGAATGTGAGAAGAAGAGAATCAGATTCCTACATGAAACAGGACAAAGTAATCCAACAACTACTATAGCACATCGCAGAGGAAAAAGAACATTGTGAACATTTTAATCTCAACCATTAAAAGGAAGAGAAACAACAGTGTCCAGAGTCTTAAGTAAACAAACATTGAATAAACTCCACATTCTAGGCAGTTAAAGCAGCCACCACAATAGGGCAGCTATAAACACTTAAATGACGCAACCGGGAAAGCCGCTGACATTACTCAATTAAGGCAAATTTCACAGCCAAAACTTTTATTTTACTGATTATAGTGGACAAGGCCCTGGCATTATAAAACCAAATAGTACTCAGCACTGATTCTAGAGGGCGGACGTTTGAAGTTTCTACTGGTTCATATCTTTACCTTCTAATAAGAGACTGATTCAGCCTTTAGATGTCTTGAGGCCAGTTTGTGGACCGTCTGACCAATCAGAATTGTGTGAATCATATGCAGGGGCAAGGAAGAAACCAGTCACCACGTAACAAATATTTTTCCTGTCCCTCTTTGCTCCTCTTCTGAGGAACCCAATCTCACAGTAGGTTGAGAACCAGATAATAACTACAACAATTTCAATACTAATGGAAAATTAGTTTTCCATGGACAAACTAGACAAACTAAGCATTACAGTATGTTTCATTCAAGTTGAACCAACTGTTTTTCACAAGGCAACAGTGCACTTGTACTAAACAGCATCCATTTTCCTCTTAGATACTTCTGTTCCCCTATAGTGAGAAAATAAATACATTATCGACCACAGTCTTCAACAATCTATGCTTAAAGAGCCACTGAACATGGCTATTGGCACGTGTGTTTTTCTATTTCTCATTAGAAAAACAAGATTTCAGTCTTCGAGGTGTGTTTCCTGACCAATTCCTGATTTGGTTGATAAAGTTTGTGAGACTCTGAAGATGCAGATGCCTATTTCACTCTCTCACTCTCTCAAAACCCCCAGAATGAATCTAAGATAACTCAAGAAATCGAGAGAGCAATTACCACAGCTGTTTGTCACATTATAGTGGACAAATGGACATCGTCAAAATCAAACCCCAACCTTCATTTACCTGTTGTGGCGCACGGATGTTCCAAACTCCATGTATGAACAATATTATCCTATTTACACTTTGTAGTCAATTTTGACACTAGAATAAATGTTTCTGACTCGTTTTGATGCCACACAGGTCATTTTCAAGGGGATTTGTTGCATTTTAAAAGGCAGTCGCTCTTTAAGCTGTCTGCCTTTTGCCACAAACAACTGAATATGTCTACCACAGGAGGTTGGTGGCTCCTTAATTTGGGAGGACAGGCTCATGGTAATGGCTGGAGCGGAATTGGTGGAATGGCATCAAATACTTCAAACATGTAGTTCCATTTGCTCTATTCCAGCTATTACTAGGAACCATCCTCCCCTCAGCAGCCTCCACTGATGTCTACTATGCAAAAACATCTGACTCATGGGCCTATGACAGCGTTCTTTAAGCAGGAGAGGAACCCTAGCACTTTGATATACTGAACACCTTACTAATTACAGCATTTCAACTAATTATACTGCTCAGATGATCCACATGTAGTGAAAGAACAGCAGTAGCTGATATTTATCGAAGGATCTGCACAGCAGTCATAACTGTCTAACAAGGGTATCATATGCTACTGATAAAATGACCTAGATATGAAATAAGTACCTCTTAAACACATTACAGCAATATCCAAATCATTCCAGTTACTGTAAAATGAGTCTCCCCAGAGTTTCTTCCATTTTCTGTATTTCTGTATTCTAGAGTTATTTTCTGGTGCAGGGCAAGCTGAGATGATGGTGTGTCTTTTTTAAAATCATATTTTCCTACAAAACAAAAATAAATAAGTAAGTTCAGCTATATCTACTTGTTCAAGAATAAATATACTTGAAGTAAACAACTTTTTCCATCTTTACAAACAAGGGACAAAACCAGCTCACATCGTGAACATTCCCTGGAACTTGATGTTCCCCAATACTGAGCCACATCCAGAAAACAACACATGTTCAGAGACCAGAACTACATGATGAACATTAACTAAATGAGGAATATTACAGAACACTAACCTAAGTGAAATACTGTGACCTACCCTCCAACCTACCTGGGCAAAATATACTTTGACGCATCTACCATTTTGTCAATTACATTGCTCATCCATTTCAGTTCATTTGAATTGTTGACAGAAGTATTTTGATACTTAAATGCTTGATCATCACTGTAACTCATGTCTCCGATTGGTAATGAAAAGTAGCCCTTCACATCAACAGTACAGACACTATACAGTGTATTGGTATTGCTCGACATTGCATCCAGTTATTCAGAAGAGGCAACCCTAGACTCTCCAAAAATGTTACATTTTTTATTTGTATTATTTCACCTTTATTTAACCAGATTGGCTAGTTGAGAACAAGTTCTCATTTACAACTGCGACCTAGCCAAGATAAAGCAAAGCAGTGTGACACAAACAACAACACAGAGTTACACATGGAATAAACAAACATACAGTCAATAAAACAATAGAGATGAAGTCTATATACAGTGTGCACAAATGAGGTAAGATAAGGGAGGTAGGCAATAAATAGGCCATAGTGGTGAAATAATTACCATGCCCACCTACTAACTACATAGGCAGTATTTACTAAAGTGAATCAATATATTGATTATGAAGTGTTAAATATGAAGCGCTAAATAGGTAAATAGTAACATATTAGAAAAAGTTTTATTTTGTGTTATTTATCTTGGTAGTATAGTGTCATTTCATGGTTCGTTGGGCCAACAGCAGTCACTGTCATTATAAAGCTTGAGGCGACATCTTGTGGCTTCTTGTGAGCATGTTCTGGAGAGTTCTCAGGTATGCCCTAACATGTAAGGCACAAAACATAACATTTATCCAGCAGGCTAACACGTCATGTTTAATGTGGTTATAGACTTAAGTATGTAAAGGTAAGTGAATCATTTGTGATTAATATTAACAAAAATAAGACAAACAGAACCATAATGGTACTTATAATGCTCTTGACAACAGCCCCTGCCCAATGGAGGCAGTCATAACATTACAACTGTGAGAATGACACTCAATGTAATAAAAAATTATTTGGGTGACTAGAACTAGATGTGATCAGCTGCCGTAACAGGACATTTTTAAAAAGTAAAAAAATCTTGATGAGCAAATATGACATTCATTATGCTCCTCGTCTGCCCTTACAAACATTTTAATTCATACTTTCATTCATACCATGGTACTATTATGGTACTTTTACTTATACCATGTTATAGTCTGTCATGGAAATGTACCATGGTTTTAGCCCTGAAGTATGATGGTACTCCCATTGCACCTAAATATTACCATGGTATGGCATCATTTATACCATGGTATAGATCTGAATCATGGAAATGTACCATGGTTTTAGCTTCAAAGTATGATGGTACCGCCATTCACATACAGTGGGGCAAAAAGTATTTAGTCAGCCACCAATTGTGCAAGTTCTCCCACTTAAAAAGATGAGAGAGGCCTGTAATTTTCATCATAGGTACACTTCAACTATGACAGATAAAATGAGAAAAAAATCCAGAAAATCACATTGTAGGATTTTTATTGAATTTATTTGCAAATTATAGTGGAAAATAAGTATTTGGTTAATAACAAAAGTTTATCTCAATACTTTGTTATATACCCTTTGTTGGCAATGACAGAGGTCAAACGTTTTCTGTAAGTCTTCACAAGGTTTTCACACACTGTTGCTGGTATTTTGGCCCATTCCTCCATGCAGATCTCCTCTAGAGCAGTGATGTTTTGGGGCTGTTGCTGGGCAACACGGACTTTCAACTCCCTCCAAAGATTTTCTATGGGGTTGAGATCTGGAGACTGGCTAGGCCACTCCAGGACCTTGAAATGCTTCTTACGAAGCCACTCCTTCGTTGCCCGGGCGGTGAGTTTGGGATCATTGTCATGCTGAAAGACCCAGCCACATTTCATCTTTAATGCCCTTGCTGATGGAAGGAGGTTTTCACTAAAAATCTCACGATACATGGCCCCATTCATTCTTTCCTTTACACGGATCAGTCGTCCTGGTCCCTTTGCAGAAAAACAGCCCCAAAGCATAATGTTTCCACCCCCATGCGTCACAGTAGGTATAGTGTTCTTTGGATGCAACTCAGCGTTCTTTGTCCTCCAAACACGACAAGTTGAGTTTTAAAAAAAAAGTTATATTTTGGTTTCATCTGACCATATGACATTCTCCCAATCTTCTTCTGGATCATCCAAATGCTCTCTAGCAAACTTCAGACGGGCCTGGACATGTACTGGCTCAAGCAGGGGGACACGTCTGGCACTGCAGGATTTGAGTCCCTGGCGGCGTAGTGTGTTACTGATGGTGGGCTTTGTTACTTTGGTCCCAGCTCTCTGCAGGTCATTCACTAGGTCCCCCCGTGTGGTTCTGGGATTTTTGCTCACCGTTCTTGTGATCATTTTGACCCCACGGGGTGAGATCTTGCGTGGAGCCCCAGATCGAGGGATATTATCAGTGGTCTTGTATGTCTTCCATTTACTATTTTAATTTTTGCTCCCACAGTTGATTTCTTCAAACCAAGCTGCTTACCTATTGCAGATTCAGTCTTCCCAGCCTGGTGCAGGACTACAATTTTGTTTCTGGTGTCCTTTGACAGCTCTTTGGTCTTGGCCATAGTGGAGTTTGGAGTGTGACTGTTTGAGGTTGTGGACAGGTGTCTTTTATACTGATAACAAGTTCAAACAGGTGTCATTAATACAGGTAACGAGTGGAGGACAGAGGAGCCTCTTAAAGAAGAAGTTACAGGTCTGTGAGAGCCAGAAATCTTGTTTGTTTGTAGGTGACCAAATACTTATTTTCCACCACAATTTGCAAATAAATTCATTAAAAACCCTACAATGTGATTTTCTGGATTTTTTAGGTACACTTCATAGTTGATGATGAAAATTACACGCCTCTCTCATCTTTTTAAGTGGGAGAACTTGCACAATTGGTGGCTGACTAAATACTTTTTTGCCCCACTGTAAATAATACCATGCTATTGCCTCTTTTTTTACCATTGATGTGGATCATGGAAATTATATGGTTTTAACCTGCACTATACATTCTACAATGGCACTGCACAATTATGATAAAGGATACCAAAAATTAACATATGTTACCATCTTTATTAATTGTGCATTATCATAGTACAATGGAGGTATAATGCATTAAATAAATAAACACCCCTAGGTCAAAAGAGGTTGGTTGGTATCGTATTGATGAATTTATATACCAGTATGGACAAGTTTCTGATAAAGTCAGAGGCAGGCTACTATTGTTGGTCCTAGTTTGTCTGTAACATCAAAGAAAGGGGAAATAGTTGCTATGAAAAAGGGGTAATACTTTCTCTATTGATAGTACAGTTTTTATCATGTTTGGATTCCCTGTGTTGGCAACCTGAAATGTGGGACAATATGATATAAAATGTAGCCTAATCTTTGGCATTTTGTAATAATTTACAGTATTTATAGTCAAGGGGTGTTGTGCTTGTTTCCACCTGCAGAGGGAGCAGCTCGCTCTAGTGGTTGATTTACGCTCTCTCAACCCTACTCTACAGTGACTCTCACACTAGCCTGCCTAGTTAGTAAGTCAGTTGAATGAGAAAGCCAAGCCAACTGAAAACTGAAGAGAGAAGCACCAGATAAACAAAATATTTTAAACATGATCACGGTGAGCGAGTTATAAAGCATAGGATATGAAACACCAATTTAAGTGGCGTGTAATTATATAATTGTTGTTATTTTTTTAGGTTTTGATAGTTTAATTAAGTCATAAAAGTCCATTAGCATAGAAGCTAATGTCAGCTAAAGTTAGCTCCAGTCAAGCTAGCCTGTTGTAGTGTGTAAACAAAGGGAAACATTGCAATTTGCTGTTTTTAGGGATATGTTGAGAAATACATGATGAAAATGTATCTATGAGATAAGATGATCTACCTTTTACAAACTATTTGTTTTAGTACATTAGCTGTTTAGGATGTGTTTGTAAATTCGCTCTGGCTATCTACTCTTATTTCAGAGCACTCTCGTGTGCCAGAGCACAGAATAAATGATGAATTTACGAACATTGAATATGGCTGGTGTCAGTAAACTTCGGCAAAAAAGTGTAATTTAATTGTTGCCAGCAGCACAGTTAGTCACCAACTGTCTGGATAAGATGCAACAGCCTAACCAGCTCTGCTAGTGCGAGTAAATTTGTAATTTGTGCCTGGAAGTAGCTTGCAAGCTAGCCAACATTAGCCAGTTAGCTTGAGTGTTTGACTGCTCTGAATTTATAAACAGACAATCTGGCAACACTCTGAATTTAGAACACCCAGTGCGCACTGGCACTCCAGATTGAATTTACTAACACACCCTTAGAATTGTATAAGAGTAGCCAAGTCAGTTGGATGAGAGAGAGCCAACTGAAAACTGTATTGAACAGAGATGCACCAGATAAATGTACTATTTAAAATGTTCAAGCTTCCAGACTCACTTCATTCTTCTCACCATACTCTATCCAGGTTCCAAGCTTTAAGAGGGTACACTACTAGACCACATTTGTTGTGGTTTTTCACTATGAGCCAAAGGTGTTTAAGAGGGTACTAGGCCTACACTTTTCCATTGCAGTGTGAGTAGTCAATGTTGCATTACATGAGTACTATAAATTACTGTTTTTGGCCACTTTACCCAAAAAACTGTGGAACACAGACCATCATAACTACCATGCTTCATGTTTCACTGCATCCTGATAGTGAAACATCATTATACTACCATGGTTCATTTGGCAGGAAAATACAATTTTTATAACTTTTCAGATAAGACCCAAGTGCAGTCTGTGTTGAAGTAACAATGTTCATTACAACAAAAGGGGCAGGCAAACGACAGGTCAAGGCAAGACAGGGGTCGATAATCCAGAGTAGTGGGGCAACGGTACAGGACGGCAGGCATGCTCAGGTCAAGCAGAGGGCGGTATTCCAGAGTAGGGTCAATGGTACAAGACGGCAGGCTCAGGTCAGGAAGAGTGGTCAGACCGGTGAGCTTAGAGTCCAGACAGGCAAGGGTCAAAACCAGGAGGGCGAGAAAAAGAGAGACCGAGGGAAAGCAGGAGATGAGAAAAAAGCAGGTTGACTTAAACAAGACGAACTGGCAACAGACAAACAGAGAACAGGGAAAATGGGCGACACCTCAAGGGGTGTGGAGACAATGGTGAAAGGACAGGTGAAACAGATCAGGGCATGACAGTACCCCCTGGAGAGACTTGGACTGGTCGCCCCACAGCAGGGTGGCATGCAGAGGGGGGTGAGTAGGGGGAGAAGATAAATTGTCCTTAGGACCCACCAGAGTACTCATTCCTGCCAATGACTTATGTCTCTTGAAGGGACAGGTTGACACGTAATGACCGGCAGTACCGCAATACAGACAACTATTGATGTTGAGTCTGCTTACGAGTTCGGCTGGAGACAGCCTAGCCCTGCCGAGCTGCATCGGCTCAGGTAGAGGTAAATCAGCAGTCTTCGGAGGCTCTTGGATGAACTTGGGAAAGCTTGGATCCTCTCAGGAACGTAGACGGAAGGTCAGATGCAAGGTGGGATCCTTGAGTGAGCGATTGGGACCGCAATCAGATCTCTTCTCCCTCCTACGTTCCCGTATGCCGTCCATCGATCCGGATGGTCAAAGTGATGAGTGAGTTGAGATCCGTCGGTAGTTCCTGGGCTGCAAGCTCATCCTTTACTTCCTCTGATACTCTGTGCAGGAACGTGTCGAACAGCACTTCCGGGTTCCAGGCACCCTCCGCTGCTAGTGTGTGGAATTCCTTCGCGGAGTCCCAACGAAGCTGGAGTAACCTCCGGGTAGCGTCTCCCGGACACCTGAGCCTCAAACGTTTCTCACCTCTGCCACGAACACCATCAGACTGAGGCGGACAGTGGATTGTTGCTCCCACACTGCCATGACCCAGGCAGGTGCCCTCCCGGACATCAGCATAATGATGTACGCTATCCTCGAGCGGTCTGAGGGTAACGATGAAGGCTGCTGCTTGAAAACAAGAGGGCACTGGGAGAGAAAGGCCCAGCAGGTTCTGGAATCTCTATCGTAGCGCTCAGGGGAAGGTAAGCGGGGTTCCCGGGAAATTGGGGTGATGGCGCTGCTATCAGCTGGGATACTGAGAGTCCGGGAAGTTACCCTCGTGGTAGGCAACCCATGTATTTGCTCCTGCAATGCGTCCATAAGCTAGGTTGTGACATTTGGCAACGGCCTGGAACCCTTCCATCAGACCGCGAAGCAACTCCTCGTGCCTACTAATGGTGGCTTCTTGGGAGGAGATGGCGGTGCGGAGCTGGTCCAAGTCTGCTGGGTCAGTCATGGCCAGTTTGTACTATAATGTTTCAGGTGAGACCAGAGTGCAGACTGTGTTGAAGTAACAAGGTTTATTACAGCAACCAGGGTAGGCAAATGAACAGGTCAAGGCAGGCAGGGGGTTGATAATCCATAATGGTGGGGCAAAGCTACAGGACGGAAGGCAGGCTCAGGGTCAGGTCAAGCAGAAATCGGTAATCCAGAGTTTGGGCAATGGTACAGACGGCAGGCAGGCTCAGGTCAGGCAGGGGGGCTCAGAGTCCGGACAGGCAAGAGTCAAAACCGGGAGGGCGAGAAAAAGAGACTGGGGAATAGCAGGAGCTGAGAAAAAGGCTGGTTGACTTGACAAACAAGACAAACTGGCAAAAGACAAACAGAGAACAAGTATAAATACACAGGGGATAATGGGGAAGATGCGCGACACCTGGAGGGGGGTGAAGACAATCACTTAGACAGGTGAAAAAGATCAGGGCGTGACAATGTTACTGGTGCAAATCGGTTTTGTCCTGCTAGTACAATGAAAAAACGACCAAGGTACAATCATGTTTCTTTGGTCACTACCAAGGTATTTTCCTTCCATTGAATTGATAAAAAAACATGTTTTTTTTTTCATTGTACTACCAAGGTACATTTTTGTAAGACTGGCCTGTCTCCCCCTGTCTGGTACAGGTACCCGCGCCACACTCCCCCGTCTTTCCTGAGCTTTCACTTGCATTCAGCACAAACGCATTTAAGTGATAATGTCCGAGAAGCCATTATTTGGAGCATATATCAGCAAACCGTGCCAATACACTGTATCCTCCAAACACCGGCATTATCACTTTTATACATCGGGTTACCAAAATATTAAAAAATGATTGACATATTTTCATTAAAGACATTATTTTGATGAATGTATTAATACTATTTCATCCTTACTCAAGACATAGTCCCAAGACAAATCTAGGGTTGCTTCCCAAGCAGGCTGGTCGTTCATTCTATCAGTTCGTTTGCCAGACGCGACCCAATCATTCACTATTTTTGTTCTGGATCTATGGACGCGACCTAGTCATTCGTTCTAAATGTTCCATAGCCATACTGGCTCGCAACGTTCTTATCCCTTGCTTGCTAGCTAGCCAAATATGGCTAATTTACAATCACATCAAACAGTGCAGCCAGAATAACAGCAAAATAACTGCATTTGCCTTTGTTTAAGCTGTTAAGCTGTTTTCTAGTGACATTTATTTGGATACATCCATAGCAATGAGCTAATGATACGTGATTTTACCTGGCAGAGAAAATGTGCTCTCTCGTCAGGACAATGTTGTTCAGAGGAGCTAGCCAAAAACAGTTAATCACTTCAAACTGAAGCAGGAAAGACCGGTTTCTATTGAAATTTCTTAGAGTCTATCCTGTGAGCGGACCAAGTAATTGGGCGTCACTCTAAAGCGGAAAGGTGGAATAAACGAGTCAGGAGTAGGTTTTCTTGATTGAACACAGTTCTCTATTGAGGGCATTTGGTCAACACAAACACTCCAACATAATCAATGAAAATCTCCCAAGGAAAAAACATACATCTTCATCTCCAGATCAAACAGGAACACAATACGATTATCTTTAAACTACAACAAAAGTCACAGGATATTCACCGTCTTAGTGGTTCTTCATGGATAGCTCCTCTGTCTCTGTGGACATCTTCCAGAGACCTCTCTGCTGGTTCCATACTCTCTCTTATAGGGGAAGGAGAATATGTAATTAGTACCGCCAGTGGTGCTTAATTGCCTCTGGTTACCTTGTCTCCCATGCCTTGTTGGGCTACTATCCGTGAGCCCAGCCTGCCCTCTGGTGGTCCTTCCACAATCCATAAAATAATGCCAGCTGATTCACGATAACAACTGGCTGAGAAAATCAGCCTGCCATTCTGTCTCATCATGACTCCAGACATGTTCAATACTATGGGACAGCTGGAGATCGACTTTCAAAATTTGAAACAATGATGCAAATATCGGAGAGACAGACAGCAATGTTTAGACAAATCTCCGGTGTTGAAAATCAAATTCCAGTGTAAAGAAATAGGAGATAATGTCTCAATGCATTTTATAGTGAAGATCAAGTTTATAAATTGCCTGGCTAGGCTGATAAGACAGTGGATTGCACAGTGAGATGGAACAAAGTAAATAGGCATTTCAACGTGATAGCTTTAGCCGGTGGTAACTCGTGGAATAGACACCGGCTGGAATGCGGTTTTAACCAATCAGCATCCAGGATTAGACCCAACTATTATACAGTTGAAGTCGGAAGTTTACATACACCTTAGCCAAATACATTTAAACTCAGTTTTTCACAATTCCTAATAGTTAATCCTAGTAACAATTCCCTGTTTTAGGTCAGTTAGGATTACCACTTTTATTTTAAGAATGTGAAATGTCAGAATAATAGTAGAGAGAATTATTTATTTCAGCTTTTATTTCTTTCATCACATTCCCAGTGGGTCAGAAGTTTACATACACTCAATTAGCATTTGGTAGCATTGCCTTTAAATTGTTTAACTTGGGTCAAAATTGTCGGGTAGCCTTCCACAAGTTTCCCACAATAAGTTGGGTGAATTTTGGTCCATTCCTCCTGACAGAGCTGGTGTAACTGAGTCAGGTTTGTAGGCCTCCTTTGCTCGCACACACTTTTTCAGTTCTGCCCACCCATTTTTTATAGGCATGGCCACTCCAATAACTTGACTTTGTTGTCCTGAAGCCATTTTGTCACAACTTTGGAGGTATGCTTGGGGTCATTGTCCATTTGGAAGATACATTTGCGACCAAGCTTTAACTTCCTGATTGATGTCTTGAGATGTTGCTTCAATATATCCACATAATTTTCCTCCTCATGACAACATCTATTTTGTGAAGTGCACCAGTCCCTCCTGCAGCAAAGCACCCCCACAATATGATGCTTCCACCCCTGTGCTTCACGGTTGGGATGGTATTCTTCGGCTTGCAAGCCTCCCCCTTTTTCCTCCAAACATAATGATGGTCATTATGGCCAAACATCTCTAATTTTGTATCATGAGACCAGAGGATGTTTCTCCAAAATTACGATCTTTGTCCCCATGTGCAGTTGCAAACAGTAGTCTTGCTTTTTATGGTGGTTTTGGAGCAGTGGCTTCTTCCTTGCTGAGCGGCCTTTCAGGTTATGTCGATATAGGACTCATTTTACTCTGGATATAGATACTGTTGTACATGTTTCATCCAGCATCTTCACAAGGTCCTTTGCTGTTGTTCTGGGATTGATTTGCACTTTTCGCACCAAAGTACATTCATCTCTAGGAGACAGAACGCATCTCCTTCCTGAGTGGTATGATGGCTGCGTGGTCCCATGGTGTTTATACTTGCATACTATTGTCTGTACAGATGAACGTGGTACCTTCATGCATTTGTAAATTGCTCCCAAGGATGAACCAGACTTGTGGTCTACAATTTTTTTTCTGATGTCTTAGCTGATTTCTTTTGATTTTCTCATGACGTCAAGTAAAGAGGCACTGAGTTTGAAGGTAGGCCTTGAAATACATACACAGGTACACCTCCAATATACTCGAATGATGTCAATCAGCCCATCAGAAGCTTCTAAAGCCATGATATAATTTACTGGAATTGTCCTATCTGTTTAAAGGCTCAGTAAACTTAGTGTATGTAAACTTCTGACCCACTGGAATAGTGATACAGTGAATTATAAGTGAAATAATCTGTCTGTAAACAATATTGGGAAAAATTATGTCCTAACCAACTTGCCAAAACTATAGTTTGTTAACAAGAAATTTGTGGAGTGGTTAAAGAACCATTTTTAATGTCTCCAACCTAAGTGTATGTAAACTTCCGACTTCGACTGTACAGTACAATTACCTATCCCAAAGTCAGTCAAAGGAGGGGGCTTTAGGAAAATACTATAGGTCAGGAAGTTTCTGAAAAACTGCCAAGTTTGAATAACTTCTTTTCACATCACCAGCTAATGCGAGAACAAAAACAACTGTTTGTCAAAGTTCAATATTGGGCCTTTGTAAACAGCGTTCTACACAATACCTGTGCCTTGACATGACTTACATGCAGATGTTGTGTTACTTCAACCTGCAGCTGTTTATCATTCATGCCAGTGCTCCAAAGTATTGCTCATTAAAACTTTACTGTTGACATTAATACATTATTTGGTAGTGTTTTTCCATCTGCATGGTCCTGAAGTATTAAGAAAATATCTCAAACAGAATGATTTTACATCAAGTTTTAAAGGATTGAAAATATCACATTCTGTAGATACACGTCTGTTTAAAACTGCAACGGTCGTCGTATGAAGGAGAGGACCAAAGCGCGGCGTCGTAAGTGTTCATCTTGATTTTTAATACGAATAGTGAACACTGAAACAAAAACACTAAAACGACAAATGAACAGTCCTGAACTGTGAAATAAAACACAGAACAGAAAATAAACACCCACGAAACACAAGTGGGAAAAGGCTACCTAAGTATGATTCTCAATCAAAGACAACTAACGACACCTGCCTCTGATTGAGAACCATACCAGGTCAAACACAAACACAACATAGCAAACGGAACATAGACAACCCACCCAACTCACTCCCTGACCATACTAAAACAAAGACATAATAAAAGAACTAAGGTCAGAACGTGACAAAAACAACATAGTTTAAATAAGGATTTTTATTGTTGAAGTATTGACAAACATGTATGCATTACTTCTATGTCATAGGTTACAAGTGTAAAATCTCTTTCCTTACTCTGATCGATATAAAATGACAAAAATAATTGAATTAACTCTGATAAGATTCTTTTTTTTATATAATTAAAACATAAAATCATCAACAATAATATTGAATTATTTGCAAATAAAATACCATCTTAGTAAAATACATATAATTTCTTAATTATTATAATTATATGTATCTATATTATCAAGTATCTCGGCTCCAGACATCATTCACATCCAAATCAAGAAAATACTTATAAAACATATTATGCAACATCCATCGTGACAAAGGCCTTCAAGGTCATTTTTAGGGATAATACCAATCAACATTCGTTACTTGTCATAAATGTTTCAAGGCAAGCATTGCTTCACAGCAATTTCACTGATCTGTATAATAGCCATATCAGGGATATGTATTAGACACATGAAACATCAGCATATCAAAACTCATAAATATCAAATTCATAAGAATAGTGCAATAATACCGTTAGTGCAATCATACTGCTAGTCTTGGACAGAGTAATATTTTGCTTCTTCTCTCAACACATTAAAAACATGGTCAACTTTGTCAACAGAAAGATAAACACTCAGCAGTCCATATGTCATAATTTAGTCATCGGTATGTGCAGGCTGTTCCAAGGCCCCATGCACAGCTCCTCCTCCTCTGATAATGTGTGGTTACTGTGGGACGTCAACGTTTCTTTCGAAACACGACTCCTGCTCATCTACACAACAGTTGCTTCTGCTGATTCTGTCATGTAGTGCCTTGGCAATGTTGGATTTGGACCCAATTCTGTCAAGGCGCATGATGCTGAACCCCAGGGATCTGCTGGAGGACTGAGTTTAATGTCAACGGTGGAGGTAATGCCCGTAAGTGTACCTATTCCATTTCCTGTTACCGGTTCCCCCATGCTGTTTAGATGAAGCTTCTCCTGAGTCTCAGTCAGCATTTCCAGATTTATAAACTGTTTCCCCAGGTGGCCAGGGGAGCCCACCTTGAGGTTGTTGGGGTGCACGGGCCTCCTGGTCCGCACAATGGTCCCATTCTGAGAGAGGTAGACATTCCCATTGATGTTAGCGTGGCGATTGACATTAGACAGGCAGTTCCTCTGGGGTTCAGGAGCGCTGTCCTCTCCCGTGGAGCTTTCCACCACCAGCTTGAGCCGCTTCATCCTCACCCCAGGCTGAGAACAAAAGATGGAGAGCCAAAGATGAGGTTACTGCACAGATAAAACAGTATTTACGTATATTGAAATATATCATGCATACAAACAAGTCATAAATAAAAGTCTGGCAATCAATGTACAAGTTATCATAAAACTATGACGGTAACAGGATATGAAACACATAACTCTGTATACATTATTTTACATTTGAGTCATTTAGCAAATGTTCTTTTCCAGAGCGACTTAAAGGAGCAATTAGGGATAAGTGCCTTGCTCAAGGGCACATCGACTGACTTTTCACTTAGCCAGCTCGGGAGCAGTGGAAGTGCTAGTGACAGTGGCAGTGGCAGTGGTAGCATTTGTGCCATAGGAGGTGCTAGTGACGGTTGTAATGTTCCTGGCACTGGTAGTTTTAGTGCCAGTGGTTGCAGCACATGTTCTGTAGTGTTGCTTCCCAGCCTGGTTCTACCATAAAATCATCACTAAGCGCCAGAGGTCCAGGCAGTGATGAGATGGGCAGTTAAGGGGAGACAAGGTCTGGGTCGGGAGGCTCATGTACAGCAGATTTTTTTTTATATTCACATCAAAATCTGTCGCCAATTGGATGGAAACCTAGACATTGATATATAGTATTGATAATCAAAATCAAATTGTTGATCATATCAAATGTTTTATATATGTAGTAAAATAAGTACCTCAGACCCATGGGGGCTGTGGTAGTCATCCTCCATAAAAAGCTCTCCATGCTCATAGTACATGGGAGAGATAAGCTTCCTGTGATTGCCATACAGAGGAAGGTCATACCTGAGAGGAAAAACAAATGGCAAACGGGAAACAACTTTAGGGCTGTTTCTACCATAATTCCTTTCCAACATTGCAAAATATTTTTTGAGAGGTGAAAGTAACTAACAACTTCTGCTCACACCGCTAGGGATGCGAGACATTTGAAGCACTAGCTCTAACATTAAAACACTTGCATATGTACTGTGTTACATATGTAGATGTGCATAAAACATGCTTAAATTGGCATAGTCAACAAGTTGTCAAGTTGTCATGGTTATTTTGGTCTGACTTCTGCTCTACACCCCACATCCCTCTAAATGGTGAGATGGCATATGCATGAGAGAAGGGGTCAACACGGATCTGCTACATCATTGAATCTGTACAAATACATGAGAGAGTGAAGTGATATACATTGCTGCAATATACTATTGAATCTTTGATGTATGTGGGAGTAAATGCTAAACTCTGCCCACAATACTGCTGCGAGCGATGCACAATTAAAAGGCCCATATCATAATCTCCATTAGCCCCACATTGAATCGGTCAATGAGGTGCAATGTAGGGCCGACATCAATCAGCATCATACTAACATCTGCGTCAGACCTGAAATAGCAAGCAAAAACAGAATTGTGGTCCTATCTGTAACCCACTTGTCATGGGTGCCAAAAGCCAGCTGCATTAAACCAGTGACTGTGTGGAAACTGAAGGAAGAAGGTCAACTGGAAATCTGCATTAGCAACACCTTCTGAACAGATGAGTTCGCTGGGTCACCGCAAACAGCTAATGATCCCTGGATTTAGAGTGTAAGGCAGCTATTAAATTGCTCCATGCTCTTTAAATAGAAACATATCAAAGGCAGTCTGGGATTATTGGGATAGCAACCTCAGCAGCATCAGCTTTAATAAGGACCTGCCGTCCCACATAGTCGATCAGTCTTCACAACACAATTACTGTCAGTCTCAACAGAAGGGCTTCGTAATACAAACACACTAAGCATCCTGTGCGGAAACTAGAATTTGTATGGATGATGAGAGGGTAAGTCACAAACTCGATGAGGCCTACGTGATCATGCAATTAAAATATGTTTAGTAATTGATGAACCACTTCACACAATTCATTACGGTTTGATTCAGGTAGGGGATTAGCTTCACCTCCAACTATCTTAACTCCCCTGAGTGTTTGACCACGAGAGTTCAATGCACAACATTTGGTTAACATCTGTTTGTATCGCTGTAGATTACGTAATTTTCCTCTAGAGTCTAGACCATTTAGGTGATTTGCAGTGTACCACACAAGCCAAAGTACCCTTCCCTCTCTTCCCAACTGGAGGAGACCATTACCAGGCTCTCATGGGCCATGCTCCGCTCAAGTCTGAGAAATAGATTACATTTGGTGGGAGTGGAAAGGGTAAACACAGGCATGATCTGCATAAATATATTACAATATATTACACTTAACCCATAATTTTGAATTTCCCCACATTACTCTCCAACCCAAAGGATCACTCAGTGCGTGTGTGTGTGTGTTGGGGGCTTGTGAAATGTGATTTTGTCGTAATGGCAAAACTTTCAACTTTAAATGAACCAATGGACATCAATTAAATTCCCCGGATCAGAGCGAGACTGATGAGAGATGGGAAAATCAGCGGAGTTTGGACTCACCCTTGGTCATAATTATAGTAGTCTTCCCTGTAGTAGTCTTGGCCTGGGTCGATGCCTGACTCCATGGACAGCTCCTGAATTTCAGAAGAAGTACATAGAGTTCAAATTAGTACAGAGAAACAAAAGCGAAACCATAGAAACCCAGCACAGCACATTGCAGAACAGCACAGTGTGAGCATTGAATAATTATCCTTATGCATTGAGAGTAGCAGTATGGTTTCTACCTCAGGTCTCAGCAAGGATGTCCTTAGCAGTTGCTGTTGCTGCCATAGATTAGTTAGAGAAGGAAGGATAAGGAGTGTTAAACAGAATGTTTAATTATAAGTTAATACACATTTTATGATATAGATACAGCAGGAGAAAGGATGAAAGGTGTTTAATATTTTACTGCAGAAGGCTAAATCAGGGTCACACAGTGTTTCTCAGTAGTCTTAAACAAACATACTTTGAAACAAAAGTATAAACCTCACACACATAGTTATAAGCTTAACTAAAGAAGACACATTTTCCTCAGTTATAGAGTTGAAATGTGTTCAATTTTGAGTTTGCATCCCAATATTACACTCTATATACTGTATATCACAGAAGACTGAAATACAACAAAACCGTTTGACATACATGATGAAAAAAAACGGGATTAAAAATACGTATATATATATATATATATATATTTATTTTTGTATGATATTATGAAACATATCAACAAGATTCCACCCATGAGGCCACTAGGTAATTTGACTACAGAAAAAGGCTGTGGCCATAGAGAGAGGAAAGTGGATTTGGAGGAGATAAACAAAGGATAAACACAGAATGAGGTGGAGATGAGGTAATGAAGGAGAATACAAAGGAAAGATTGAGGCGATGAACAGAGTAGACAGTCAAAATGAAAATAGACAAAAGGTGTTGTTGAAAAAAAGATGATAGAAATGGTGAGATAATGGATACTGTGTATATTAGAAGAAGCCAGAAGAGAATGAGAGATAGATGACTGATAAAGCACACACAACTTTAGAGCTGATATCAAATATAGAAAAATTAAAAGAGTATGCATGACACTTCTGATGCTAAAGTTAATGGGTTATTTACAGGGTAGTAATTGGATGACTCATGGTACCAAAGTCAGTTGACATTGAGTCAGTTGATCTTTGGTAAAGCTCCTAGTAATGCTTCCCTGCACCAGTAGAGAAAACAATGCTAATCTGACACCTAACAGTACAGAGATGTCGTGATGTGACTATCATTAATGTGATGACGGCTATTTTATTAATTAACTATGTTTAATTATTACGTGATTAAATTAATAATGTAACAATTAACTCATTAGTAACTTGGGGCACCATGGAAAAAGTTTGTTTAATGAGTTACTGTTTCCTTAATTAACTCAAGAATTTGTCATAATATATCATTACCATACCAGTCATCTATTAATTATTATTACCTCATATCACTCTCATTCTGAACGTCACAAAATTGTTGGATATCTACACGAATCCTAGTCTAAACGATTCAGCGATACACCAATTGGCTTAATTATTTATTTACTAACTGACTAAATAATCACACAGAAATACATAAACACAGACACACGGTATACGTTGAATTGATTACTAACATAATGCAATGAAAGTCCCTAGTGGACCAACCCAACATGACGGCTTGTTACACAATGGAAGGGGATGGGTAAGATAAAGAGAGTGGGAGAGACAAAGAGAGTGGACTGGTACATACATGTGGAAGCCATGCTCATGAAAAATAAATACTTTCCACATGAACAACCACTCATTTGAAAAGAAATACCAGACATATACAGTGCCTTGCGAAAGTATTCGGCCCCCTTGAACTTTGCGACCTTTTGCCACATTTCAGGCTTCAAGCATAAAGATATAAAACTGTATTTTTTTGTGAAGAATCAACAACAAGTGGGACACAATCATGAAGTGGAACGACATATATTGGATATCAAATCAAAAACGGAAAAATTGGGCGTGCAAAATTATTCAGCCCCCTTAAGTTAATACTTTGTAGCGCCACCTTTTGCTGCGATTACAGCTGTAAGTCGCTTGGGGTATGTCTCTATCAGTTTTGCACATCGAGAGACTGACATTTTTTCCCATTCCTCCTTGCAAAACAGCTCGAGCTCAGTGAGGTTGGATGGAGAGCATTTGTGAACAGCAGTTTTCAGTTCTTTCCACAGATTCTCGATTGGATTCAGGTCTGGACTTTGACTTGGCCATTCTAACACCTGGATATGTTTATTTTTGAACCATTCCATTGTAGATTTTGCTTTATGTTTTGGATCATTGTCTTGTTGGAAGACAAATCTCTGTCCCAGTCTCAGGTCTTTTGCAGACTCCATCAGGTTTTCTTCCAGAATGGTCCTGTATTTGGCTCCATCCATCTTCCCATCAATTTTAACCATCTTCCCTGTCCCTGTTGAAGAAAAGCAGGCCCAAACCTTGTTGCTTTTACGCCAAACATAACGTTTTGCATTGTTGCCAAAAAGTTCAATTTTGGTTTCATCTGACCAGAGCACCTTCTTCCACATGTTTGGTGTGTCTCCCAGGTGGCTTGTGGCAAACTTTAAACTACACTTTTTATGGATATCTTTAAGAAATTATCCAATAAATGTCGTTCCACTTCATGATTGTGTCCCACTTGTTGTTGATTCTTCACAAAAAAATACAGTTTTACATCTTTATGTTTGAAGCCTGAAATGTGGCAAAAGGTCGCAAAGTTCAAGGGGGCCGAATACTTTCGCAAGGCACTGTATAATTACGTTTGCATGCCTTTGTCATCTCTCTGTTGAAACTACTCATCCGTCTATGGCGAGTAGTTCGATGTAAGTCTCTGGTTGACCACCAGCGGTCACAATGTCCTCAGTTGTAGTGAACTTTTTTTCTCTGATGTATCCAGCCTAACAAACACTCAGAGGTGTACACGCGGTGGTCTTGGTCGAGTTTATTAGACTAAAGTACAGCTGCAGACTGAATGTACCGATGTAGTCAATCTTCTTAATTAACTCGAGCGTTTGAGTCTTACCATTTTTCTGGTCTGGTAGTTTTAAACCATTTCAATGTGTAGCCACTGCGCCAAGCTTTTTGGTCTTGTAGTTTTAAACCATTTCAACATGTAGCTACTTCGCCACACTTTCTGGTCTTGCAGTTATTATCATCACTCCACGCTTTCATATTTAATTATATACATTTTACCACATTGAGAAGTAAATCTGATATCTACATTGTGAAAGCTCTTCAAGATACAATTATCTTGTTATACCATCCGTAATGACATCACAAAATGCTAAATGCTTATTGTTTCGATCCCCTCCACCCATTTCCCACATTCTTTATGTTAGGAATATTGTTTCATTATCCGCTTTTGGATGTTGGAGTTTTGGAGGCATATTCTCTCTCTACACACATCAGATTCCTTTGTTCAATACTGCAGGTCCAGAGATAGCATTTAAGACTGGTCGTTAAAGTCATGAGACAGGCCCACTTCCCCTCCCCCCCTTACTCTCTGGTGGGAGAAAGGGGCCTCTCTTTGATGCTCACCCAGGAGGGAAAGAGATGTCATGGCCAAACCAAATGAAAACTGTGATGCTAATGTTAAAATAATCTGCCAACTATCTCTCATCCCGTCTAAATCTCATTCAGTATTTTCCATCGAGTGAGAGGTAGATAATAATGATGATGAAGCTGCCTCAAGTTCCCTTGAGCTTGAAAAGATATGGGCTTGGTACACAAAACAAAACATAAAAATACATCACAATAAAAAATGCCTACCTGTATACCGTATCCTCGCCTGTAGGCAATGAAAAAAAGAGGAAAGAATACATATTTCAAGGCCTACCTTCAAACTCAGTGCATCGTTGCATGACATCATGGGAAAATCAAAAGAAATCAGCCAAGACCTCAGAAAAAAATTGTAGACCTCCATAAATCTGATTCATCCTTGGGAGCAATTTCCAACTGCCTGAAGGTACCACATTCATCTGTACAAACAATAGTACGCAAGTATAAACACCATGGGACCACGCAGCCATCATACCGCTCAGGAAGGAGAAATGTTCTGTCTCCTAGAGATGAACGTACTTTGGTGCGAATAGTGCAAATCCATGCCAGAACAACAGCAAAGGACCTTGTGAAGATGCTGGGGGAAACAGTTACAAATGTATCTATATCCACAGTAAAACGAGTCCTATATCGGCATAACCTGAAAGGCTGCTCAGCAAGGAAGAAGCCACTGCTCCAAAACCGGCATAAAAAAGGCAGACAATGGTTTGCAACTGCACATGGGGACAAAGATCATACTTTTTGGAGAAATGTCCTCTGGTCTGATGAAACAAAAATAGAACTGTTTGGCCATAATGACCATCGTTATGTTTGGAGGGAAAAGGAGGAGACTTGCAAGCCAAAGAACACCATCCCAACTGTGAAGCACAGGGGTGGAAGCATCATGTTGTGGGGGTGCTTTGCTGATGAAGGGACTGGTGCACTTCATGGGGCAGGACAATTATTATTATTATTGGAATTTGGTTGAGGTTATTCATTTGTGCAATGAAGAAGTAGGCCATCTAGGAACTGGGTAACACTGTTGAGAGTGCGCAAGACGTGAAAAGTAGCATGGTTTGTTGTCTTCCTGTATTGAACACAGATAGACCCGTCTACAATTTTATCGATTATTATCGTTTAAAAATACCTAAAGTTGTATTACAAAAGTAGTTTGAAATATTTTGTAGTGACTATTTTGTTGTTTTTTTCTGGATCAAACTCGCTTTATAGATTGACATTTGGATATGTATGGACGGAATGAATCGAACAAAAGGACCAATTGTGATGTTTATGGGACATATTAGAGTGCCAACAAAAGAAGCTCGTCAAAGGTAATGCATGTTTTATATTTTATTTCTGCGTTTTGTGTAGCGCCTGCAGGGTTGAAATATGTTACCCTCTTTGTTTACTATTGTGCTATCATCAGATAATAGCTTCTTATGCTTTCGCCCGAAAATACTTTTAAAATCTGACATGTTGGCTGGATTCACAATGAGTGTAGCTTTAATTGAGTATCTTACATTTGTGATTTAATGAAAGTTAGATTTTTATATAATTTTTTTTTATTTGCCGCGCTGCATTTTCCCTGTTTTTTGCCCAAGTGGGACGCAACCGTCCCCTATACCATAAGAAGTTAACACCATCCATATTGGATTTGCCATATACTTTTCAACGGTGCTGTGATGCTTCACCAAAGTACTGAACCTTTCTATTCTCATAGTCTCTACCAGATTGTAAATTAAAGATAAACATTTTTCCTTAAATAATTATTATATTTTTAATCGATTGATTATGACTTTTCAAATCACCCATGATTGCTATTTGCATCATTACCTCTAGGTAAATGTTGCAATTCTTCAGCCATTCCTGGACCTGTGAACAAAAACTAGCGTCCTAACACCACGTCCTACCTGGGCGCATACCTGGCTGACCGGGGTGTCGGCAGCGGATATCGGCGATGAGGGCCGGGTCCAAGATGTCTTTAGCAGGAACCCAGCACCTCTCCTCTGGGCCATAACCCTCCCAGTCAACCAGGTACTGGAAACCCCTGAACCGTGGTCGAAACCTCAGAAGGCGTCTCACCATATACGCTGGCTGGCCATCGATTATCCGAGGGGGGAGGGATGTGCATGGAAACAGAAGACAAAGGACAGTGAGACACAGACTTGATTCTGAAAACAGGGAAAGTAGTGTGAATATGGAGTGTACGGGGTAACGCAAGACGGTCAGCAGTGGAACTAAGGACTCTAGAGATGGGAAAAGGACAAATGAAACGGGGAGACAGTTTGCAGGACTCTAGCCGCAGGGGCAGGTCCCGAGTGGAAAGCCATACCATCTGCCCAATGCGGTTGCGGGGAGCTGGAATCTGGCGATAGTCCGCTTGTCGACGACACCTGGAGTTGGTCTTGAGAAGTACCGCCTGAACTCTTCTCCAGGTACAAACATCTTGGCTGAGGGTACACTGACCTCTTCCCCTTGTTCCGGGAAGAGTGGAGGTTGATACCCCAAAGAACACTCAAATGGAGAGAGTTCCGTGGCCAAACATGGAAGGGTGTTCTGGGCATACTCCACCCAGACCAGTTGTCGGCTCCAGGGAGTGGGATTGGTTGAGACCAGGCATCTCAGGATGGTTTCCAGGTCTTGGTTGGCTCGCTCCGACTGACCATTGGCTTGGGGATGGAATCCGGATGACAGTCTGGCCGACGACCCAATGAGGGTACAGAACGCCTTCCAAAACTGAGACGAGAAATGAGGACCCCGATCGGAGACCATGTCTACCGGGAATCCATGGATCCAGGAAGACATGCTGCACCATAAGCTGGGCCGTCTCATTGGCAGAACGTAGTTTGGGGAAAGGGATGCATTAAATATCACTTTAAAAATGTGCTACTGGTAACCCATTCAGATTACCAGGCGACACGGTTGTCCATTTGCAATGTCTTACAATCATGAATTTGACATGCTCTAATATACTGCAGAAAAGCCCAATTGATTGGCCTGTTGAACTCGGGATGGGCAGGCAGTGATAATGGTTCCTCTCCATCGCTCGTTGGAATTGATTACAGCTTGTCCATTTGGTGATGGTCCATCACTGTTTAATTTAATTTAATGTTTATTGCAAACTGACAAAAGTCAGACATCAAGTCAGCATCCATCATTCAATAAGATATCACTCTGACACCGAACTGATACATACTGACACCAACTCGTTTAGAAGCCCAACTCGTTTAGAAGCCAACTATCAGATATCAGAGCAGGTCCAAAATTCACAGACCTTCTGTTTGAACCATAATAAAAACTTAAAACACGTTGTTACGTTCTAGCTGCGGGTACAGTTCTGAAATTATGTGTAGGCCTAGCTGAGGCAACCCCGAATCCCGAGTTTTGGCTCGATAGGTCATTTGGAGCCCAAGCAGCAACGTTAATTAGTGCTGAAATGCCATTTTTCCAGGTATTTCTACCGGGTCCCTGAATGAGCTATCGGACAGAAACTTTATGGTCCGTCTCTATGGGCCGAGGCGGGTTAAATGCACCTAGTCTTGTAATTCTGGGACTTTTCTAAACCTTCTAGAGCCACATAACTCACCGTGCACTATCGACTTAAAATGGACTTTTGTGGGGTTTGTATCATTTGGGAATGTCTCTATAAGCTTGGCCCATGTAGGCACTGGGATTTTTGCCCATTCTTCAAGGATAAATTGCTCCAGCTCCTTCAAGTTGGATGGGTTCCGCTGGTGTACAGCAATCTTTAAGTCATACCACAGATTCTCAATCGGATTGAAGTCTGGGATTTGACTAGGCCATTCCAAGACATTTAAATGTTCCATTTAATCCACTTGAGTGTTGCTTTAGCAGTATGCTTAGGGTCATTGTCCTGCTAGAAGGTGAAATTCCATCCCAGTCTCAAATCTCTGGAAGACTGAAACCGGTTTCCTGGTCGTGACCGCTAGAGCCTGTGGATTTCTGAACATAACGTGCCAACCAGATGGAGGTATTTTGGATATAAAAATATTCTTTATGGAACAAAAGGAACATTTATTGTGTAACTGGGAGTCTCGTGAGTGCAAACATCCGAAGATCATCAAAGGTATGCAATTCATTTTATTGCTTTTCTGACTTTCGTGACCAATCTACTTGGCTGCTTGCTATATGTAATGTTTTGTCTACTGAGAGAGATGTCCTTACATAAACGCTTGATATGCTTTCGGCGAAAAGCTTTATTGAAATCTGACATGTCAGGTGGATTAACAACAAGCAAAGCTGTGTTTTGCTATATTGCACTGATAATTAAATATTTTTAGTAATTTAATATGAATTTGGCACTCTGCAATTCAGCGGAGGTTGACAAAAATGATCCCGCTAACGGGATGGGTGCATCAAGAAGTTAAATGGACTTGATCATTATACATAGCCCACTTGGATCCTGTTTCAGTAATAATAAAATCAGATCTTCTTGTTGAGTGTCCGATATTCTACCATTTATATAGGTGTGGTTCTGCATCTGTTCTCGTGCTCCTAGACCTTAGTGCTGCTTTTGATACCATCGATCATCACATTCTTTTGGAGAGATTGGAAACCCAAATTGGTCTACACGGACAAGTTCTGGCCTGGTTTAGATCTTATCTGTCGGAAAGATATCAGTTTGTCTCTGTGAATGGTTTGTCCTCTTGCAAATCAACTGTAAATTTCGGTGTTCCTCAAGGTTCCGTTTTAGGACCACTATTGTTTTCACTATATATTTTACCTCTTGGGGATGTTATTCGAAAACATAATGTTAACTTTCACTGCTATGCGGATGACACACAGCTGTACATTTCAATGAAACATGGTGAAGCCCCAAAATTGCCCTTGCTAGAAGCATGTGTTTCAGACATAAGGAAGTGGATGGCTGCAAACTTTCTACTTTTAAACTCGGACAAAACAGAGATGGTTGTTCTAGGTCCCAAGAAACAAAGAGATCTTCTTTTGAATCTGACAATTAATCTTAATGGTTGTACAGTCGTCTCAAATAAAACTGTGAAGGACCTCGGCGTTACTCTGGACCCTGATCTCTCTTTTCAAGAACATATCAAGACCATTTCAAGGACAGCTTTTTTCCATCTACATAACATTGCAAAAATCAGAAACTTTCTGTCCAAAAATGATGCAGAAGAATTTATCCATGCTTTTGTCACTTCTAGGTTGGACTACTGCAATGCTCTACATTCCGGCTACCCGGATAAAGCACTAAATAAACTTCAGTTAGTGCTAAATACGGCTGCTAGAATCCTGACTAGAACCAAAAATTTTGATTATATTACTCCAGTGCTAGCCTCTCTACACTGGCTTCCTGTCAAAGCAAGGGCTGATTTCAAGGTTTTACTGCTAACCTACAAAGCATTACATGGGCTTGCTCCTACCTATCTCTCTGATTTGGTCCTACCGTACATACCTACACGTACGCTACGGTCACAAGACGCAGGCCTCCTAATTGTCCCTAGAATTTCTAAGCAAACAGCTGGAGGCAGGGCTTTCTCCTATAGAGCTCCATTTTTATGGAACGGTCTGCCTACCCATGTCAGAGACGCAAACTCGGTCTCAACCTTTAAGTCTCTACTGAAGACTCTCTTCAGTGGGTCATATGATTGAGTGTAGTCTGGCCCAGGAGTGGGAAGGTGAACGGAAAGGCTCTGGAGCAACGAACCGCCCTTGCTGTCTCTGCCTGGCCGGTTCCCCTCTTTCCACTGGGATTCTCTGCCTCTAACCCTATTACAGGGATTGAGTCACTGGCTTACTGGGGCTCTCTCATGCCGTCCCTGGAGGGGGTGCGTCACCTGAGTGGGTTGTGCCGTGGCGGAGGTCTTTGTTGGCTATACTCAGCCTTGTCTCAGGATGGTAAGTTGGTGGTTGAAGATATCCCTCTAGTGGTGTGGGGGCTGTGCTTTGGCAAAGTGGGTGGGGTTATATCCTTCCTGTTTGGCCCTGTCCGGGGGTGTCCTCGGATGGGGCCACAGTGTCTCCTGACCCCTCCTGTCTCAGCCTCCAGTATTTATGCTGCAGTAGTTTATGTGTCGGGGGGCTAGGGTCAGTTTGTTATATCTGGAGTACTTCTCCTGTCCTATTCGGTGTCCTGTGTGAATCTAAGTGTGCGTTCTCTAATTCTCTCCTTCTCTCTTTCTTTCTCTCTCTCGGAGGACCTGAGCCCTAGGACCATGCCCCAGGACTACCTGACATGATGACTTCTTGCTGTCCCCAGTCCACCTGGCCGCGCTGCTGCTCCAGTTTCAACTGTTCTGTCTTATTATTATTCGACCATGCTGGTCATTTATGAACATTTGAACATCTTGGCCATGTTCTGTTATAATCTCCACCCGGCACAGCCAGAAGAGGACTGGCCATCCCACATATGCTCGCTCTAATTCTCTCTTTCTTTCTCTCTCTCGGAGGACCTGAGCCCTAGGACCATGCCCCAGGAATACCTGACATGATGACTCCTTGCTGTCCCCAGTCCACCTGACCGTGCTGCTGCTCCAGTTTCAACTGTTCTGCCTTATTATTATTCGACCATGCTGGTCATTTATGAACATTTGAACATCTTGGCCATGTTCTGTTATAATCTCCACCCGGCACAGCCAGAAGAGGACTGGCCACCCCACATAGCCTGGTTCCTCTCTAGGTTTCTTCCTAGGTTTTGGCCTTTCTAGGGAGTTTTTCCTAGCCACCGTGCTTCTACACCAGCATTGCTTGCTGTTTGGGGTTTTAGGCTGGGTTTCTGTACAGCACTTTGAGATATCAGCTGATGTACGAAGGGCTATTTAAATACATTTGATTTTATTTGATTTGGTTAAAACATGCTAATATTGGTCCTCTGAGTATATAAAAATAAATATTGTATACCTCCACTGGTATGCCATCCAGCTCTGGAGTTTTCCAGAACTTAAAGAATGTAATTGCATCAAGAAGTGCCTCCTCTGTAATTTGGCTTTCATATTAGTCTTTCTGAACAGATGTTAATTTTACATTATTAATTGAAAAAAACATACAATTTGCTTAGATGGAGGAGACTGAAACGAAAACATACTCTTCAAATACTTTACTTTCTCATTCAAAATATTGTTTGGTGAATGATGAGTGACCCCAATATTTGTAACAAGTTTCAGTAAAACAAATTTGGTAGCATTTCTATGTTGAAGATTGAAAAATAATTTAGTGCATTTTTCTCCATATTCCATCCAGTATACTTTACTTTTATAATACATTACACTGGATCCTTCATGAATAAGTTCCTCCATTTATTTTTGTTTGCTATCTATCTGTACTGTTCGTACTTCAATTTCCTCTGTTAATATGGACATTTTGGACCTAAATTGCATTTTTTAGATGAGTACTGAATTGCATGGCCTCTAAAGGAACATTTAAAAGTGTCCTATGCAATAAGGGGATCTGCTGTACGTATGCTATTTTGGAAAAAGTCTGTTATAAATTATTCTCTTCAACTAAAAAAACAAGATATCATCCAGTCGGCTTTGATTAAATTTCCAATATCCTACCCCACGTGGAAGTTCTGAAAGAATAATACATATATGCCAACTACTTGATGGTCCGATTGCATTCTGTCCCTTATCAACACTTTTTAAACATTTGGTGCCAGAAAGAATGACATAAGAAAGTAATCAAGATGACTTGCTTGATTAATCCTACACCATGTATATCTCACTAGGTCAGGGTATTTAAGCCTCCACATATCCACTAATTCCAATATATCCATGACATTCATGATTTCCTTAAGTGCCAGAGGGTTATAGTTTGTAGTGTGATTTCCTTTATGGTCCACAAAGGTATTTAAAACAGTATTAATAATCTCCCACCATAATAATAGAGTCTTATGCTGCTTGTAGGTTTGATACATTTGTATATATATTTTCAAAGAAGTGTGGATCATCATTATTTGAACAGTACAGGTTAATAAACCATATGTGTTTATGGTGCAATAACGTATTTGAAATCATCCATCTACCTTCAGGATCTGTTTGAACAATTTATAAAAAAATTACTGTTAATTAATATAATCACCCGTTTTGAATTTCTTTGCCGATGGGAGAAATATATTTTGCCCCTCCTCCCAGTCCTTTTTCCACAAAACTTCATCTGAAATTGTTGAACGAGTTTCCTGTAAACAATAGATATTATATTCCTTCTCTTTTGCCAGGTAAATGCTGATCATCTTTTTGTTATTATCTGCTAAGCCATTACAATTATAACTGGCTATACTTATTTCATCACTTACCATAATGAGACACAAGTTTCAATTCTATTTATCATAAAGTATGTTTGAAAATGTACCATTTAAAAGTAGTATGATGATTGAATGTCTATTTTGCTGTACCATGAAATTTGCATTGTTACTAAGTAAACCTCCAATTGGTCCCCACTATTCCACCCGCTAAAACCCCTCCTCATGCCGAGTTGGGTTATCATCCCAATGAATGGCAGACCCCCCCCGAACCCCGGATCCCATGGCCCCGGAGAGACCCATCCTTCGAAAAGAGCACACACTGCCACCCACAGAACAGAGGTAGATCAACCACCAAAAGCATTTCCATCACCCTCACCTCAATTTGTATTATAAAAAGATATTACAAAAAAATATATATTTAAAAAGTCCTGTTTAGCTAAATTTACATAATTAAATATTAACATTTGAAGTAATATAGGAAGTTTATGCAAAGGATTGTTACATCTTATCAGTATTGCCATTACAAAAATTATATTTTGGCAAGCAATTATTATTTTAGTGAACTAATTTTAGTGAATTATTGTGATTCATCCTATATTGTTCTAAACATCTTTAACTTCCTCGCAACAGTTTTGGGACACACACACACACACACACACACACACACACACACACACACACACACACACACACACACACACACACACACACACACACACACACACACACACACACACACACACACACACACACACACACACACACACCCATACTCAAGAAAGGCCTTGATTTACAAACTAATATACAGTTGCAGCTATATGAGAAGGCCTGCAAAATCTAGCAAAAATTGGAAAATTTTTAGAGAATATATTAACCATTGTCATATCCTAGGTGATGGAGATCAGCTATACCCCCTTCCCCTAAAACACCTACACGTGGTCCCCCGTTGTGACCATATTCCCAAGCATTTCTGTGCAGTCAGACCTTTGATGATTTTGTGCCACATGCCCCCTCTCTGAACGTCCGAGTGTGACCCCCTCTCCATGGGTTTAGTAGTAGGTCTTTGACCGCATTTTGGCTGCATACAGGCAGCTTACAGCAGGCCCATAAAACAGATAGGGACTTCTCTTTAGTATCTGGGTCATTAGGTAGGTGTCTAGGGTATAGGGTTTTTGACCGTTCTATCAAGATAGGACCATATAAAAATAAGTTTAATGTATATTTTTTATTTTTTTAAAATTGTTCCACAATGATAGGACAATAAATACATAAATTAGATGTATAATATATTTTAAAATGCAGTTCCACCATGATAGGACAATAACTAAATAAATTAGATGAGTATAATTCCTTATAAAATGTATATCCCACATCTGCACAAAACTGAAAGCTCTCTCACAACCCCTGCTCACAGACATACTGTACATTGGTTCTGGGATATGCAGCCATTTCCTTTCTCACTCACTTAACGTCACACTTTCCCAAACAATAAAAACACACACCACACCTTCCATCACAATACATCCACACATACCCACATACTGTGCCTCTGTCTGCTGTGTTTTTATGTCCACCATGTTGAATTAATTACTTTGTAATTTCCTGAATCAAGCCATTGGTTGCATTTTTTATTTAAAAAATAATGCACACAGAAACATTGTTGTTATCTATTTATGTTATTTCTTCCATTATAAAAATGACAGCTACGCAGATCAAATCAAAAGTTGAATACATAATGAGTTGGGGGAGAAAGAAACAGGAAATAACAAAATACTCTACACTTAACAATAACCCGCTACTACTTTTTCGTCAGGAAACCGTAAACTTAAGTTGACATATCTAACAATTTCCTTCCCAATAGCAATTGGATAAATATTTTTATTGCACACAATTGTCTCTTGAATGCATTTGTTAGTACAATGTAAATATATGTGAAAAAAATTAATTGTTATTGCATTAAGTTCAAACATCCTTTGACTATGGTTAACTTTGTGGGTGTCACACCATATAACTTAAATCAGAATAATTTAGGCCAGGATTCAATCAGATCAGAGGTAACTTGTATTAGCCGACAAACGTATAGATTGTTATCATTTTGTTTGGGTGGTTTCGGAGGTGTAGGCTAACTGCGCTAGAGCTGTCAAATCCACAAGCGGCCCCTGGTGTTACCTATCGCGGACATTGCCATTGGATGCTCCGAGTCTCATTTCATACAGTATATCACATCAATTAGGCTGATATAAATCCCTACTATTTGTTGAATGATTTTGCATATGAGTATCATTATTTCTATATAGCCTACACTTTCTTGTTCTGAACTTCTAAAGTGGGTGGGAAATAAGGACGGGTGTGGTTTTGTGACAATGAATAAAAGAGCAGCCGTTCACCAATTTGACAGCTCTAACACAGTTACACATCTGACACTGCCTAACCAAAAGTAATGGAAAGCTATGTGTTTGTCGGATATCAGAGGTTACTTGAATCCTGGCCTTATTTTCAAGAATTTTAGTTTCTGGTTTGGAAAGCAGTATTGCACCCTTTTTTCAAAGGCATTCTTCATGCTTTACTCAATTGCGCCTCACACTATCCAATAGTAAATAAAGCAAAACAGATTTTCCCCAGAAAAAAAAAACTCTTTTTCCCAGACATAGTGCATATAAAGTCAATGAAAACATGGTTTAATGGAGCACCCCGGGACCTCACGGTCCAGTGGTATACTACTTACTGTAGTGTGTCTTTGGGTCTGAGTAATGAGGACTCTCACTGGGAGGTCTATCATCATCGCTCTCCCAGTGAACTTCCTCTGGAAAGCAGTCATCTGTTATTATGGGGCAGGGACCAGGGACAGATCATAGCCTGTAAGACCACACCTCCCAGTATGGGACTGGCTAGGTGGGAGTAGGGTTGATGAATGGCCTGCTGGGCTGGTGCAGTCTTTAGTAAGCACCAAGACAAGTGGCCCTTTGTATAGATACTGAAGGCAGTGAGCAGTAGGGGGAAGAGTGGGACGCACAATCAGAAGAGTTGTCAACTCCATATAACTAATGAACACTTGAATACTAATGCATCCCGGATGAAAGCAAGAGAAGGGAATCTCTTCCTATCTTAGATGCTATCAATTCACTGGGAGGTAATGGTTTATGATGACACAATAATTGCCATCAAAGGAACAAAACAATATAATCACATCTGTTAGAAATTACAGCTGTATGGGCTGAAGAAAAAAAGCACACCTGAACCAGAAAATAGTATGTGAGCTGTGGGCCTTTTTGATAGAAGAGATTACCCCATGTGGTGAACACAGAATACACAATTCACCAGACTTTGGTCTGTTCTGGAACACCAGGGGAAAGGCTGATGAATCAAATATAACTGTTATTGAGAAGGGATGAGGGAGGGTTAGAGGTGAAACAAACAGATGGAGTGAGGGAGAGGGAGAGCAGATAGAGGAAAAAAAAGAGCTACAGGAGCCTTGAAAAGAAGATTGATGCCGATGGTAGTGTGTCAGAGGGATAGATGAAAGGAATAACAAAAAGGGGTCAGGTAGAGAAATAATAAGAGAGAAAGAGCAAGAAAGGGAGAAGGAAAAGAAAGTGAAAGAGAGACAGAGATCTAGATCAAGAGGACAAGAAAGAAAGAGTAAGAAAGAATAAAGAGAGCGTTTGTGTGGGTGAGGGAGATAAGAGTAGAGGCTGACAGCTCTGAGGACAGCAGTGCAAGTGGTTGAGTTTTAATTGGTTGACTAATAAGCCCCTTCCAGAGAGCCATAATGCAGCTACTAGTTTAGCATGTTGTGAGGATCTGTACAGACATTTTATTTTTTATTTCACCTTTATTTAACCAGGTAGGCCAGTTGAGAACAAGTTCTCATTTACAACTGTTACCTGAGCAAGATAAAGCAAAGCAGTGTGACAAAAACAACAACATAGAGGTACACATAAACAAACATACAGTCAATAACACAATAGAAACATCTGCGTACAGTGTGTGCAAATGTAGAAGAGTAGGGAGGTAAGGCAATAAATAGGCCATAGAGGCTAAATAAATACAATGTGCAGATGATGATGTGCAAGTAGAGATACTGGGGTGCAAAAGAGCAAAAGGATAAGTAAGAATATGGGGATGAGGTAGTTAGGTGTGCTATTTACAGATTGGCTGTGTACAGGTACAGTGATCGGTAAGTTGCTCTGACAGCTGATGCTTGAAGTTAGAGAGGGAGATATAAGACTCCAACTTCAGTGATTTTTGCAATTAGTTCCAGTCATTGGTAGCAGAGAACTGGAAGGAAAGGCGGCCAAAGGAAGTGTTGGCTTTGAGGATGACCAGTGAAATATACCTGTTGGAGAGAGTGCAATGGGTGGGTGTTGCTATGGTGACCAGTGAGCTGAGATAAGGCTGGGCTTTACCTAGCATAGACTAGAATAGACAGATGACCTGGAGCCAGTGGGTTTGGCGGTGAATATGTAGTGAGGGACAGCCCCGAGAGCATACAGGTCGCATAGGTGGGTAGTATATGGGGCATTCGTGACAAAACGGATGGCACTGTGATAGACTACATCCATTTTGCTGAGTAGAGTGTTGGAGGCTATTTTGTAAATTACATCACCGAAGTCAAGGATCGGTAGGATAGTCAGTTTTACGAGGGTATGTTTGGCAGCATGAGTGAAGGATGCTTTATTGCGAAATAGGAAGCCGATTCTAGATTTAATTTTGGATTGGAGATGCTTAATGTGAGTCTGGAAGGAGAGTCTAACCAGACACCTAGGTATTTGTAGTTGTCCAAATATTCTAAGTCAGAACCGTCCAGAGTAGTGATGCTAGTCGGCGGGAGGGTGCGGGCAGCAATCGGTTGAAGAGCATGCAATTAGTTTTACTAGCATTTAAAAGCAGTTGGAGGCCACGGAAGGAGTGTTGTATGATCTTGAATCTCGTTTGGAGGTTTGTTAGCACAGTATCCAAAGAAGGGCCAGACGTATACAGACATGTCCCCTAGGAGATAACTTTTTCCATCCACAACATCATCATCAGCCTACTGATAAACCCACAGCTTCAACTGGCAAACATCTAGAGAAATATCTGAACTCTGTGTCACACTCTATTCCATCCCCTCTTCAGAGCACTTTAGAAGTTTGTACAATTCAATGTTGTTCTGGAAATGTTCAATGTTCAAATATGTCCTTGCATGATTTTGAAATAAGTAAATTGGACTGCATTTTTCTCATGAAACTCTTTTCTTCAGGGTGTATTATGTAGATGGTGTGGATATTCTGATCGAATGCACTGTCCTCTGTGAAGAATAAGAGCTCTCCACTCACCAGGGTACTCATGGGAAAATAAAAACCATTAGGCTCACAATGTGAAGCTTCTGAATGGATACAATCAAGGGAGAGTGGGTTTAGAAGAAGTTTGTTTGTATGAATGAGTCATAAAGGCTCTATAGTTATCCATCCACATACTCACATAGACCTGGGTTCAATCCCTGTGAGTTCCCTTCCTTCTCCCATCTCTTCGCCCAACCTCTTCACCTATCTCTATTTCTAATCTGGCTGTCAAAAAAAGCATTGAACAGAATAGACCACTCTCAAATAAAAATTGTATGGGAGTACAACATAAAAGGAGTACTTTTTATGCAGGTCCATTTCAACATATTGCTGAAGCCTTGAGAACGTAATGGAATATTTCTAGCAGAACAGGGGGTAGGTAGAGGATATGGTTGGATGGTTGAAGACAGAAAAAAACCAAAGTGTTATACATTTGGGAAGATGTAGGTGTTTTATCACACAATATTTAAATAATTTCCTCAGTTTAAACCTCTTAAGGATTGGCCCCTTTTTCCTGAAAACGTATGGGATCTTTCTGCTTACTTAGATCCCACTTGCTGTTAGTTGTGATGACATGATTATTATAAAATAAAGTATTTTGTTGATGATAACACAAAAACATCAGACAGAGAATATCAGAAAGTGAAGGATTGGGATGGAAAGCAATTGCTTAGTTCCTCAATCACAGACTCTGCGTTGGACTGGTTTGATTGGCTCGGCTCCTGGACCTCTGAGGTCACATTGTTAGTGCTTTGTTTGCTTGTTTCCAGCTCAGAGAAGTTAGTGTTTTTGGTTGAGTTTGGTAGGACCACAGATTCTGTGCTCGTCAGGTTTGGCTGGTTTGGTTCCTCACAGGACCCAGATCTGCTTTGTGTCTGAGTTCCTTCTGTTTCCTTCTGGTTCCGAGGGGCCCGGGAGGAGACAGGGCAGAGTGAGGAAAAGGGTGGCAGCGAGGTTGGGACAAACTGAACAGTGTGGCGTGACCATCCAAAAGAGGGAGAAAAATGGGACGGAAGTGGTGGGGGCAGTGGTGGAGGGGCAATATTCCGGACAGCAGGAGAGAGAGGGAAAGAGGGAGGGTGAGAATGATCAGAATGATGAGGATTGGAGGGTGCAGGGGGAGGAGATGAGGAAGGAGATGGAGGAGGAGAAGGAGATGATGGAGAAGGAGGAGGAGGAGGAGAAGGAGGGGGAGGACCAGAATGAGGCGATTGAGAAGAGGAATGAGGTGGAGGGCGAGGTGACAGATTCTCAGGCGGGTCAGGGATGATCTCCACCGTTATCTCGCAGGGCTCAGCGGTTATGTAGCTGGAGATGCTGCAGCTGAACTGCAACTGAACTTCCTGAGGACAGGCTGGGTGGGCTTCTGGGCCTGTGGCGGGGAGCTTTCCCCCTGGGTGATGATGATATGGGGGGCACATCCTTCCCTATTGACAGGGGGCTGTAGGGGCGGATCATGATGGAGAACAGGGTCTCCGCACTCAGCTCCAGCATGTCAATGCTGTCTCGGTTCCGCAGTAGTGGAAGGAAAGTCAAGGAGCCCCTGGAGTCACGCCCTCCCCTGGGGCGTCTCTCCTGCATGTCCTGACCGACAGTTTGCTCTCCTCTGTGTTGCGGCTTCTCTGGACGTCATAACCCTCCAAGCCATCCTGGCAATTCATCCCAACCTGGAGCAGCTGCAGCTCCCACTGGACCAGGTTCAGCAGAGCCTGTATCTTTAGCAACTCGTAACCCTCTGACCCTCCATAGAGACGGTTCGGTATGATATAGGCCTTCCCAGACCCTCCAGAGGGGGAGAGGGAGAAAGAGCCCTATCTCCCCGTCCCATAGGGACTGCTGATGTTCCCATCTTTTTCATTGTAGAGAGTGGATTGGTAGTGGTCAGGGGGTGGTGGTTTGACAGAAACGTGACGTTGCTCTTTGACTTGGATAGGTTGTTGTGCAGTGACCGTTGTTATGGGTTTAGCAGCTTCACAACAGGTGAAGCTGCTAAAGCTGCTCTGGCGGTTGGCTTCGTCAATCAGATACTTTTTAGCCCTCTCCCATTAGGAATGAAGATGGAGGTTGGAGAAAAGAAAGAGTTGAAACACAGGGGAAGGAAGGATGAAGGGTGAGAAAGCAGAGGAGAAGGGGTGAGGATGGTTCTACAGACTGTTATTCTTCATAATAGTATTATGATTTATAGTAAGAAACAATATAAAATATGTGATTTGGACTGCAGCAGGGGAAAGCATGTTTTCCCTTTCTTATGGTGGATACAGTATCAGAGTCATTTGATGTATTTGAATACACAAGTTAAAAGTTTTATAACAGCTGTTCAACTGCTGACAATATTTGGACAGGAGATAAAGTATCCACTCAAAACATCCCAAGTACATCAGCTAAGGAGTATTGGTGTCTCTAAGGGGTCTTTGGCCTGGTTTGCTAACTACCTCTCTGAAAGAGTACAGTGTATAAAGTCAGAACATCTTTCTGCCTCAACCACTGCCTGTCAAAAGGGAGTACTCCAAAGCTCGATCCTAGACCCCACGCTCTTCTCAATTTACATCAACAACATAGCTCAGGCAGTAGGAAGCACTATCATCCATTTATATGCAGAAGATACAGTCTTATACTCAGCTTCCCCCTCCCTGGATTTTGTGATAAATGCTCTACAACAAAGCTTTCTTAGTGTCCAACATGCTTTCTCTTCCCTTAACCCTGTTCTGAACACCTCTAAAACAAAGGTAATCTGGTTTAGTAAAAAGAATGCCCCTCTCCCCACAGGTGTGATTACTATCTCTGAGGGTTTAGAGCTTGAGGTAGTCAGTTTATACAAGTACTTTGGAGTATGGCTAGATGGTTCACTGTCCTTCTCTCAGCAAATATCAAAGCTGCAGGCTAAAGTTAAATCTAGACATGGTTCCCTCTATTGTAATCAAATCAAATCAAATAAAATGTATTTGTCACATACACATGGTTAGCATATGTTAATGCGAGTGTAGCGAAATGCTTGTGCTTCTGGTTCCAACAATGCAGTAATAACTAACGAGTAATCTAACTAACAATTCCAAAACTACTACCTTATACACACAAGTGTAAAGGGATAAAGAATATGTACATAAAGATATATGAATGAGTGATGGTACAGAGCGGCATAGGCAAGATGCAGTAGATGGTATCGAGTACAGTATATACATATGAGATGAGTAATGTAGGGTATGTAAACAAAGTGGCATAGTGTCACACCCTGACCATAGTTTACTTTGTATATTTCTATGTTTTGGTTGGTCAGGGTGTGAGCTGAGTGGGCATTCTATGTTTCATTGTCTAGTTTGTCTATTTCTATGTCTGGCCTGATATGGTTCTCAATCAGAGGCAGGTGTTAGTCATTGTCTCTGATTGGGAACCATATTTAGGTAGCCTGGGTTTCACTGTGTGTTTGTGGGTGATTGTTCCTGTCTCTGTGTTCTCACCAGATAGGGCTGTTTCGGTTTTCGTTACGTTCTTTGTTTTGTAGTATTTGTATCGATTCGTGTTTTACGTTTGTTTATTAAACATGGATCGCAATCTACATGCTGCATTTTGGTCCGACTCTCCTTCACATACAGAAAACCGTGACAGAGTCACCCACCACAACAGGACCAAGCGGCGTGGTGACAGGCAACAGCGGCGCGAAGAGGAATGGAGTTGGGACGATGTGTTGGACGGCAAGGGGGGGCTAACAGGGAGTATGGCTACGCCAGGTAGGAGACCTGCGCAAATTCCCTGTGCTTACCGGGGGGGCTAGAGAGACCGGGCAGGCACCGTGTTATGCTGTGGTGCGCACGGTGTCTCCAGTGCGGGTGCATAGCCCGGTGCGGTACATTGCAGCTCCGTGTATCGGCCGGGCGACCGTGAGCATTCAACCAGGTAAGGTTGGGCAGGCTCGGTGCTCAAGAGCTCCAGTGCGCCTGCACGGTCAGGTCTTTCCAGTACCACCTCCACACCTCAGCCCTCCGGTAGCAGCTCCCCGCACCAGGCTTCCTGTGCGTGTCCTCGGCCCAGTACCACCAGTGCCAGCACCACGCATCAGGCCTACAGTGCGCCTCGCCTGTCCAGCGCTGCAAGAGCCTTCCTCCTCTCCAGCACTGTCGAAGTCTCCCGCCTATCTAGCGCTGTTAGAGCCTTCCTCCTCTACAGCGCTGCCGGAGTCTCCCGCCTGTTCAGAACTGCCAGTCTGCAAGGAGCTGCCAGTCTGTAAGGAGCTGCCAGTCTGCATAGAGCTGCCAGTCTGCAAGGAGCTGCCAGTCTGCATAGAGCTGCCAGTCTGCAGGATGCCGCCAAAGCTGCCAGTCTGCAAGGAGCCGCCAGAGCTGCCAGTCTGCAAGGAGCCGCCAGAGCTGCCAGCCTGCAAGGAGCCGCCAGAGCCGCCAGTCAGCATGGAGCAGCCAGGGCCGCCAGTCAGCATGGAGCAGCCAGAGCCGCCAGTCAGCATGGAGCAGCCAGAACAGCCAGTCGGCATGGATCAGCCAGAGCAGCCAGTCAGCATGGAGCAGCCAGTCAGCATGGAGCAGCCAGAGCTGCCAGTCAGCATGGAGCAGCCAGTCAGCATGGAGCAGCCAGAGCAGCCAGTCAGCATGGAGCTTCCAGATCTGCCAGTCAGCCAGACTCTTCCAGATTTGCCAGACTCTTCCAGATCTGCCAGTCAGCCAGACTCTTCCAGATCTGCCAGTCAACCAGACTCTTCCAGATCTGCCAGTCAACCAGACTCTTCCAGATCTGCCAGTCAACCAGACTCGTACTGTCACACCCTGACCATAGTTTACTTTGTATATTTCTATGTTTTGGTTGGTCAGGGTGTGAGCTGAGTGGGCATTCTATGTTTCATTGTCTAGTTTGTCTATTTCTATGTCTGGCCTGATATGGTTCTCAATCAGAGGCAGGTGTTAGTCATTGTCTCTGATTGGGAACCATATTTAGGTAGCCTGGGTTTCACTGTGTGTTTGTGGGGGATTGTTCCTGTCTCTGTGTTCTCACCAGATAGGGCTGTTTCGGTTTTCGTTACATTCTTTGTTTTGTAGTATTTGTATCGATTCGTGTTTTACGTTTGTTTATTAAACATGGATGGCAATCTACACGCCGCATTTTGGTCCGACTCTCCTTCACATACAGAAAACCGTGACACATAGTTTAAAGTGGCTAGTGATACATGTATTACATAAAGATGCAGTAGATGATAGAGTACAGCAAATACATATGAGATGAATAATGTAGGGTATGTAAACATTATATTAAGTAGCATTGAGTAGCAAGTGGCTAGTGATATGTGTTACATAAATTCCCATTATTAAAGTGGCTGGAGTTGAGTCAGTGTGTTGGCAGCAGCCACTCAATGTTAGTGGTGGCTGTTTAACAGTCTGATGGCCTTGAGATAGAAGCTGTTTTTCAGTCTCTCGGTCCCAGCTTTGATGCACCTGTACTGACCTCGCCTTCTGGATGATAGCGGGGTGAACAGGCAGTGGCTTGGGTGGTTGTTGTCCTTGATGATCTTTATGGCCTTCCTGTGACATCAGGTGGTGTAGGTGTCCTGGAGGGCAGGTAGTTTGCCCCCGGTGATGCGTTGTGCAGACCTCACTACCCTCTGGAGAGCCTTACGGTTGTGGGTGGAGCAGTTGCCGTACCAGACAGGATGCTCTCGATTGTGCATCTGTAGAAGTTTGTGTGCTTTTGGTGACAAGCAGAATTTCTTCAGCCTCCTGAGGTTGAAGAGGCGCTGCTGCGCCTTCTTTACGATGCTGTCTGTGTGGGTGGACCAATTCAGTTTGTCTGTGATGTGTACGCCGAGGAACTTAAAACTTACTACTGTTCCATCGATGTGGTTAGGGGGGTGTTCCCTCTGTTGTTTCCTGAAGTCCACAATCATCTCCTTAGTTTTGTTGACGTTGAGTGTGAGGTTATTTTCCTGACACCACACTCCGAGGGCCCTCACCTCCTCCCTGTAGGCCGTCTCGTCGTTGTTGGTAATCAAGCCTACCACTGTAGTGTCGTCCGCAAACTTGATGATTGAGTTGGAGGCGTGCGTGGCCACGCAGTCGTGGGTGAACAGGGAGTACAGGAGAGGGCTCAGAACGCACTCTTGTGGGGCCCCAGTGTTGAGGATCAGCGGGGTGGAGATGTTGTTACCTACTCTCACCACCTGGGGGCGGCCCGTCACGAAGTCCAGTACCCAGTTGCACAGGGCGGGGTCAAGACCCAGGGTCTCGAGCTTGATGACGAGTTTGGAGGGTACTATGGTGTTAAATGCTGAGCTGTAGTCGATGAACAGCATTCTCACATAGGTATTCCTCTTGTCCAGATGGGTTAGGGCAGTGTGCAGTGTGGTTGAGATTGCATCGTCTGTGGACCTATTTGGGCGGTAAGCAAATTGGAGTGGGTCTAGGGTGTCAGGGAGGGTGGAGGTGATATGGTCCTTGACTAGTCTCTCAAAGCACTTCATGATGACGGAAGTGAGTGCTACGGGGCGGTAGTCGTTTAGCTCAGTTACCTTATCTTTCTTGGGAACAGGAACAATGGTGGCCCTCTTGAAACATGTGGGAACAGCAGACTGGGATAAGAATTGATTGAATATGTCCGTAAACACACCAGCCAGCTGATCTGCGCATGCTCTGAGGGCGCGGCTGGGGATGCCGTCTGGGCCTGCAGCCTTGCGAGGGTTAACACATTTAAATGTTTTACTCACCTCTGCTGCAGTGAAGGAGAGTCCACATGTTTTGGTTGCGGGCCGTGCCAGTGGCACTGTATTGTCCTCAAATCGGGCAAAAAAGTTATTTAGTCTACCTGGGAGCAAGACATCCTGGTCCATGACAGGGCTGGTTTTCTTTTTGTAATCCGTGATTGACTGTAGACCCTGCCACATACCTCTTGTGTCTGAGCCGTTGAATTGCGAATCTACTTTGTCTCTATACTGACGCTTAACTTGTTTGATTGCCTTGCGGAGGGAATAGCTACACTGTTTGTATTCGGTCATGTTTCCGGTCACCTTGCCCTGATTAAAAGAAGTGGTTTGCGCTTTCAGTTTCACGCGAATGCTGCCATCAATCCACGGTTTCTGGTTTGGGAATGTTTTAATCGTTGCTATGGGAACGACATCTTCAACGCACGTTCGAATGAACTCGCTCACCGAATCAGCGTAGTCGTCAATGTTGTTATTTGACGCAATACGAAAGATATCCCAGTCCACGTGATGGAAGCAGTCTTGGAGCGTGTAATCAGATTGGTCGGACCAGCGTTGAACAGACCTCAGCACGGGAGCTTCTTGTTTTAGCTTCTGTCTATAGGCAGGGAGCAACAAAATGGAGTCGTGGTCAGCTTTTCCGAAAGGAGGGCAGGAGAGGGCCTTATATGCATCGCGGAATTTAGAATAGCAATGATCCAAGGTTTTACCAGCCCTGGTTACGCAATCGATATGCTGATACAATTTAGGGAGTCTTGTTTTCAGATTAGCCTTGTTAAAATCCCCAGCTACAATGAATGCAGCCTCAGGATATATGCTTTCCAGTTTGCAAAGAGTCAAATAAAGTTTGTTCAGAGCCATCGATGTGTCTGCTTGTGGGGGAATATATACGACTGTGATTATAATCGAAGAGAATTCCCTTGGTAGATAATGCGGTCGACATCCTCTTTCACCCCAGCTGCCAAACTAACCCTGATTCAGAGGACCATCCTACCCATGCTAGATTACATAGACATAATTTGTAGATCGGCAGGTAAGGGTGCTCTCGAGCTGCTAGATGTTCTTTACCATTCGGACATCAGATTTGCCACCAATGCTCCTTATAGGATACATCACTGCACTCTATACTCCTCTGTAAACTGGTCTTAGGCCTCACTCCGCCCTATCTGAGATATCTACTGCAGCCCTCATCCTCCACATACAACACCCTTTCTGCCAGTCACGTACTGTTAATGGTCCCTAAAGCACACTCGTTTTTTCAGTTCGCTGCAGCTAGCGACTGGAACAAGCTGCAACAAACACTCAAACTGGACAGTTTTATCTTAATCTCTTCATTCAAAGAATCAATCATGGACACTCTTTCTGACAGTTGTGGCTGCTTTACATGATATATTGTTGTCTCTACCTTCTTGCCCTTTGTGTTGTTGTCTGTGCCCAATAATGTTTGTACCATATTTTGTGCTGCTACCTTGTTGTGATGCTATCATGTTGTCATGTTGTGTTGCTTCCTTGCTATGTAGTTGTCTTATGTCTCTCTTTATGCAGTTTTGTGTTGTCTCTCTTGCCGTGATGTGTGTTTTGTCCTATATTTTTATTTTATTTTATGCATTTCATTTATTTATTTTTTATCCCAGCCCCCATCCCCACAGGAGGCCTTGTGCCTTTTGGTAGGCCGTCATTGTAAATAAGAATTTGTTCTTAACTGTCTTGCCTAGTTAAATAAAGGTTAAATAAAAATGTAATTAAATAAATTGTACAAAAATCTAAAATCTAATCATAATTGAGTTGAAGAAATCAAAGCACAGTCACAGAGGTACTTCCATTTTAAGATATTAGCATCTAAAGAAGCAGGGAGGGTCACTTTTTGTGGAGGCAAACATGGTGTCAATAAGTCTTACCTTTATAAAGAGTATTACCTAGCATCCCTGACATTATGCCACTATATTCCAATGCAAATTATCTAACGCTGTATAGTACTTTAATAACATATCTCAGATACAGCTACAATAAAATATTAAGTAAATGTCAATTAAAAATATTCAAGAACAGGTGTAGGAGACAAGCCACTATCTCAAAGCAGAGCTATGTCTAAGCTCAAACACTCTTGTTTTGCTATTTGATCCTACATATGGACTAGGCAAAAGCATTGGGGGCAGTCCTTAAAATGTCTAAAGCTCAACATGACATGCTCTAAAGACTGATGTCTGTTGTTAGTCCATTGTTGGTGGACAAAGGCCTTTTTTAGTCAAGAAATTGTTTTTCTGTTTGAAAAATAGGCAATAACCTAAGATACGCAAACTATATCGTATGCACAAATAGGCATTACTCATCGGTATTTGGTACCTGAAACCGGAAATGGAGGGGAAGCGTTCAAAGGTGACTTACATGCTGCTGTCCCCCAGTTCCTCGTAGAAATTGGCTGTCGAGGCACGTGGAGCGGCAGACTTTCCCGCTGGTAGAGCCTGCTGAATCCTGGCAGTTTTGGCACATTCCGCCTGTCTCCTGAAGTTCAAGTAAAGTTTAATCAGTTTGAGTCCATCCACTGCCCTTTGTTTCTATAACATTTCATCACTTGTTCCACATGAAGGCTACATGTCTTTGGTGACTGAAGTGATTGAAGATTAGCACAGTATGTGGCTAATTTGAACTGACTGAGACAAAAATGGATAAAACTTGATAAAAAAAAAGGCAAGTCATTGTCTTTCCCAATTACTGGGGATTTAAACCCATTTGAAGGGGATGACGTAAATTTGAATCTTTGCATTTTTCTCTTAATTGTAATGCTGTTATTCTGACTCCTTGGTCAATCTTTAAAGGACTATTTAGTAATGAGGACCATGTAGCGTGCACGCTCAACAGCATAAAAGAGAGATCACTCATATCACATGGACTGTTACTTACTCTTTGAATCTGGTGGATGGTTTACCAGACAGTGCGGGATACAAGGGGAGCAGAGGGAAAAAGCAAATACAACAGACCCTCAATTATACAAGTAGTTCATTCCTATTTTGTTAATACAACACAATGAGAAACATCAATTAAATTGGGAATTGTGAGACGCCTCAATGCTCCTGCAACTCCATAAAATGTTAATGTTTGGTGGTTGTTAAGGTTCCTTTTGAAAAACAACTCGCTTTAGGTGAAACCATGTGCGTTATTCATGAGATTCCTATAAAGTTATTCACATAATAGACAGGCTTTGGATAAAACACCCTATCAAAGAGCTCAGCTTATTTCACAAATGCATATAATAATAATAGTCCTTGGTAACAAATTCTGCTCTATCTCTTATCTCACAATATTAAGCAATGCATCAGGCTCTCCAAGCTACAGTATGTCTGCAGGAACTCAAGAAGCTTTTTCATTTTTCTTTTGTTATCAGCATGATTTATTCACACCAAAATGCAATTACCCCAGAGGAGTGAAATGACAATGTTTGCATCAGAATATTCTCCCACACATAACGTTGCACAAACTAGAACATCATATCTATTTCTGCAATGTGAGTGTGTGTATGTGTTTGTTCAGCTCAGGGTAACCACTCTGACCCATCTGCTAAGTATAAACATTACCCAGACATAAGTGTTTATGTAACACACCCAGTGGATTCACACAGCACATAGAACAACATAGAGGTGTGGCTGTGTGTGTGTATCTGTGTGTGTGTATCTGTATGTGTGTGATGGTGGTTGTGATGGGGTAGTGGAGGAGTGAAGACGCACTGTGACGGTCACAATTGGCCGTGGAAATTTGCCACAAACTATTGTAAATTAATCTGCTTTCAAAGTGTGTGAACAGGAACATTAGATCGAGACATTAGATTAATGTTGGATGCTATTAGCATCACTAATTAGTTATAGAGAGAGACAGGGAGAGCTGTGCTCGGCTGAATAACTGGCACCATGCACATTTCCTTAGTCTCGCCAAACTACAGTGCTATCTTTGAAAGGCAACCATTACCATACACACACATGGTGCGTGTAGCTACGACAACAGCGGTTGTTCACTCACTGTTTGTAGGTAACCATGACGATGACGATGGCAGGGATGCAGCAGAGGATGATGATGATGGCGAGGGCAAGCAGCGCCCCCTCTGTGTAGCCCACGGCCTGGGCAGGCTTTTTCACTCTGGCCATGATGTCGGGAGTGCGGATCTCCAAGATGTGTCCTCTCTGACCCAGGTAGGGCTGGAACTCCTTGTTGATGTCCACCAGCTTCTCGTCCAGAGACCTGTCGGATGAAACACAGTCAGTCAGTCACACAACACTGTAAAACCATGAAACTTGTGACACGTTTATAACCTAAATGTCAGTGTTTAAAACGTAAACATTAGGCATTTAGATTTTCCAATAAGTGTTCTCATATTAAACACAGGCGTTTAGAATGCAAGATTAAACATGATAGTCAACATGATACCCAAATCAAACTGCCTGTAGCTCAGGACCTTAAGCAAGCATATGCACATTATTGATACCATTTGAAAGGAAACACATTGAAGTTTGTGGAAATGTGAAAATAATGTAGGAGAATATAACACATTAGAACTGGTAAAAGATAATACAAAGAAAAAACGTGCGTTTTTTTGTACAACATTCCTTCCGTGGCCTCCAACTGCTCTTAAACACTAGTAAAACTAAATGCATGCTAGCATCACTACTCTGGACGGCTCTGACTTAGAATATGTGGACAACTACAAATACCTAGGTGTCTAGCTAGACTGTAAACTCTCCTTCCAGACTCACATTAAGCATCTCCAATCCAAAATTAAATCTAGAATTGGCTTCCTATTTCGCAACAAAGCCTCTTTCACTCATGCTGCCAAACATACCCTCGTAAAACTGACTATCTTACCGATCCTTGACTTCGGCAATGTCATTTACAAAAAATCCTCCCAAACTCTACTCAGCAAACTGGATGCAGTCTATAACAGTGCCATCCGTTTTGTCACCAAAGCCCCATATTCCGATCCCATAGAGGTCATCAGACTGTTAAATAGCCATCCCTAGCCGGCTTCCACCTGGTTACGCAACCCTGCACCTTAAAGGCTGCTGCCCTATATACATAGACTTGGAATCACTGGCCTCTTTAATAATGGAACACTAGTCACTTTAATAATGTTTAAATAATGTTTACATACTGCTTTACTCATCTCATATGTATATAGTGTATTGTATTCTACTGTATTTTAGTCAATGCCTCTCCGACATTGCTCGATCTAATATTTCTATATTTCTTAATTCCATTCTTTTACTTTTAGATTTGTGTGTATTGTTGTGAATCATTTTTAGACACTACTGCACTGTTGGAGCTAGGAACACAAGCATTTCGCTACACCCGCAATAACATCTGCAAAATATGTGTATGCGACCAAAAAAAATGGATTTGATTTGAGATTACTTATCATGTCGTCACTATTGTGTTGATGGATTAATTACATTCAATAATTTTGGATTAAAAAGGCCTAGACACCAGAAGTGTGAATATTATCACATTCAAATTTTCACAGAACTCAAATAAATGGGTTTATTTTAGGGTAGAAATACACAGCTTAGGCTATAAAAAAATTACATTGCGTTTCCCCTGGCCAGTCCCAGATCAGAGCGCATAGGCTTCTCTAGGATACCTGCAGACGTGGTTGTTATCAGTAGGTTATAGTTGATTAGATTGAAGTACAGAGTAATTGTCCACAATTACAAATCATGAGGCATTTTATGTGAATTCAATTATACCCACGTTTTCAGTCACAATATGCTTTTACCACATGTAATGATTTTCATGATACTGATAGAAGTGAAGCCTGATTTGTTGTATGCTAGGCCTACTATACTTCTATATTTGGGTTAATCGTTCTTTTTGATAGGCTAACATTACTTGATGAAGACATGCTGTTATAGCAACTCTGTGCTTTTAACTTGAAGCTAAAATGTAATGACTGTAAACTTCAGACGAGAAAATAAAGCCTTTAATTGTTTGCACGTACATGCTTGTGAATTGTTGCATTGTTCACAAGTGTAATGTGGTTTGGTTGCATTATTCAATATTGTAATATCATTTGGTTGCATTATTCAATAGCGTAATATGTTTTAGAAAAAATATTTCTGTCGTTGTTGAATAGTTTGTGCTTACTGGCTAGTGGCTACTGTGACATGTACAATACATTTGAATTGTGGATCAAGAATGTCACTTTGCCAGCCACAATGAAAGAAAAGGCAAGGATGTAATGTGAATTAAAAAGTAGAATTGTCTTTCGCCACCCCACTCCTCATGCTCTCCTTCTTATCTTGTAGGGGAAGTAGGGCCTAACCCTGTATGAGATAAATGGGAGCAACATGGTTCTGCTGTGAAAAAGTATTGCAACAGTGTAAAAAAAACATTTCACCTGCTTTGTAAGAGGGCAACCATGGGTGCTGAGGAGTGTCTCACTCTCTCTCTTCATACAGGGGGACAAATGCTAAGATGGCATTTCTCCAGAATGTTGGAGCCTCTGGGAGGCTTAGTATCAGCCACTGATGGATTGATGGAATAGTACCTCCCTTTTCGCTCTTCCTTTCTCTCTCTCTCTCACATAAAAATGTCCTCTCTCCACCCTCCCCACCATTCTGGTGAGTGACTGAATTAACACACCCTGCTGGGGGACAGGGGCCTTTGGATAGGAGGAAAGGGCCTGGGGATGTGTGGAGAGCGATAGAGAGAAACAAATAAGGGACAACATGCGTTTGCTGACTAATTCATAGGGTAGAAGGGAGGATAAGACAAAGAATGTATGTAGCAAGAGAAAAAGAGAGAAGAGGAGAGAGAGAGACAAAGGTAAAGAGCTTTTCATTTAATTGTGTTGGCTCCCTCACTTAAAGAGCTCCTGGCGTGATATGGCCCTGTTGGTCAGTGGGTCAATGGCATACACCAACAGGTCTGACTTGGTGTAGTCCTTCTGGTCAAAGCCGTCTCCGAACAGCTGCGGCCCGATGGACTCCACCACCACCTTGGCCCCTGGGATCTGTTCTTGGACGTATCGCTCCATAATACTGATGTTTGGGAGACAAAACCAATGTGGTCTGTTGATATTTAAAATATTGTATAGTACAGCACCAAGACTTTCTGTAAATGTCAATGGTAAAACACTGTAGAATGCACAGGAAAATACAGCAAATCTGTTTTACAGCATCGATGCTGTAAATTGCACTGCACTATGGGTAAAATGCTGAAAATACTGTTAATCCCTGGAATTGGAAGCCTCCTGTAAAAATTCCACTAACATATTGTATTTATTTAAAGTAATAGCTTATGCTTAGTGTAGATTCAAATTATCAGTTTCAGGCGCCAACCTCATGCTGTCAGGTGAGACACATGAAGCTCAGACTATTTTATAAATACATTCTTGAGGCTGCTGTGGAGTGGAAGAATATTTTCAGAAGCTGCTGGTTAGGTACCTTGACTTTATAAGTATCTTTATTGCTGCTCAACATTGAATTACGGGATGTTTTCTTAGCTACAGTACCAGTCAAAGGTTTGGGCACACCTACTCATTCAAGGGCTTTTGAATGAAGACATCAAAACTATGACATAACACATATGGAATAATGTAGTAACCAAGAAAAGTGTCAAACACATCTAAATATGTTTTATATTTGGGATTATTTTAAGTAGCCACCCTTTGCCTTGATTACAGCTTTGCACACTCTTGGTATTCTCTTAACCAGCTTCATGAGGAATGCTTTTCCAACAGTCTTGAAGGAGTTCCCACATATGCTGAGTACTTGCTGGCTGCTTTTCCTTAACTCTACTGTCCAACTCATCCCAAACCATCTCAATTGTGTTGATGTCAGGTGATTGTGGAGGCCATGTCATCTGATGCAGCACCATCACTCAAATAGCCCTTACACAGCCTGGAGGTGTGTTGGGTCATTGTCCTGTTGAAAAATAAATGATAGTCCCACAAAGCGCAAACCAGAAGGGATGGCTTATCACTGCAGAATCATACGGTAGCCATGCTGTTTAAGTGTGCCTTGAATTCTAAATAAATCACTGACTTTTGACTGGCACTGTTGCTCAAGATGAAACAAGCCATTTCATTTTGCTCTAAATATCTTCCAGTGCGACGTAGAAAAAAACCCACTCAGATAATAATTAGTGTTGTATCATTACATCATCCCTGCTGTTAATTTACAGTAGGGATACTGTAATATGTTTTACAGTAAGTAAAATAGTACTGTAAAATGTATTACAGTATCTCTACTGTAAAGCAAAATCACGGTATTAAGCTGGCAACAGGAAAGGTTTAACAGTGCAGGTATCGCTTAAACATTAGATATAACTACCTTCATATTTCTGCATCCATCTTTACCATGACGTGGAGGCTTTCTGAATCATTCATATACTTCTGGCATGCTGTGTGTTACAATGTGCTGATCAAACGTTAGTAGTGGTTGCCTTGGTTCACTTCACCTTCATGTGTTGTCACCCACAAATTATGACATTAACTTTATAATGCTGAAACATCTTTTAACAACTTACTTGTGTGTGACCATATCTGTTTGAGGCCATGGTTTTAGGAATTTCACTTTTTTCACAATTTCACAATTTTTTGCTTTTGGCAAAACAGGTCTCCCATAATCAATTCCAGGCCGAGTGAAACTGGCACTTTAAATTACAGCCACTAAATGTTTGCTTTCTCCAACCCGATTGCCAAGCCTGATGAGTAGAGTACCCAGGTAATTGTTTGGGTCCCCAACTAGGACCAAGGAAAATGGGAGGCCTCTCAGATGTTATCAGAATGATTAACTAAACACATGATGTAGGTGTCAAAGCATAGAGCAGCAATCTTAGAAGGGTAGTGGTCATTTAAAGTGAGATTTGAAAATATTTTATTATTTTATTTTATTTTCTGTCTAGAAACTGTACTGTTTTTCAGTCATCAACTGATTGAAAAAAATGTATTTGACTGTCTATCTGGACAATCAATGGTTTTAATTGCCCAATCATTGGTTAAGGGAGACAGAAAATAAACATACAGTGAAGCCATTGAGGACCTACTGTAAATTGTGCAACATAGGGATTATTACAAAATGCTAGAACTTCTGAAGTGCTAGGACATTTTTGTCTGTTCCATAAAGTCTCGAAACACAGTTGGAGACTACCAAGGCCCCTTATTCATCAGAAACTCTCCTGTTTCTGTTGAGTGTTCAGGGGCCTTTAGGACCCTAATATGTTTTCAATTTAACCAAGCATGTTCAATGTGACAATAATGCTGAAAGAAAGTGATTGACTGGTGCATTACGCAATAAGCTGCTCTTTATTCTCCTCCACAACGGTGGGCGGGACATTGGACACCACCACCTGCATATCCAGTTGGTTGACCACAGACACCTGAGAGAGAAACAGTTAGAAAGAGAGAGAGAGAGGGAGAAAGAGGGAGAAAGAGAAAGAGGGAGAAAGAGAAAGAAAGAGAGAGTAGCATTGAGAGAAAGAAAAAGTGTTTGTGAGAAAGAGAGGATATGTAAATGTTGTACATTCATGCTTGACATGCTGCTGGTGGCCAAAACAAGACACTTAATTGCCTGCTTGTATTGGTGCCATGTGGCAAATCTAATGGCACCTAATATTTGCCGGAGCAGTAAGTGCACTGGCTCTGAGGCCAAATCTCACACATGGCCTCCATGAAATTACATTTTCTCTTGAAAATGGTCAACATGGTTAATAATTAAGCACATTTCGCTGTCACTCGTCCCAAACACTCCTTCTGTGTCATTACAGGCTTGTTTGCCCTACACATTAGGAGCAACACTGGCTCCAATAACTGGAAGCAAATGGAAATATATTGTCTAAGTAAAAAGACACACATACACATGCACACACAAACACACCAATTACAATGAGCAGAAAACGCTTTCCATGCATAGTTGAACTGCATCATCAGCGGGAAGCAGAGGGGTTCACTGGCGTACACATTACGCATCTTGTGTGCTGTTACTGCTCTTCATAATGTAATATATTGATAGCTAGACACAGTCTAGATAGAAAATAAATCATGTTTCATCATCATGTAGCTTCCTAATGAATACATCAGCTCAGTGGAAAACTGTCTGACACTAATACAAATATTGTGTGTGGGATCAAAGTTAACAGATGACAAACTACAAACTGCCAGACTTTGCAGTCTCATTTCACTTGCCCAATGAGAAACACTTGAGGAAATGAAGGTTTACATATGTGTGTGTGTGTGTGAGAGAGAGACATGGACCATGGAGGGATATGGGTTGTTTGAGGACAGTAGACACTCACCACCACATCGGCGCTGCTGCTCAGACCCTCGCCGTAGTTGTCGGTGGCAATGACCTCAAACTTGAAGTAGGACCTGCGCATGTTGCGGTACATGATGGCCGTCTTGATGATACCCGTGTACTGCTCGATCACAAAGCTGTCTCGACCGTCTGCTGTGGGCGGGATGATCAGCCGGTACGCATTGGCACTGTAGTTCCCTGTATCTGCATCAGTGGCCTAAGTAAAAGAAAACCCACAACCACACACACAAACACACACAAGAAAACCCACAACCACAACCACAACAACATATACACACAAACACACACACACGGTACACTGCTTACAGGGTAAGGCAACTGGAATGTAATTTTGTAATTTGGGTGAACTATCACTTTAAAAATGGCAGTAATGATGAGTGTGCTTCAGTTGTGGTTGCAAATTTTGGGACAGAATGCTTTCCTTGTCGCCACAAATATGCACATTGAATACACACAAATGGAGGGCATAGAATAAAGTATTGAGGCAACTTACAAATCAAATTAGCATCATCTAAGCATGTCGCTCTGGATAAGAACTTTTGCTCATTGACCAAAATGTACTATTGTCATTGTTCCCTGAAGGACGAGAGTGCATTGATCTAATTTGGCCAGGAGAGGGGGAACTTGAGCTCTCATACTCATTCATCAAGAAGAATTCTCCTACATTTCAGTAGGAGAATTGTCTTTCGAGACTCACTTTTGTTTAACAACAGCTGATAATCAGAATAGGGTACATGTTCTACCAAAATGAACGAATGGCGGTGAACAAGCCTGATTGCTCAAGATGGCGCTTTCTCAGGATGAGCCTAGTATGGTCATATTTGTTACTTACTGCATACGTTTTCACGATTAGTCCACAGTATGTAGTTTTAGTAAGTAGTAGGCAAGACAGATTTTGGACACGGCCATAGACTCTGGACTCCCTGCCACTGGCACCAATTCTCAGAGTGCCTGTTTGCAATGACATTGATTCATAGGTGCAATGCCTTTTTTGTATTTGTATTTAGTTGTTACATTTGTATTTGTATTTATTTTTTAAATGTGTATTTGTATTTATTATGGATCCCCATTAGCTACTGTTCCTGGGAGGATGGAGGGATTGAATGATGGAGAATCGAGGGAGGATGGATGGAAAGATAGCATTTTAATGACAGGGCTGCCCAATCTTAGAGTGTGGTTACATGTTTACAATAAATAGGTTACAATAAAGCAATTATTGTGGATAGTCAGATTAATATGATAGTTTGATTAAAACATTTACACGCTTTGCAAGAATAACGATTTCCCTTATAATCCTGTTTACATGAACACATCTGAAATCAGCCTACCTGAAAATCACCAATCAAAATAAATGTTTTACCACAGCAACCATGTCATTTTTGGGAAGCGTATTTGATTCTGAGTTTGGACATATAAAGTTTGTATGGGAAAAGGACTTCTTTGACACATATATTCAATTGTTCCGAATTTAGTTCACTCACACTAAAGAGGGATGCTTGCTCGTCTGGTGCTAGCACATGAGCAGATACACGGCTGGAACGCCGATTAAGTTGTTTAAATGGCCTAATAATTCAAAAGATTGCTCAGAAAACCTGCTGTTTTAATCGGCGTATGCTTACTTCGAGCCAGAAGACCTTTCACCTCTCACTGCAGCAGAGAGAAAGAGGTGAAGCAAGAGGTTTCACTCTCACCAACATCTGTCCAAAATAGTCACAATCCATTTCTATGGACTTATTTTGGACCTAAGCGTGTCGCCTGCCTTCCCACATTTTGGACAACAACCCCCATCGTTAGGGCGGAGACATGAGCGTATAGTCATTATCTGCAGATCTCTGTCTGCAGCCAAAATGGATGCCACATGCTATTTCCATCTCTTAATTTATCATGATTTTAACCTTAATCTTAACCCTTATCCTAACCCTAAACGTAATCCTTACCCTAACCCTTGATAGCAGTTGATGTTTTTCTTCAATAACACAGACCCCAAAGCTAATAAGGGGGTGAAAAATATATTTATTCAAAGAGAACAAATCATAGTTGTTATGCTGGGGAGTAGATAGCAGGTGTTCATTCTTCCCTGTCCTCAATGGTTTCAACATTGAATTTGTATTTGTAAAATACTGCCCCCTACCCAAGAGAGGTTAAAGGCTTGAACTGCCGCTTTCAAGGACCGTGACCCTCATGCGGTCTTATAAGAAATCCCGCTATGCCCTCAGTTAAACCATCAAACAAGCAACGCATCAAAACAGGACTAATATCAAATTCTACACTGAACAAAAACATAAACGCAGCATGTAAAGTGTTGGTAAGAAAAGACCCCCCCATCAAAAAAAAGCTTATGTCTCTCAAATGTTGTAAACAATTTGGTATACATCCATGCTAGTGAGCATTTCTCATTTTCCAAGATAATGCATCCACTTGAAAGGTGTGGAATTTTAAGAAGCTGACTAAACAGTATGATCATTATACAGGTGCACCTTGTGCTGGGGACAATAAAAGGCCACTTTAAAATGTGCAGTTTTGTCATACAACATAATGCCACAGATTCCATGAGGCATATTGTATTGCTGTAAATGTAATATTACAACATATATGTTGGGCCTAATATTGCCTCGATATTGAAATAGGCCTACAGTAAATGTTTTCACATATTCAAATTACATTTTATATGTGGTAGAAGAGTATACCTTACTTATTCATGTTGATAGAGCTAAATTATGAATTTGGTAACCTTCTTGAAGGCAAGTTAGCGTTTTTCTCATTAATCTTGTTCTGGAGGCAACTCTGCAGAGTGGTCACTAGCTGGAAAAGCCACAAAGTCATACAATCAGATTTTAAACCTAACCTTAACCTTAAATTCAGACCAAAAAGCACATTTTTGTTTTGTTTTGTATTCCAAAATATAGCCAATTTTGACTTTGCAGCTGGCCCATCGAGCGTAAATCGCTCAGTTCTGCATCCAGGGTAAGATTCATGACAATATACTTTTTTGGCTACTTTTTTGGCTATTTTTGGCTACCGTTTAATGGGTCACTTCATCATTATTTTAGATTCCACCAGTGAATAAAGGAATGGAGAGAGGAGAGAGGGAAGGAGACGATGACGATATGAAACTGTAAAAAATAATATATATATATATATATATATATATATGTGTATATATATATATATATATATATATATATATATATATACACACACACTTCCGTTCAAAAGTTTGGGGTCACTTAAAAATGTCCTTGTTTAACATCAAATTGATCAGAAATACAGTGTAGACATTGTTAATGTTGTAAATGGCTATTGTAGTTGGAAACGTCTGATTTTTAATTGAATATCTACATAGGTGTACAGAGGCCCATTATCAGCAACCATCACTCCTGTGTTCCAATGTCACGTTGCGTTAGCTAATCCAAGTTTCTCATTTTAAAAAGGCTAATTGATCATTAGAAAACCCTTTGCAATTATCTTAGCACAGCTGAAAACTTTTGTGCTGATTAAAGAAGGAATAAAATTGGCCTTCTTTAGACTAGTTGAGCATCTGGAGCCTCAGCATTTGTGGGTTCGATGACAGGCCCAAAATGGCCTGAAACAATGGACTTTCTTATGAAACTCATCAGTCTATTCATGTTCTGAGAAATGAAAGCTATTCCATGCTAGACATTGCCAAGAAACTGAAGATCTAGTACAACGCTGTGTACTTCTCCCTTTACAGAACAATGCAAACTGTCTCTAAACAGAATAGAAAGAGGAGTTGGAGGTCCTGGTGCAAAACTGAGCAAGAGGACAAGTATTTTAGAGTGTCTAGTTTGAGAAACAGACTCCTCACAAGTTCCCAACTGGCAGCTTCATTAAATAGTAATCTCAACCTCAACAGTGAAGAGGCGACTCCGGGATGCTGGCCTTCTAGGCAGAGTTGCAAAGAAAAAGTAATATCTCAGACTGGCCAATAAAAAGAAAAGATTAAGATGGGAAAAAGAACACAGACACTGGACAGAGGAAGATTGGAAAAAAGTGTTGTGGACAGACAAATCTAAGTTTGAGGTGTTCGGATCACAAACGAGAACATTCTTTATTTGACTCTATGCAAACTGGAAACCACATATCCTGAGGCTGCATTCATTGTAGCTGTGGATTTTAACAAGGCTAATCTGATAACAAGAATCCCTAAATTCTATCAGCATATTGATTGTGAAACCAGGGCTGGTAATACCCTGGATCATTGTTATTCTAACTTCCGTGACGCATATAAGGGCCTCCCCCCCCCCCCGCCCTCCTTTCGGAAAAGCTGACCACGACTCCATTTTGATGCTTCAAGCCTACAGACAGAAACTATGACAGGAAGCTCCCACTTCAAGACTGCTTCGATCACGTGGATTGGGATATGTTCCGCATTGCGTCCAACAACAACATTGCCGAATACGCTGATTCGGTGAGCGAGTTCATTAGAAAGTGCATCGGCGATGTCGTACCCACAGCAACTATTAAAACATTCCCAAACCAGAAATCGTGGATTGATGGCAGCATTCGCGTGAAACTGAAAGCACGAACCACTGCTTTTAACCAGGACAAGGTGACCGGAAACATTACCGAATACACAGTGTAGCTATTCCCTCCGCAAGGCAATCAAACAAGCTAAGCGTCAGTATAGAGACAAAGTAGAGTTGCAATTCAACAGATCAGACACAAGAAAACCAGCCTCGTCGCGGACCAGGATGTATTGCTCCCAGACAGACTAAATAACTTCTTTGCTCGCTTTGAGGAAAATACAGTGCCACTGACACGGCCCGCTACCAAAACCTGTGGACTCTCCTTCACTGCAGCCGACATGAGTAAAATATTTAAACGTGTTAACCCTCGCAAGGCTGCAGGCCCAGACGGCATCCCCAGCTGCGTCCTCAGAGCATGCGCAGACCAGCTGGCTGGTGTGTTTACGGACATGTTCAATCAATCCTTATACCAGTCTGCTGTCCCCACATGCTTCAAGTGGGCCACCATTGTTCCTGTTCCCAAGAAAGCTAAGGTAACTGAGCTAAATGACTACCGCCCCGTAGCTCTCACTTCCGTCATCACGAAGTGCTTTGAGAGACTAGTCAAAGACCATATCACCTCCACCCTACCTGACACCCTAGACCCACTCCAATTTGCTTACCGCCCAAATAGGTCCACAGACGACGCAATCGCAGCCACACTGCCCTAACCCATCTGGACAAGAGAAATACCTATGTGAGAATGCTGTTCATCGACTACAGCTCAGAATTTAACACCACAGTACCCTCCAAACTCGTCATCAAGCTCGAGACCCCGGGTCTTGACCCCGCCCTGTGCAACTGGGTACTGGGTAGGCTTGATTACCAACAACTACGAGACAGCCTACAGAGGTGAGGGCCCTCGGAGTGTGGTGTAAGGAAAATAACCTCACACTCAACATCAACAAAACAAAGGAGATGATCGTGGACTTCAGGAAACAGCAGAGGGAGCACCCCCCTATCCACAACGACGGGACAGTAGCGGAGTGGGTAGTAAGTTTTAAGTTCCTCGGGGTACACATCATGGACAAACTGAATTGGGCCACCCACACAGACAGAGATGTGAAGAAGGCGCAGCAGCCTTCAACCTCAGGAGGCTGAAGAAATTCAGCTTGTCACCAAAAGCACTCACAAACTTTTACAGATGCACAGTCGAGAGCATCCTGTCGGGCTGTATCACCGCCTGGTACGGCAACTGCTCCACCCACAACCGTAAGGCTCTCCAGAGGTTAGTGAGGTCTGCACAACGCATCACCGGGGGTAAACTACAGTGCCTTGCGAAAGTATTCGGCCCCCTTGAACTTTGAGACATTTTGCCACATTTCAGGCTTCAAACATAAAGATATAAAACTGTATTTTTTTGTGAAGAATCAACAACAAGTGGGACACAATCATGAAGTGGAACGACATTTATTGGATATTTCAAACTTTTTTAACAAATCAAAAACTGAAAAATTGGGCGTGCAAAATTATTCAGCCCCCTTAAGTTAATACTTTGTAGCGCCACCTTTTGCTGCGATTACAGCTGTAAGTCGCTTGGGGTATGTCTCTATCAGTTTTGCACATCGAGAGACTGAAAGTTTTTCCCTTTTGCAGACTCCATCAGCTTTTCGTCCAGAATGGTCCTGTATTTGGCTCCATCCATCTTCCCATCAATTTTAACCATCTTCCCTGTCCCTGCTGAAGAAAAGCAGGCCCAAACCATGATGCTGCCACCACCATGTTTGACAGTGGGGATGGTGTGTTCAGGGTGATGAGCTGTGTTGCTTTTACGCCAAACATAACGTTTTGCATTGTTGCCAAAAAGTTCAATTTTGGTTTCATCTGACCAGAGCACCTTCTTCCACATGTTTGGTGTGTCTCCCAGGTGGCTTGTGGCAAACTTTAAACGACACTTTTTATGGATATCTTTAAGAAATGGCATTCTTCTTGCCACTCTTCCATAAAGGCCAGATTTGTGCAATATACGACTGATTGTTGTCCTATGGACAGAGTCTCCCACCTCAGCTGTAGATCTCTGCAGTTCATCCAGAGTGATCATGGGCCTCTTGGCTGCATCTCTGATCAGTCTTCTCCTTGTATGAGCTGAAAGTTTAGAGGGACGGCCAGGTCTTGGTAGATTTGCAGTGGTCTGATACTCCTTTCATTTCAATATTATCGCTTGCACAGTGCTCCTTGGGATGTTTAAAGCTTGGGAAATCTTTTTGTATCCAAATCCGGCTTTAAACTTCTTCACAACAGTATCTCGGACCTGCCTGGTGTGTTCCTTGTTCTTCATGATGCTCTCTGCGCTTTTAACGGACCTCTGAGACTATCACAGTGCAGGTGCATTTATACAGAGACTTGATTACACACAGGTGGATTGTATTTATCATCATTAGTCATTTAGGTCAACATTGGATCATTCAGAGATCCTCACTGAACTTCTGGAGAGAGTTTGCTGCACTGAGAGTAAAGGGGCTGAATAATTTTGCACGCCCAATTTTTCAGTTTTTCATTTGTTAAAAAAGTTTGAAATATCCAATAAATGTCGTTCCACTTCATGATTGTGTCCCACTTGTTGTTGATTCTTCACAAAAAAATACAGTTTTATATTTTTATGTTTGAAGCCTGAAATGTGGCAAAAGGTTGCAAAGTTCAAGGGGGCCGAATACTTTCGCAAGGCACTGTACCTGCCCTCCAGGACACCTACACCACCCGATGTCACAGGAAGGCCATAAAGATCATCAAGGACAACAACCACCCGAGCCACTGCCTGTTCACCCCGCTATCATCCAGAAAGCGTGGTCAGTACAGGTGCATCAAAGCAGGGACCGAGAGACTGAAAAACAGCTTCTATCTCAAGGAAATCAGAATGTTAAACGGCCACCACTAACATTGAGTTGCTGCTGCCAACATACTGACTCAACTCCAGCCACTTTAATAATGGAAAATGATGTAAAAACATGTATCACTAGCCACTTTAAACAATGCCACTTAATATAATGTTTACATACCCTACATTACTCATCTCATATGTATATATTGTACTCTATACCATCTACTGCATCTTGCCATCTTTATGTACTACATGTATCACTAGCCACTTTAAACTATGCCACTTTTATGTTTACATACCCTACATTACTCATCTCATATGTATATACTTTACTCGATACCATCTACTGCATCTTGCCTATGCTGTTCTGTACCATCACTCATTCATATATCTTTATGTACATATTCTTTATCCCTTTACACTTGTATGTTTAAGGTAGCAGTTGTGGAATTGTTAGGTTAGATTACTCGTTGGTCATTACTGCATTGTTGGAACTAGAAGCACAAGCATTTCGCTACACTCGCATTAACATATACTAACCATGTGAATACGACAAATAAATGTGATTTTTGATTTTGAACATGACATGCAGAAAAAATGAAAAGATGCTGGAGGAGTGCGTGATGCCCTCTGTCAAGCATGGTGGAGGCAATGTGATGGTCTGGGTGTGCTTTGGTGGTAGCAAAGTGGGAGATTTGTACAGGGTAAAAAGTAGCCAATTTCACTTAATTGGAGCCAATTTTGCTTAATTGGAGCCAATTTCCTCCTACAACAGGACAATGACCCAAAGCATAGCTCCAAACTAGGCAAGAACTATTTAGGGAAGAAGCAGTCAGCTGGTATTCTGTCTATAATGGAGTGGCCAGCACAGTGACCGGATCTCAACTCTATTGAGCTGTTGTGGGAGCAGCTTGACCGTATGGTATGTAAGAGCTTCCCATCAAGCCAATCCAACTTGTAGGAGGTGCTTCAGGAAGCATGGGGTGAAATCTCTTCAGATTACCTCAAGAAATTGACAACTAGAATGCCAAAGGTCTGCAAGGCTGTAATTGCTGCAAATGGAGGATTCTTTGATGAAAGCAAAGTTTGAATTACACAATTATTATTTCAATTAAAAATCATACTTATAACCTTGTAAAAGTCTTGACAATATTTCTTATTGATTTTGAAACTCACTTAATGTATGTTTTCATGGAAAACAAGGAAAAATCTAAGTGACCCCAAACTTACATACGTATATATATATATATATATATATATATATAGAATGTTTTATTGTCACATACACCATATAGGTGACAATAGTTTTTTTATAGGGTCAGCCATATAAGTATGGTGCCCCTGGAGAAAATGAGGGTTAAGTGCCTTGCTCAAGGGTACATTGACAGACTTTTCACCTTGTTGGCTCATAGACTCGATCGGATCAATTGTGCACCCATGACCAAACAGAACGGAACCGGCAGGGAGGATGGGGATGGAATTAGCTTTTCTCACTTTTATCTTCAGCACAGAGGAGAAGGTGTTGGCGTCTTCAGCCACACCACCGATGTAGAACTTTCTGGTGAAGACAGGCGGGTGGTCGTTCTCATCATGCACCTCGATATATACCTTGGCTGTGTTGGCTGCAGAGTTAGAGGAGGGACACAGTCACATTTTTGTCATTAAGCATGTCGTTTTATCCAGACAAACAGGGCAGCAAGTGCACATAACTTTTATTTTCAATCCTTTACAGTACATACCATAGTTTAGAAGAATAAGTTTTGGTTGGGAAGGGGAGTTTTATTGCAAAATAAAAGTCCAACACACAGGTTCCAGTTTATAATAAATAATAAAATATGTGCTCCTTTTGCTATTTCCATTCATATGCCTGGTTGTCCTCAAGGAAAAAGAGCTTGTTGTACGGGTGAACACACTCCATACTAGTGGCAGTCAGTGCCGTTTAAGACGAGGGAGGACAATTATTTTTTTAATGAGCATGGCCTTATTTCTATTACAGCATATTGGATGACTGTCATTCATGTTACATTCACCCAGTTCAAAGTAACATTGATAGGTTTAGGCTACGACATGATGCTTATGAGATTGCTACAACCTAGCCTATGAATTACAGTGTAGGCGCACACAGGTCAAGAGAAAATGTTGAGGAGACAGTGACACATGGACAGACAGCGACACATTCAATACAGCCTTGCACACTCTTGCCTGCATCTAGCTGATCAAGGGTGTAATCATTAGTCCAAAAGTTGCAAATGAGAGTTTCTATTGGTTAAATTGAGGTATGTTTATCCCTGTTTCTTTCCATTTGCTTTTGTTTAAAAAAAATGTTCAACAGAATTGGTGGAATGAATACACCCCTGGTCACGCGTAAACACAGTTCACATTCATAGCAGCCATGTTGTATTCCTTTTCGCATCTATGCACTCTCCTCTCAACTTTTCCCTTTGTTTGTGGACCTCAATACACAACACATCAGCTGTATGTGACCAAGCAAAAAAAACTTTCCATGTCAAACCATATCATAACTGATACACACAGCCAACATTGTTGATGCCATATTAGCTAAAATAACATCATAGTCAACATAGCTAATAAAACGAACGTGTTAGTAAAGCCGCTACAATCATGCAGTAACTTTACAGTAGTATAGTCACTGTAAAGTTACTGCACTTTACAGTGTATAGTCAGCAAAGCAGTTATACCGGCGGGCCCCGGTGGCAATATATTTGAAAAACCAAAAGTTTACCTTGACTTGGAAGAGTTCCAGTGTTGTGTTGGATAGTCATAGCCAGCTAGCTAACATAGCATCCCTCTGTTTGAGGAGGGTGTTTGAGTAGGCTAAACTAGCTAGCTGGATCACTAAGTAAGTGAAACTGAAAAAAATTGACAAAATCTATCTCTCTCTTGCTTCTCCTTTTCACCATGTTACACACCACAGTGCTACCTAGCTGTAGCTTATGATTTCAGTACTATATTCATTCGCCGATCCTTTGATTGAGAAGACAAAATGTCAGTTCATGCTGCAAGAGTTCTGATAGGTAGGAGGACGTCATGGGAAAGTTGTCATAATTATTGTGTAAGTCAATGGAATGGGGTGAGAACCATGAGTCTCCTAGGTTTTGTATTGAAATCATGGTACTACCCTACAGAGTGCTGTTCAGGCTACTGTAGACCTTCATTGTAAAACAGTATATTTTTATAATTTATCTGGTGATAATTAATATATTTAGTATAGTTTTATCTCAAAAGGGTAACTTTAAATGTTTTACTATATTTTTTTAATGAAACTCACTGAGGAGGATAGTCCTCCCTTTCCTTCTCTGAGGATTCTCCACTGCTCCATATCTATTTGTCACAGTTATTCATATACAGTACAAATACAGTATGAACAAACATAGCACAACCCTACACTTAGGAAAAAAAATGCACTGTCAAAGAAAATGTGTCTTCTATTAGTGCACAACATTTTAAAGTGATGTGGCATAGCGCTAAGAATGAGCAGAGGGAATAGGACAAACAAAAACACAGTACATCAAATCACAGGTACAAACACCACCATGTGAGAGCCAAAGGGAAAGCCAGGGGGGAGAGGAGCGAGGTTTGCACACTGCACAGTTTCTACCCTTTTCTTTTTTGCTCTCTCTTTCTCACCTTTTTCTCATCTGTTGTGGTCTTCTGGGAAATTGGTAACTTTGCAGTAAAGGCAAACCCTCACAAACAGATGATTGCAAGTGTATACAACCACACAGAGAGAAATGCAGCACACACACACATTTACATAAAGAAAACCATGGCAGAAAGTGCTCGAGTGTGTGTAGAGTGCATTTTCATTTAAGGAAAGAAGTGGTGGGGCTCGGGGAGATGTGTTAACCCCCGAAGGTCGATGTCCGCACCCCCACGGAAATGTATATAATTAGCATAATAATAAAATCCCCATAAAAAATATGTTAGTTTTGCAATAAATGCATCTCAATCTCAATCAACTGCATCAACCTATGTAGCACTTCCGCATCTGGGGTGAAAAGTGACAGACCTAGAGCGGCGTTTGTCAGACCATGAGACATCCTGAAAAATCGGTCTTCTCACAAAACCATCTGTAGCGTACGAATGGTTTGACCCCTTTATGGAAAGACGAGATCTCTCAAACACGACGGTGTTCTCCGTTTTGCTGTACAACCCCCACAAGGGTCTTAGGATTCATCTGAAGTCGGCACAGCTCTCACAAACATTTATATGTCAGTTGTTTTGCTCTAGGACTCCCACAGGCCTCACAAGACTCATCTGAAGGTCCCCCGGTACCAGTTGAAAAAATGGACCAAAAAAAGGGGTTAAATATATATATATATATATATATATATATATATATATATAGTTTAGGTTTCCTGGTCTTTCTTATGTCTCTCAGATATAGGAACAAACTTCATTTTAGATTTTTGGGGGGGAGGGACTATCTGTTGTTGCATGTAGTGAATCTGTTATTCAATAGCACGACAAATAACATTTTTCATCAACACATTTTTTTTAAATATATTTTTATACTTCAAGGGATCTTAGAATTCTAAATAAAATAGCAAAATGATCCTTAGTATGACCTTCTTAAAACTATTCAGTATAGCTTAGTAGAACCTCTCCCCAGGCTTAGACAGGGTTTAGACTCTTATGGGTTAAATTGATTCTAATAATTGACTCTGCTTTATTAAACGTGTGTGTGTGTGTGTGCGCGCATGTGTGTGTCTGCATGTGTAGTGATGTTAATTGGACTCTGACAATTACGCCCTGTTCTGTTTTGTTTATTTGAACTCAATAAGGTTTTAATAAAAATACAAATTAGACAGCAAGGTGCCCTGGTCTGTATTACAATAATTGCAGAGATAAGTGAGGTGAAGTGGGTTTCTCTGATGTGACACCTCCTCTTAGGACCATGATACAAACGTCAACCACAGTATCTAGCCGGAAATGTGATTAACTGATGTAGCATCCCAGCCCCCTATGTCTAGCTCAATATCCCTGTCTTACTTTTGGAGGGAACCCGCAGTTGGGCCTTGACCACGGCCATGGAGTCAGCCTGGACCCTGAGCACGTAGCTGGTAACAGTCTCATAATCCAGAAGCTTAGCTGTGGAGATCACACCTGTCCGGTTATTCACTTGGAACTCACCTGCAACCAACAAGAAAACAAACAATATGAGGAGGTATTGGAAGCACTCTCTGACAGGATCAACATTGGATTAAATTGAGATTTACACCTAAATAGATATAACCATCATTTGAGATGGCCATAAACAATAACTGGTAATTTTGCATAGTTTTAGAAAGGTCTGGAACTCACCTCTCTGGTAAAAAATAGTTATAAATTGCTGAGGTGTACTCACATTTGAGGACACAAGCTCAAGTACAGTACCTTCAGAAACTATTCACACCCCTTTACTTTTTCTCTTATTTAGTTGTTTTACAGACTGAATTTAAAATGTATTAAATTAAGATGTTTTGTTACTGGCATACACAAAATATCACATAAAGTCAAAGTGGTATTATACTTTTTTTATATTATGTTTTATTTTGTTTTATATGTTTTTAGCTGAAATAAAAGATCACATAAATGTTCCAATAAGCACAAAAACCTTTATGTTTACAAATTTGTTTACAACCCTGTTGGTGAGCACGTATCCTTTGCCAAGAGAATCCATCCACCTGACAGGTGTGGCATATCAAGAAGCTGATTAAAGAGCAAGATCATTGAACAGGTACACCATGTGTTGGGGACAATAAAAGGCCACTCTAAAATGTGTAGTTTGGCCACACAACACAATGCCACAGACGTCTGAAGTTTTGAGGGAGCATGCAATTGGCATGTTGACTGTAGGATTGTCCACCAGAGTTGTTGTCAGATAATTTAACATTCATATTCAGACATATTCAGACTAGCGGACTGAACGCAACAGTGTAGATTTCCTCAAGATAAAAACGTAATATTCAATATCGATAAATTAGACTAAATATTAGCACTTCACAAACTGGTGGGTAATAATCTTCAATCTGAATAACAACACAAAACAAATCATAAGACTAGACAAATTTATTGATAAATTATATGAAAACAAGCAACACCCAAACATGACGGACATTAAAACAAGGGAACCAATTTCAAAACGGAAACGTGACTCTTCTACAGACACAGATGATTTAATATTTTCACCACCGGGAATGGTAAAGGTCAAAACCGATCTGCTAAAATCAATAAATGACAAACTGGGCATACTTGAACTAGTCACTTAAGGATATAAAAGAGTTGAAGGCAAGCCTCGAGGTGAGTGATGAAAAAGTTGCGACATTGGGGAAAGATACAAACAAGCCAAAAGGGACAGTCAATTAATGAACAGTTAATGAATTACAAAAGGAGAACATCGTTTTGAGAAAAGCCTGACTTGACATACAGACTAGATCCATGAGAGAAAATCTGGTACTTTCTCCAATATCCCAGAGAAAGAAGGTGAAGTTTATGAATGCGGAGTTAGAGAGTTCCTCCTTACAGCGCTTCAGATCTCATGTGAAGCTATTGACCAAATCCAACTCGAACGTGTACAACGTTTCAGACAGAGAGGGCAGAGGTATGAACGCCCAATCATTGCCAAATTTGCTTTCTTTAAAGATAAAATAATGGTTAAAAGACTGTGTAACAGACTTCTTTGCACAAAAATCGACATGAATGATCAGTTGCTGAAGGAAATTACAGAACGGCGCAAAGTTCTGTATACAATCTTATAGGAAAATAGATTGAAAGGGAAATTCGTAGTTCTCATAGTCGATAAACTGTATATTGATAACCAAATGTTCAGAGTCAAGAAGACTACTGCATGCCTATTCTAAAAATGACAAAGTTCTCATAGAGGAGGTGAATAATGGACCACACAATACTAGCGATGGTAGGGATTTTAATAATAAAAAAAAATAGAAAGAAAAGCTTTCTTCAAATATAACTAATTGGAACAAAAAGTACAAATTCAACATAGTGGAGATAAAAACACAGCAGAAATAATGTGGGTATGTGTGGATGTATGGTGATGGAAGGTGTGGTGTGTGCTTTTTGGTGTTTGGGAAAAAGTGGCGTTAAGTGAGAGAGAAAGGAAATGGCTGCATATCCCAGAACCAATGTATATCTGAGAGCAGGGGTTGTGAGAGAGCTTTCAATTTTGTGCAGATGAGGGATAAAACCCCATTTCCACCATAATTTGCAAATAAATTAATTAAAAATCCTACAATGTGATTTTCTAGATTTTTTTTCTCATTTTGTCTGTCATAGTTGAAGTGTACCTATGACGAAAATTACAGGCCTCTCTCATCTTTTTAAGTGTGAGAACTTGCACAATTGGTGGCTGACTAAATACTTTTTTGCCCCACTGTACATTTTATAAATATTTATCCATCTAATTTGTTTATTTATTGTCCTATCACATTGGTACTGCATTTTAAAATAAATTCTACATATAATGTCTGTATTTATTGTCCTACAATTGTGGAACAATAAAAAAAGATGCATATAATTTACTTATTTATGGTCCTATCTTGATGGAACGGTCCACAACCCTATACCCTAGACACCCACATTAATGACCCAGACTCCAAAGATAAGTCCCTATCTGTTTTATGGGCCTGCTGTAAGCTGCCTGTATGCAGCCAAAATGGGGTCAGAGACCTTCTAGAGAAGCACCACCCCCTCAAGATTCTGAGCCTGCCTGGCAGTGTTGGTCCTGCAAATCCAGAGCCCCCTGATGGGAGAGCATAATATACAAGGAAATTCTCAAAGCTACTAATGAGAACCTTAATGATCTTGATCTTGTAAATGATATTGTACCTAGCCGGTGGGGATGCCCACACCCAAGCAGTGGCAGTGCTGGCAACACTAGCAGCAATAACCCATGGGGAGGGGGTCACACTGACATTCAGAGAGGGACCATACTATTGTGGCACTGGTGGCACAAAATCATAAGAGGTCTGACTGCACGAAGATGCTTGGGAATATGGTCACAACAGGGGACAATGTGTGGGTGTTTCAGAGGAAGGAGGTATATCTGATTTCTATCACGTGACAATGGTTAATCAAATCTCCCCATTTCTGCCCATTTTTGCTCAGTTTTGCAGGCCTTCTCATACAGCTGCAATTGTATATGCATTCGTGAACAAGGCCTTCTTGATTTGGGCTCTGGGATGGTGCAACTGTTGAGCATCTGAGTCTATGGTTGTTTGTGGGGGAAAGGGGTTGAGTGTTTATGAGTGTGTGTGCGTGTATGTGTGTGTGTGTATGTGTGTGTGTGTGTGTGTGTGTGTGTGTGTGTGTGTGTGTGTGTGTGTGTGTGTGTGTGTGTGGGTGTGTGTGTGTGTGTGTGTGTTTGTGTGTGTGTGTGTGTGAGTGTGTGTGTGTATATATCACAACTGTTACGAGGGAGTAAAATATGTTAGGGACAACATTGGATGAATCACAATTATTATTTGCTAAAATAATAATTGCTTGCCAAAATGTAATGTTTGTAATGGCAATACTGGTAAGCAGTAACAATAAACTGTCTACATTCCTACAAATATGAATAGCTAATTATAGGAAATTAAGATAAACAGGATTTTAAAATATATATATATTTTTTTAATAGTTATATTTAAAACAAATTGAGGTGAGGGAAATGGAAACGCTTTTGGCGTTTGATCTACTGCTTTTCTGTGGGTGGCACTGTGTGCTCTTTTCGAAGGATGGGTTCCGGTCTCTCTGGGGCCATGGGATCCGGGGGTTCGGGGGGGGTCTGCCATTCATTGGGATGATAACCCAACTCGGCATGAGGAGGGGTTTTAGCAGGTGGAATAGTGGGGAACAATTGGAGGTTTAATTAGTAGCAATGCAAATATTATGGTACAGCTATATAGACACTCAATCATTATGTTACTTTTTAATGGCACGTTTACAAACATATATTATGATAAATATAATTGAAACTTGTTTCTCATTATGATAATTTGTGAAATAAGTATAGCCATTTCAATTTGTAATGGCTTAGCAGATAATAAGAAAAGACGATCAGTTTTTACCTGGCTAAAAGAGAAGGAATATAATATCTATTGTTTACAGGAAACTCATTCAACAATTTTAAATTAAGTTTTGTGGAAAAAGGACTGGGGCTGTCAAAATATATTTCTCCCATCGGCAAAGAAATTCAAAAGGGGTATATTAATAGTAACAGTAATTTTGATCCAAATGTGCAAATTGTCCAAACAGATCCTCAAGGTAGATGGATGATTTTACATACGTTATTGGACCATAAACACATATGGTTTATTAACCTGTACTGTTCAAATAATGATGATCCAAGATTATTTAAAAAAATATATGAGAATTTATCAAATCTACAAGCTACACAAGTATTATTGTGTGAGATTATAATATGGTTTTAAAGTACTTCCTATTTCAAAATATTGTTCAGTGATTCATGAGTGACTCCATCCTTCGTAAAAAGTTTCAGTAAAACAAATTTGGTAGCATTTCGATGTTGAAGATTGAAAAATAATAGTCTGGCTTTTTATGGTGTTTCTTTTGCAGTGGCTTCTTCCTTGCTGAGCGGCCTTTCAGGTTATGTCGATATAGGACTCGTTTTACTATGGGTATAGATACTTTTGTACCTGTTTCCTCCAGCATCTTCACAAGGGCCTTTAGTGTTGTTCTGGGTTTGATTTGCACTTTTCACACCTAAGTACGTTCATCTCTAGGAGACAGAACGCGTCTCCTTCCTGAGCAGTATGACGGCTGCATGGTCCCATGGTGTTTATACTTGCGTACTATTGTTTGTACAGATGAACATGGTACCTTCAGGCATTTTGAAACTCCAATCTAACTGTATATAAACTTCCGACTTCAACTGTAGGTATTTAACCTCTAGGCGCACAGAACCCGTTTTTGGTAAAGCGCATCTTCAGCTGTTTATATATCAATCAGTATGGCGACTAAGTCAGGGAAAGCTAAATCTAAGTCTAGATATACAGATGTACACACAATTTTAGAAGAAATTGATCGGGAAAATGAGACAGAGATTGTTGGAGGACGATTCATTTAGCTAGCATAGCTTTGATTCCCAAATGGAGGAATATTTTTTGACGGAGAGGACATCGTTTTGGGCTGGTAAGTTTTTCTTATGCCAATGCCGTTGTTTGAAATTAATAAGGCCCACAAAAATGGCCAAAGTGAAATGGAGACAGTAGATACAGCTGGTCTGTCATAATATAATAAAGACAGTAGATCTAGCTGAAATGTCATAATATAAAATTGACAGTAGATCTAGCTGGTCTATCATAATATAAATGAGACAGTAGATCTAGCAGGTCTATAATAATATATTCAACCTTATGTTCCCTGTACTCTATATATATATATCTGTTTATTATACCTGTTGTTACAGGGCTCATATGTGAAACTAACACTCTTTCACAGTGACACTGACTCCGAATGGGAGCCCCCAGTGCCAAGGTGTCCATCCCCCACTGAAGCTGGTTCATCCAGCTCCTGCCACAAGTGATGTTCATCTGCCCAAATTTATTTCTGCAGGCATGGATGTGCCTCAGGGCCAAAATGGCACAGCATGGAGGCGTCGCTGTGTTCTTTGCTAAATGAAGCCCCCCATCAACTGCACCACATGCTTGGTGACCCTCTGCTTTACAGCAGAAAGAGACTGCTATGGCACCTGGCATCAGCAGCACAATATTGTGTAGAGGACTGAGGGTCTTCCAAATATTGAAAGTGTTATTTTGTAAATGTATATATATTTTTTCATGTTTTTTCTCCATTTTTTGGGGGGCTGTTTTGGTATTTTGTATATAGTTATTCCGTTCAAAATGTATAACTTCACCAATTTGGCCACTTGGATACATTTGGGCTACTTGTGTGGGACACCTGGGTGACTTCATGATAAATGTACTGTTGCCCTCTAATGTTTTTCACTGAAATTGTCCCCATCATCCTATCTGAATGATTGTTTTGTCTTTTAAAGATGATGATACAACAATAAAAATGAAAAAACGTATGCTTTTTTCATTGTATTATCTAAACCAGATCTATTGTGTTATACTGTATTTTCCTACATTCAATTCACATTTACACAAACTTCAGAGTGTTTTCTTTTAAATGAAATCAAGAATATGCATATCCTTGGTTCTGAGCCTGAGCTACAGGCAGTTAGATTTGGGTATGGCCTGAGCTACAGGCTAGGTTAGATTTGGGTATGTCTTCAGGCGGAAATTGAAAAAAGTAGGGGGGTAGCTGTAAGAGGTTAATAACCTCTTTGGGATAGGGGGCAGCATTTTCACATTTGGATAAATAGCGTGCCCAATTTCAACTTCCTGCTACTCATGCCAAGAATATAAGATATGCATATTAGTAGATTTGGATAGAAAACACTCTGAAGTTTCTAAAACAGTTTGAATCATGTCTGTGAGTATAACAGAACTTATGTAGCAGGAAAAACCCAGAGGACTAACCATTCAGAATTTCTTTTTTTTGAGGTCACTGTCTATTCAATGAGTTTTCATTGGGAATATAGATTTTTAAGGCACTTGCAGTTTCTACCGCTTCCACTGGATGTCACCAGTCTTTGGAAATTGGTTGAGGTTATTCCTTTGTGTAATGAAGAAGTACGGCCATCTTGGATCAGGGTAACGTTATGTGTAGTTTGAGAATTGCGCAAGACTAAAAAAGTAGTAGTTTGTGATCCTCCTGTATTGAAAACAGATAGACCCGTCTTCAATTTGATGGATTATTAACGTTTAAAAATACCTAACGTTGTATTACAAAAGTAGTTTGAAATGTTTTGGGAAAGTTTACACGTAACTTTTGAGATATTTTGTAGTGACGTTGCGCAAACTGTTTTTTATTTACTCAGGGGACCATTATTAGCATGTTTTAACTTTGAAAAGGCTTTTGATAAATTACGACTGGAGTTTATATATAAATGTGTGGAATATTTCCATTTTGGAGAATCTCTTATAAAATGGATTCAAGTTATGTATAGTAACCCTAGGTGTAATATGAAAAATAATGGCTACATCTCAGAAAGTTTTAAACTGTCAAGTGGAGTAAAACAAGATTGTCCACTATCGTCATATCTATTTATTATATCGAACTGTTAGCTGTTAAAATTAGATCCAACAATAGTAAGGTATTATAAATCCCTGGCTTAAAGAGAAAGGTGACATTGTGCATTGATGATTCATGTTTTCTTTTAAATCCACAATTATAATCCCTCCACAGCCTCATAGAGGATCTAGATACTTTTTATAACCTCTCTGGATTAAAACCAAATGATGATACGTGTATTATGTATTATATTATGTATTGGATCAATAAAAAAACTACTTTTACATTACCCTGAAGTTTAGCAATAAAATGGTCTGACAAGAGATGTGGACATACTCGGTATACATAGACACAAAGGCTTGCAGTCTGTTTTGGAATGGGTGGCCAGTAATAAACTGGTCCTGAACATCTCTAAAATAAAAAGCATTGTACAAATCATTCCCTAAGTTCTATACCTCAGCTGAATCTGGTAATGAATGGTATGGCTGTTGAACAATTTGAGGAGACTAACTTGGTGCTACTTTAGATTGTAAACTGTCATGGTCAAAACATATAGATTCAATGGTTGTAAAGATGGGAGAGGTCTGTCATCAATCCATGGAGCCTCAACAGGTGCATGTTTATCAATAATTGGAAGATGCAATTTCATAAATTCATCAAGGGCAGTGTCTGGATGCTCATTATTAATCACATGAGACCAACAAATATTTTTAACATCATCCAAATGAGAGTCACAGCAAAATATTTTGCATGATCTTTTATACAATATTTTAGGACCAGTTTTTGGAACTTTGGCTTTCCTAGATCACTGCTTCCAATGGGTACAGATACAGCTTTAGAACAAAGATGTGATCAATAAACATGTGATCAATACATGGACTCACTCTGTGTCCAATAATAGTGTTAAACATGATTTTTGAATGACTACCTCATTTCTATACCCCACACATACAATTAACTGTAAGGTCCCTCAGGCGAGCGGTGAATTTAAAACACAGATTCAACTACAAAGACCAGGGATGTTTTCCAATGCCTCTCAAAGAAGGGCACATATTGGTAGATGGGTAAAAGTATTTGTTGTATTCGGCGCATGTGACTAATAACATTTGATTTGATTTGATGCACAAAGTGATTTTATTATTCTGTGACACAAATAAAGTGGTCTTGTTTCAATTATATGAAATTCTGTAGTATTTTTTCATGTTGAGAGACATAAATCCGGCTGAGAATATCACAGTGAGATGACACCACAACTGTGGGATTTGCTAGACTGACGCCTGTTTACCAGGCTGGGCTCCATCACTCAGAGGTAGAGCAAATTTACTATTTTTCTGGGTAGGTCAGAAAATGTGACACATCACTCTTTGCAAATGTGGGGTCTGAAATCTGACAGTTCAAGTCAGCTCCACTGACAGAATGGTAACAGAGAGCGCACCAATTGGGTTTTCTGGCACTATAAGGCACAGGACTCTATGAAGTTCACAGAGCGCTTTGTACACCAAAATGTCATTTGGACCACTCACAGCCCCCCTTATAGGAGACATAACATCTGAGAGGTAAAACATTAAATATTGTCTGTTGGTGTAACAAAGGCCAACCACAAAAATGATAACCTCTTGTTTTTTTTTGTTTTTTAAAAACTTTTTGCACCCAGCTGCTGTATTGTAGGTGCACATTCTGTTTAACAGTTCCATTTAATTAGTTCCAGATGCTCAAGTTTAAAGCACACATTTGGGACATTCCCAAGTCAATGCATTAATCAGGAGTAGACTGTGCATCACACATTAATAAAGACTATCGCACATCCCCTTACACTGTGTACAAGACAGTAGTTTTGGAATTGTTAGTTAGATTACTTGTTGGTTATTACTGCATTGTCGGAACTAGAAGCACAAGCATTTCGCTACACTCGCATTAACATCTGCTAACCATGTGTATGTGACAAATAACATTTGATTTGATTTGATTTGATTTGACATTGACTTCACAGACATGGAAATAGACTGTGATAAAATAAAACTTCCACTGTGGTCTCAGCCACCTGTTCTCCCTTCCCTGAGAAGCACTCTTCATGGCTGCTACTTCAGGAGAGTAGAAATCACTGGCCTTCATAATTGGCAGCCGCTCATCTCTCCTCTATACCTCCCTCCTTTGATGTTTAGACTGAAGCTAACCATTTGCACGTCTCCACTCTTGATTTCCCTGGATGCAATTGTAACACAAGTAAAGTGCATCCAATTTTTGTAGAATGGATTGTACATTATTCAATAGATTGTATGTTATTGCAATAAACAGAAATATGACGTTTTCCTATTTTGGTGAGTGTTTCTTCTATCTTTGGCACCAGGGGGTAATGTCTGCACTTACCACCTTCGTTTCCTCCCACGATGGAGTAGAAGATGGTCTGGTTGATGACGGCTGCCAGGATGCTGCCCACCGGTCTGCCTACTGGGGACAGCTCACTGACAGGAGCAAACCTGCAGACAAAGACAGAGACAGAGATGGAGCGGACATGACTAAATATCCCTGGACACTTTACCACTGAGAAGTTCCACTGAGAAAAACAATTGTGAAAAAAATAATAATCTGACAGTATGCTCCTTCCCACCACATTTAGCAGACACACTGTTGAATATGGCACATACAAAACTTTCACTAAACAAAACCATATTCACACTTTTACAAGTTTCTACAATAGCAATTAGCACTTTATTTAAACCTGACAAGTTCCAGTGCACATTAAGTCTGTGTCTTTAAGTAAAAATGTTGACATCTTTTAAAAACACTTAAAATAAGGGCTGTGTTTTCATGTAGGCTGTTGTTTTGATACCCATGTACATCTCTCTTGGACAAGTTGACTTTTATCAATATATTTGCTGTATTTACCCTCCCAAAATTAAATTATAATTAGCTGCTAATGTGGCTATTATAAAGAGCTACAAATGCCATGATGCTCTGGATGAAACTGCTGAATAGAGGCAAATCTCAGACCAACCTCGAAACCAAACAAGGGTGGTCTATGGTGATACTGTACATGGGGTGGGCTGAGAGTGGCTGAGGGGTGGGATTAAAGAGTTTATACAGTGCCTTGCGAAAGTATTCGGCCCCCTTGAACTTTGCGACCTTTTGCCACATTTCAGGCTTCAAACATAAAGATATAAAACTGTACTTTTTTGTGAAGAATCAACAACAAGTGGGACACAATCATGAAGTGGAACGACATTTATTGGATATTTCAAACTTTTTTAACAAATCAAAAACTGAAAAGTTGGGCGTGCAAAATTATTCAGCCCCTTTACTTTCAGTGCAGCAAAATACATACAATCCACCTGTGTGTAATCAAGTCTCCGTATAAATGCACCTGCACTGTGATAGTCTCAGAGGTCCGTTAAAAGCGCAGAGAGCATCATGAAGAACAAGGAACACACCAGGCAGGTCCGAGATACTGTTGTGAAGAAGTTTAAAGCCGGATTTGGATACAAAAAGATTTCTCAAGCTTTAAACATCCCAAGGAGCACTGTGCAAGCGATAATATTGAAATGGAAGGAGTATCAGACACTGCAAATCTACCAAGACCTGGCCGTCCCTCTAAACTTTCAGCTCATACAAGGAGAAGACTGATCAGAGATGCAGCCAAGAGGCCCATGATCACTCTGGATGAACTGCAGAGATCTACAGCTGAGGTGGGAGACTCTGTCCATAGGACAACAATCAGTCGTATATTGCACAAATCTGGCCTTTATGGAAGAGTGGCAAGAAGAAAGCCATTTCTCAAAGATATCCATAAAAAGTGTTGTTTAAAGTTTGCCACAAGCCACCTGGGAGACACACCAAACATGTGGAAGAAGGTGCTCTGGTCAGATGAAACCAAAATTGAACTTTTTGGCAACAATGCAAAATGTTATGTTTGGCGTAAAAGCAACACAGCTGAACACACCATCCCCACTGTCAAACATGGTGGTGGTAGCATCATGGTTTGGGCCTGCTTTTCTTCAGCAGGGACAGGGAAGATGGTTAAAATTGATGGGAAGATGGATGGAGCCAAATACAGGACCATTCTGGAAGAAAACCTGATGGAGTCTGCAAAAGACCTGAGACTGGGACGGAGATTTGTCTTCCAACAAGACAATGATCCAAAACATAAAACAAAATCTACAATGGAATGGTTCAAAAATAAACATATCCAGGTGTTAGAATGGCCAAGTCAAAGTCCAGACCTGAATCCAATCGAGAATCTGTGGAAAGAACTGAAAACTGCTGTTCACAAATGCTCTCCATCCAACCTCACTGAGCTCGAGCTGTTTTGAAAGGAGGAATGGGAAAAAAATTCAGTCTCTCGATGTGAAAAACTGATAGAGACATACCCCAAGCGACTTACAGCTGTAATCGCAGCAAAAGGTGACGCTACAAAGTATTAACTTAAGGGGGCTGAATAATTTTGCACGCCCAATTTTTCAGTTTTTGATTTGTTAAAAAAGTTGAAAATATCCAATAAATGTCGTTCCACTTCATGATTGTGTCCCACTTGTTGTTGATTCTTCACAAAAAAATACAGTTTTATATCTTTATGTTTGAAGCCTGAAATGTGGCAAAAGGTCGTAAAGTTCAAGGGGGCCGAATACTTTCGCAAGGCACTGTATTTGGCAATGTATTATTGTTATGTGATTTCTGTATATAAAAGTACCATGTATATAAAATATGTATATGGAAAATGTATGTATACAGTATGTAGCATAAAATATATGTTTCATCGGAAGACGGAGGGTGGTGGATGGGTTCATTAGAAATAAAAAAAATAACCTTTTCATATGTGAGTTCCTAATATCTCGAACGGTGTGATGTCAGAATGCACTCACTGTTCCAAAATGTGATTGCTATGCAATAGTTAACCCCCACTGCCCTCAAACCGATTTACTACGGGCTATGTTTCAACTTGTCAAATTCAAATTATTTTCTACATTTTATTTTCTAACAACAGTTTGAATTGAGGTGTGTTCTCCCTCCTCATTCATTCATATAGAAGTAGCCCATTTCACTGCTGAGGACAATTTAGGATTGAGGCTTTACTGAACCGAACACACTTCCTTTCTTTGATGAGAGCCAAAGCAATTCACCAGTGTTTCCGCAGATCAAGTATGCAGACATTTGCGCAGTCTTGCACAAACGTTTCCCCCCTGGCATATTTTCTGGCTGGTCCAAGAATTACCTTCATTGTTGTTTTCCTTTCAAATAATAACTTTAACTTGTGTGCGTTCCTATCAAAGTAAGTGCCTTATTTTCTGTACAGTGGTTGCTCAACTAAACATAGAATAAGGCTGTAATGTAACAAAATGTGGAAAAAGTCTGAATACTTTCCAAATGCACTGCAATCTAAAAGTGAATATCAGGTGTCTTAGATGTGTCTGTGTATATAAGGTCATTTTAATACAGCATGTACAGAAATCAAAACATTTCCAGTGAGACAACATACTGTAACTTCCTGTGTACTCATGCAAAGCATGGACATAACATGTTGAACATTAGGTTCTGACATTGAGCAACTTCCAGTATCACATTAGTAAGCAAGCAAGGGTGAATAAATTACAGTACCAATTCACAACTTGCTGTCTAAGCCTTTCATACCCTTTTGTTATAATTAGAGACCCTCCACTTTATGCTCACTTATGAATCAATCCGATTTAAGTGTGCTCTTTTTAGATCGTTTAACAGCAATACCTGAGACAGACTTGGCAAAGACCAACAGACTAAATGACAAGCCATTTAACTTGTTATGGCTGCAATCCCGATATCGGGATAAGTGTCATCAACAACCGCTGAATAGCATAGGGCTACATTCAATAAATATTACTACAAATATTTATATTCATGAAATCACAAGTGCAATGTTGGAAAACACAGTTTAGCCTTTTGTTAATCCACCTGTCGTGTCAGATTTTGAAATTATGCTTTTCAGCGAAAGCAATCCAAGCGTTTGTGTAAGTTTATCGATCGCACGACAAAACATTAAGTACACTTAGCATCAGGAAGTTTGGTCACGAAAATCAGAAAAGCAATCAAATTAATCGTTTACCTTTGATGATCTTCGGATGTTTTCAATCACGAGACTCCCAGTTACACAGCAAATGTTCCGTTTGTTCCATAAAGATTATTTTTATATCCAAAATACCTCTGTTTGTTTGTTGCGTTATGTTCAGAAATCCACAGGAAAGAGCGGTCACGACAACGCAGACGAAAATTCCAAAGAGTTTCCATAATGTCCACAGAAACATGTCAAACGTTTTTTGTAATCAATCCTTTGGTTGTTTTTAAAATATAGAATCGATAATATATCAACCGCAAATGTCTTTCACAGTAGGAGAGGGGAAAATAATGGCTGTCCAAACTCTGTTGTGCGAGCAAAACTCATGTGACGCGATGTTACCGTTCTGGCTAATTTTTCAACATAAAAGCCTGAAACTATGTCTGAAGACTGTTGACACCTTGAGGAAGCGATAGGAAAAGGAATGTGGTTCATATCCCTTTAAATCCAGCAAAGGGAGGCTATGGAACATGGAGTTTTCAAAATAGAAGCCACTTCCTGTTTTGATTTTCCTCAGTGTTTTGCCTGCAATATTAGTTCTGTTATACTCACAGACAATATTTTGTCAGTTTTGGAAACTTTCGAGTGTTTTCTATCCAATACTAATAATAATATGTATATATTAGCAACTGAGACTGAGGAGCTGGCCGTTTACAATGGGCACCTTTTCATGCAAGCTTCCCAATACCGCCCCTGCAGCCATAAAAAGTTTGATGTTATGGAAGCTAATGAGTTGCTGCTGTGTGGTAATGGCTCTGGGACTTGTTAGAATATAAACAAATATAAGGGCCCCTGGAAAAGTAGCAAGGCAATGGTTGGGCTAGGTTAGCATGTCTGTAACTCTAGTTAAGGCTAACACTATACTACTGTGTAGGCCTACCTCTGGTGCTGTGGCCCATTGATTAGACCACGTCGGCCAGCATTTAGACTGCCATTGAACTCTGTTTTGTAGGTGAATATACATTCACCAGAGAACAAATTGGACAACCTCCCGTCAAGACTATTATCAATGGGACCTGAAGAACTAATATCCTATGTTTTTCCGTGTTGTGGCTGAATCAGGATATGGATAACATTCCATGCATCTTCAAGATCAGACGGCAGCCAATGCTGGCACTAACACAGCATTCAATAAGCTGTGTCGGGCCATAAGCAAACCTTATCTCAACGAACTGGTCACCATAGCAGCACCCACCCATAGCACGCACTCCAGCAGGTATATTTCACTGGTCACCCCCAAAGCCAACTCCTGCTTTGGCCGCCTTTCCTTCCAGTTCTCTGCTGCCAGTGACAGGAACAAATTGCAAAAATTGCTGAAGCTGGAGACTTATATATCCCTCACGAACTTTAAGCATCAGCTGTCAGAGCAGCTTACCGATCGTTGCAACTGTACATAGCCCATCTGTAAATAGCCCACCCAACTACCTCATCCCTATGTTGTTGTTTTTTTTCTTCTCCTTTGCACCCCAGTATCTCTACTTGCACATTCATCTTCTACACATCTATCACTCCAGTGTTTAATTGCTAAATTGCAATTATTTCTCCGCTGTGGCACATGTATTGCCTTACCTCCCTAATCTTACTACATTTGCACACACTGTATATAGACTTTTCTATTGTTATTGACTGTTTATCCCATGTGTAACTCTGTGTTGTTTGTGTCGCACTGCTTTGCTCTATCTGGGTCAGTTCGCAGTTGTAAATGAGGACTTGTTCTCAACTGGCCTACTTGGTTAAATAAAGGTGAAAAAACAGGTTAATATTCAGATGGATTATCAGGACGCGTACTCAGAGCATGCGCTGACCAGCTGGAGGGTGTCTTCACTGACATTTTCAATCTCTTCCTGACCCAGTCTGTAATACCTAAATCTTTCAAGCAGACCACCATAGTCCATGTGCCCAAGAACACCAAGGTATCCTGTCTAAATTAAACCATAGCACTCACATCTGTAGCCATGAAATGCTTTGACACTATCATCCCAAACACCCTGGACCAGTTCGTATAGTGCCCCAACAGATCCACACAATTTATATTGCACTACACACAGCCTTCTCCCACCGGGATAAGATAAATGCCTATGCGAGAAAGCTCCTTATTGACTACAGCTCAGCGTTCAATACCATAGTGCCCTCCAGGTGGGGACACTCCCTGTTAACCCATGACTGCGTGCAGCGCACGACACCAACACCATCATTACATTTTCTGATGACACGACGGTGCTGGGCCTGATCACCAATGACTATGAGACCGCCTATAGAGAGCAGGTCAGCAACCTGGCAGTGTGGTGCCAGGACAACAACCTCTCCCTCAACGTCAGCAAGACAAAGGATTTGATTGTGGACTATAGGAAACAGAGGGATGAGCAGTGGGATGTAGTGGAGAGGATTGAGAGCTTCAAGTTCCTTGGTTTCCACATCACTAAGGAATTACCATGGTCTATCAAACCAACACAGTCACAAAGAATGCGTGACAATGCCTCTTCCCCATCAGGAGGCTGAAAAGATTTAGCATGTGCCCTCATTACCTCAAAAAGTTATACAGCTGCACACTTGAGAGCATCTTGACTGGCTGCATCACCACTTGGTATGGAAACTGCTTGTCATCCGACCGCAAGGCACTACAGTGGGTAGAGCATACGGCCCAGTACATCACTGAAGCCGAGCCTCCTGCAATCCAGGACCTCTATACCAAGAGGTGTCAGAGGAAGGCCCTAACAATTGTCAGAGATTCAAACCACCCAACTATTGTCTCTGCTACAGCACGGCAAGCATTACCAATACATCAAGTCTGGAAGGCATAAGACCATCAAATAGTTAACCAAATAGCGACCCAGACTATCTGCATTAACTTCTTTGTGATAGGGGGGCAGTATTGGGTAGCTTGGATGAATAAGGTGCCCAGGGTAAACTGCCTGCTACTCTGTCCCAGATGCTAATATGCATATTATTAGTAGTATTAGATAGAAAACACTCTGAAGTTTCTAAAACTGTTTGATTGCTGTCTGTGAGTATAACATAACTCATATGGCAGGCGAAAACCAGCATATTGGACTGTTGTTGACTCCACAATTTGGCAGGTAACTGTATGGCTTGCTTTTGTGGCTGAACGCTGTTCTCAGATGATTAAATATTGTGCTTTTGCCGTAAAGCTTTTTTGAAATCTGACACAGCGGTTGCATTAAGAACAAGTTTATCTTTAATTCTATGTAAAACATGTATCTTTCATCAAAGTTAATGAGTATTTCTGTTATTTGATGTGGCTTTCTGCAATTTCTCCGGATGTTTTGGAGGGATTTCTGAACATGGCGCCAGTGTAAACTGAGGTTTTTGGATATAAATATGAACTTGATCGAACAAAACATACATGTATTGTGTAACATTGAGTCCTGGGAGTGTCATCTGATGAAGATCGTCAAAGGTTAGTGATTAATCTTATCTATATTTCTGCTTTTTGTGACACCTCTCTTTGGTTGGAAAATGGCTGAATGCTTTCTGTGACTAGTTGCTGACCTAACATAATGAATGATATGTTCTGCTTTCGCCGAAAAGCCTTTTTGAAATTGGACACTGTGGATGGATTAACGAGAAGTGTATTTTTTCAAATGGTGTAAAGTACTTGTATGGTTGAGGAATTTTAAATATGAGACTTCTGTCCTGAACGATCCAAGAGAGATTAACTCATTTTGCATTTACTCATCACAAACACTGCTACTACTGTTTATTATCTATCCTGTTGCAAAGTCACTTTACTCCTACCAACAGTCGAAAGTTTACATACACCTTAGCCAAATACATTTAAACACAGCTTTTCACAATTCCTGACATTTAATCCTAGTAAAAATTCCCTGCCTTAAGTCAGTTAGGATCACCACTTCATTTCAAGAATGTGAAATGTCAGAGTAATAGTAGAGAGAATGATTTCTTTCAGTTTTTATTTCTTTCATCACATTCCCAGTGGGTCAGAAGTTTACATACACTCAATTCGTATTTGGTAGCATTGCCTTTAAATTGCTTGACTTGGGTCAAACGTTTCAGGTAGCCTTTCACAAGCTTCCCACAATAAGTTGGGTGAATTTTGTCAGATTCTTCCTGGTGTAACTGAGTCAGGTCTGAGTCAGCAAAGCACCCCCACAACATGATGCTGCCACCACCGTGCTTCAAGGTTGGAATGGGGTTCTTCGGCTTGCAAGCATCCCCCCTTTTCCTCCAAACATTATAAGGGTCATTTTGGCCAAACAGTTATTTTTTACTTTCATCAGACCAGAGTACATTTCTCCAAAAAGTACGATCTATGTCCCCATGTAACAGCCGTCTGTGGTGGAAGAAGGTGAGGGCCAATGCGCAGCGTGGTAAGTGTCCATATTTTTTATAAAGAAATTGAACAATGAACAAAAACGTGAACGAAACCGAAACAGTTCTGTCTGGTGCAGAATATAAACACTCAACAGAAAATAATCACCCACAACTCAAGGGTGAAAACAGGCTACCTAAGTATGGTTCTCAATCAGGGAAAACGATTGACAGTTGCCTCTGATTGCGAACCAGACCAGGCCAAACACAGAAATCCCAAATCATAGAAAAAAGAACATAGATGCCCACCCCAACTCACGCCCTGACCATACTAAAACAAAGACAAAACAAAGGAACTAAGGTCAGAACGTGACACCTCATGTGCAGTTGCAAACAGTAGTGTGGCTTTTTTATGGCGGTTTTGGATTAGTGGCTTCTTCCTTGCTGAGCGGCCTTTCAGGTTATGTCGATATAGGACTAGTTTTACTGTGATACAGTGAATTATGTCTGTAAACAATTGTTGGAAAAATTACTTGTGTCATGCAAAAAGTAGATGTCCTAACCGACTTGCAAAAACTATAGTTTGTTTAGAATAAATGTGTGGAGTGGTTGAATAACACGTTTTAATTACTCCAACAACTCTATAAGCTACCAACAGGAAATTAAAAACTGTAATATCTTATGTTTCACCGAGTCGTGGCTGAACGACGACATTAATAACATACAGCTGGCGGGTTATACACTCTATCGGCAGGATAGAACAGCAGCCTCTGGTAAGACACGGGGCGGGGGCCTATGTATATTTGTAAACAACAGCTGGTGCACAATATCTAAAGAAGTCTCAAGGTTCTGCTCGCCTCAGGTAGAGTATCTCACTATAAACTGTAGACCACACTATCTTCCTAGAGAGTTTATTTGTATTATTCGTAGCTGTCTACATAGCACCACAGACCGATGCTGGCATTAAAACCACACTCAATGAGCTGTATGCCGCCATAAGCAAACAGGAAAACGCTCATCCAAAAGCGGCGCTCCTAGTGGCCGGGGACTTAAACTTAAAAGTTTTACCTGATTTCTATCAGGATGTTAAATGTGCATCCAGAAGTAAAAAACTCTAGACCACCTGTACTCCACACACAGAGACTCGCCCTACATTTGGCAAATCTGACCATAATTCTATCCTCCTGATTCCAGTGACCAGTTCTATCCAGTGACTCGATCTATAAAAAGGTGGTCAGATGAAACAGATACTAATCTACAGTACTGTTTTGCTAGCAAAGACTGGAATATGTTCCGGGATTCTTCCGATGGCATTAAAAACTTCTTATGGCTTGAATCACGCTAACGGGATCGATATGACAACAGCCAGTGAAAGTGCAGGGCGCCAAATTAAAAACAACAGAAATCTCCTAATTAAAATTCCTCAAACATAGAAGTATTTTGCACAATTTTAAAGATGAACTTGTTGTTAATCCCACCACAGTGTCTGATTTCAAAAAGGCTTTACAACGAAAGCACAACATATGATTATGTTAGGTCAGCGCCTAGTCACAAAAACACACCTGAGAAATAGGCCGTTTCTATTGGGTACGTTTTTCAGCCAAACACGAAAATACTGCCCCCTACACTCAAGAGTTTTTTAAACAGGTCAACATTCACAAGGCCGCAGTGTCAGATGGATTACTGGGATGTGTACACCAAGCATGCGCTGACCAACTGGCAAGTGACTTCACTGACATGTTCAACCTCTCCCTGTCTGAGTCTGTAATACCAACATGTTTCAAGCAGAGCAACATGGTCTCTCTGCCCAAGAACACTAAGGTAAACTGCCTAAATGACTACCGACCCATAGCACTCATATATGGTCATGGCTCACATCTACACTATTATCCATGAAACCCCAGACCCACTCCAATTTGCATACCGCCCCCACAGATCCACAGATGCAGTCTATATTGTACTCAGCACTGCCCTTTCACACCTGGACAAAACAAACAGCTTTTCATTTAATACATATAAAGACTGTTTCAAGGACAGCTTTTTTCCAACTACGTAACATTGCAAAAATCTAAAACTTTCTGTCCAAAAATGATGCAGAAAAATGTATCCATGCTTTTGATACTTCTAGGTTAGACTCCTGCAGTGCTCTACTTTCCGGCCACCCGGATAAAGCACTAAATAAACTTCAGTTAGTGCTAAATATGGCTGCTAGAATCCTGACGAGAACCAAAACTTTGATCATATTACTCCAGTGCTAGCCTCCCTACACTGGCTTCCTGTTAAGGCAAGGGCTGATTTCAAGGTTTTACTGCTAACCTACAAAGCATTACATGGGCTTGCTCCTACCTATCTTTCTGATTTGGTCCTGCCGTACATACCTACATGTACACTACGGTCACAACAAGCAGGCCTCCTAATTGTCCCTAGAATTTCTCAGCAAACAGCCGGAGGCATGGCTTTCTTCTATAGATCACCATTTTTATGGAATGGTCTGCCTACCAATGTGAGAGACGCAGACTCGGTCTCAACCTTTAAGTCTTTACTGAAGACTCATCTCTTCAGTAGGTCATATGATTGAGTGTAGTCTGGTCCAGGAGTGTGAAGGTGAACGGAAATGCTCTGGAGCAACAAACCGCCAATGTTGTCTCTGCCTGGCCAGTTCCCATCTTTCCACTGGGATTCTCTGCCTCTAACCCTATTACAGGGGCTGAGTCACTGGCTTACTGGTGCACTTCCATGCCGTCCCTAGGAGGGGTGCGTCACTTGAGTGGGTTGAGTCACTGACGTGATCTTCCTGTCTGGGTTGGCACCCCCCCTTGGGTTGTGCCGTGGCGGAGATCTTTGTGGGTGGTTGAAGACATCCCTCTAGTGGTGTTGGGGGCTGTGCTTTTGCAAAGTGGGTGGGGTTATATCCTGCCTGTTTGGCCCTGTCCGGGGGTATCATCGGATGGGGCCACAGTGTCTCCTGACCCCTCCTGTCTCAGCCTCCAGTATTTATGCTGCAGTAGATTATGTGTCGTTGGGGCTAGTGTCTGTCTGTTATATCTGGAGTACTTCTCCTGTCTTATCCGGTGTCCTGTGTGAATTTAAGTATGCTCTCTCTAATTCTCTCTTTCTCTCTTTCTTTCTCTCTCTCGGAGGACCCGAGAGAGCATGTATGTGGTCGAGTGTGGAGCGAGGAGCAGAGCGTAATTTGAGCAGATTAAAAATATTGTGTCTGCCTTCTCTCCCGCTCCAATTGCGCTCTGGTACTACTCAACCACAAATTCTGGGCATGCTCTGCCTCGCATTTGTCTGTTCCTTGACTGTTGCTTAAAGACATATCCAAGCTAGAGACCTCTATACCCTATATAATGAATATATGTACCCGCTCAGAGAAACAAGCCCTTAAATCATCCACCCAGCGGACAAGGGAGGAGCTGCTCTAGGATCAGCTTTATCCATTCAAATCTTACCTTAACAGTACAATTATAGAGATATTACCACCTGTGGCTGCAAATATTGAGGCGGATTATTCTAATGCTTACCCAATAAAAAATCACTAAATCACTGATATTGGCACATCATTGCACACATAAGACATCATGAAATATATTGGGATCAAATTACAGACAAAGAGAAAAATGTAACTCAAGTGATTGAACATTAAATGTATTTCAATATGATTCAAATGGGCTTATAGCCTACTGTGTATATTTCAATGCAGTCATCTCGGTTTTCATTTGAAACTACTTTTTTATGCACCACTTGTTTTTATCAATTGCAAAGACATTTATATTTTTTGTCAGTTTCAGATGAACTATATTATCCCGCCAGGGGGTAATTCATTTGGGCATGTGCCCTTTTAAGTATCGAACCCTTTTAAAAACATGTTTTTGCCTAAAATGATATACACAAACCTAATTGCCTGTAGCTCAGGACCTGAACAGTGGATTAACTGCCTTAATCAGGGGTAGAACAACATATTTGATTTTGGCAGCTCTGGGATTTGAACTAGCAACCTTTCAGTTACTGGCCCGTTACGCCACCCCATTTGGCTCTGAATGCCACACTGTCCCATCTCAAAGTAAGTGTCCAGTGGAAGTCTCACTTTTAAAAGTTCCTATACCCAAATCATGTTGTTGAGTCCTATACTTGTATTTGTGGCCAAAGCAGACATTTGAGAAAATCCCACTTCAAACTTGTATCTCAAACAGACATGATTCTAAACTCTCCTTCCAGACCCATATCAAACATCTCCAATCGAAAATCAAATCAAGAGTCGGCTTTCTATTCCGCAACAAAGCCTCCTTCACTCACGCCGCCAAACTTACCCTAGTAAAACTGACTATCCTACCGATCCTCGACTTCGGCGATGTCATCTACAAAATTGCTTCCAACACTCTACTCAGCAAACTGGATGCAGTTTATCACAGTGCCATCCGTTTTGTCACTAAAGCACCTTATACCACCCACCACTGCGACTTGTATGCTCTAGTCGGCTGGCCCTCGCTACATATTCGTCGCCAGACCCACTGGCTCCAGGTCATCTACAAGTCCATGCTAGGTAAAGCTCCGCCTTATCTCAGTTCACTGGTTACGATGGCAACACCCATCCGTAGCACGCGCTCCAGCAGGTGTATCTCACTGATCATCCCTAAAGCCAACACCTCATTTGGCCGCCTTTCGTTCCAGTTCTCTGCTGCCTGTGACTGGAACGAATTGCAAAAATCGCTGAAGTTGGAGACTTTTATCTCCCTCACCAACTTCAAACATCTGCTATCTGAGCAGCTAACCGATCGCTGCAGCTGTACATAGTCTATTGGTAAATAGCCCACCCATTTTCACCTACCTCATCCCCATACTGTTTTTATTTATTTATTTTTCTGCTCTTTTGCACACCAATATCTCTACCTGTACATAACCATCTGATCATTTATCACTCCAGTGTTAATCTGCATAATTGTAATTATTTGCCTACCTTCTCATGCCTTTTGCACACAATGTATATATAGACTCCCCTTTTTTCTACTGTGTTATTGACTTGTTAATTGTTTACTCCATGTGTAACTCTGTGTTGTCTGTTCACACTGCTATGCCTTATCTTGGCCAGGTCGCAGTTGCAAATGAGAACTTGTTCTCAACTAGCCTACCTGGTTAAATAAAGGTGAAAAAATAAAAAATAAAAAAATTTAAAAAATGATTGCTATTTCCTCATAGAGGACGATGTCATCATTCTGAGGAGGATGAACAGGCCAATCAGCAGTCTACTCGCATTAATATTTTTAATGACCGGTATACGCTCACACCAAAGCTGATTTTTAAAACATACTGTACTTATTAAAAAAAAAAAATTAGAAGGAAAACTATTTAACTTATATTGTAATTACTTATAAGTCACACCTCATAGAAATCTGGAAACACTGGGCAGTTACTTAAAGTATGTAGTCCCACACAACACATGACACTACGTCACATCACAGATATTTCACTGGATAATTGAACACATATGGGGAGGCGCCTCTCTGTCAAATGTGTGGATACTTTGACTAGCTGTGCTATGGGACAGACAAGGCTTTTTGTCCTAACCTGCCTGCGGTGCCTTGTAGACAGACAGGTGCCGTCCTCCATGGCTGATGACATAATTATCTACCATGCACACATTTACACACACACATGGATAATACTGAAACATAATATAGTGTCAGAGTCTAAATGCTAAGTACAGAAACATACAAAGGTTTTTCTAAAGATTTGTCTGTGGTAACATTGAACTTCTGTGGACAGCATGATATGAGTGACCTCTGCTACTTAGCACCTGTATATGACTGATGTGATGCCTGTCTGCTTTGCAGGGAGAGGTGAAGACCTAACTATGCTGAGTTCAAGGCTCAGGCCAGCCCTTCAAGTCTCCAGGTACAAATAAAGTCATACATTATGTATGGACATGGATTATCCTTTACTGTAAATGTTTGTGTAGCCTACTATGTGTGTTTTTGTTTGCAGTGATGTAAAGTACTACTTAAGTAGTTTTTTGGGTTATCTGTACTTTTCTTTACTATTTATATTTTTGAGAACTTTTACTTTTCCTTCCCTACATTCCTAAAGAAAATATTGTAATTTTTACCAAATGCATTTTCCCTGAAAACCCAAAGTTTTCGTTACATTTTGAATGCTTAGAAGAAATAGTCAAATTTTCGAACTTATCAAGAGAACACATGGTCATCCCTACTGCCTCTGGCTTGGCTGACTAATTAAATACAAATGCATCTTTTGTAAATAATCTCTGCGTGTTGGAGTGTGAACCTGGTTATTCTTACATTTTTAAAACAAGAAAATGTTGCCGTCTACTTTCCTCAATAAAAGGAATTAAGTGATTTATACTGTTTGGTTCTAATTCTCAGAGTAAAAACTGCAACGGATACTATGAAAGCTTAATTGTCCAACTTTAATTCTTCCCAGAGGATCAATACAGCTGCATTAGACAAAAACATTTTCACACAAGCATATATACTCCAATTTAGATGCACTCCTCCTTCTCTCCAACCCTTACATATTTTATGGTTCGACAGGAAGACAAAGTGATGAGGTAATTAACTGTTCCTTCTCCCTTGAGGGGATCTGACTTGACCTCAACCCCCTTGATGCCTAATCCAAAGCTCTCCACCCGTATCACCTATAGCAATCCTGTGACTGCCTTCCCCTCTACTCAGTACATTCCAAAGCCATCTGGCTCCTACAAATAACCATTAACTTCTGATGTAAAAACCAGTTTCTATCACTCCTCATAAAAAATAGTATTACTCCTGATGTATCATGTCTCTAGTATAACAATGTTCCAAGTTTTTACCATAATCTAACAATACGTTTACTTTTACTTTTGATAGTTAAGTATATTTTACCAATTACATTTAATTTTGGTACTTAAGTATATTTAAAACCAAATACTTTTAGACTTTTACTCAAGCAGTATTTTACTGGCTGACTTTCACTTTTAATTGAGTAACTTTCTATTAAGGTATCTATACTTTTATGACAATTGAGTACCTTTTCCACAACTCTGTGTGTGTGTGTGTGTGTGTGTGTGTGTGTGTGTGTGTGTGTGTGTGTGTGTGTGCTGTGTATGTGTGTGTGTAGCCTGCTGTGTATGTGTGTGTGTAGCCTTCTGTATATTCCCACACATGTACTGTATATGTCTGTTTTAGAACGAAAATGGGAGAAAGAGCAGAGAAAGAGTGTTTTGGAGGCTGGAGAGTAAGACAGAGGACAGAGATTGAGTAAGCGTTTATGTGTGTGGACGAGCACATTACAGTATGCATATCAAATCCAGAGACAGCAGTCTTATGTCAAGCAGGGGTCAAACTCATTATCTGTATGTTCTTGAACTGATATGCAATACTGATGCAGATCATCTCTCTAAGCAGTGTAAACAAATCAACTGAACATTTTTTCTTTGGTAATTCCTTTTACATTTTGAGCAACAGTTATTAAGGCCTTCCAAAAGATAGCATTTCTATTCACAGGTAATTTATAACTCTTTAATGAGTTGCTAAATGTCTAGACGATCTAAAGTATGATTAGTGGTACAGGCCCCTGGACAGTACTTTATTTCAGAACAAAGGCCATTAGCAGCACCATGGAAAGTACTGAATCACAGAAAATATACAACAGCTACAGTATGGTCTATAAACATAACAGGACCGAGACTTTCTGTGTTACTGGGTTGAGATATCGCCAAAATTCTCTCTTAATCCTTGTTCGACTGCAGTAAGACAGATTCTTGAGCAGGAATACTGTACTATCAAGGAAACACTATCTCAAGGGTAGTACAACAAAAATCAGTTGTACTTTATCTCTAAATTTCTCAATAGCAAAGCGTATGTGTTTTCCTGTAGTAATACTGGATACAGACATCACTAGCTGTCTTGGTTTGTTATGCTAACAGCATGTCTAAGAGGCTGGCTCAATAATATGCTGTGGTGGGGTGTTGTTCAGTGGCCCGCTGGGCTGCATGCTAACATCACAGGAGATAGTCAGTGTCATCAACCGAAGAGAAAGACAGATCTGCAATCTTAAAGGTCCCTCTTAGAACAGCCGCATCAAAGAAGGAACAAAGAATCTCTTACCCTTTTCCTTAACCCTTGGTAGACAAAATAGAACAAAAGAACAAACCACCCATGGTCTTGCTCATGTGAGGTTGCTGATAACAGACAATACCCATTCTAGCATGCCCATCTAGTGACAATTATCTTAAAACTGAGCAAAGGACTGAACTAACTAAAAAACAAAGCATAGGCTATGGGCATGGGTTGGTCTCAAAGAGCTTATGCATTTGGCTCAAGTTTGGAATGGGGCTATTATAAGCACGTAGACTTAGACAACATTATCCTCTTGCGTAGAACAAGTGTGATCCAATGAATGTTTTTGTAATTTGCTCAAAGTACATCGTGTCTGGAATATACTGTCAAAACAAAATGACCATGTTAATAAGTTGCTTCAAGCACTGTGCGTGGAAACAAATGTGTGTAATTAAGCAAGGTTTCAAAATGGTTTCAGCTTGGTGTAAGGGTAATACATGATTAATTCATTTTTAATAAGCTATAACGCTGCTACTGCATCCGCTTAGGCGAGAGAGAAAAGGGAAGTAGAAAGGTACATAGGAGAAAATTAGTCAGGCACTAGAGAGAGAAAAGGAAGGGCAAAGAAGGTGGAGGAAACCAGATGAAAGAGTGAACTGAGAGAAACACACCTGAGAGAGAGAAAGAGAGAACAGCTAACAGAGAAGCTGTAATTGCTGTGATCATCAAATGACTACGTGAGGAATGGCAAGACTTGGTGTTCTGTGATTTAACTTCTTATGGCTGCAGGGTCACTTTTGAGTAGCTTGGATGAAAGGTGCCCAGAGGTGCCCAGAGTAAACTGCCTGCTCCTCAGTCCCAATTTGTAATATATGCATCATATTAGTACATTTGCATAGAAAACACTCTACAAGTTTCTAAAACTGTTTGAATGATGTCTGTGAGTATAACCTGAGAAGAAATCCAAACAGGAAGTGGGAAATCTGAGGTTGGTCGATTTTCAACCCAGACCCTATTGAATACACAGTGGGATATTGGTTATGTTGCACTTCCTAAGGCTTCCACTAGATGTCAACCGTCTTTAGAAATTTTTATTAGGTTTCTACTGTTATGTGGGGCCGGATGAGAGCTCTTTGAGTCAGTGGTCTGGCAAAGAGCCAGGTCCTGGTCATGCACATTTCACATGATAGCGAGCGTACCTTGGCTTTTCTACAGACAATGGAATTCTCCGGTTGAAATGTTATTGAAGATTTATGATAAAAACATCCTAGAGATTGATTCTATACTTAGTTTGAAATGTTTCTACTACCTGTAATATAACTTTTTAAAGTTTTTGTCTGACGTTCGGCTGGACCTGCACGAGCGTTCGGATCTGTGTACTAAACGCCCTAACAAAAGTAGCTACTTGGACATAAATAATGGACATTATCGAGCATATCAAACATTTATTGTGGAACTAGGATTCCTGGGAGTGCATTCTGATGAAGATCATCAAAGGTAAGGGAATATTTATAATGTTATTTCTGATTTCTGTTGACTCCAACATGGCAGATAATAAAAAAAAAAAATCTGAGCGCCATTCTCAGATCATTGCATGGTTTGCTTTTTTCCGTAAAGTTTTTTTGAAATCTGACCAGCGGTTGCAGGTATATCTATATTTAGAGGTAGAGGTATATCTATATTTCCATGTCTAACAATTGTATTTTCATCGATATTTATAATGAGTATTTCTCTAAAATGATGTGGCTCTCTGCAATATCACCGGATGTTTTTGGAACTAGTGAAAGTAACGTGCCAATGTATACTGAGATTTTTTAAAATATAAATATGAGCTTTATCAAACAAAACGTACATGTATTGTGTAACATGAAGTCCTATGAGTGTCATCTGATGAAGAAAATCAAAGGTTAGTGACTAATTTTATCTCTATTTGTGCTTTTGTGACTCCTCTCTTTGCCTGAAAAAATGTCTGTGTTTTTCTGTGAGTTGGTGGTGACCTAACATAATCATTTGTGGTGCTTTCGCTGTAAAGCCTATTTGAAATCGGACACTGTGGTGGGATTAACAACAAGATTACCTTTAAAACGGTATAAGATACATGTATGTTTGAGGAATTTTAATTATGAGATTTCTGTTGTTTTGAATTTAGCGCCCTGCACTTTCACTGGCTGTTGTCATATTGATCCCGTTAACAGGATTGCAGCCATAATAAGTTTTTAAAGGATACATTCCCAGCCCACAGCTCTCAACCCTCAGCTCTCAGCTCAGGGTAAATTCTGGAGGAAGATAAGCAGCAGGCCTAAGGGAAAAATGCTTATGCTGAAGGTCTGCTACAACGGGCCAGGAAAGTAAAGTAGCCTCTCTCTGTATTGTGCAGTAGGGATTCACAGGATTTCCAGGGCTTAGAAAAAGCTTACTCCTCCTCTCCTGCAGTCAGACAAAATAAATATGCATTGTAGTCCCTGGTACCCAGTGGTAAAGACTTCCCACAGTGATGTGTTTGTGAGTTCTATCTAAAAAAAAAGCCATTCATTGTGATAAATTAACATTTCGAACAGGTTGAAAATGATTCATGAAATAGGCCCTAGTTTATATTAGCCTATTAGTTGGTTTACTTGTATTTAAATGGTATATACAGCACATTCATAAAATATTCAGACCACTTCACTGAAATATTCCATTTATATAAATATTCCGACACCTTGCTATGAGACTCGGAATTGAGCTCAGCTCTACTGCAGCACATTGTGCCTTAGCTTGTGTCATTGAAATTCTGAGCACAAAATTGTTTGTTTGTAATACTGCATCTAGCGTTAATTACAGAAGCCTTACATCACCATGCTTTACCATAGGGATAGTATTGGCCAGGTAATGAGTGGTGCCTGGTTTCCTCCAGACGTGATGGAATTCACGTTCTGGCCAAAGTGTTCAATCTTGGTGTCATCAGACCAGAGAATCTTGTTTCTCATGGTCTGAAAGTCCTTTAGGCGCCTTTTGGAAAATTCCCAGCAGGCTGTCATGTGCCTTTTATTGAGGAGTGGCTTCCATCTGGCCACTACCATAAGGCCTGATTGGTGGAGTGCTGCAGAGATGGTTGTCCTTCTGGAAGGTTCTCCTATTTCCACAGAGGTACTCTGAAGCTCTGTCAGAGTGACCATCGGGTTCTTGGTCACCTCCCTGACCAAGGCCCTTCTCCAACTATGGCTCAGTTTGGCCGGGCGGACAGCTCGAGGAAGAGTCTTGGTGGTTCCAAACTTCTTCCATTTAAAAATGATGGAGGCCACAGTGTTCTTGGGGAGCTTCAATGCTGCAGAACTGTTTTGGTACCATTCCCCAGTTCTGTGTCTCAACACAATCCTGCCTCTGAGCTCTACGCACAATTCCTTCGACCTCATGGCTTGGTTTTTGCTCTGACATGGACTGTCAACTGTGGAACCTTATATTGACAGGTGCTTGCTTTTCCAAATCATGTCCAATCAATTTAATTTACCACAGGTGGACACCAATCAAGTTGGAGAAACATCTCAAGGACAATCATTAGAAACAGGATGCACCTGAGCTCAATATCAAGTCTCATAGCCAAGGGTCTGAATGCTTATGTAAATAAGGTATTTCTGTTTTTAATTTGTAATACATTTGCAAACATAAAAACAAACTGTTTTCGCTATGCCTATTGTGTGTAGATTGATGAGGACCATTTTTATTTAATCCATTTTAGAATTAGGCTGTAACATAACAAAATGTGGAAAAGGGGAAGGGGTCTGAACACTTTCCGATTGCACTGTATACTCCTCATTATACAGTCTGCATGCGAGGAAAACAGAGCTCCAATACATTATATTTTACAAACTTCTCTCAACAACACTTGTCTTCACACATTTTAGTACATCTTCTCACATTGTGCACAATATCCCAGCTGAAACACAAGCATCAGCAAACATAATTACACAATAATAACTGCTTTAAATAATAGATGGTCAACTCAGGGCCCAAAAAATGTAATTGAAGCTTGCAGATACATTATTCATCTTCACTGATGATGAGTATAACATGTTTTAAAATATTTATCAAGGCCTGGTGAGGGAGAATGTGACCTGAAGGGGTATACTACGATGCAAGCTAGATCTACTCAGGGTTTTCTAAAGCTAGCCAGCATCAGTTAGCTTCACATTCCAGCTCATGCTTCATCCGTAATAGACGGTGGATATTGCTCATCCGTCTGCTGCTAACTCTAACAGGCTTGTAACTGAGCATGCATTTCGCACGTGGCTAGTCGAACGCAGAACTGTTCATTGAGACAATGCTGAAACGTCAATCCATGGGTGAGTCAGTGTCACATTTACATTTTTAGGTAAATGGTGTGAAATAGACTCATAGAAGTGGCGTGTATATTTTATTATTTATCGTTAATGCCCTCTTTGGTGTGCTTTGTTATTGTTGTTTATTAAATGTGTAAAGTGATAGGTATTTTAACATTGCTATATTTTTACACACAAAAAAATACATTTGATTAAATTATTGAATCTGTCTTCTTCTTCAAATTAAGGGGATGATGGCAATTTTTGCTAGGGAGGGAATCTGATTTCATTAGTACTCAACTCGCGGCTCGAACAACTCAGTTAGCCCTGAGTTAGCATGCCCTGGAGCCGATTATCAGAGTTGACCAATGTTACCTCGCTAACTCTTCAAACCTGATTCGTAGTGTTAAGGTGTTGTTGTGTTTCTGCTCAACAAACCTATCCATCAGCTTGGCACTCTCACCAGTTATTGGAGTAAATGTAAGGTGTACTCTAAGGTGCATATGGCCATAGTCAAGTATGTGCAGTGCCAGCCCTGGCCATAAGCAACATAAGCGGTCACAGTTATATGTCTGTCATATTGAGATATCTAGCTATAAGTTAAACCTGATCAATCAAATAGTGTCCCCCTGCCAAAAAAAAGTGTCCCCCACTGCATCACAATGGGAATCAATGAGCTCTAGCTTCTATTGCTAGGGCTGTTGCTAGAACTTGCAAAATTCTGCCCGGATTACGTAAGGAAACAAAGTGTCTGTTCCTATGCTGGTTGCTTGGCTCTATTTTACCTCGTAAAAAGGAAGGAGGACACGGGCAGGTCTAGCTCTATTTCATCTCATAAGTGCTCACTCAGTCCACACAAAATTATTACCTCAGAATTGCTCTCCAAGGACTACCTGCTGCTTTAGAGGACTGAAAAGACTGGAACGACAACACACTTTCTTTACCATATATTTGTCATTATATAAGAAAATATTGTTAAATATGAAGAAATAATTTAAGCTCTTTTGGACTGATGTGGCTAGCTACTGTACTTACATACCTCAGCCTGCCTATTCAGCTAGCCAGCTACAGTAGCTGTAACTGTTATTGTAGCTTTCTGTTTGTATGTAGCTTGCACTACAATGGTATCCCTCAATGATATTTTATTTTATCTTTCCAACCCTGCGAAGTACTATGAATGAACCACTGATCTTGACAAGAGGCGCAACATTCAGAGAAATTCAGGGTAATGTTAAGCAGTTAACATCTATTAGATAACTGTGCGCAACCGCGACATTCAAACGAGGCTGGAAAGAAAACTAATGGGACTGGACTGTGTTGACATCAAAATCTGGGGTGTGAACTACGTTTCTATTCCAGCGTTGATTGACATGGTAATGGCTTTATAGTGTTGGAAAAAAGTTTAAAAAACTGACCCCTCCGACGCTGTTACATCGTGACGTGTCATGGCGTAACGTACAGCATTCAAAAAGCAACTAATTCTGAGTTACAGCCTCTCTCCACCAGATGTAGCACTTCTCTCACCGTTTAAAAACAAGAAAGGGACAGGGACAGGTAAGGGGGGAAACCTAGTCATTTTTTGCATCATCACTCCAAGCTATCATGACTCTCAAAAGCCGCTGTTTACTTCTGAAGATCACTTTAGCATCCTCCCTAAAAACCCGATTCAAATTCGACAAACGTTCAAATAGGTATGTAATGACACATTATATAAACTCTTTATAGTGTTTTATTTACATTTTAGAGGCAATAAGGTGGTAAGTTGGACAGATTGAGTGAAAAAAGGTTTCCCCACACGACATCTCTCCTTCTCACTATCAAGCAATAGGTTTAGCTTCCCACCCGCCATTTTTAAAAAGCCCCGACGGAGCTCATTGCCTTCTTGAATCATGCAGAGATGGGCATCATGAAGGGCTCGTCATTGATTTTGTTGGAAAGGGGAGAAATTGTGCTTTACAATGGTATTTATATTACAGTTGATCTGGAAGAATTACGTTTTTTGGGTGCTAAAATAAGGTTAATTGTATGGACCAGCGCGATGTACAAAAGAGAGTTAGGTTACGTTGTTGGTCATCTACATGTTACTAGCTATACATATAGTTCAGTGGAGGCTGCTGATGAGAGGAAGGCTCATAATAATGTCAGGAATGGAGTAAATGGAATGGTATCAAGCAAGTTGTTTCCATGTGGTTGATACCATTCCATTGACTCCATTTCAGCCATTAGTATGTGAATGGGTAGTAAGCAATTATGGTAATTCCAAATGCCCTTAACTAGGTGTTTTTGCCAGACAGACACAGAGAGAGAAGGGGTAGGGGGATGTATGCTGTGTTGACAGAGATGTATGTTGGCCATTGGAGCGCATGATTGCCAAAATCAACCTACGCTTCTTCTGACAGAGAATTGTCAAGGAGGTGGACAGCTGGGCAATTTAAACAACATTTTGTTTATCAATCACATTCTATTATATCTGAAGTTATTATGATTTCAATGAATGTCAAATCAAAGAGCACACAATGTTTCAATTTGTGACTTTTTGCTTAAAAGTGTCTAGCCTGCCAGATGTTTGAAGACTGTGGCGCTGGAGTATCAAAGTTGTTTCACTATGGCACATGATTGGTAAGTGTCCCAATAAAAATTTTGCCCTGATAAGTTGTTTTGTATTGGTTGCAATATTTGACCACAGCAGAGTCAGTATCCTTACAAATATGAAAATCTTTATACTGTATAACACAGACACTGGTAAGAATAAAGTAATCTTCCTTCTAACACTTTAACATTATGGGTGGACCTCATCGGACCCTTCACGAAATCCAGGAATGGCAACAGCTGGTGTCTGACGGCGACTGATCACTTTACCAAGTGGGTGAAGGAAAATACCCATTAAGGTCAGTAAATAAAGAGCACGTGCTTAAATCTAAATTCCCTTTCGTAAACTCATTATAAAGGGTCCTTGGAACCAAAAATAGATTTTCATTTTGTATGACACTCATCAAGAACGAAACTGGCGAGGCCACCTTCAAGGCGATGATGGACATCTTCAACACCCACATTTCTCATGAGGTCATCTTGAGTGAGCGAGGTCATGAACGCTGGAACAAGGTACGGATGTATAAGTTATAATCTGCTACCAATGACTTGTTTAATTTATTTTTTACAATTTGTTTTTGTTTTTCCAGGGTACATGGAACTTTCCTACCCCCTACTCCAGCTTTGGTGAATGGACCAACCAGACCCTCAATACTGCCAAGGGCAAGTCCCTTGATTGTTACCAAGAAGGGTGGGAGAACCACCTGAAAGTAATTATCTTTGCACACAGCAGCTGTTGACTGAGGTTTGATTTTATTTCATTAGGATCTCTTTTAGACCTCATTTGGACTAATCTTCCAAGAGTCCTTAAACATTAAAATACCATTTATAATACGATCACATTGTCACATATAACACACTGTTACAAACAGACATAATGCACTGACATATTGACCAGGTAAATACTCTAACAGTCTAAAAAGATTGATTGATTCTTCATCTACCATAGTCCAGCACAACTTTCCTATGTATTATATTTAAATGGTTTTAAAATATTGTTTGAATTTATATATTGAAAGGTTTCTGGTTTGCTCAGATACATTAATATGTTTCTTTATTGCTCTAAATCGAAATGTTATTTAGCCTATTTCTCTTTTCTGTCTGGATAACACATAGATGGTGGACAATCTATTCCTAGTATTTACTGAATGTCTGTCTCTTACCAACTGAATACTGTTGTGAATAGAGTTTGGCCGTTTTAAATTGTGTAAATTATGAAATAAAATAAGCATTTTTTTCAATTATCTTGTTGATTGATGACCAACCAAGAACATTGAGCATGACTACAAAATAAGCTAAAGAATCTTTCCCGGTAAATATTTAGCTGTCCTTCTGATCATGCATGCAGTTGTAATACTTTTGTTTACATAAATGAGTTATTTGAGACGGCCATGATAAGCAATTGTCTAGCTGCAACCCCAATAGTTTGGTTTCTGCCACTTCCTCAATTTGTACTCCCCCCATACTAAAATGTATCCCATCCCGTGCTGCAATTTTCCTGGTGGAACAGACCGACATAACTTTGGTTTTCTTGATGTATTAAACAAGTTGGTTCCGGCAAACCCACTTCCTGATATTTTCCAAATCTACTTTTAGAGCTTGCTGTACCTGTTGAACCGATTGTCTTGCTGTATAAATTGTATTATGATCTGCATATATAGTCGCTTGAGTTTCAGATAAGGCATAAGGAAGGTCATTGGTACATTTATTTATTTAGTAAAGAAGTGTCCCAAGGCAGCTGCCCTACGGTTTTCCACAGTTTAAAGCATGAGGGGAAGAAAATTAATCACTGAAATACTGTAGGTGGACTGTTTCATGTCAGTTAGAAATGACAGTACCCAATTCAGTGTTACCTACTTAAAACCATAATGAAATAATTTTGTCAAAATGATTTCATGATCCAATAAATCAAATGCTGCACTAAAATATAAAAATAGTACACCTACAAACCTCCATAGCATTGAGCCACTGGTCAGTCATATACAGTTGAAGTCGGAAGTGTACATACAGTATACTTAGGTTAGAGTCATTAAACCTAGTTTTTCAACCACTCCACACATTTATTGTGAACAATCTATAGTTTTGGCAAGTCGGTTAAGGACATCTACTTTGTGCATGACACAAGTAATATTTCCAACAATCTTTTTACAGACAGATTATTTCACTTATAATTCACTGTATCACAATTCCAGTGGGTTACATACACTAAGTTGACTGTGCCTTTCAACAGCTTGGAAGATTCCAGAAAATTATGTCATGGCTTTAGAAGCTTCTGATAGGCTAATTGACATCATCTGAGTCAATTGGAGGTGTTCCTGTCAATGTATTTCAAGGCCTACCTTCAAACTCAGTGCCTCTTTGCTTGACATCATGGGAAAATCAAAAGAAATCAGCCAAGACCTCAGAAAATAAATTGTAGACCTCCACAAGTCTGGTTCATCCTTGGGAGCAATTTCCAAATGCCTGAAGGTACCACTTTCATCTGTACAAACAATAATATGCAAGTATAAACACCATGGGACCACGCGGCTGTCAGGAAGGAGACGCGTTCTGTCTCCTAGAGATTAATGTACTTTGGTCAAAAAGTGAAAATCAATCCCAGAACAACAGCAAAGGACCCTGTGAAAATGCTGGAGGAAACAGGTACAAAAGTATCTGTATCATCAGTAAAACGAGTCCTATATCGACATAACTCATGCTGCCAAACAAACCCTCGTAAAACTGACCATCCTACTGATCCTCGACTTCGGCAATGTCATTTACAAAATAGCCTCCAACACCCTACTCAATAAATTTGATGCAGTCTACCACCACTGCGACCTGTACGCTCTCGTTGGCTGGCCCTCGCTTCAACCCACTGGCTCCAGGTTATCTACAAGACCCTGCTAGGTAAAGTCCCCCCTTATCTCAGCTCGCTGGTCACCATGGCAACACCCACCTGTAGCATGCGCTCCAGCAGGTATATCTCTCTGGTCATCCCCAAAACCAATTCTTCCCTTGGCCACCTCTCCTTCCAGTTCTCTGCTGCCAATGACTGGAACGAACTACAAAAATCTCTGAAACTGGAAACACTTATCTCCCTCACTAGCTTTAAGCACCAGCTGTTAGAGCAGATTACTGCACCTGTACATAGCCCATCTATAATTTAGCCCAAACAACTACCGCTTCTTTGCACCCCGCTTCTTTGCACCCCACTATTTCTATTTCTTCTTCGCACATTCTTCCACTGCAAATCTACCATTCCAGTGTTTCACTTGCTATATTGTATTTACTTCGCCACCATGGCCTTATTTTGCCTTTACCTCCCTTATCTCACCTCATTTGCTCACATGGTATATAGACTTATTTTTCTACTGTATTATTGACTATGTTTGTTTTACTCCACGTGTAACTGTAACTGTGTTGTTGTATTTGTCGAACTGCTTTGCTTTATCTTGGCCAGGACGCAATTGTAAATAAGAACTGGTTCTCAACTTGCCTACCTGGTTAAATAAAGGTGAAATAAATCAAATTAAATTAAAAAAAGATTGTGGGAAAAAAATAATAATAATAATGATGACCCTTATTATGTTTGGAGGAAAAAGGGGGATGCTTGCAAGCCGAAGAACACCATCTCAACCTTGAAGCACGGGGGTGGGAGCATCATGTTGTGAGGGTGCTTTGCTGACTCAGACCTGACTTAGTTACACCAGCTCTGTCAGGAGGAATGGGACAGAATTCACCCAACTTATTGTGGAAGGCTACCTGAAACGTTTGACCCAAGTTAAACAATTTAAAGGCAATGCTACTAAATACTAATTGAGTGTATGTAAACGTCTAACCCACTGGGAATGTGATGAAAGAAATAAAAACTGAAATAAATTATTCTCTCTACTATTACTCTGACATTTCACATTCTTAAAATAAAGTGGTGATCCTAACTGACTTAAGGCAGGGAATTTTTACTAGGATTAAATGTCAGGAATTGTGAAAGACTGAGTTTAAATGTATTTGGTTAAGGTGTAAGTAAACTTCTGACTTCAAATGTTTACAATGCAATTGTTTTTAAAATTATTACATATACTGTAGTCTTTCAAATTTTAGATCACTTCGTTTTCAGAAATTTCAGAAAAGGCTGTCGCGCAGCAACTCACTGCCTTCCTGAAGACAAACAATGTATTCAAAATGCTTCAGTCTAGTTTTAGACCCCATCAGAGCACAGAGACTGCACTTGTGAAGGTGGTAAATGACCTTTTAATGGCATCAGACCAAGGCTCTGCATCTATCCTTGTGCTCCTAGACCTTAGTGCTGCTTTTGATACCATCGATCACCACATTCTTTTGGAGAGATTGGAAACCCAAATTGGTCTACACGGACAAGTTCTGGCCTGGTATAGATCTAATCTGTCGAAAATATATCAGTTTGTCTCTGTGAATGCTTTGTCCTCTGACAAATCAACTGTAAATTTCGGTGTTCCTCAAGGTTCCGTTTTAGGACCACTATTGTTTTCACTATATATTTTACCTCTTGGGGATGTCTTTCAAAAACATAATGTTAACTTTCACCGCCATGCGGATGACACACAGCTGTACATTTCAATGCCCTCACTAGAAGCCTGTGTTTCAGACATAAGGAAGTGGATGGCTGCAAACGTTCTACTTTTAAACTAGGACAAAACAGAGATGCTTGTTCTAGGTCCCAAAAAACAAAGAGATCTTCTGTTGAATCTGACAATTAATCTTAATGGTTGTACAGTCGTCTCAAATAAAACTGTGAAGGACCTCGGCGTTACTCTGGACCCTGATCTCTCTTTTGACGAACATATCAAGACTGTTTCAAGGACAGCTTTTTTCCACCTACGTAACATTGCAAAAATCAGAAACTTTCTGACCAAAAATGATGCAGAAAAATGTATCCATGCTTTTGTTACTTCTAGGTTAGACTACTGCAATGATATACTTTCCGGACACCCGGATAAAGTACTAAATAAACTTCAGTTAGTGCTAAATACGGCTGCTAGAATCCTGACTAGAACCCCAAAATTTGATCATATTACTCCGGTGCTAGGCTCCCTACACTGGCTTCCTGTCAAGGCAAGGGCCGATTTGAAGGTTTAACTGCTAACCTACAAAGCATTACATGGGCTTGCTCCTAACTATCTCTGTGATTTGGTCCTGCCGTACATACCTGCACGTACGCTACGGTCACAAGACGCAGGCCTCCTAATTGTCCCTAGAATTTCTAAGCAAACAGCTGGAGGCAGGGCTTTCTCCTATAGAGCTCAATTTTTATGGAATGGTCTGCCTACCCATGTGAGAGACGCAGACTTGGTCTCAACCTTTAAGTCTTTACTGAAGACTCATATCTTCAGTGGGTCATATGATTGAGTGTAGTCTGGCCCAGGAGTGTGAAGGTAAACGGAAAGGCTCTGGAGCAACGAACCGTCCTTGCTGTCTCTGCCTGGCCGGTTCCCCTCTTTCCACTGGGATTCTCTGCTTCTAACCCTATTACAGGGGCTGAGTCACTGGCTTACTGGTACTCTTTCATGCCATCCCTGGGAGGGGTGCGTCACTTGAGTGGGTTGAGTCACTGATGTGATCTTCCTGTCTGGTTTGGCGCTCCCCCTTTGGTTGTGCTGTGGCAGAGATCTTTGTGGGCTATACTCGGCCTTGTCTCAGGATGGTAAGTTGGTGGTTGAAGATATCCCTCAAGTGGTGTGGGGGCTGTGCTTTGGCAAAGTGGGTGGGGTTATATCCTTCCTGTTTGGCCCTGTCCGGGGGTATCATCGGATGGGGCCACAGTGTCGGGGGGCTAGGGTCAGTTTGTTATATCTGGAGTACTTCTCCTGTCCTATCCGGTGTCCTGTGTGAATTTAAGTATGCTATCTCTAATTCTCTCTTTCTCTCTTTCTTTCTCCCTCTCGGAGGACCTGAGCCCTAGGACCATGCCGCTGGGCTACCTGGCATGATGACTCCTTGCTGTCCCCAGTCCACCTGGCCGTGCTGCTGCTCCAGTTTCAACTGTTCTGCCTGTGATTATTATTATTTGACCATGCTGGTCATTTATGAACATCTGAACATCTTAGCCATGATCTGTTTTAATCTCCACCCGGCACAGCCAGAAGAGGACTGGCCACCCCATATAGCCTGGTTCCTCTCTAGGTTTCTTCCTAGGTTTTGGCCTTTTTAGGGAGTTTTTCCTAGCCACCGTGCTTCTACACCTGCATTGCTTGCTGTTTGGGGTTTTAGGCTGGGTTTCTGTACAGCACTTAGAGATATTAGCTGATGTACGAAGGGCTACATAAATACAATTGATTTGATTTGTTGTTGTTTGTCTATTGCCATTTTCGTATAACATACTTACAGATCACTGAAACCCCACCTGATGTGGTGGATGTTGTCGAGCCAGATCAGATGCCTTCGAGGAATTTTTGACCAGGTAAAAATTATTGTAAATTAATTTTCCGGCCTTCCAATGGATATGCAAGAAATGTATTTGTGATATGAAATATAATTGCATTTATTCCTGTTATCAATCAAGGTGAGACTGAACATTGACAAGGCGCAGAAGAAACAGAAGGAGAGCTACCGGAGCAGAATCAAGAAGGGGACCAAGTGCTACAACATCCGGTGAATTACTTAGTTTGTAAGGACGAAAGGAAGGCTAAACCTGGGAAACCTCGTTGCTCTTTCGCTCCTAGCTGGGGTCACCATCTGTTAAGGTGAATATAAAAAATATCAGATAATAACTATTTGCTTTTGCACACAAAATAACCTGAGGATAGTTGTAGTATCCCTAACACTGATATTTTTGTCTTTGTCTTCCTAGGGTTACCTCGGGGGCCAACAATCTTCTCCAGTTGGAGCAGTTGGACGGTCGACCACTGAAAGCACTGGCACCCTAAACTTTGGTGGAGCCCAAAAGACAACGTATGAACCTTTTAGGGATAGGGGGCAGCATTTTCACTTTGGATGAATTGCGTGCCCATAGTGAACTGCCTCCTACTCTGTCTCAGATGCTAATATATGCATATTATTATTACTATTGGATAGAACACACTGAGGTTTCTAAAACAGTTTGAATTATGTATGTGAGTATAACAGAATTCATAGGGCAGGCTAACTTCCAAACAGAAAGTGGAAATTCTGGAGCTGGTTGATTTTCAACACATCGCCTATTCACATCCAAATAAGATATGGATCTGTTCGTACTTCCTACGCCTTCCACTAGATGTCAACAGTCAGTAGAACGTGGAAGGAAGCCTCTAGTGTGATGTGGGACTGGATGGCAGCTATTTGAGTCACTGGTCTGCGAGAATGCCAGTTCCTGGTTAAACGCAGTAGTCATTCTATCGCCTTGCGTTACATTACTCTGTAGACAAAAAATAATGTTCCGGTTGGAACGTTATTGGATATATATGATAATAACATCCTGAAGATTGATTCTCTGCTTAGTTTGACCAGTTTATTCGACCTGGAAAATAACTTTTTGAAGTTTTCGTCTGAGTTCGCCTGGACCAGCGCCAGCTTTTGGACATGTGAACTAAACGTGCTAGCAAAAGTAGCTAATTGGACACTAGTAATGAACATTATGGAACAAAACAACGATTTATTGCGGAACTAGGATTCCTTGCACTGCATTCTGATGAAAGATCATCAAAGGTAAGGGAATATTTATGATATAATTTCGTATTTCTGTTGACTCCAACAGAAATATACACTGCTCAAAAAAATAAAGGGAACACTAAAATAACACATCCTAGATCTGAATGAATGAAATATTCTTATTAAATACTTTTTTCTTTACATAGTTGAATGTGCTGACAAGAAAATCACACAAAAAGTATCAATGGAAATCAAATTTATCAACCCATGGAGGTCTGGATTTGGAGTCACACTCAAAATGAAAGTGGAAAACCACACTACAGGCTGATCCAACTTTGATGTAATGTCCTTAAAACAAGTCAAAATGAGGCTCAGTAGTGTGTGTGTGAATACCACGTGCCTGTATGACCTTCCTACAACGCCTGGGTATGCTCTTGATGAGGTGGCAGATGGTCTCCTGAGGGATCTCCTCTCAGACCTGGACTAAAGCATCCGCCAACTCCTGGACATTCTGTGGTGCAACGTGGCGTTGGTGGATGGAGAGAGACATGATGTACCAAATGTGCTCAATTGGATTCAGGTCTGGGGAACGGGAGGGCCGGTCCATGGCATCAGTGCCGTCCTCTTGCAGGAACTGCTGACACACTCCAGCCACATGAGGTCTAGCATTGTCTTGCATTAGGAGGAACCCAGGGCCAACCACACCAGCATATGGTCTCACAAGGGGTCTGAGGATCTCATCTCGGTACCTAATTGCAGTCAGGCTACCTCTGGCGAGCACATGGAGGGCTGTGCGGCCCCCCAAAGAAATGCCACCCCACACCATGACTGACCCACCGCCAAACCGGTCATGCTGGAGGATGTTGCAGGCAGCAGAACGTTCTCCACGGCGTCTCCAGACTCTGTCACGTCTGTCACATACTCAGTGTGAACCTGCTTTCATCTGTGAAGAGCACAGGGCGCCAGTGGCGAATTTTCCAATCTTGGTGTTCTCTGGCAAATGCCAAATGTCCTGCACGGTGTTGGGCTGTAAGCACAACCCCCACCTGTGGATGTCGGGCCCTCATGCCACCCTCATGGAGTCTGTTTCTGACAGTTTGAGCAGACACATGCACATTTGTGGCCTGCTGGAGGTCATTTTGCAGGGCTCTGGCAGTGCTCCTCCTGCTCCTCCTTGCACAAAGGCGGACGTAGCAGTCCTGCTGCTGGGTTGTTGCCCTCCTATGGCCTCCTCCACGTCTCCTGATGTACTGGCCTGTCTCCTGGTTGCGCCTCCATGCTCTGGACACTACGCTGACAGACACAGCAAACCTTCTTGCCACAGCTCGCATTGATATGCCATCCTGGATGAGCTGCACTACCTGAGTCACTTGTGTGGGTTGTAGACTCCGTCTCATGCTACCACTAGAGTGAAAGCACCACCAGCATTCAAAAGTGACCAAAACATCAGCCAGGAAGCATAGGAACTGAGAAGTGGTCTGTGGTCACCACCTGCAGAACCACTCCTTTATTGGGGGTGTCTTGCTAATTGCCTATCATTTTCCAGCTGTTGTCTATTCCATTTGCACAACAGCATGTGACATTTATTGTCAATCAGTGTTGCTTCCTAAGTGGACAGTTTGATTTCACAGAAGTGTTATTGACTTGGAGTTACATTGTGTTGTTTAAGTGTTCCCTTTATTTTTTTTGAGCAGTCTGAGCGCCGTCTCAGATTATTGCATGGTATGCTTTTTTCGTAACGTTTAAAAAAAAATCTGACACAGCGGTTGCATTAAGAACCAGTGTATCTTTAATTATATGTAAAACATGTATCTTTCGTCAAAGTTTATGATGAGTATTTCTGTTTTCTGACGTAGCTCTCTGTAATTACTCCGGATATTTTGGAGGCATTTCTGAACATGGCGCCAATGTAAACTGAGATTTGTGGATATAAATATGCATATTATCGAACAAAATGGCGCCGACAGAGATGGCCGCCTCGCTTCGCGTTCCTAGGAAACTATGCAGTTTTTTGTATTTTTACGTGTTATTTCTTACATTGGTACCCCAGGTCATCTTAGGTTTCATTACATACAGTCGAGAAGAACTACTGAACATAAGAGCAGTGTCAACTCACCATCAGTACGACCAAGAATATGACTTTCGCGAAGCGGACTCTGTGTTCTGCCTTTCACCCAGGACAACGGAATGGATCCCAGCCAGCGACCCCAAAAAACAACTTTGAAAAAGGGGAAAACGAAGCGGTCTTCTGGTCAGACTCCGGAGACGGGCACATCGTGCACCACTCCCTAGCATTCTCCTCGCCAATGTCCAGTCTCTTGACAACAAGGTTGATGAAATCTGCGCAAGGGTAGCAGTCCAGAGGGACATCAGAGACTGTAACGTTCTTTGCTTCACGGAAACATGGCTCACTGGAGAGACGCTATCGGAGGCGGTGCAGCCAGCGGGTTTCTCCACGCATCGCGCCGACAGAAACAAACATCTTTCTGGTAAGAAGAAGGGCGGGGGCCTATGCTTTATGGTTAACGTGACGTGGTGTGGCGAAAACAACATACAGGAACTCAAGTCCTTCTGTTCACCTAATTTAGAATTCCTCACAATCAAATGTAATCGAGGACCATATCACCTCCACCCTACCTGACACCCTAGACCCACTCCAATTTGCTTACCGCCCAAATAGGTCCACAGACGATGCAATCTCAACCACACTGCACACTGCCCTAACCCATCTGGACAAGAGGAATACCTATGTGAGAATGCTGTTCATCGACTACAGCTCGGCATTTAACACCATAGTGCCCTCCAAGCTCGCCATCAAGCTCGAGACCCTGGGTCTCGACCCCGCCCTGTGCAACTGGGTACTGGACTTCCTGACGGGCCGCCCCCAGGTGGTGAGGGTAGGCAACAACATCTCCACCCCGCTGATCCTCAACACTGGGGCCCCACAAGGGTGCGTTCTGAGCCCTCTCCTGTACTCCCTGTTCACCCACGACTGAGTGGCCACGCACGCCTCCAACTCAATCATCAAGTTTGCGGACGACACAACAGTGGTAGGCTTGATTACCAACAATGACGAGACGGCCTACAGGGAGGAGGTGAGGGCCCTCGGAGTGTGGTGTCAGGAAAATAACCTCACACTCAACGTCAACAAAACTACGACTGTGGACTTCAGGAAACAGCAGAGGGAACACCCCCCTATCCACATCGATGGAACAGTAGTGGAGAGGGTAGTAAGTTTTAAGTTCCTCGGCGTACACATCACAGACAAACTGAATTGGTCCACCCACACAGACAGCATCGTGAAGAAGGCGCAGCAGCGCCTCTTCAACCTCAGGAGGCTGAAGAAATTCGGCTTATCACCAAAAGCACTCACAAACTTCTACAGATGCACAATCGAGAGCATCCTGTCGGGCTGTATCACCCACCGCCTGGTACGGCAACTGCTCCGCCCACAACCGTAAGGCTCTCCAGAGGGTAGTGAGGTCTGCACAACGCATCACCGGGGGCAAACTACCTGCCCTCCAGGACCTCTACACCACCCGATGTCACAGGAAGGCCATAAAGATCATCAAGGACAGCAACCACCCGAGCCACTGCATGTTCACCCCGCTATCATCCATAAGGCGAGGTCAGTACAGGTGCATCAAAGCTGGGACCGAGAGACTGAAAAACAGCTTCTATCTCAAGGCCATCAGACTGTTAAACAGCCACCACTAACATTGAGTGGCTGCTGCCAACACACTGACTCAACTCCAGCCACTTTAATAATGGGAATTGATGGGAAATGATGTAAAATATATCACTAGCCACTTTAAACAATGCTACCTAATATAGTGTTCCCTACATTACTCATCTCATATGTATATGTATATACTGTACTCTATATCATCTACTGCATCCTTATGTAATACATGTATCACTAGCCACTTTAACTATGCCACTTTGTTTACATACTCATCTCATATGTATATACTGTACTCAATACCATCTACTGTATCTTGCCTATGCCGCTCTGTACCATCACTCATTCATATATCTTTATGTACATATTCTTTATCCCCTTACACTTGTGTCTATAAGGTAGTAGTTTTGGAATTGTTACTTAGATTACTTGTTGGTTATTACTGCATTGTCGGAACTAGAAGCACAAGCATTTCGCTACACTCGCACTAACATCTGCTAACCATGTGTATGTGACAAATAAAATGTGATTTGATTTGATTTGTATTGTGTATTGTGTAACATGATTCTGTTAGACATGTTAACAAAGTCAGATGTACTGCGTTGATGGGCAGGTCTGTCTCACTGTCTTGTGCGTTCTGTGGTAGGATTGAATGAAGCTCATTCACCCCAGCTTTGTATTCTGTGTTAGTAGGCAAGTCAGCATTGTCGAAATCAAAACCCAACCCTCAAGTACGTCATGACGAACTCACTTACAAAACTCTGTTTTGGACGAGACTGACAAAATCATTCTATTTACACTTTATTGTGAAATTTGACAATAGAATGTTTCTGACTAATATCGACACCACATAGGAGGTTTTCTATCAGATAATTTGTTTATTGGCTTCTGTTGCGCTTCCAAACTGCAAAATGTTCTGTCCGCCCCATGCCACAATGTGTAGAATTGCATGAAATATGTTTTTTTAACTGCAAAAATTTTTCTACGTCCCATAGCAAAATGCGTAGAATTGGAGGAAATTCACTTTAAAACCTTTTTTCTTTCCCCCACCAAGAGGATCACTAAAATGTTTTAGTGTTAGTGTGTGTGGGTGTGCATGCACTTGTGCCTGCATGCGTGTTTATGTGTTTGTTTGTGTTACCTGTACTCCTCCTCAGTGAAGATGGGGATCCTGGAGGGCTGGAGAACAGTGATCTCCACCAGGGTCCGGTTCTCCTTCACTAGCTCTCCATCGTCAAAGGCTATCACCACCAACTGAGAACACACATAAGCACATGCATTACTAATTTGCCATCTATTCTGCACGTATGTAGGGCATGAAAACTAATAACAGGAGAGGTTGGAAAGGGGACAAAAAGGTCTGGGAACAAGCTTCAACCCACCCAGAGAGTGTGTATGAATCTATCGATCCAACATTCTTGCAAGAGAGAGAGAAAGAGAGAGACTTATTAGAACCTAAAATCACTCAGCACCTGCTCCTAGCGCTTACTGCCAAGGTTACGCTGAGCTAAGGTTACCTCCACATACAATCAGATGACCTTCTGTGGGAGTGTGTGTATGAATTGTATCATTTCAGGAACTTAATATGCAGGTAAATCGTGGTTTAGTCACAAGTGGAGTCTGTATAATGGCCTGAAGAATAAAAAGATGAAGGCATTGCTAGGGTGCGAATCACCAAATTACTTTCGACCTGTGGCCCTAATGCCCCTTCTGGCCAAATGCATGGAAAGGGTTGTCAGTAAACACCTTACCCTGTCCATAGAAGATAAACTGGACCCGTTACAGTTTGCCTACAAGGTACAGAGGGGGACTGAGGATGCTACCCTGACCTTGGTGAAAATGGTGGCTAGTCACATCCAACATGCAAAATCCTATGCACAGATTTTATTTATTGATTTTAGTTCAGAATTCAATACAATGCAAATACACACACTGCTGAAACGACTACTGAGTGAGGTTTCCATCCACTTCAGAATGCCCATGGCCAAGAAGAACGTGTTCAAACATTCATTCGTTCTTTGTGCTGTTGGACTACTAATGCAACGTAAATTGTATCAGTATGTACTTATCTATCCAGTGCAGTTGGGACAGTGGTCAGTTATGAGTGAATGTATCAATGTCCTCTATGTTTTTAATGTATACAATATGATGGACTGACTGCTTTAAATGTGTATGATGTGAGAATGTATGTGAATGTGATCCCTTTATTGTAAGGTGATGCCAAAGAAAACTGTCCATCCTGTATGGACAATCACGTTTTATTCTACTCTATTTTAGTCTATTCTAATATATAATATATTAATATAAAAATATTAACAACAAAAAAAATCTGTTATAGCCAATCAGTTGTGTTGTGACAAGGCAGAGTTGGTATACAGAAGATAGCCCTATTTGGTAAAAGACCGAGTCCATATTATGGCAAGAACAGTTCAAATAAGCAAAGAGAAACGACAGTCCATCATTACTTTAAGACATGAAGGTCAGTCAATTCGGAAAATGTCAAGAACTTTGAAAGTTTCTTCAAGTGCAGTCGCAAAAACCATCAAGTGCTATAATGAAACTGCCACAGGAAAGGAAGACCCAGAGTTACCTTTGCTGCAAAGGATAAGTTCATGAGTGCACAGAGTAAACTGCCTGCTACTCAGGCCCAAAAGCTAGAATATGCATAGAAGTAGTAGATGTGGATAGAAAACACTCTGAAGTTTTTAATACTGTTTGAATGATGTCTGTGAGTATAACAGAACTCATATGGCAGGCAAAAACCTGAGAAACAAATCCAACCAGGAAGTGGGAAATCTGAGGTTTGTAGGTTTTCAAGTCTTTGCCTAACCAATATACAGTGTCTATGGGGTCATATTGCACTTTCTAAAGCTTCCACTGGATGTCAACAATCTTTATAACCTTGTTTCAGGCTTCTACTGTGAAGGGGGAAGGAATAAGAGCTGTTTGAGTCAGAGGTCTAGCAGAATGTCATGTCAGGCGCGCGGCCGTGAGAGTTAGCTGCGTTCCTTTTAATTTCTAAAGACAAAGGAATTGTCCGGTTGAAATATTATTGAAGATTTATGTTAAAAATATGCTAAAGATTTATTCTATACATCGTTTGACATGTTTCTACGAACTGTAATATAACTTTTTTGACTTTTCATCTGAACTAATTGCTCGCGCACTGTGCATTTGGATTACTGGGCTAAACGCGCAAACAAAAAGGAGGTATTTGGACATAAATGATGGACTTTATCGAACAAAACAAACATTTATTGTGGAACTGGGTTTCCTGCGATTGCCATCCGGTGAAGATCATCAAAGGTTAGTGATTAATTTTAATGCTATTTCTGAGTTTTGTGACACCTCTACTTCTTTGGAAAATAGCTGTATGTTTTTCTGTGACTTGGCGCTGACCTAACAATCACAAGGTGTGCTTTCGCCGTAAAGCCTTTTTGAAATCATACACTGTGGCTGGATTAACGAGATGTTTATCTTTAAAATGGTGTATAATATTTGTATGTTTGAGGAATTTGAATTATGAGCTTTCTGTTGTTTTGAATTTGGCGCCCTGCAATTTCACTGGCTGTTTGTTACATGGGACGCTAGCATCCCACATATCCCAGAGAAGTTTTAACAGCCTCAGAAATTGCATCCCAAATAAATGCTTCACAGAGTTCAAGTAACAGACACATCTCAACATCAACTGTTCAGTGGAGACCGCGTGAATCAGGTCTTCATGGCTGAATTGTTGCAAAGAAACCAATATGAAAGTACACCAATAATAAGAATAGACTTTCTTGGGCCAAGAAACACAAGCAAGGGACTATAACCAAAGAAAATGATCTCGGGAGGTAATGCGATTGGCTTTTGATGGTGAGATATTCCAACAAAAGGACTTCCTGTACATTAGCACACATTAGTGTTTTATTAATCATGAGACATCCCCTCCATCTCTTTGTTTCCTGGAGAGGCCTTTGTTCCTCTCTAAAAATGAATGGAGTACCCACTGGTTGTATGGACAGGGACAATATATCCGGAGAGAGACAGAATTACGTAAAACAGAGTATGTTACAGTCCCTTATCTCTGGAAGGAGATCGTCGTCCTGAGTTTATCAATTTTATTGCCCAAAGACTGAACATTAGTGAGTAATATTCTTTGATGCGGTAGGTGGAATGCATGCCTCCTGAGTCTAACTAAGATCCCACTCCTGCTCCCTCTTCTCCGGCGGTGACGTTTTGTAAAATCACCTGGGGCTAGCTTGGGGAGTCCAAACAAAGGATCTAGATATGGGGAGTCGAATTTCTGGTGAGTGACCTTCAATTTAATATCCCAAAGTTATTTTTGGCTGTAGCTAATAGTACTAGAAACGTGTGAGCAAATAATGTAAGAAATAACATCAAAATAAACTAAATCATATGTTGGTTAGGAGCTAGAAACAGGGCAACCGTGTCTGTCGACGCATCATCATCACCACCTACCTTGAAGGTGACACTGGGTTGTTCGTTGAGGTTGACCTTGGTGATTATCCTCCCAGACTCCTCCTCGACATCAAAGATGCTACCGCTGTAAGGTGATTGGTCATCTTCCACTCTGTAACGCACTAGACTGGCCGGAGTGCCCTGGGCCAGAAACACAGGACCAAGACAGACATGTTAGATGAGTGAACTCCTCTATTTTAACCTTTTATATTGTATATTTCCATAGGGGACATAATAAATAACATATACTTTTTTATTACACGCAGGAGTAGGTCAGAGTAGGCACAAAGAGGTAACCATTTCAACAGCAGCTTGGAAAGCAAACGTATTCCCAATTCACCTAACCGGGTCGTGCACCTACAGCACTTTCATAAACTATTCATACCCCTTGACTTATTCCACATTTAGTTGTATTACAACTTGAAATCATTATGGACAAAATAAATACAAATCTACACACAATACTCCATAATGAAAAAGTGAAAACTGTTTTTTTTGCACATTTATTTAAAATTAAATACAGAAATATCTCATTTACATAAGTATTCACACACCTGAGTCAATACATGTTAGAATCTCCTTTTGAGAAAATTACATCTGTGGGTGTTTCTGGGTCAGTCTCTAAGAGCTTTGCACACCTAGATTGTACAATATTTGCCCATGATTCATTTCAAAACTCCACAGTCCTTAATGATGATTAAAAGCATACCGATAACATGATGAAGCTACCACTATGCTTGACAATATGGAGAATGGTACTCAATAATGTGTTGTATTGGAATTGCCCAAGGGATGACACTTTGTATTCAGGACAAAAGTTAATTGCTTTGCTACATTTTTTGCAGTATTACTTTAGTGCCTTATTGCAAACAGGAGGCTTCCTTCTTTTCATTCTGTCAATTAGGTTAGTATTGTGGAGTAACTACAATGTTGTTGATCCATCCTCAGTTTTCTCCTATCACAGTCATTAACCTGCCTTGGGTAGTGGGCAGTATTTTCACATCCGGATGAAAAGCGGGCCCAAAGTAAACTACCTGTTACTTAGGCCCAGAAGCCCAGGATATGCATATAATTGGTTGATTTGGATTGAAAACACTCTAACGTTTCTAAAACTGTTACTATTATGTCTGTGAGTACAACAGAACTGATATGCCACACCCCCCCCCCAAAAAAAATGTTCAGCCTACCACTGTTTTCAATGGCTGTCACTTTTATTATAATGTGAAATCCTCCCAGATTGCAGTTCCTAGGGCTTCCACTAGATGTCAACAGTCTTTAGAAAGAGTTTCATGCTGTTTTTTGGAAAAAGGAGCCAGAAATTTTTGTTTTTCTAGGTGGCTCCTATTTTGGCTGCAGTGTTTTCAAGCGTGTGGAAGAGAGCACGTTCTTTTGTATTTTTCTCCGGTAAAGACAATAACGATTTTCCATCTTAAATTGTATTGTTTATTTACGTATTAGGGAACCTGAGGTTTTATTATAAATGTTGTTTGACTTGTTTGGAAAAGGTTGTTAGTAATGTTTGGGATTCATTTTGTATGCATTTTGATGGAGGGAAACTGGGTGGATTATTGACTGAAGCGCGCCAGCTAAACTGAGTTTTTATGGATATAAAGGACATTATCGAACAAAATGACCATTTGTGATGTATCTGGGACTTTTTGGAGTGCCAACAGAAGAAGATCATCAAAGTTAAGGCATTTATTATATCGCTATTTCTGACTTTTATTGCGCACCCTCCTGGTTGAAATATGTTTTTCATTGTTTTGTATGAAGGGAGCGGTCCTTAGCTAATCGCATGGTGTGCTTTCGGCATAAAGCCTTTTTGAAATCTGACACAGCGGCTGGATTAACAAGAAGTTAAGCTTTATTTTGATGTATTACACTTGTGATTTTATGAAAGTTAAATATTTATAATTCTCTAGTTTGAATTTTGCGCTCTACAATTTCACCAGATGTTGGCCAGGTGGGAGGCTAAAGTCCCACCTGCCCATAAGAAGTTAAACTCTGTAATTGTTTTAAGTCACCATTGGCCTCATGGAGAAATCCCTGAGAGGTTTCCTTCCTCTCCGGCAACTGAGTTAGGAAGGACTCCTGTATCTTTGTAATAACTGGGTGTACTGTTACACCATACAACGTCGAATTAATAACTTCAGCATGTATAAAGGGATATGTTCAATGTCTGTTTTTTTGTTCCTTACCCATCTACCAATATGTGTCCTTTGTGAGGCCATGGAAAATCTCCCTGGTCTTTGTGGCTGAATCTGTGTTCGAAATTCACTGCTCATCTGAGGGACCTTACAGATAATTGTATGTGTGGGGTACAGAGATGAGGTAGTCATTCAAAAATCATGTTAAACACTATTATTTCACACATAATAAGTCAATGCAACTTGTTATGTGACTTAAGATGTTTTTTACTCCTGAATTCATTTAGGCTTGCCATAACAAAGGGGTAGAATAGTTATTGACTCAAGACATTTCAGCTTAATTTTGTAATTAATTTGAAAAATTTTGAAAAACATAATTCCCATTTGACATTATTGGTAATTGTGTGTAGGCCAGTGACAAAAAAAAATCTCAATTTAATCCCTTTTTAATTCACACTATATTTTTGTCAAGGGGTGTAGCTACATTCTGAAGGCACTGTAGGTCTTGAACATGACTCATGGTCGTGTTTGCCTGCTGAGCTATTTTATATCCGTTAGCTCTTTGTGCTAACATTGGTCTTGAGGTCTCAGGCAGTTACTCTCCATGCAAGTGAACTTTGACCAACTACCTCTGATACACTGTGACTACACAACATAGTTTTAGATTTACACATCTATTGGAGTTATATAACACCCCACCCATGTCCCCCATCCCTCCATCCACAAATCAAATACACTTAAAGTCATTTATGAAAGCTGGGACTTTAATATGACCCTTTGATTAAGATTAATCATGCTTCCAAATGGCTGATTATCTCATAACTATGTTTTTTAATGTACCACTTCAGAGTGCTATATTTTTTACTCCACCTTTTTTTCTTGCTGTTCTCTACTATAGGTTATACTTGGCCTTGAGACAGCCTATTAGGTTGTCTGTGCTGTAGAGTCAAACTGAACAGAATTGAGCAAATACGGGGTTAGATCCCTTGGGTGGTTTACTCACACAGATACATCTGCCAAAGATAGTGAGAAACGATTAGAGAGAGCTTGCTGATACGCTGAGGGGCATGAGTGTAGCATCCAGGCTATGTGTGTAGAATCAGGGGTTTATGTTACTGTAGATCCAAACTGAACATAATAAGGCAATAAACCAAAGGCATTTTTGTTAAGCAACTGCACACTGCACCTACCAAATATTGTAACAAAAGTGTAAGCATTCTGTCTGAATTATTTATTTATACAGCAGACACTTTCTGCTTAAACATTTCAGGTGAACATAGGGCATAGGCTAAGTATCTTGCCCATGCACAACCCATAAAAGCACACCATTTCAGATTACACCACCAGCCATATATTGTTCCCTAACATGTAAGGACATGCTCTGACCTTGAATTATCACTAAGGAGTAGAACCCGAGGCCATGTGGCTACTGCAGTGTGAGCTGAAAGGCCCTCAGGGTCAGAGATGGTGTGCCTACATAATATAATATTTTTTTAAATAAACGTATGTCCTTTCCCATTTCCCTCATACTATAAACTTTATTTGACAGGTCTCATATTGTTTCCATCACATCAGTATTCTATGGGCTTGCCTTGACGGTAAAATCTTACTCTCTTTACTAGTGCTTTCAGGTTTACAGCAGCTCCCCTTGTCTGACTTTTTGCTCACAGACCATAAATGGTTTATGCCTTCTGCTGGGGTAAACACACTCGGTCGTTAACCCTTTATCAGGCAGCTCCAGCAGTTGAGCTAATTTTGACAACCAATTGTAAATATAATTAAACAAATTAATTTTGTTTGGTATATTTTATCATTTCAATCAATGCCATTTAATAAAATGATCATGTGTTTTTTTATCGGACTCCCATAATTTTTTAAACATGCATTCAAAGATGGTTGAAACCAAGCCTCGTTTACCACACATTATTTGTACTAATTGTGTATAAAGTGGGAAATAGCAAATTTGTCAAATGTTGTTGATCTGTAAAACATAATTAAAGAAGATTAAATTACTAATGTTGTAAAAAAAAATAATAATTTTGATCTACCAGGCGGTATAATATAATATGATCTACCAGGCGGTTTGAGTTACCCAATTAAGGAATGCTATTAAGTCAAAGCCAGTGATAATGGACAATGGATAATTATTGTTATGGGGTTTTGTTTGCCTGTGCAGATAAACATTGCACTGGTATTATAAGCATAAACTGTAAACAGTTTATTTACAAGCATTTCAATATTCATATTTTGACCAAAATGTATCAGATTTGATTCATGCTTGATATCGGGCTGTATCACCGCCTGTACGGCAACTGCTCCGCCCACAACCGCAAGTCTCTCCAGAGGGTAGTGAGGTCTGCACAATGCATCACTGGGGGAAAACTACCTGCCCTCCAAGACACCTACACCACCCGATGTCACAGGAAGGCCAAAAAGATCATCAAGGACAACAACCACCCGAGCCACGGCTTGTTCACCCCTCTATCATCCAGAAGGTGAGGTCAGTGCAGGTGCGTCAAAGCTGGGACCGAGAGACTGAAAAACAGCTTCTATCTCAAGGCCATCAGACTGTTAAACAACCATCACTAACATTGAGTGGCTGCTGCCAACATCCTGACTCAAATCTCTAGCCACTTTAATAATAAAAAATTGGATGTAATAAATGTATCACTAGTCACTTGAAACAATGCCACTTTAATAATGTTTACATATCTTGCATTACTCATCTCATATGTATATACTGTATTTTATACCATCTATTACATCTTGCCAATGCCGCTCGGTCATCACTCATCCATATACAGTGCCTTGCGAAAGTATTCGGCCCCCTTGAACTTTGCGACCTTTTGCCACATTTCAGGCTTCAAACATAAAGATATAAAACTGTATTTTTTTGTGAAGAATCAACAACAAGTGGGACACAATCATGAAGTGGAACGACATTTATTGGATATTTCAAACTTTTTTAACAAATCAAAAACTGAAAAATTGGGCGTGCAAAATTATTCAGCCCCTTTACTTTCAGTGCAGCAAACTCTCCAGAAGTTCAGTGAGGATCTCTGAATGATCCAATGTTGACCTAAATGACTAATGATGATAAATACAATCCACCTGTGTGTAATCAAGTCTCCGTATAAATGCACCTGCACTGTGATAGTCTCAGAGGTCCGTTAAAAGCGCAGAGAGCATCATGAAGAACAAGGAACACACCAGGCAGGTCCGAGATACTGTTGTGAAGAAGTTTAAAGCCGGATTTGGATACAAAAAGATTTCCCAAGCTTTAAACATCCCAAGGAGCACTGTGCAAGCGATAATATTGAAATGGAATGAGTATCAGACCACTGCAAATCTACCAAGACCTGGCCGTCCCTCTAAACTTTCAGCTCATACAAGGAGAAGACTGATCAGAGATGCAGCCAAGAGGCCCATGATCACTCTGGATGAACTGCAGAGATCTACAGCTGAGGTGGGAGACTCTGTCCATAGGACAACAATCAGTCGTATATTGCACAAATCTGGCCTTTATGGAAGAGTGGCAAGAAGAAAGCCATTTCTTAAAGATATCCATAAAAAGTGTTGTTTAAAGTTTGCCACAAGCCACCTGGGAGACACACCAAACATGTGGAAGAAGGTGCTCTGGTCAGATAAAACCAAAATTGAACTTTTTGGCAACAATGCAAAACGTTATGTTTGGCGTAAAAGCAACACAGCTCATCACCCTGAACACACCATCCCCACTGTCAAACATGGTGGTGGCAGCATCATGGTTTGGGCCTGCTTTTCTTCAGCAGGGACAGGGAAGATGGTTAAAATTGATGGATGGAGCCAAATACAGGACCATTCTGGAAGAAAACCTGATGGAGTCTGCAAAAGACCTGACACTGGGACGGAGATTTGTCTTCCAACAAGACAATGATCCAAAACATAAAGCAAAATCTACAATGGAATGGTTCAAAAATAAACATATCCAGGTTTTAGAATGGCCAAGTCAAAATCCAGACCTGAATCCAATCGAGAATCTGTGGAAAGAACTGAAAACTGCTATTCACAAATGCTCTCCATCCAACCTCACTGAGCTCGAGCTGTTTTGCAAGGAGGAATGGGAAAAAATTTCAGTCTCTCGATGTGCAAAACTGATAGAGACATACCCCAAGCGACTTACAGCTGTAATCGCAGCAAAAGGTGGCGCTACAAAGTATTAACTTAAGGGGGCTGAATAATTTTGCACGCCCAATTTTTCAGTTTTTGATTTGTTAAAAAAGTTAGAAATATCCAATAAATGTTGTTCCACTTCATGATTGTGTCCCACTTGTTGTTGATTCTTCACAAAAAAATACAGTTTTATATCTTTATGTTTGAAGCCTGAAATGTGGCAAAAGGTCGCAAAGTTCAAGGGGGCTGAATACTTTCGCAAGGCACTGTATTTATATTTTCTTATTCCATCCCTTTACTTAGATTTGTGGGTATTGGGTAGTTGTTGTGGAACTGTTAGATTACTGTTAGATATTACTGCCCTGTCTGAACTAGAAGCACAAGCATTTCGCTACACCCGCATTAACATCTGCTAACCTTGTGTATGTGACCAATAACATTTGATTTGATGTGCTCTTCAACAAAAATGCAGCACAAAGGCCAAAATTAAGAGGAGTAGTAAAGAGGATATCGTGGTGTGTGTGTGTGTGTGTGTTTGTATGTCTGCACTCTAGGCTAAGCCCTCCTCCACCTCACAGAAGTTTGCTTCAGTGACCATGAACTAGAGTTTATCATAATGCACCCATCTACTTAAGCTTTGTAATTGAGCAATACATACAGTATATTTTCTACAGTAAAAAAGAGGTGACACAAAGGTGTGGGAGTGCGGGAGTGGGAGTGCGAAAGGGACTAGAAAACAGACAAACAGACAGACAGACTGACAGACAATACACATGCACAGAAAGGGAGAGATACACTGTATGACCAAAAGTATGTGGATAGCTGCTCATCGAATATCTCATTCCAAAATCATGGGCATTAACCATTTCACAATGTTCCAAATATCTCTTATGGTCGCCCCAGCGTGAGTGGTTTTATGCACATCATGTCAGCATGCACTCACTGTTCCAAAATGTGATTATTATGCAACAGGACAGTCAACACATGCTGCCTACTAATTATCTATAGGCTATGTTTCAACTTGTCAATTTCTAATTATTTTCGAAAAGCAGTTTGAATTGAGGTGTGTTCCGCCTCCTCATTAATTCACATAGAAGTAGCCCATTTCAGCGATGCAGACAATTTATGTTTGAGGCTTCACTCATGTTTGCGTAGATCAAGTATGCATATATTTGCGCAGTCTTGCAAGAATTCAAACATTTTCTTACTGGTGGTCGCTTTGCCTTTCTTGTTGTTTTCCTTACAAATAATAACTTTGGACACGTGTGCGTTCCTATCAAAGTAAGTGCCTTATTTTCTGTACAGTGGTTGCTCAACTAAACATAGAATAAGTTTCCTTATTTTCTGTGTATCGTGTTGTCGATTCTACTGTAGGTGCATACAGTATGTATGTATGTATGGAGCATAATGTATTTACAGTTTTATTCACATGTTTTCAAGTACTGGGGACATAATGCATTCCGATTATTGCGTATTTTGTAACGGACACCTATGATGTGTGTAAAATACTTTTTTGAAGGTTGTACTGATAATAATGAGCGAAGCTATTTGCCAGCTATGTGTGGCGCCATGTTTGTTGACATCATACAATGCATTGTGGGTGTCACGTAAACATCTGTCAGATCAAAGATGTTATAATGAGGTGAAAAATGGTTCCCTCATCTTTCAGGTAAACTTTCAGAAGCGAATGAAGGGAAGTGGATGATTGTAGACGACACACCCCCTTCAACATGCATACTATTAACAGACCAAACTAATCTTGTCTGCTCTTATCTTTGGTTGTTGCGAAGAAGAAGAAAAAAAAATTCCGGGCGTGCACAAACTACCCATCCCCGGGTTACTTTTGATTTCTAGAAAGTTTTTTACTCAATAATTTTGATCAATGGTGATGTGATTAATTTTAAATAGTACGTTTCTGTCAGTCGAAAGTTATACAAATATGACAACTTATGATAAGTCAATCTTTCCACTAAGACAAATGTAGCCTACATTTTCCAGTTTGGATGATTGTGTTATGCTGTATCTACTTCGGTGAATGTCTGAACATTGCATCCAAAAAATAAACTGGTCACATTCTGGACATAACTTTGTAAGAACTGTGTTTTTGCTAAATATATCTGTGAAAAAAAAGTCAAATGCTCAAATGCTGATTGTTGTGTCAATCGAAAATGGACGTTCTTAATAATCATTCTAATCAAGCTTTCTAATCACACTGGTTTGATTGTACGCAACAGGGACCACTACAGAATGATCACAGCCGTTTGTTGGCACGTGTGAAAAGGTTAGGCCCCCCCTTTCCTGTTATAACAGCCTCCACTCTTCTGGGAAGGCTTTCCACTAGTAGTTGGAAAATTGCTGGGACTTGCTTCCATTCAGCCACAAGAGCATTAGTGAGGTCGGGCACTCATGTTGAGCGATTAGGCCTGGCATCGCAGTCTGCGTTCCAAGTCAGCCCAAAGGTATTCGATGTGGTTGAGGTCAGGGCTCTGTGAAGGCCATTCAAGTTCTTCTAAAACCAATCTCGAAAAACCATATCTGTATGGACCTCACTTTGTGCACGGGGACATTGTGATGCCGAAACAGGAAAGGGCCTTCCCCAAACTGTTGCCTCAAAGTTGGAAGCACAGAATCATCATGAATGTCATTGTATGCTGTAGCGTTAAGCTTTGCCTTCACTGGAACTAAGAGGCCTAGCCCTAACCATGAAAAACAGCCCCAGATCATTATTCCTTCTCCACCAAACTTTACAGTCTGCCGGACTGCCCGATTGTGAAGTGTGATTCATCACTCCAGAGAATGCGTTTCCACTGCTCCAGAGTCCAATGGCGGCGAGTTTTACACCTCCAACGCTTGGCATTGTGCATGGTGATCTTAGGTTTGTGTGCAGCTGCTCGGCCATGGAAACCCATTTCATGAAGCGCCTGAGGAACAGTTCTTCCAAAATGTTAAGTTGATAAAACTCAAATGTGGACCCCTACACGGTCACAGTGACTCTATCAGTTTGTGTAATGACTACAACATCACTTTAAGCAACTGTATTCAGATAAATTAAGTGCAAAGATTTTGAGTAATGAGAGAACATAGGCCCCCTACCCTGGTGGGAACACAGCCAGCTGGAGGTCCTTTCATTCCAATCTCCTTTCATTCCAATGTCCTTTTCAAAAGACCCCCTGGGAGGGTATAACGAGTTGCCAGATTCGAGAAGTGTCAGATGAGGATTGTTAGGGAAAGCTGTATTGTTTTTGATGGACACAATTCACAGAAGAGTCCAATATAATGATGCAGACTATAAAAAAAATGACAGATCACTCAATTATATTAAATCCTTGCCAGGAGACTGCCAGGGAGAGAGAGAAAGAGATGGGGAAAGGGGCAGAAACAAGTGAGAAAAAGGAGAGACACTCACTTGCAAGAAAGTGAGGAAGAGATGTGCACACAGAAGCCCCAAATGTCTCTGTTTTTATTACATATTACTAATACATTTTCTGGTTAGCCATACCACACTGCATCCCACTGCTGACTTGCTGCAAAAGGTATTGTTATTTGTAGACACTAAAGAGCCCATGATACTTATTGTAAGATTAGGGGTGTTAACCCGGTGTCCTGGCTAAATTCCCCACCTGGCCCCTCAGAGTACATTGGTCACCCCAGCTTCCAATTGGCTCAATACAACTTCTATCCTCCACCCTGCGACTTTTGCCCAGCTCAAAGCTAACTAGCTCTACACAGAAAACATGCTACAGTAACCACTCAAGCTAACATGGACTAAATACTTTGAGAACCTCAGGACTTTTAGGTTCATGTAACAATGCTATGCATTCGATATAATGCAAAACAACTCCAGTCTCAAAAGAACAGAGAGAGGGTGTGAGAGAGCATTTAAGGTAGAATGCTGACTCACCTATGGGGTTATTAAATAAATATTTAGGTGATTACACTACCAATAAACTAACCTTAATTTGGCATGGAATTGATGACGCTGAACTTCATTTTTCTGGGGACAAAATAACCTTTTTTTTTAGCATTTATTTGATTCCGAATGTATTCTCTTTTTTGTATTGTCCTTGTTGTCCTATTGACAGAGCGAACGGGAAGCAGTAAACATCTGTGGTGTATGGTGTGCTGAATCACAAAAACCTATACTGATTTCCCCTGCCCCTGTGCAGCCTCGCCTGTGATAGGGGAAATAATTTCTGAGCACAACAGGGTGTCAAAATTCTGGTGCCATATGGTATAATTTAATTCACAAATAAATTGGTTATACCAGGAAGGCTGTGTGGAACTGCTCAGCCATGTCAAAGCCAATGAAGACAGATACAAATAGACAGAAGGGTGAGACTGGAACGGTACTTAACAGAAGCAATCATCACATTATGATAACTGTGACAGAGGGAACAGAACAGATGCAACACAATCAGGTAGCTATTTTTACAAAGTGAACATTGGTTCTTGCTGGTAGTGCTGTATTTCACTACGCTGTGTAATAAACAATCATTTGTGTCATCAGCTATGATGCCATGAGCTGTGAAAATCATTATCCTCTTTATGACCAATACATATGAATCTTAATCTGAATCCTTGGTCACTGAGCAGTCAGTGATACTCACAGGAGGGTCTTGGTCCTCAGCGAACACAGTGGTGATGACTGTTCCCTTCTCTGCATTGGGGGCCACCAGGCCCTTGTACAGCGCTTGGCTAAACACTGGCGAGAAATCATTCATATCCTGTCAATAAAAAGAAAATGAATAGATGCATAAAGTACTGTAGGCTATTATAAATGTATAATATTCACTTTTTCTATCCCCAATGCTTTGGAGGTAAAGGAAAGAAAGTCTGGGTCAGAGCATGAATCATCACATGATTCAGTTTCATTGTATCCATTGTCAGACTCACAATTTATCAATCAGTCTGCAAGTGATAGCAAACATCAACATCTTGCAAAGACGAATCTGACTAGAAATACTGAGGGGGATGCTGAAGCTCAATGATGGATTATTTATGGCTTTGTCAGGGTCAAACTGAATCTGCTGGAGACGTGTTTTGTCCTCTGCAATTGGAACTGCGATCTGCATGTCTATCTGACAAAGTTCAGTGGAAGTATTATTATGTGACTTTATTTTTTAAAATTCTGAAATGTGTAATATGTGGTTGGCTATGTATTGTATAACGGCACAATCATTATTTTAATAATTATGTTTTTGTTCCCAAGCTTGGCCTCATATATAGGCCTATGCTTATGCATTAGCTCTAATATGCATATGGGTGTTTATAATTTATCATCACTTTAGAAAGCGCTGTCCATTTCGTTGCATTAGACTTTGAAACAACATCCTCAACTAATATGTTGTGAACATGGCATTGATTTTAATCTCTCTCTCTTTCTCACTCTCTCGCTCTCTCTCTCTCTCGCTCTCTCTCTCTCTAGATAGCCTAGTTGCGGGATGGAGGCCAAACACTGACACCATAAAATACAATCTAGATCTTCAGCAGCAGCAATAGAACAAAACATTGATTCATGTGATGTAATGACATTTCTGATAGTATGGTTGAAGTGGGTCGGTGCTGAACGGTAGAGAGAAGAGCTGCTGAATAAACTATCTGATCTAACCATGTGTAGTGGACCTCACTGTGAAAGGCAAAGACTCAAGTCATTCACAGACACATTTCCCGTCCATCTATATGCAGCTTGTGTTTTGTAGAGCTGACAAACTGTGATTCACTGCTTCAGTTTTCAATAACAAAGCCATGCCTTGGTGTTTTCCTCCTTTGTGCAGGTGACGAATACACACACACACACACACACACACACACACACACACACACACACACGCTCTATCAGATTCTACAGTGTGTTTTCAGAAACTGCGAGAAAATAAGGAAAAGTGTGTGAGTTTAAATACGATCCCCAGGACACAGATAGAGTACACAATCAATCACTGTGAGGCCTTCCATTGAAATGAAACAAGAAAACCTAGAATAACACGAGAACAAATCAAACACAAAAGACTTCAAAAGCCTATGCAGGTGTTAAATGGAGGAAAGAAGGAAAATCATAGAGTCTCCTCCAACTCCACTCATAGGAACCCCGTGTGAATCCATTAGTCCCACTTTAATGCATGTAGGCCATATCAAATAGCAGCCAGGAGGGTGTGATAACATAAGCAATACTGTGCCTTATCGCATCAAACACGGTTACTGGGTGACCACAAGGAAACTGCATCAAACACTATCCTTATCGGAGGACAAACTCACTCTACAGGTTGGCTAGGCCTGCAGAGGAACAACCTGAGGAACCACACTTCCCTTCCTGTCATGTCAAAATTGTGAATACAGAGTTGAAGTCAGTGGTTCCGCCATTGGGCTAAATAAAACCCACTTACACCCTGATACAGCAAATGCACAACCACCTAAATATTGCATAAAGCAAATGCACACCTACTCAGTGGGTGAAGTGTAAGAACTCAAGACATAAGAACATGCACACATACGTATACATGCACGCACACACACGCTCGCGAGCACACACAAACACACACACATAAACATAGCGAGACACGGTGTGCCAAAACAGGAGGCATTTCATCTTTTAGTTTCAATTGAGAGGCTAATCTGCTGAAAAATTGGAATGGGAAAACATGCATCTGAAAATCCTCACATAATTGCAGTAACAAAGCTAATGAGTCATTCAGCCCTGGAATAGCACCAGGGCTAACGCGACCTCAAGTTATCCATCAGCAGGGGTTATCTTGAGGGCTTGAACGTAGCTTGCAATACGGTTAGACCTTGTGGTTGGGATCGCAGATTGTTCTGGGCTTGTGGCTGTCTAGATCCCTGCTGTTTGTTGCTGTTTCTTTCTTCCCTGCGACCTGCCCTGTCTGGAACCGCAAGAAGTAACAGCATAGCCTAAATTGCTAACATGACAAAGACCAGGGCTTGTGGGAGTATTGTTGGGTACAGGGTGTATTTCTATCACAGGTCCATCTTTTAATGGACTGCTGAATGTTTTTTTTTTATTCTTCTTTTTTTCTTGCTCTTTTACACATTATGTCTATCACTGACAAACTACCCAGGAAATGGCTGAAAATAGCCAATAATAATATATGTAGCCTTAGAAACAAGGTTCATGAAATCAATAACATTCCTATATTAGCCATTTCGGAGACTCACTTATATAATTCCTTTGATGATACAGAAGTAGCCATACAAGGATGTAACATCTACAGAAGTGACAGGAATGCTTATGGGGGAGATGTTGCTGTATATATTTAGAGCCATGTCCGTGTAATGCTGAGAGAAGATCTCATGTAAAGTGTTATTGAAGTGTTGCGGTTGTAGGTCCACCTGTCTTATCTAAAGCGTTTTTGTTTTTTTTTGGGGGGGGGGGGGGGGGGGGTGTTGCTTGTTAAATGCTTAATAGTGTATGTGATGTAAACAGAGTGTTCTACTTTTTTGTTGACCTGAATATTGACTAGTTTTCATCAAGCTGTCCACTCCAGAGAAAACTTCTCACTGTAACCAGTGCCTGCAATCTGTTTCAGGTTATTAACCAGTTGGATATAGGGGGCGCTATTTTAATTTTTGGATGAAAAACGTTCCTGTTTTAAACGGGATATTTTGTCTCGACAAGATGCTTGACTATGCATATATTTGACAGCTTTGGATAGAAAACACTCTGACGTTTCCAAAACTGAAAATATATTGTCTGTGAGTGCAACAGAACTGATGTTACAGGCGAAACCCAGATAAAAATCCAACCAGGAAGTGCTACATTTTTTGAAACAGCTTCATGCCAATGACTCCTTATATGGCTGTGGATGGGCTACGAATGAGCTTACGCTTTCTACGTATTCCCCAAGGTGTCTACAGCATTGTGACGTCTTTTTACGCATTTATGTTGAAGAATAGCCGTAAGGTACCACATTGTGCAAGTGATCACATGATGGCTCCCGCAGAAAATCTTGCGTAAAGTACTGAGGTAGCCATTTTTCCAATCGCTTCTTATGAGAAACCAATTGTCTCGACGGATATATTATTGAATAGATATGTGAAAAACACCTTGAGGATTGATTCTAAATAACGTTTGCCATGTTTCTGTCGATATTATGGAGCTTATTTGGAAAAAAGTTTGGCGTTGTAGTGACCGCATTTTCCGGTCGATTTCTCAGCCAAACGTGATGAACAAACAGGAGCTATTTCGTCTACAAAAATAATATTTTGGGAAAAAAGGAACATTTGCTATCTAACTGGGAGTCTCCTGAGTGAAAACATCCGAAGTTCTTCAAAGGTAAATTATTTAATTTGATTGCTTTTCTTATTTTCGTGAAAATGTTGCCTGCTAACAGCAGAGCCTAGCATAGCATTATGCCATGATAAACTTACACAAATGCTTGTCTAGCGTTGGCTGTAAAGCATATTTTGAAAATCTGAGATGACAGTGTGATTAACAAAAGGCAAATGGAGTAGCTAATAAGCCTGGCTGCATATCTGACTGGCTGACTTACTGCAAATTGAGAAATTACGTGACTAAACCCAATAAAAATAAGAAGGAACTGTTTTATGAAGCCAAAATCAAATCAGATGGCTTGTTCATCACAAAACCATTTGATGTTGGCAATTGTTTGAATTATTACTTCATTGGCAAAGTGAGCAAACTTAGGTAGAACATGCTAACAACAAACAGTGAGCCATCGTATTCATGCATAAAAAACTAATAAAGAACAGCATTGTAAGTTTGATTGTGATAAGTTAGTGTGGGCGAGGTAGATTGTTTTTGCTATCCATCAATAATTCTGGCATTGACAACTTAGATGTAAAGCTACTGAGGATGGTAGCTGACTCTATAGCCACTCATATCTGTCATATCTGAGCCTCAAGGAATGTCTTTGTCCTCAGGCCTGGAGGGTAGCCAAAGTCATTCTGCTTCCAGAACTCAGAGGATTTTCTTTCGTGGAAGCTTCTCTAATGTCAAACATGTAAAGTGTGATGTAGTGCAGGGCAGCTCTCTAGGACCTCTACAAATGGTTTGCATAGTCAACTTACACACAGCACTGTCACACACAGTTACCCCACCAGACATGGCACCAGGGGTCTTTTCACAGTCCCCAGGTCCATAACATACAGTATTATACAGAGCCATGAGTGCATGTCACTCCCTTCTGTCTCATATAGCACAAATGAACAGCAAAGTTGGTTTAAAAAAATAAGTAAAGCACACCTCATAGTAAAGCACATCTCTCACCTATGATGTATTTGTTGTTTGTACTGTATGTACTGACATGTAACTGATAGCTGCACATACACACACACACTACATGTTGATGTTTTTAAATGTACTGTATGTAAATTGTAAAGTCTTTTGTTTATAATGTATTTTTTGTTATATGTCGGACCCCAGGAAGACTAGTTGTTGCCATTGGCGTGTTTGACCAAATACAAAGCTATTTCTCTGTAAATCATTAAAAAAACAATTTCAGCATGCCTATAGAGAAGGGAACTCAGCATGTACTGCACTGACAATAACTAATGACTGGTTTAAATAAATGCATAATAAGAATATTTTTGTTTTATGGCTTTTCAACCTCTGCCATATTGTGGATTCCGAGCTATCTGTCTAATATAACTCAGAGGGTTTTCTTTAATGGAAGCTTCTCTAACATCAAACATGTAAAGTGTGGTGTACCGCAGGGCAGCTCTCTTGAAACTCTAGTCTAGTTTTACCAATGACCTGCCACTGGCATTAAACAAATCGTTTGTGTCCATGTATGCTGATGATTCAACCATTTACGTGTCACAGCAACCACAGCTAATGAAGTAACTGAAACCCTTAAGAAAGGGTTGCAGTCAGTTTTGGAATGGGTGGCCAGTAATAAACATTGTATTTGTTTTCAATCATTCATAAGTTCTAGACCTCAGCTGAATCTGAGAATAAAGGGTGTGGCTGTTGAACAAGTTGAGGAGACTAAATTACTTGGTGTTAAGCTTGATTGTAAACCGTTTTTATAAGAAACATCAATATGTTGGAAGCTTCTCTAATGTCAAACATATAAAGTGTGGTGTAGCGCAGGGCAGCTCTTTAGGACCTCTACAAATGGGTTTTTCTACACACAGCACTGACACCAAAAGACATGCTACCAGTGGTCTTTTTCGTTATATGTCGGACCACTGTAAGACTAGCTGTCACCATTGGCATCGTTTAATGGGGATCCTAATAAATCAAATCAAAGCACATCTTTGTGATGTGAATGCTAAGGGTAGAAAGGCACAGTGGCTCCGAATATGCATTTAGCCTTGGATCAGCCATAACAAAGACACAATCATGACTCCAATGCAAGGGTCTCTTAGCTAGCCTAGTAGAATGAGGTGATCATTAAATGAAATTCACAACATATGACATAATACCATGACTGCTATTCATGTAGAGCTAAAGTACTACTCTCTTGATAGTGATACTGCTAATGAAGTTGCTTTCTCAATATTCAAATATTGAGATAAACGTACTACCTCTAAAATAGATTGTTTCTATCACTGCTATCAGCACCTCTAGCTTCCACAATAATAACTATTGATTCTGCTATCAAATGCACAATATAATGTATTGTCTATAACTGTTACTACTGCTCCTGGCAGTGAAACAGTATTGCTTTGTTGATTTATACCAGCACTACTTTTGCTGGGGGGCCATGAGGGTAAAGTGGTTGGAAACATATTTTTTATTCATCCTAACCAGAGGAGGAAAGCTTCCAAATTGTATGTAGAGCACAGTGAATAAAGAGTGACAGCAGACTATGACTATTACTTCTACAGTGTTGTTAGTGTGCATCCTTCACCACCGATACTTGTCCTTAGGGACCATGATGGTACATAACATTGTACACGTAAAGCAAGAAGTGATTTTACCTTGATGAGGGCCATAACTTGCATATTCTTCAAGCACTAGCCTACTAGTCACCATCATGAGTGGAAACAATGAGTGTGAAGCAACAGTATTTTTTACTTTTACTATCACTCATGACAAACACAGTGAATACAGAGCGACATGATCGTACCGTGATCCGAATAGTGACGGTGGCCTCACCGGGGGGCATGGTCCCAGCCTGATCGACGGCCTCCACCTGGAAGGTATAGTTGGCCCCCATACCCATACTAGCCAGGTCCTCAAAGTCCAGGGTCTGCAGGACTGACAGCTCGCCTGAGATCGGGTTCACTGAGAACAGCTTCATGTCCTCCGCAGACTTGATACGGTACGTTACGTTAGAGAACAGGTCTGCATCCACCGCCTGGGATGAACGGAGAGAGGGAGTGATGAGAGAGAGATAGAGAGAGGGATGGGTGGGTGGAGGTGCTGCAGTCAGAACCATTGCAATGAAATTCACATTTTTATAGATGTTTGCTACCAGCCTGGAAGAGAATGGCAGTTGAAATGGAGGCCAAATCGGCTGATAGCTGGAGTCGCTTTGAAGTTAAAGGATGTTAAAGGGTGAATTTAATAGTTAAGCTGTTTGAAGCCCTTACTGCACTGCACAAAGCCTGACAGAGAGAGAAGCTACAGAATTCCCTCCCCCACACTTACACTAAGTCTCAGAATCACCACGCTCATTGCTCAGTGAAGCTGTAGCACATACCCGCACACATGCGCACTTGCACACGCACACACACACACAGACAGACAGACAGACTTACACTGAAACGCAGCAGCACAGTGTCCACAGGGCTGTTCTCGGGGACGTTGACAACATAGGTCTTCTGGGAGAACTCTGGGCTGTTGTCATCAATGTCTATCACAAGGACAGAGAGGGTGAAGGTGGTCCTGCGGGGGTCCACCGCCACATCAGAGGCCTCCACTATCAGGTCATACTGACTCTTGAGCTCCCGATCCAGAGGCACTGCGGTGAATATGCTGCCGTTCTCATTGATGGTGAAGAAACCTGGGTGGTTGACTATCCTGTAGCGCACCAGACCGTTAGCCCCTGCATCTGGATCTGTGACCTGCAGGGGAAGCGTAAATATGTGGAGTGAAGAAGGGAAAGGTAAATATGGAAATACATAAGCAGTAAGGTACAAGGGGTTGTGCTATATCATGAATAAAGCCACAGTTAAAATGTGTTAAAACTTACTCATACACACACACTTTAATGTACACTTAAAAACTACTAAGCTGACATTTTCATTTTCTGTTCACATTAAGATAAGTGTCTTTGTCACAGACATGACTAATCATCAATAAGTTTAAAGGGCCATAAACCTCTTTCTATAAAGGGAATTCCTTGAATGGGGAAAATATGAGGTACATTTTGAGGATCCTTCAGGGTAGACAGAAAGTTAGTTACTTAACAAATTCTAAATCCCGAATGAATATGTCAGGTCATCGATATTCTAGTGTGTGAGTGTGTGCAAGCTTGTGTGTGAGTGTGTGTGCCATCGTGTTTTTTGTGTGTGAATAGCAGACACAAATTCCTCTCTGTTGTAATCATGGTAACAGGGAAAGAGGGAGAGGGCAGGAGAGAGAGAGAAGGGGGGAAAACTTTGAAATCTGGTCACACTTCTCCTGCCACTGTTCAATTCAAGCCTGACTGCTGAGTTATTAACCCCGGCTAGGGATGGAAGGAGTAGCACAGAGAGAATCATAGAAACAAATGAAAATGAAAGAGAGAGAGGGCTTAGATGGGGTAAGGGTGATTTACCCCCATTTTGTATTACACAGAAAGCCAGATAAATGCTCAAAGCCACGGCTAAAGATTGAGCCCTGGTGTTAAACCTTCCGAAAACAGAAGAAAGAACAACATGCCAGTATGTGACCCGATTGAGGAAACTAGGCGTATGTTGCAAGTTACGACTTCACAATAGAGCTGTTTCAAAGTAAAAAATAATTTAGCGTTTTTTGGCAGAAATGCCTTCTCGAACTTGTGAACTTTCATGTGTCTTAATATCAAACTTGTATGCCATCTGTAAATACTAATGAAATTGGTAAATTACGAGCCTAGTTGGTTAAGCCACAGAAAAAGTGAGCAACCTTCCCGCTAGCCATGATTGGCCGAGATAATGAGTAGGCTGGACATGCCGAGAGATGAGTTTGGATTGGTCTGTCATATAGCACACATCTGTCTATTGGAACTGGTCAGTGTGTCTAGGTAATCGTGTCCAACGCGGCTTTAAAAAAAATACATTGTGTAGTAAAACTGCAACCCTAATTTCAAGTTAAAGTGTACTGTTAGCTAGCTAACGTTAGCTCGCTAGCTAATGTTTGTGTATGCTCTCCACTTTATGGTGGACCGAGTTTTGAAATCAGTGGAATTTGAGTATAATAGCTAAGGAGATGACGAAAACAACAGTCTTGATTACATTGTGCATGGAATCAGACAGGAGACGCGTCCAACCATGATGTATACTGGTAAGATAGTCTAGCTAGCTACATTTTCAGATATGACACATTTCTAATTTTGACAGAAAGTGTTTTCATTTGAAGCTTACTGTTAGCTAGCTAACCTTAGCTGGCTGGGTCGCTAGCTAACATTATGTGTATGATCTTATTCTTCATATCTCAGACACATTTGTTTGACTAGTTATAGCCATCGAAACTGGTTGGTTAGCTACCTGTAGATCAATGCAGGGTATTAACGTCATGAGTTGTGATTATGGTCCATTGTTTAGCTAGCTAGCTAGCTAGCTACATGTCCTAACAAAAGACTCCACTCTAATTTTGACAAATTATTTTCATTTCAAGTTAGTGTGCTACCTAGCTAACGTTAGCTGGCTGGCTCGCTAACTAATGTTATGTCATGCGTTGGGATTAATTGTTTACTTAGCTATATATCTTGCTCCGTTTCTTAACAAAAGACTAATATTTAGTGTGCCAGAGCGCAGAATAACTGATTAATATTTGAATGCTCAACACCCATTGAATATGTCCGTGCCAGTAAACGTTGGCAACAAAGCGTAATTCAATTGTTGCCAGCAGCACAGTTACAGTCACCAAAGCTCTGGATAACATGAAAACATACTAACTAGCTCTGTTAGGGGGAGTAAAATGGTCAGAGTGGGGTGTTCTCTCATTATGTGTCTAGAAGTAGCTAACCAGTTAGCTTGGGTGTTTGACTGTCGATGTGAGGTCACAGCTTTCGGAACAACCCTACTTATTGGCCAGAGTGTGCTCTGAACGCGAAACGCTCTGAATTTACAAACAGACAATCTGATAGCACAGTTGCAATCACCAAAACCAACCTAACCAGCTCTGCTAGGGCAAATCATGTTCAGTGGGCCGTTCTCTCACTCTTATGTGCCTGGAAGTAGCTGGCAAGACAGTACAGAAAGCACTGATCAACCCTTAAAGAGATGGGTGGGGGTAACGTGTAAGGTACAGCAGGTAGCCTAGTGGTTAGAGCATTGGGCCAATAACTGAAATGTTGCTAGATCGAATCCCTGAGCTGACAAGGTAAAAATATGTCATTCTGCCCCTGAGCAGGGCAGCTAACCCACTGTTCCTAGGCTGTCATTGTAAATAATAATTTGTTCTTAACTGACTTGCCTAGTTAAATAAAAAAGTCAAACATAACAAAAGAGGGTGTGAACTATGCTGAATGGGTGTTGACAAAGAAGGGATCTCCAAAAGTAGTACCAAAACATTGATAGACAGTTTTACAAGTGAGTTTACAAGTTTATCAACCTTCAAAGCGGAATTACGTTCCCATTGTTTCCTCAAATGCAGTGTATGATATACCATTTTGTAGCTCTGAGCCTCTACTTTTATCCAATGTAAAAAACAGAAATTCAAATGTTGCTACATAAGAACGAATCCAAGTGGTGAGTCACATCTGCAAATTAACCACAAAGGTTGACATCATTATGCACCCCACAGCTCACAGGCTTTTCAACGGGCCAAATTCCTGTAATACATAGTGAATTAATTGAACAACAAACAAACAAGCACACTTTAGCACTACCACGTTGGTCAGCAGCCATTTTTTATGCTCTTTAAGGGTGCCAAGCATTCATTGTCTCTCATATCTATTCAAAGTTAAGACTGCAATTACACATGCAGTCCAATTCAGATATTTTTCCCAATTATGGTTAAAAGATATGATCTCATTGGACAAAAGACAAATTAGTGAAGAAATATCAGAATTGGGCTGTCTGCATAAACGCAGCCTATTTGTTCTCTGGAAATAATGCAACTCTGCTGAAGGTGAGTACATCTCCGCTGCATGTCGTTGCACACACACCTTCTGTGACGTACATTATTTCCCTAGAACCCATAGCCCCTCATTGATTATCCCTTACTTATCCTTCAGGATTAGCATTAAAATACATGGATGATATATGCAGTGCAAACCCCATGCATTGGTAACATCTGCATGCAGATTAATTGTCAAGTACTGCATTTACAGTATATGCCCATCTATTGAGACATGAGTGCTCTTCACAGGCCTCCATAAAAATGGTCTGTCATATAAAATGGTACTGTATATTAGCGATTAACACCGGTCCTGGGACCACTCTATACATTTCCTCACAAAATAAAATGACAAGACCTGAGAAAAATGTAAAATAACCCCCAATGTCGCACAAATGCAATTCCACAAAATTCACAGCATGCACAGCAGCAGATTACCCCAAGAATAAATAGCACATGATCCAAACAGGTTGTGGCATAGAAGCCTTTAGCCTAGCATACTTACTTCACACAAAGTTGCCCTAAATTCAAAGCACACACATACAGTGCCTTGCAAAAGTATTCATTCCCCTTAGCGTTTTTCCTATTTTGTTGCATTACAACCTGTCATTTAAATTGATTTTTGTTTGGATTTAATGTAATGGACATACACAAAATTGTCAAAATTGGTGAAGTGAAATTTAAAATAAATTGTATTTTTAAATGGAAAAGTGGTGAATGCATATGTATTCACACCCTTTGCTATGAAGCCCCTAAATAAAATCTGGTGCAATGAATTACCTTCAGCAGTCACATAATTAGTTAAATAAAGTCCACCTGTGTGCAATCTAAGTGTCACACGATCTGTCACATGATCTCAGTATACCTGTTCTGGTAGGCCCAAGATTCTGCAACACCACTAAGCAAGGGGAACCACCAAGTAAGCGACACCATGAAGACCAAGGAGCTCTCCAAACAGGTCAGGGACAAAGTTGTGGAGAAGTACAGATCAGGGTTGGGTAATAAAAAAATATCAGAAACTTTGAACATGCCACGGAGCACCATTGCATCCATTATAAAAAAAAATGGAAAGAATATGGCACCACAACAAACCTGCCAAGAGAGGGCTGCCCACCAAAACTCATGGACCAGGCAAGGAGGGCATTAATCAGAGAGGCAACAAAGAGACCAAAGATAACCCTGAAGGAGCTGCAAAGCTCACAGCAGAGATTGGAGTATATGTCCACAGGACCACTTTAAGATGTACACTCCACAGAGCTGGGCTTTACGGAAGAGAGGCCAGAAAAAGCCATTGCTTAAAGTAATGATGGACTGTCGTTTCTCTTGCTTATTTGATCTGTTCTTTCCATAATATGGACTTCGTTTTTAACCAAATAGGGTGGCTATCTTCTGTATACCACCCCTACCTTGTCACAACACAACTGATTGGCTCAAACGCATTAAGAAGGAAATAAATTCCACAAATTACAAGTTAATTGAAATGTATTGCAGGTGACTACCTCATGAATCTGCTTGTGAGAATGCCAAGAGTGTGCAAAGCTGTTATCAAGGGTGGCTACTTTGAAGAATCTGAAATAGAAAACATATTTTGATCTGTTTAACACATTTTTGGTTGCTACATGATTCCATATCTGTTATGGAATCATGTAGTAGGTTAATTAACTGCCCTGTTCAGGAGCAGAATGACAGATTTGTACCTTATTAGCTCGGGATTCGATCTAGCAACCTTTCGGTTACTGGCCCAACGCTCTAACCATTAGGCTACCTGCCACCCTGCCGTTATGATGCTGGGTGTCAAGTAAAGTTGGTGTCTCAGGTCTGAATCAGTCCCTGATTACAGCAGAAGGATAACAACCAGCAGAACTGTGGAACTCAAGGGTCAGACTTAAATAGCCCATGGAGATAAAATGCACCAATTAATTTGTTTCGTATGCTATTGATACATGTATTACTTCCCCTATCCATTCATGTGACATTTGTACTCTATGTTAGTAACTTAGGAAAATAAATATTAGAGATGTGGGAACTTTAAAGTCAGAAGTCAGTCTTGGTGTTCCAGGGTTGGTGGATGTGAAGACAGATTAGAATGTGTGTCAGCATGATGCAACACAAAGAGCTCCCGTTCCCGTAGAAATTAACCTTATCTCCCTTCTAGCACTTTAAAAAGAAATCATTATTTTCTGTGAATTGTCATTCACTGATCTACTATGGCACAGTGTGGGTGAACATACAATTTAGTGGTAGTTTGACCTACCTATCATATCCCTCTGCAGAACTGTAATCATTCCACAGATAATTAATTGATGCAAATGTCACGGAAGCTTGTATTTCTTCTTTTTTAAACATGGTCTTGAAGCAACATGGTCATGCCTAGGAAAACTGTATATTTGTTTTTTGTTTCTCAGCATTTGTTGTTGCTGTTTTTTGAAAAACACACTTACCCCATGTTCCAAACAAAGTTAAAAGTGAAACAAAGTAGAAACGTAGAAATGCGCCATTTTCAGAAAACGGTATGTAGACACTGATACTGTGCTGGAGATAATTAAAATGAGGTTGAAAAGTGGTGGAATTGCCCTTTAACACTGGGTGCAGCTCAAAACAAAATAATGATATCACTAGGGAAAGGTAATAATTTTGATTCCAACTCAGCAAAGAATTGTATTCCAGTCAATTAGAGCCTGTCGTTGTTATCGCCACATGCGTTGCTGTGGACACCTGTGGGACTTTGGGAGTAGCTGGGTTAGAGAAATGGTAAAGAAGGCCTGCTTAGTAAAGCTGTGCCAGGTAGAAAGGTAGAAAGAAGGGAAATGCTAGGAAATGTCAGGAGAAAGTAAGGTTGTTATTCTTCATATTCACGTTCAAGGTATTCAGGTGAATTTCAAAAAACATACTACCATATTGTGTGCATCTTTAGCCCATCAGATGTGCTTACCGTGACTTGACCCACAAATATGTTTGCCTCCTCCTCCTGGACAGTGAGGTTTCTGGGTAGGGTCAGATCAAACTTAGGGTTGTTATCGTTGACATCAGTCACCACTATGTTCACTGTGGTGGTGGAGGTCTGGAAACAAAAACAGAGAGAAAAAAATAGTTGTGTGTGTGTGTGTGTGTGTGTGTGTGTGTGCATAAGCAAACAAACATACGTGACTCGTTTCAGAAAACGAGACATATGTCGCGCGACACTTCTTCACAGGAGCTCCAATTGAATGTAAACCTTTTTTAAATCAACGTTTTTGGCCAGAAATGTCTTCTGGAATGTGAACTTTCATGTGCCTTAATAGCAAACTTGTATGCCATCTGTAAATACTAATAAAATTGTTAATCAAGAGCCAAGTTGGTTTAGCCATGGAAAAAGCAAGAAACCTTCCCGCAAGCCATGACTGTCTGAGATAATGAGTGGGCTGGACATGCCGAGAGATGAGTTTGGATTGATCTGCCATGTACAGTAGCACACTTCTGTTCATAACATGAGCTGGTCAGTATGTGTAGGTAATCCTTTCTAACGCAGGTTTTTTTAAAGATATCACGTAGCTGATAAATTCCCTCTAGTTATCTTCTTTGACTTCAGAGCATTCTCATCTGAGTGTGCCATAGCGCAGAATAACTGATGAATTTACGAACGCTCAACACCCGTTGAGTATGGCGGGTGTCAGTAAATGTTGACAAAAAAGCATAATGAAATTGTTGCCAGCAGCACAGTTGCAGTCACCAACACTCTGGATAAACAGCCTAACTAGCTCTGCTAGGGTGAGTAAAATGGTCAAAGTGAGCTGTTGTCAACGTTAGCCAGTTAGCTTGGGTGCTTGACTACTGTTGTTGGGTCAGAACGCTCGGATCAACCCGACTACTCGGCCAGAGCGTCCAGTGTGCGCTCTGAACGCTCTGAGAGCGTTACGCTCTGAATTTACGAACGAACAATCTGGCAACGCTCTTAGTTTACGAATGACCAGACACTCTGGCACTGCAGATTAAATTTACGAACACATCCGTAGTATAAACCAGCCTTTAGTCTTGAAATCTTTGGTTATTTAGTACATAGCCTCACATGTGAATCCTTAAAGAGGTGGGTGGGGCTAAAGCTTAAGAGGGTTTGAACGATGCTTAATGGGTGTAGACAAAGAAGAGCTCTCCAATTAGGTACAAAAAAATTCAAGGCCCATTTTCTCAAAAGTGAGGTTACAAGTTTACCAACTTTCAAAGCAAATTCCTTTCCCATTGTTCCTCAACTGTAGTGTATGATATACTAGTTTCTAGCTCTGAGACTCTACTTTTATCCAATGTAAAAAACACCATTGCTACATAAGACCGAATCAAGCCGGTCGGTCACACACTGTACTGTATGAGTGTGTGTTTTTGCAGAGTATTGAAGAGCTATGAGGGAAATCAAAACTAAATGAATTTACCTTCTGTACGATGATACAATGTAAATAATTGAATAATAATTTGCCAAACAAAAGCAAAGCTGCAAAGAATCTAAAATATTTTCACAAAGTTTTGGAAATCAGTCTCCGAAGCAGACTTATATATCAGCATCTGTGATGACTAGGCAAAGACAAATATACTCTACTAATGAATACATAAGGCTATCCGAAGAAACTATGTAATGAAGTCAATACAGAGACACTAAATCAAACAGTTTACTGAAGCTAATTCAAACAGACTTCACTTATGCAGAGAACACAATATGGTGGCTAACAACTAAGGCTGTTAGCACATCCAAAGTCCATCTAGAGTACAACTCTGGACCCAAGTATCTGTCTGACTTCATCCTACCACATGCACCGTTCGCTCCTCCAGGTCCATCTCCCTTCAGCAGCCACACAGCACACTCAAAACTATGGGTGATAATGCTTTCAGTTGTGCGGCTCCTCAGCTGTGGAATGCACTTCCAGTCACTGTCAAGGCTGCAGAGCCACTAGCCTCGTTGAACCTTTTATAACTAGGGGGCAGTATTTTCATTTTTGGATAAAAAACGTTCCCGTTTTAAAAGGGATATTTTGTCACGACAAGATGCTCGACTATATATAATAATATAATTGACAGATTTGAATAGGAAACACTCTGACGTTTCCAAAACTGCAAAGATATTGTCTGTGAGTGCAACAGAACTGATGTTACAGGCGAAACCCAGATAAAAATCCAATCAGGAAGTGCCGCATTTTTTTAAATCGCTTCATGCCAATGACTCCTTACATGGCTGTGAATGAGCTACGAATGAGCTTACGTTTTCTACGTATTCCCCAAGGTGTCCACCGCATTGTGACGTCTTTTTAGGCATTTCCCTTGAAGAATGGCTGTAAGGGACCACATTGAGCAAGTGGTCACATGATGGCTCCGGCAGAAAATCTTGAGTAAAGTACACAAGTAGCCATTTTACCAATCGCTTCTTATGAGAAACCAATTGTCCCGACGGATATTTTATCGAATAAATATGAGGAAAACACCTTGAGGACTGATTCTAAACAATGTTTGCCATGTTTCGATATTATGGAGCTAATTTGGAAAAAGGTTTGGCGTTGTAGTGACTGCATTTTCTGGTCGATTTCTGGTCGAAACGTGAAGAACAAACGGAGCTATTTCGCCTACAAAAATCATCTTTTTGGAAAAAAGGAACATTTGCTAACTGGGAGAGTCCTGAGTGAAAACATCCAAAGTTCTTCAAAGGTAAATTATTTAATTTGATTGCTTTTCTTATTTTCGTGAAAATGTTGCCTGATGCTAGCAGAGCTTAGCCATAGCATTATGCCATGATAAACTTACACAAATGCTTGTCTAATATGCTTGTAAAGCATATTAAAAAAATCTGAGATGACAGTGTGATTAACAAAAGGCTAAACTGTGTCTCAATATATTTAATTTGTGATTTTCATGAATAGGAACATTTTCTAGTAAGATTTATGTCCGCTGCGTTATGCTATTTAGTTTGAGGCTACGTTACGCGGGATGGGTAGTATCAAGGAGTTTTAAGGCACAGCTAAAGACTGAGCTTTTCAGAAAAGCTTTCAAGGACCTATGTTAATTCTGTTCTCCTGTCCACCGGATTTGACAACACCGGTATACAGCTTTGATTGTTGTCTGATTATAATGGTCAGTTTTTTTAATTTTTTAATTATTTTTATAAAAATATATTTAAAAAAATTATTCTGTGCCTTGGGTTTGAGAAAAGCGCTTTACAAATTAAATTAATTATTATTAATTATCTTTGTGGATAGACAGTACACAAAGCACATTTGGGTTCGGAATTTTATCTCCCACAGTGTTAAAATGTAACACTTTCTTACAAGTTATATTGTTTGATATTTGAGAAACAATCGGCTGGACCTTTAAATGAACTCTTAATTAGAGCTGATGCTATTACACTTTCTCAGTGTTAGGGAATTAAGACCTGTTGTGTTACAATGACTCATTTGTTGGTGTTGTTTTAAGACTGTAGTAGGGTGTAAAGCCTTATTTGCATATTTATTTCCCAGGGTGCCGTTTGAGTGAATTTGGAGGTACCAGCCATGACTGTGTTTGCTAATAACAGAGACATGAGTGTTGCATTTAATGCCTGTCAGTCCTGTAGCCTTCACCAAGTGAGTGTCTAAGTGAATATTGTATTATTACAGCATTACCAGCAAAATCTTTGTAAATGGATATTTGTCAAAAGCGTTGGGAGTACACTGCGGCATCTGTCAGGGGTGCCCGTTATCTCCTATTCTGTTTGTGGCCTGCATCGAACCACTGGCACAGGTCTTGTAAAGGAACCAACGGATCAGTGGGGTGGGTATCCGCCAAGTGTGTATTTTACATGGATGGCATCAACATTTAATGCCCTGACTTTTTATCTGTCGACAGGATCCTGGACATGACTGACAGGTACTGACGAGCCTCTGGGGCGAGACTGAACAGAGACAAGACAGAGGCCCAATTTTTTGGACCGTGGGCAGACCAAGACTTGACCAGACTACCACTGACAGTTAAAATGACTGGCATAAGGGTACTGGGGGTAAAGTTTGACCGGGAGAGAGGAGGGAGTGACAACTGGAGTGGGATCCTGGGGACAGTAACAGAGAGAGTGGCTTTTTATGGACTTCGACAGCTGACTTTTGAGGGCAAGATTTTAATCATTAAAGCTGTAATTTTACCTGTGCATTTATTAATTAGTTCTGTTTTTATCCCCCCATGAACAACTATTTTAGCTCTGGAACAGATGGGTTTTTTTTCACTTCCTGTGGGGAAGGAAGTGGGAGAGGCTGAAGAGGAAGATGGTCAAGAGGCCCAGGTCCAAGGGGGGGGAAAGGCTTGCCGGACCTCTACTCGTTCCTGGGCAGCCGCTACACAGCGTTACACCGAACACTTGCCACTCCCCGGTCAACAATAAGATCCCTGGCTGGGATCTTACTTCAGTCTCTTTCCTGCTCCCCAAACACTACGTCCAGCTCCAAAAGTTAAAGAGGCAGTCGAGGTTTTAACTAAACACTGCAGTGTGTCAGTGTCTGGGCTTGCTACAGATGAGCCCACAACAGTTTGACGCAATGTGGCCCATCCTACTCTGTTGAACCGGCACCGCGACCTGTCCTGGATGTTCGCCCACGAGATCCTCCCGGTCAGGGTCGTTATGCACACCCGGGACACCCGCGTGCCCCCGACCAGGATGAGTCGGTGAGGCACTTGCTATGGGAGTGCAGAGCCACCCGGGACCTGTGGAAGGAAGCAGGCCCACTGATCTCCCCGTGTCTGCCAGCAGGGGAAGACCTAACACCCCAGCTTGTGCTGTATGGGGTGGGCCGAAGGCCTTTTCCACAGAAGGCCTTCACCAAGCTCTGGCCCACCCTCACGTGTCTGAAGGATGCACTGTGGTCCTCCCGCAACCTGCTGGCAGCGAAACGAGTAGAGACCATCCCCAAGGCAGTGGCCATAGTAGCCACGGAAGCCCTGGGTCCCCCACAACACCAAAGGTCCCGGCGGCCACGGCCTGACAGCGCTGCGGAGCCTAGGGGAGGGATCTCCTCTGTGCCCCGAAGGACAGGACGGTAATTGATTCGGAAGAGCAGGAGGAGGCGAGTTCGATAAGAATCCACCCCATTACTGTACAAAGGACCGAAGACAGCTTTTTAACAAAGTTACGTTTTACCATGTCATGGTAAAAATGTTTTACATTTGTTAAATAATTTATACAAATGTTAAATGGCTTTTACAGATTGTTTTAGAAGAAAAAGTGTTTTTATTCATGTTTGTTTTTAACATGTACTTTTTAACAAATTTAAATGTAATATTCAAATGCTGTTTTCTATGTTTTTATGCCGTTTTTATGTGTACAAAATGATGTACAAAAATATATATGAACTGCTTGTAAAGGAAATGCAACGATACATTACGCTGGCTAGTGAAGTACTATACAATTCCTTCTGGAATCCAGACAGATGTTAGGATATCCAACAATTGGAACTATGAATCACTTTCAATCTGCAGATAAAATGACTGCCAGTGTAGGGAAGAATTATAAATGATGCTTCCTAAACCATTTGAATAACGGTTGAATAAGTTCAACCACATATAGATTGGATTAGTTTAGAATTATTTTTTTTATCTTTGTGTAGTATAAGTTCAATTGATAAATCAATTTGCATGCAGAAATCCTGATATTAAAACAAACTATTCTAAAAAGAAACCTGCAACAAAGAATGCTGGGAAATATGATAAGGCGGGCCCAACACAGTCAAGTAAGAACCACACCATGTGGTGTTGATTCCACTAGAATCAACTCATACAGCTTTTTACCACAACACTGAGACTTAAATATCCACATTTTTGCTGTGCAGTGTTGAATTATTATCACAAAATATGAATTTCCTAGAGGGCAGAGCTCTATTTCGCTTCATCCTTGGCACTCCCTGTGAACCGTTGTGATAGGCTTTTGGATACGGGTCCCTTTCTATCATCACGGATAGGACATGGCAGTGGCAGTCCCACTATAGAGGAGGAGGATCCTCTGTATTCCATTGCTGGTAATACTTGCACAGTGTACAAGTATAGTGCAGTTAACTTCTTAAGGTATAGGGGGCAGCATTTTCACTTTTGGATAAATAGCGTGACCAATTTCAACTTCCTGCTACTCATGCCAGGAATATAAGATATGCATATTATTAGTATATTTGGATAGAAAACACTGACGTTTCTAAAACTGTTTGAATCATGTCTGTGAGTATAACATAACTTATGTAGCAGGCAAAAACTGAGGACCAACCGTTCAGAATCTTTTTTTTTAGGTCTCTGTCTGTTCACTGAGTTCTCATTGGCAAATTATATTTCTTAGGAACCTGTTTTCAGTTCCTACCGCTTCCACTGGATGTCACCAGTCTTTGAAATTTGGTTGAGGTTATTCATTTATGCAATTAAGAAGTAGGCCATCTAGGAACTGGGTAACACTGTTGAGAGTGGGCAAGATGTGAAAAGTAGCATGGTTTGTTGTCTTCCTGTATTGAACACAGATAGATCCGTTGTCACGATTGTCTTCGGGTGAAAGAGAGGAGGACCACGATGCAGCGTGAATATAATCCATATTTAATGGGAATACTTAAACAATGAACAAAAACAACAAACCGACAGTGTTGGCACTAGTGGAACTGGATAGACCGGACCGTGAAGACACACTGGAGGTCTCAAGCTAATGGCCTGCACAACCCGTCCGGGCTGGATGGTGATTCTAGCCCGGATTGTATGGGGCACATGCACAGGACGAACTGGGCTGTGCATACATACGGGAGACACAGTGCGCAACGCCGGCGCAGGATATCCTGGCCCGAGGAGACCCACTGGCTGTCTGGAAAGCAGGGCTGGCACCATCTGCCCTGGCTGGATCCTCACCCTAGCCCGCCAGATGCGGGGAGCTGGGATGTAGTGCACTGGGCTAAGCACGCTTACTGGAGACACCGTGTGTTCTACCGCATAACAAGGTGCCTGACCAGCATGACGCCCTCTCTCTCCACAGTAAGCACGGGGAGTTGGCGCAGGACTCCTACCTGGCTTCGCCACACTCCCCGTGTGCCGCCCGCCAATACATTTTTGGGGCTGCCTCTCAGGCTTCCAGCCGTGCTGCAGTGCTTGCTGCCTCTTCATACCGCCACCTCTCCGCTATGGCTGCCTCCAGCTCTGCCTTGTGGCGGCGATATTCCCCCAGCTGCGTCCAGTGTCCATCTCCATCCAGTATCTCCTCCCAAGTCCAATAGTCCTGATTGCGCTGCTCCTCCTGCTGCTTGGTCCATTGTTGGTGGGTGATTCTGTCACGATTGTCTTCGGGTGAAAGAGAGGAGGACCAAGATGCAGCGTGAATATAATCCATATTTAATGGGAATACTTAAACAATGAACAAAAACAACAAACCTACAAAAAATTATGAAGACGATACAGTCCCGTTACGTGAACACCAAACACTGGCACACTGGAACAGGAACAATCACCCACAAAATACCCAAAGAATATGCTGCCTAAATATGGTTTCCAATCAGAGAAAACGATAGACAGCTGCCTCTAATTGAGAACCAATCTAGGCAACCATAGACTTACAAAACACCTAGATAGGAAACACCCCCATAAACATACAAAACCCCTAGAGAAGACAAAAACACATACATCACCCATGTCACACCCAGACCTAACCAAAATAACAAAGAAAACAAAGAATACTAAGGTCAGGGTGTGACACCCGTCTACAATTTGATCGATTATTAATGTTTAAAAATACCTAAAGTTGTATTACTAAAGTAGTTTGAATTATTTTGGCAAAGTTTATAGTCAACTTTTGAAATATTTTGTAAAGTAATTACAGCTGCAAGTTTCTTGGGGTATATCTCTATACGTTTAGCACATCTAGCCACTGGGATTCTTGCCCATTCTTCAAGGCAAAACTGCTCCAGCTTTTTCAAGTTGGATGGGTTCCGCTGGTGTACAGCAATCTTTAAATCAGGCCACAGATTCTCAATGGGATTGAGGTCTGGGCTTTGACTAGGCCATTCCAAGACATTTAAATGTTTCCGCTTAAACCACTTGAGTGTTGCTATAGCAGTATGCTTAGGGTCATTGTCCTGCTGGAAGATGAACCTCTGTCCTAGTCTCAAATCTCTGGAAGACTGCAACAGGTTTGCCCCAAAAATTTGCCCCCATCCATTATTCCTTAAATTCTGACCAGTTTCGCTGTCCCTGTTGATGGGTGATGAGAGGTGTTGGGTTTGCGCCAGACGTAGTGCTTTCCTTCATGGCAAAAAAGCTCAATTTAGTCTCATCTGACCAGAGTACCTTATTCCATGTTTGGGGAGTCTTCCACATGCCTTTTGGCAAACACCAAACGTGTTTGCTTATTTCTTTCTTTGAGCAATGGCTTTTTTTTCTGGACACTCTTCCGTAAAGCCCAGCTCTGTGGAGTGTACGGTTTAGTGGTCCTATGGACAGATACTCCAATCTCCACTGTAGAGCTTTGCAGCTCCTTCGGGGTTATCTTTCGTGTCTTTGTTGCCTTTCTAATTAACCTCTTGAAGCTAGGGGGCACTATTTTTATGTTTGGAAAACTAACGTTCCCAAAGTAAACGGTCTATTTCTCAGGACCAGATGCTAGAATATCCATATAATTGACAGATTGGGATAGAAAACATTCTAAAGTTGCCAAAACTGTCAAAATGTTGCCTGTGAGTTAAACAGAACTGATATTTCAGGCTAAAACCTGAGGAAAATCCAATCAGGAAGTGCCCCTGTTTTTGAAACCTCTCCGTTGTTATGCATCCCTATTGCCCATTTAAAGGGATATCAACCAGATACCTTTTTCTATGGCTTCCCTAAGGTGTCAACAGCCTTTAGACATAGTTTCAGGCTTTTATTTTGAAGAATGAGCGCGAACGACCACATTGCGTAAGTGGATAGGTGGGGGCTCTCAGAGTGAGTTGTGCGCAAAAGAGAAAGGCGGCCATTGTTACTCCCTGCCCTAGTGAAAAGCCAATTGTCCCGGTTGATATATTATCGAATACATATTTGAAAAACACCCTGAGGATTGATTATGAAAAACGTTTGACATTTTTCTGTGGACATTATGGATATAATTTGGAATTTTTGTCTGCTTTGTCGTGACCGCTCTTTCCGGTGGATTCCTGGGCATAACGCACCAAACTAACGGAGGTATTTGGATATAACAAATATCTTTATGGAACAAAAGGAACATTTGTTGTCTAACTGGGAGACTCGTGAGTGAAAACAGACGAAGATCATCAAAGGTAGACGATTCATTTGATTGCTTTTCTGATTTTCGTGACCAAGTTACCTGATGCTAAGTGTACTTATTGTTTTGTCGAGCGATCGATAAATTTACACAAACGCTTGTATTGCTTTCGCTGTAAATTATAATTTCAAAATATGAGACGACAGGTGGATTAACAAAAGGCTAAGCTGTGTTTTGCAATATTCCACTTGTGATTTCATGAATAGGAATATTTTCTAGTAATATTATTTTGACTGTGGCGCTATGCTATTCAGCGTTGCTGATGACAATTATACCGGATCCAGGATGGGTGGTTCAGAGAGGTTAATGCCCTCCTTGCCTGGTCCGTGAGTTTTGGTGGGCGGCCCTCCCTTGGCAGGTTTGTTGTGGTGCCATATTCTTTCAATTTTTTCATAATGGATGCCACGGTGCTCTTTGGGATGTTCAAAGTAAAAAATAAATAATTATAACCCAACCCTGATCTGTACTTCTCTACAACTTTGTCCCTGACCTGTTGGGAGAGCTCCTTGGTCTTCATGGTGCCGCATGCTTGGTGGTGCCCCTTGTTTAGGGGTGTTGCAGACTCTGGGGCCTTTCAGAACAGCTGTAAATATACTGAGATCATTTAACACTTAGATTGCACACAGGTGGACTTAATTTAACTAGTTATGTGACTTCTGAAGGTAATTGGTTGCACCAGATATTATTCAGGGCTTCATATGAAAGCTGGTGAATACATATGCACACACCACTTTTCTGTTTTAAACTTTTTGGAATTTTTTGAAACAAGTTATTTATTTAATTTCACTTCACCAATTTGAACTATTTTGTGTATGTCCATTACATGAAATAAAATAAAAATCTATTTAATTTACAGGTTGTAATGCAATATCACGTCATCTCTCTCTGAGAGGTCAAAGGTTTACAACATCATCACATCCTCTCTCTTTCTGAGAGGTTGAGCTCTGAGAAAAAACAGAACAGATTATAAAATAATAGCTACATCCAACGTGAGGCCTCCTCTCTTCCTTCAGATTTCATGACAGAGCATGATGGACTTCACATACCCAAGCTCCTGAAGGCTAATGAGGTGTGGGTCTTGCGTGGACGGGCGCTATTAAAGCCCAGAATCTCCCTGCAACAGCATCGTATTTCAGGATGTGGCCATCAGTTTGATGTTGATTAATGAGCTCCTATTATTTATTTATCAGAGGAAATAGTTGTCTGTGATCTCCCCTCTCTGTAACCCAAGTCCCTAAGACATGGCCAGGGTACCAACACTACAGCCTTTGAAGTGAAAACACGGTTGGAGCCCAATAATTTGTGGCCGTGGTGAGGTCTGATGATTTGCATAGGCTGGCAGTCACCTTATATGAGGGTTAAGTACAAATCAAATCAAAGTGTTTTGTTCACATACACATGATTAGCAGATGTTATTGGGGGTGTAGCAAAATGCTTGTGCTTCTATCTCCAACAGTGCAGTAATATCTAACAAGCAATATCTAACACATTTCACAACATATACCCAATACACACAAATCTCAGTAGGAATGAATTAAGACTATATACATATGGAAGAGCAATGTCAAAGCAGAACGGACTAAGATAGAGTAGAATTGTATAGTAAAACAGTATATACAGTGCCTTGCGAAAGTATTCGGCCCCCTTGAACTTTGCGAACTTTTGCCACATTTCAGGCTTCAAACATAAAGATATAAAACTGTATTTTTTTGTGAAGAATCAACAACAAGTGGGACACAATCATGAAGTGGAACGACATTTATTGGATATTTCAAACTTTTTTAACAAATCAAAAACTGAAAAATTGGGCGTGCAAAATGATTCAGCCCCCTTAAGTTAATACTTTGTAGCGCCACCTTTTGCTGCGATTACAGCTGTAAGTCGCTTGGGGTATGTCTCTATCAGTTTTGCACATCGAGAGACTGACATTTTTTCCCATTCCTCCTTGCAAAACAGCTTGAGCTCAGTGAGGTTGGATGGAGAGCATTTGTGAACAGCAGTTTTCAGTTCTTTCCACAGATTCTCGATTGGATTCAGGTCTGGACTTTGACTTGGCCATTCTAACACCTGGATATGTTTATTTTTGAACCATTCCATTGTAGATTTTGCTTTATGTTTTGGATCATTGTCTTGTTGGAAGACAAATCTCTGTCCCAGTCTCAGGTCTTTTGCAGACTCCATCAGGTTTTCTTCCAGAATGGTCCTGTATTTGGCTCCATCCATCTTCCCATCAATTTTAACCATCTTCCCTGTCCCTGCTGAAGAAAACCAAACCATGATGCTGCCACCACCATGTTTGACAGTGGGGATGGTGTGTTCTGGGTGATGAGCTGTGTTGCTTTTACGCCAAACATAACGTTTTGCATTGTTGCCAAAAAGTTCAATTTTGGTTTCATCTGACCAGAGCACCTTCTTCCACATGTTTGGTGTGTTTCCCAGGTGGCTTGTGGCAAACTTTAAACAACACTTTTTATGGATACCTTTAAGAAATGGCTTTCTTCTTGCCACTCTTCCATAAAGGCCAGATTTGTGCAATATACGACTGATTATTGTCCTATGGACAGAGTCTCCCACCTCAGCTGTAGATCCCTGCAGTTCATCCAGAGTGATCATGGGCCTCTTGGCTGCATCTCTGATCAGTCTTCTCCTTGTATGAGCTGAAAGTTTAGAGGGACGGCCAGGTCTTGGTAGATTTGCAGTGGTCTGATACTCCTTCCATTTCAATATTATCGCTTGCACAGTACTCCTTGGGATGTTTAAAGCTTGGGAAATCTTTTTGTATCCAAATCCGGCTTTAAACTTCTTCACAACAGTATCTCGGACCTGCCTGGTGTGTTCCTTGTTCTTCATGATGCTCTCTGCGCTTTTAACGGACCTCTGAGACTATCACAGTGCAGGTGCATTTATACGGAGACTTGATTACACACAGGTGGATTGTATTTACCATCATTAGTCATTTAGGTCAACATTGGATCATTCAGAGATCCTCACTGAACTTCTGGAGAGAGTTTGCTGCACTGAAAGTAAAGGGGCTGAATAATTTTGCACGCCCAATTTTTCAGTTTTTGATTTGTTAAAAAAGTTTGAAATATCCAATAAATGTCGTTCCACTTCATGATTGTGTCCCACTTGTTGTTGATTCTTCACAAAAAAATATGAAGAGGCTCTGTCTGTGTGGGTGGTCCATTTCAGTTTGTTAGTGATGTGTATGCCAAGGAACCTGAAGCTTTCCACCTTCTCCACTGCGGTCCCGGTGATGTAGATAGGTGGGTGTACTCTCTGCTGTTTCCTGAGGTCCACGATAATCTCCTTTGTTTTGTTGATGTTGAATGAGAGGTTGTTTTCCAGGCACCACACTTCCAGAGCCCCCACCTCCTCCCTGTAGGCTGTCTCGTCATCATTAGTAATCAAACCTACTACTGTTGTGTCATCTGCAAATTTGATGATTAAGTTGGAGGCGTGCTTGGCCACTTAGTTATGAGTTAACAGGGAGTACAGGAGGGGGCTGAGCACGCACCCTTGTGTGATCCCAGTTTTGAGGATCAGCGGAGGGAAGGTGATGTTTCCTACCTTCACCACCTGGGGACGGCCTGTCAGGAAGTCCAGGAACCAGTTGTACAGGGTGGGGTTCAGACACAGGGCCACGAGCTTAACTTCGTATGGCTGCAGGGGCAGTATTGAGCAGCTTGGATGAAAAGGTGCCCATTGTAAATGGCCAGCTCCTCAGTCTCAGTTGCTAATATATGCATATTATTATTAGTTTTGGATAGAAAACACTCTAAAGTTTCCAAAACTGTCAAAATATTGTCTGTGAGTATAACATTACTGATATTGCAGGCGAAACCCTGAGGAAAATCAAAACGGGAAGTGGCTTCTATTTTGAAAACTCCATGTTCCATAGCCTCACTTTGCTCCATTTAAAGGGATATCAACCAGATTCCTTTTCATATCGCTTCCTCAAGGTGTCAACAGTCTTCAGACATAGTTTCAGGGTTTAATTTTGAAAAATTAGCCAGAACGATAACATCGCGTCAAGTGGTCGCATGAGTTTTGCTCACTCAACAGAGTTTGGGTAGCCATTGCTTTTCCCTCTCCTACTGATAAAGACATTTGCGGTTGATATATTATCGATTACATATTTTAAAAACAACATGAGGATTGATTATAAAAAATGTTTGACATGTTTCTGTGGACATTACGGAAACTATTTGGAATTTGTCTGCGTTGTCGTGACCGCTCTTTCCTGTGGATTTCTAAACATAACGCGCCAAACAAACGGAGGTATTTTGGATTTAAAAATCATCTTTATGCAACAAAAGGAACATTTATTGTGTAACTGAGAGTCTCGTGAGTGAAAACATCTGAAGATCATCAAGGCAAATGATTAATTTGATTCCTTTTCTGATTTTCGTGACCAAGCTACTTGATGCTAAGTGTACTTAATGTTTTGTCGGGCGATCGATAAACTTACACAAATGCATGGATTGCTTTCACTGTAAAGCACATTTTCAAAATCTGACACGACAGGTGGATTAACAAAAGGCTAAACTGTGTATTCCTATATTGCACTTGTGATTTCATGAATATAAATATTTTTAGTAATATTCATTGAATGTAGCGCTATGCAATTCGCGGTTGTTGATGACAATAATCCTGTTAATGGGATTGCAGCCATAACAAGTTAACCCCACTAGGGTTTGTTGGACGCTAGCGTCCCACCTGGCCAACATCCAGTGAAATTGCAGAGCGCAAAATTCAAATACAGAAATACTCATTATAAAAATTTAAAAAACATACAATATTTTACATAGGTCTAAAGACTGACTTCTTGTGAATCCAACCACGGTGTCAGAATTCAAAAAGGCTTTACGGCGAAAGCATACCTTACGATTATTTGAGAAAATCGCCCAGCAGACAAATCATTACAAACAGTAACCAGCCAAGTAGAAGAGTTACACAAGTCAGAAATTGAGATAAAATGAATCACTTACCTTTGATGATCTTCATATGGTTGCACTCAGAAGACATTCATTTACTCAATAAATATTTGTTTTGTTTTATAAAGTTTCTCTTTATATCCAAAAACCTCCGTTTTGTTTGCGTGTTTTCTTCAGTAATCCACAGGCTCAAACGCAGTCACAACAGGCAGGCAAGAAATCCAAATTGTATCTGTAAAGTTCATAGAAACATATCAAACGATGTTCATATTCAATCGTCACGTTGTTTTTAGCCTACATAATCGATAATATTTCAATCGGAAAGTAACGTTGTCAATATAAAAGGTAAACAACCTTGGCAAGAATGGCACTCAGTCGTGCGCATGAAAAAGCTATGTGACACTGCAGGGTCCATTCATTGAGACTGCTCTTACTCCCTCATTTTTCAGAATACAAGCCTGAAACAATCACTAAAGACTGTTGACATCTAGTGGAAGGCATAGGAAATGCTATTTGAGTCCAAAGTCAATGGATACTGTAATGGCAATGAATAGAATACTACAAACAAACAAAAAAATCCTACTTCCTGGATGGATTTTTCTCAGGTTTTCGCCTGCCAAATCAGTTCTGTTATACTCAGACACTATTTTAACATTTCCGGAAACGTTAGAGTGTTTTCTATCCAAATCAAACCAATTATATGCATATCCTATCTTCTGGGCCTGAGTAGCAGGCAGTTTAATCTGGGCACGCTTTTCATCCAAAATTCTGAATGCTGCCCCCTACCCTAGAGAAGTTAATGAGGAGTTTGGAGGGTACTATGTTGTTGAACGCTGAGCTATAGCCAATAATCAGCATTCTTACATAGGTATTCCTCTTGTCCAGATGGGATTGGGCAGTGTGCAGAGTGATGGCGTTTGGATCGTCTGTGGATCTATTGGGGCGGTAAGCAAATTGAAGTGGGTCTAGGGTGGCAGGTAAGGTAGAGGTGATATGATCCTTGACTAGTCTCCCAAAGCACTTCATGATGACAGAGGTGAATGCTATGGGGAGATAGTCATTAAGTTCAGTTACCTTTGCCTTCTTGGGTACCAGAACAATGGTTGGCCATCTTGAATCATGTGGAGACAGCATACAGGGATAGGGAGAGATTGAATATGCCTGTAAACACACCAGCCAGCTGGTCTGCACATGCTCTGAGGACACGGCTAGGGATGCCATCTGGACCGGCAGCCCTGCGAGGGTTACCATGATTAAATGTTTAACTCACATCGGCCACGGAGAAGGAGAGCCCACAGGTCTTGGTAGCTTTGGTGGCACTGTGTTATCCTCAAAGCGACTAAAGAATGTGTTTAGCCTGTGCAGAAGCAAGACGTTGGTCTCGGGGACATGGCTGGTTTTCCTTTTGTAGTCCGTGATTATCTGTATTGCCTGCCACATATGTCTTGTGTCTGAGCCGTTGAATTTCAACTCCACGTTGTCTCTATACTGGCGTTTAGCTTGTTTTATTGCCTTGCGGAGTGAATAACTACACTGTTTATATTCTGCCATATTACTTGTCGCCTTGCCATTGTTCAATGCGGTGGTTTGTGCTTTCAGTTTCAAGGGAATGCTAACATCTATCCAAGGTTTCTGGTTTGGGAAGGTTTTAGTAGTCACAGTGGGTTCTACATCTCTTATACACTTCCTTATGAACTCAGTCACCATATGCGTCTCGATTATTTTTGCATGCTACCCGGAACATATCCCAGTCCACGTGATCAAAATGATCCCAAAGTGTGGATTCTGATTGGTCAGACCAGTTTTGAATAGTATGAAGCACAAGGACATTCAACATGTTGATATAATTTGATATAATTGATATAGTTAATATAATTTTGGCAGCCTAGTCCTCAGATTTGCATTGTTAAAATCCCCAGCTACAACAAATGCAGCCTCAGGATATGTGGTTTCCAGTTTGCATAAAGTTCAGTGGAGTTCTTTGAGGGCCATTGAGGTTTCGGCTTGTGGTGGGATGTAAACGGCCTTGGCGATGATGGAGGAGAATTCTCTTGGGAGATAATATGGTCGGCATTTAATTGTGAGGTATTATAGGTCGGGTGAACACCATGACTTAAGTTCCTGTATGTTCCTAGAATTACACCATGTGTCGATAATCACACTGCTTGCTGGAGAGATATTTATTCCGTTCTGTGCGATGTACTGAGAATCCTGCTGGTATGTTACAGGCCCCGATTTCTCTCTGGAAAGAAATCCTTGCGCTAAGCTTATAAACTTTGTTATCTTCTTCGGGATAGGGGGTAGTATTCGGAAGTTTGGATCACTGAGGTGCCCAAAGTAAACTGCCTGTTACTCAGGCTCAGAAGCTAGAATATGCATATAAAGTTTCAAAAACTGTTAAAATAATGTCTGTGAGTATAACTCGTATGGCAGGAGAAAACCCGAATAGAATCCATCCAGAATTTGTTTTGTCTAGTGGGTGTCTATGGGAATATCAATGGAATACCTCCCAGATTGCAGTTGTTTTTGGAAAAATGAGCTAAAATTTGTAATTTCTCTAGGTGGCTCCCATTTTGGCTGTAGTATTGTGGCGTGCGTCGGCGCGCACTTCGTTACATATCTCTGGTAATGAACATACTATTCTCCTTTTTAAATTTTATCGTTTATTTACATATTAGGGTACCTGAGGATTGATTAGAAACGCTGTTTGACTTGTTTGGACAAAGTTTATTGTTAACCTTTGTGATTAATTTGTATGCATTATGAAGGAGGGAAACCAGTGGATTACTGAGTCAAGCGCGCCAACTAAACTGACTTTTTTAGGATATAATGAAGGACTTTATCGGAACAAAATTACAATTTGTTATGAAGCTGCAACCTTTGTGATTGCAAACAAACAGAGACCTTCAAATGTAAGTGATTTATTTTATCTCTACTTCTGACTTTTGTGTTGCCTCTGCTTGTTTGGAAAATGTTTGTAATGCATTTGTATGCGGGGCGCTGTCCTCAGATAATCACATGATGTGCTTTCGCCGTAAAGCCTTTTTGAAATCTGACAAAGGATTGGATTAACATCTCTGGGATATGTGGGACGCTAGCGTCAAATTCAAAACAACAGAAATCTCATAATTAAAATTCCTCAAACATACAAGTATTATACACCATTTTAAAGATACACTTCTCGTTAATCCAGCCACAGTGTCTGATTTCAAAAAGGCTTTACAGCGAAAGCACACCTTGCGATTATGTTAGGTCAGCGCCAAGTCAAAGTAAAACATACAGACATTTTCCAAAGAAGGAGAGGTGTCACAAAACTCAGAAATAGCGTTATAAATATTCACTTACCTTTGATGATCTTCATCGGAATGCACTCCCAGGAATCTCAGTTACACAATAAATGTGTATTTTGTTGATTAAAGTTCATAATTTATGTCCAAATACATCCTTTTTGTTTGCGCATTTAGTTCACAAATCCAAATTCACATGGCGCAGGCACTTATGTCAAACGATGTATAGAATCAATCTTTAGGATGTTTTTATCATAAATCTTCAATAATGTTTCAACCGGACAATTCCTATGTCTTTAGAAATGAAAAGGAACGCAGCTAACTCTCACTGGCGCACGCCTGACTGAGCTCAAGGCATTCTGCCAGACACCTGACTCAAACAGCTCTTATTCTCTCCCCCTTCACAGTAGAAGCCTGAAACAAAGTTCTAAAGACTGTTGACATCTAGTGGAACCCTTAGGATGTGTGACCAATATGACCTCATAGACACTGTAAATTGGATAGGCAATGACTTGAAAAACTACAAACCTCAGATTTCCCACTTCCTGGTCGGATTTTTTCTCCGGTTTTTGCCTGCCATATGACCTCTGTTATACTCACAGACATCATTCAAACAGTTTTAGAAAGTGTTTTCTATCCAAATCTACTAATTATATGCATATTTTGAGTAGCAGGCAGTTTACGCTGGGCGCTTTATTCATCCAAGCTACTCAATACTGTCCCCCCAGTGCCAAAGAAGTTAACAAGAAGTTAAGATTTTAACCAATGTAAGACACTTGTATTTTCATGAATGTTTAATATTACACATTTTGTATTTTGAATTTTGCGCTCTGCAATTTCACCGGATGTTGTCGAGGTGGGGCGATAGCAGCACGCCTATCCCAAAGATTATCCAACCACTGAACATTAGCGAGTAATTTACTCAGAAGAGGTTGTTGGTGTGCGCGCCTAATAAGTCGAACCAGCAGGCCTCGAGTGCCGCTCCTCCGCCGACGATGTTTTGGATCGGCCTCTGGAATAAGTTCAATTGCTCTGGGGAGAGTAAAAAAGGATCTGCTCCAGGAAAGTCGTATTCCTGTTCGTAATGCTGGTAGTTCTGGTGAGTTACCGCCGCTCTAATATCCAATAGTTCTTCCCGGCTGTATGTAATGACATAAAGCATTTCCTGAGCTAATATTGTAAAAAATTGTTCATAAAAAAACTAAATAAAGCAACATTTTCTAAGCGCTAGTCGCGATGCTGCCATGTCCGTTGGCGCTATCCAATAGTTGCGTTATCTAACAACAGTAGTTAATCTCTAAGGGTGATTGGTTAGCTCTTTAGCCAATTTAGCAACAAAATATTAGAATGGCCTGCGGGGTTGTTACGGTGCGTGAATGAGGACCCAAAAGCGAATCAACTTAAACAGAGCTTCTTTAATTACCAAACATAGGTAGGCTCAGATGGACCGGCAGATTCCGACAGGACAGGACAAGGTTACAGCAAACATGACGACAGTCTGGTTCAGGCATGAATGACACAAACAAACAAGAATCCGACAAGGACAGGAGCAGAAACAGAGAGAGATATTGGGACCTAATCAGAGGGAAAAAAGGGAACAGGTGGGGAACGGGGTGAATGGGTAGTTAGAGGAGACAAGGGACAGCTGGGGGAAAGCGGGGGAGAAAAGGTAACCTAACACGACCAGCAGAGGGAGACAGGGTGAAGGGAAAGGACAGAGACAAGACAACATGACAGTACATGACAGTACCCCCCCACTCACCGAGCGCCTCCTGGCGCACTCGAGGAGGAAACCTGGCGGCAACGGAGGAAATCATCAATCAGCGCACGGTCCAGCACGTCCCGAGAGGGAACCCAACTCCTCTCCTCAGGACCGTACCCCTCCCAGTCAACTAGGTACTGATGACCACGGCCCCGAGGACGCATGTCCAAGATTTTACGGACCCTGTAGATAGGTGCGCCCTCGACAAGGATGGGGGGGGGGGGGGGGAAGACGAGCGGGGGCGCGAAGAACGGGCTTAACACAGGAGACATGGAAGACCGGGTGGACGCGACGAAGATATCGCGGAAGAAGAAGTCGCACTGCGACAGGATTAATGACCTGAGAGATACGGAATGGACCAATGAACCGCGGGGTCAACTTGCGAGAAGCCGTCTTAAGGGGAAGGTTCTGAGTGGAGAGCCAAACTCTCTGACCGCGACAATATCTAGGGCTCTTAGTTCTACGCTTATTAGCAGCTCTCACAGTCTGCGCCCTATAACGGCAAAGTGCAGACCTGACCCTCTTCCAGGTGCGCTCGCAACGTTGGACAAAAGCCTGAGCGGAGGGGACGCTGGACTCGGCGAACTGAGATGAGAACAACGGAGGCTGGTACCCGAGGCTACTCTGAAAAGGAGATAGCCCGGTCGCAGACGAAGGAAGCGAGTTGTGGGCGTATTCTGCCCAGGGGAGCTGTTCTGACCAAGACGCAGGGTTGCGAAAAGAAAGACTGCGTAAGATGCGACCAATAGTCTGATTGGCCCGTTCTGCTTGACCGTTAGACTGGGGGTGAAAGCCGGAAGAGAGACTGACGGAAGCCCCAATCAAACGGCAAAACTCCCTCCAAAATTGAGACGTGAATTGCGGACCTCTGTCCGAAACGACGTCTGACGGAAGGCCATGAATTCTGAAAACATTCTCGATGATGATTTGTGCCGTCTCTTTAGCAGAAGGAAGCTTAGCAAGGGGAATGAAATGAGCCGCCTTAGAGAACCTATCGACAACCGTAAGAATAACAGTCTTCCCCGCTGACGAAGGCAGTCCGGTGACAAAATCTAAGGCGATGTGAGACCACGGTCGAGAGGGAATAGGAAGCGGCCTGAGACGGCCGGCAGGAGGAGAGTTACCGGACTTAGTCTGCGCACAGACCGAACAAGCAGCCACGAAACGACGCGTGTCATGCTCCCGGGTGGGCCACCAGAAACGCTGGCGAATGGAAGCAAGCGTACCCCGAACGCCAGGGTGGCCGGCTAACTTGGCAGAGTGAGCCCACTGAAGAACGGCCAGACGAGTAGGAACGGGAACGAAAAGAAGGTTCCTAGGACAAGCGCGCGGCGACGGAGTTTGAGTGAGTGCTTGCTTTACCTGCCTCTCAATTCCCCAGACAGTCAACCCGACAACACGCCCCTCAGGGAGAATCGCCTCGGGGTCAGTGGAGGCTACTGAAGAACTGAAGAGACGAGACAAAGCATCAGGCTTGGTGTTCTTAGAGCCCGGACGATAAGAAATCACGAACTCGAAACGAGCGAAAAACAGCGCCCAACGCGCCTGACGCGCATTAAGTCGTTTGGCAGAACGGATGTACTCAAGGTTCCTATGGTCAGTCCAAACGACAAAAGGAACGGTCGCCCCCTCCAACCACTGTCGCCATTCGCCTAGGGCTAACCGGATGGCGAGCAGTTCGCGGTTACCCACATCATAGTTACGTTCCGACGGCGACAGGCGATGAGAAAAATACGCGCATGGGTGGACCTTGTCGTCAGAGAGGGAGCGCTGAGAAAGGATGGCTCCCACTCCCACCTCTGACGCGTCAACCTCGACAACGAACTGTCTAGAGACGTCAGGTGTAACAAGGATAGGAGCGGATGTAAAACGATTCTTGAGGAGATCAAAAGCTCCCTGGGCGGAAACGGACCACTTAAAGCACGTCTTGACAGAAGTAAGGGCTGTGAGAGGAGCTGCCACCTGACCGAAATTACGGATGAAACGACGATAGAAGTTCGCGAAGCCGAGAAAGCGCTGCAGCTCGACGCGTGACTTAGGGACGGGCCAATCAATGACAGCTTGGACCTTAGCGGGATCCATCTTAATGCCTTCAGCGGAAATAACAGAACCGAGAAATGTGACGGAGGAGGCATGAAAAGTGCACTTCTCAGCCTTCACAAAAAGACAATTCTCTAAAAGGCGCTGGAGGACACGTCGAACGTGCTGAACATGAATCTGGAGTGACGGTGAAAAAATCAGGATATCGTCAAGGTAAACGAAAACAAAGATGTTCAGCATGTCTCTCAGGACATCATTGACTAATGCCTGAAAGACAGCTGGAGCGTTAGCGAGGCCGAAAGGAAGAACCCGGTATTCAAAGTGCCCTAACGGAGTGTTAAACGCCGTCTTCCACTCGTCCCCCTCCCTGATGCGCACGAGATGGTAAGCGTTACGAAGGTCCAACTTAGTGAAAAACCTGGCTCCCTGCAGGATCTCGAAGGCTGAAGACATAAGAGGAAGCGGATAACGATTCTTCACTGTTATGTCATTCAGCCCTCGATAATCTATGCAGGGGCGCAGAGACCCGTCCTTCTTCTTGACAAAAAAAAACCCCGCTCCGGCGGGAGAGGAGGAGGGGACTATGGTACCGGCGTCAAGAGCTACAGACAAATAATCTTCGAGAGCCTTACGTTCGGGAGCCGACAGAGAGTATAGTCTACCCCGGGGGGGGGGGTGGTTCCCGGAAGGAGATCAATACTACAATCATACGACCGGTGTGGAGGAAGAGAGGTGGCCCTGGACCGACTGAACACCGTGCGCAGATCGTGATATTCCTCCGGCACCCCTGTCAAATCACCAGGCTCCTCCTGTGAAGAAGAGACAGAGGAAACAGGAGGGATAGCAGACATTAAACATTTCACATGACAAGAGACGTTCCAGGAGAGGATAGAATTACTAGACCAATTAATGGAAGGATTATGACAAACTAGCCAGGGATGGCCCAAAACAACAGGTGTAAAAGGTGAACGAAAAATTAAAAAAGAAATGGTTTCACTATGATTACCAGAAACAGTGAGGGTTAAAGGTAGCGTCTCACGCTGAATCCTGGGGAGAGGACTACCATCCAGGGCGAACAAGGCCGTGGGCTCCTTTAACTGTCTGAGAGGAATGTCATGTTCCCGAGCCCAGGTCTCGTCCATAAAACAGCCCTCCGCCCCAGAGTCTATTAAGGCACTGCAGGAAGCTGACGAACCGGTCCAGCGTAGATGGACCGACAAGGTAGTGCAGGATCTTGAAGGAGAGACAGGAGTAGTAGCGCTCACCAGTAGCCCTCCGCTTACTGACGAGCTCTGGCCTTTTACTGGACATGAAGTGACAAAATGACCAGCGGAACCGCAATAGAGACAGAGGCGGTTGGTGATTCTCCGTTCCCTCTCCTCAGTCGAGATGCGGATACCTCCCAGCTGCATGGGCTCAGCACCCGAGCCGGCAGAGGAAGATGGTAGTGATGCGGAGAGGGAGGCGACGGAGAGCGCGAGCTCCTTTCCACGAGCTCGGTGACGAAGATCAACCCGTCGCTCAATGCGAATAGCGAGTTCAATCAAGGAATCCACGCTGGAAGGAACCTCCCGGGAGAGAATCTCATCCTTTACCTCTGCGCGGAAACCCTCCAGAAGACGAGCGAGCAAGGCCGGCTCGTTCCAGCCACTGGAGACAGCAAGAGTGCGAAACTCAATAGAGTAGTCTGTTATGGATCGATTGCCTTGACATAGGGAAGACAGGGCCCTGGAAGCCTCCTCCCCAAAAACAGATCGATCAAAAACCCGTATCATCTCCTCCTTAAAGTCTTGATACTGGTTAGTACACTCAGCCCTTGCCTCCCAGATTGCCGTGCCCCACTCACGAGCCCGTCCAATAAGGAGAGATATGACGTAGGCGACACGAGCAGTGCTCCTGGAGTAAGTGTTGGGCTGGAGAGAAAACACAATATCACACTGGGTGAGGAACGAGCGGCATTCAGTGGGCTCCCCAGAGTAACACGGCGGGTTATTGATTCTGGGCTCCGGAGATTCGAAAGCCCTGGAAGTGGCCGGTGGATCGAGGCGGAGATGGTGAACCTGTTCTGTGAGGTTGGAGACTTGGGTGGCCAGGGTCTCAACGGCATGTCGAGCAGCAGACAATTCCTGCTTGTGTCTGCCTAGCATCGCTCCCTGGATCTCGACGGCTGAGTGGAGAGGATCCGAAGTCGCTGGGTCCATTCTTGGTCGGATTCTTCTGTTACGGTGCGTGAATGAGGACCCAAAAGCGAATCAACTTAAACAGAGCTTCTTTAATTACCAAACATAGGTAGGCTCAGATGGACCGGCAGATTCCGACAGGACAGGACAAGGTTACAGCAAACATGACGACAGTCTGGTTCAGGCATGAATGACACAAACAAACAAGAATCCGACAAGGACAGGAGCAGAAACAGAGAGAGATATTGGGACCTAATCAGAGGGAAAAAAGGGAACAGGTGGGGAACGGGGTGAATGGGTAGTTAGAGGAGACAAGGGACAGCTGGGGGAAAGCGGGGGAGAAAAGGTAACCTAACACGACCAGCAGAGGGAGACAGGGTGAAGGGAAAGGACAGAGACAAGACAACATGACAGTACATGACAGGGGTGTTCATTTGAGGTTCATTAGATTTCCAAAAACGAATGAAAAGCTTTTCATTAATTGGATATTGACCATTACTTTAACAGGGTACCTTTTCAATTTATGAACAATTACCATTACTTTCCTTTATTGCTTTTCCGGCATTTCAATTACCATCTGCTTGATACACTATATATACAAAAGTATATGGACACCCCTTCAAATGAGTGGATTAGGCACACAAGCCTAAACTCACTATGCCCAATGCCAAGCGTTGGCTGGAATGGTGCAAAGCTTGCCATTATTGTAATCTGGAACAGTGGAAATGCGTTCTCTAGAGTGATGAATCACGCTTCACCATCTGGCAGTCCGACGGACAAATCTGGATTTGGCAGATGCCAGGAGAACGCTACTTGTCCCAATGCATAGTGGCAACTGTAAAGTTTGGTGGAGGAGGAATAATGGTCTGGGGCTGTTTTTCATGGTTTGGGCTTGGCCCCTTAGTTCCAGTAAAGGGAAATCTTAACGCTACAGCATACAATTACATTCTAGATGATTCTGTGCTTCCAACTTTGTGGCAACAGTTTGGGGAAAGCCCTTTCCTGTTTCACCATGACAATGCCCCATACACAAAGCAAGATCCATACATAAATGGTTTGTCAAGATTGTTGTGGAAGAACTTGACTGGCCTAACCTCAACCCCATCAAACACATTTGGGGTGAATTGGAATGCCGACTGTGAGCCAGGCCTAATCGGCCAACATCAGTGACCGACCTCACTAATGCTCGTGGCTGAATGGAGGCAAGTCCCTGCAGCAATGTTCAAACAGCTAGTGGAAAACCCAGAAAAGTGGAGGGTGTTATAGCAGAAAAGGTGGGACCAACTCCATATTAATGCCCATGATTTTGGAATGAGATGTTCGACGAGCAGGTGTCCATATATTTTTTGTCATGTAGTGTATGTAAGGGAATCACGAGGGGGGTCCTGCTCTCACCCTGTCAGGTACCCATTGTTCCACAAGTTCTGTTATAATTACAGAACCCTTGGGCACCTCACATCACATCTCTCTCTCTTTCTGTCATTCTTTCCTGATGCGCCCTCTGTCTACCCTCTCTTTATCTCATTTGTCATTCTCTCCCACTTTACATATCTAACCCCATCATCTCCGCCTCAACCGCCTCAACTTGGCGATGTCATTTACAAAATAACCTCCAATACCCTACTCAACAAATTGGATGCAGTCTATCACAGTGCCATCCGTTTTGTCACCAAAACCCCATATACTACACATCATTGCGACCTGTACGCTCTCGTTGGCTGGCCCTCGCTTCATACTCGTCGCCAAACCCACTGGCTCCATGTCATCTACAAGACCCTGCTAGGTAAAGTCCCCCCTTATCTCAGCTCGCTGGTCACCATAGCATCACCCACCTGTTGCACGTGCTCCAGCAGGTATATCTCTCTAATCACCCCCAAAACCAATTATTTCTTTGGCCGCCTCTCCTTCCAGTTCTCTCCTGCCAATGACTGGAACGAACTACAAAAATCTCTGAAACTGGAAACACTTGTCTCCCTCATTAGCTTTAAGAATCAGCTGTCAGAGCAGCTCACAGATTACTGCACCTGTACATAGAACACCTATAATTTAGCCCAAACAACTACCTCTTTCCCTACTGTATTTGTTTTATTTTATTTATTTATTTTGCTCCTTTGCACCCTATTATTTTTATTTCTACTTTGCACATTCTTCCACTGCAAATCTACCATTCCAGTGGTTTACTTGCTATATTGTATTTACTTTGCCACCGTGGCCTTTTTTTTTTGCCTTTACCTCCCTTATCTCACCTCATTTGCTCACATCGTATATAGACTTGTTTCTACTGTATTATTGACTGTATGTTTGTTTTACTCCATGTGTAACTCTGTGTCGTTGTATGTGTCGAACTGCTTTGCTTTATCTTGGCCAGGTCGCAACTGTAAATGAGAACTTGTTCTCAACTTGCCTAGCTGGTTAAATAAAGGTGAAATAAAAAAATAAAAAACTTCATATCACTTCATTAGACCTCTTCTTGTGTTTCTCTCGTGTAGTGTATGTAGGGGAATCACGAGGGTGGGCCTGCACTCTCCCTGTCACGTTCCCATGGTTACACAAGATCTGTTATAATTACAGAACCCTTGGACACCTCGAATCACATCTCTATCTATCTCATTCTCTCTCTTTCTCTCGCTCTTGCTCTGTCATTCTTTCCTGATGCACCCTCTTTGTCTACCCTCTCTCTATCTTACTAGTCAATTGCACACAATCTCTCCCACTCTATGTATATCGAACACCATAATCTCCTCCTCGACTCTATTTCACTTTATTACACGTGATGGGCTGCAGGTGCAGATAGTAATTGTCCTGCTCCCATGGGGACTCCATCATAATAAACACACACAGGCTCACATGTTTGCAAGTCCACACTCATACATGCACATACACACCAGTGGTGGAAAAAGTACCAAATTGTCATGCTTGAGTAAAAGTAAAGATACCTTAATAGAAAATTACTTGAGTAAAGGTAAAAGTAACCCAGTAAAATAATACTTGAGAAAAAGTCTAAAAGTATGTGTTTTTAAGAATACTTAAGTATCAAAATCAAAGGTAAAAATAATTTCAAATTCCTTATATTAAGCAAACCAGACCAGCACCATTTTTTTTCTTCTTTTTGACGGATAGCTAGGGGAATACTCCAACACTCAGACATAATTTACAAACAAAAAAATTGTGTTTAGTGAGTCTGCCAGATCAGGTGCAGTCGGGATGACCAGGGATGATCTCTTGATTAGTTTGTGAATTGGACAATTTTGGGCGTCAGGGAAAATGTATTAAAAAAGGTAAAGAGTACATTATTTTCTGTCGGAATGTAAAATGCAATGCAAAAACATAAATAGTAAAGTAAAGTACAGATACCCCCAAATAGTAGTACTTTAAAGTATTTTTACTTAAGTACTTTACACCACTGATACACACACACACACGCGCGCGCGCACACACACACACACACACACACACACACACACACACACACACACACACACCTCTGTGAGGTTATGGGCCCCTGGAGAGGGTGAGGATTGGAGTTCAGAGTCCCTACAATCCTTAATTGAACATTAGGACTGGTCACCTTTTTCTGAGAGGTCAGGGCATCCCTCTCTCTATCTCTCTCTTTATTTGTCTGCCAATCCCACTTTGACCTTCTCTCTGTCCATTTTACAGCCTCACCTTCTCACTCTGTATTCCTCTGACATCATACATCATAGAAAACACACAAATGATGGCTTTTACATGCAACCACTATTTCTATACTAATGGCCTTTTCAATTGTCTACTACACACAGACACACATACACGTTGCTAGACAGTCTCAAAACCGGGTTGCTCACAAACATGTTGTATCCTGGGTGTAATTGAATAATTTCAATAATCGTTGCTACTTCCTGTGCCTACCAATTTAGAATATTGCCTACCATGAAAGGCTGTGTTTCAGATGTAAGGAAGTGGATGGCGGCAAATCTTTTACTTTTAAACCCGGACAAAACAGACATGCTTGTTCTAGGTCACACGAAACAAAGAGATCTGCTGTTGGATCTCAGAATTAATCTTGATGGTTGTACAGTCGTCTCAAATAAAACTGTGAAGGACCTTGGCGTTACTCTGGACCCTGATCTCTCTTTTGACGAACATATCAAGACTATTTGAAGGACAGCGTTTTCCATCTTAGCAACATTGCAAAAATCTGAAACTTTTTGTCAAAAAAATTATGCAGAAAAACGAATCCATGCTTTTTTCACTTCTAGATTAGACTACTGCAATGCTCTACTCTCCGGCTACCCAGATAAAGCACTAAATAAACTACCTTTAGTGCTATACACGGCTGCTAGAATCTTGACTAGAACCAAAAATGTGATCATATTACTCCAGTGCTAGCTTCTCTACAATGGCTTCACTTCCTGTTAAGGGTAGGGCAGATTTCAAGGTTTTCCTTGAAAATGACTCGACCTTTAAGTCTTTACTGAAGACTCATCATTTCATAAGGTCAGGACTACCTGGCCTGATGACTCTTGGCTGTCCCGAGTCCACCTGGTTGTGCTGCTTCTCCAGTTTCAACTGTTCTGCCTCTGGCTATGGAACCCTGACCTGTTCACCGGACGTGCTACCTTGTCCCGGACCTGCTGATTTTGATTTATTCTCTCAACCTCTGAATGCTCGGTTATGAAAAGCCAACTGACATTAACTCCTGAGGGACTGACGTGTTGCGTGTTGCACCCTCTACAACCACTGAAACTATTATTTGACCCTGCTGGTCATCTATGAATGTTTGAACATCTTGAAGAACAATCTGGCCTTAATGGCCATGTACTCTTATAATCTCCACCCTGCACAGTCAGAGGAGGACTGGCCACCCCTCAGAGCCTCATTCCTCTCTTTGTTTCTTCCTAGATTCCTGCCTTTCTAGAGAGTTTTTCCTGCCCGCCGTGCTTCTTTATCTGCATTGCTTGCTGTTTGGGGTTTTAGGATGGGTTTCTGCATAGCACTTTGTGACATCTGCTGATGTCAAAAGGGCTTCATAAATTTGATTTCTGTATTTATTTTTTGAAAGACAAAGGCTGCGTAGACACGGGCAGCCCAATTCTGCCAATAATTCGTCTTCTGACCAATCAGATATTTTACCAATGATTGGGCAGAACATTCTTGAGCTGTGCCTTAAAGGAGGACAGAGACTCTGGAGCCCTTACAGTGTCTGCAAGTGTGTTCCACAGCTGCAGAGTCATGCAACTGAATGCCCTGTCACCCATAGTTTTTAGTCTGATGCAGGGCTGCTGAAAGGGGGTGAGGACACGTGCAGCGCAGTTCTGGACATACTATAGCCTATTTAGGGACTTGGCAGATGCGCAAACAAAACGGGCAATACAATATTTCAGACAAGGTGAAATAAAGGTGTAGATGAGTCACTTAGCCACAGGTTTTGTTGGCATAGGTCGTAACCTGGCAATGTTCCGTAGATGGAAAAAATTGACTTTGGTCATACTCTTGAAGTGTGCCTCAAACGAGAGCTGACTGTCACTTACTGTATCACACCCAGGTTGTGAACCTCAAAAAAGGGGAGGACCTTGACACCATCAATATTGAGGCCTGCAGCTGCTGATGTTGTTCATGATGGTGTGAGTGCTTATCAAGACAACCTCTGTTTTTTTTAAGTTGAAATCCTGAGAGTCGATTAACACACCTGTGCGTCAATCGATAACAAAAATCACCATCAAAATCTGTCAGTTTAAGCTAGAGAAAAACTACATGACCAAAAGTATTTGGACACCTGCTCATCGAACATCTTATTCCAAAACCATGGGCATTAATATGGAGTTGGTCCCCCTTTTGCTGCTATAACATCCTCCACTCTTATGTGAAGTCTATCCACTAGATGTTGGAACATTTCTGCGGGGACTTGCTTCCATTTAGTCACAAGAGGATTAGTGAGGTCAGGCACTGATGAAGGGCGATTAGGCCTGGTTCGTAGTCAGCGTTCAAATTCATCCCAAAAGTATTCAATGGGGTTGAGGTCAGGGCTCTGTAAAGGCCAGTCAAGTTCTTCCACACTGATCTCAACAAACCATTTCTGTATGGACCTCGCTTTTTCCAAGGGGGCATTGTCATGCTGAAACAGGACAGGGGCTTCCCCAAACTGTTGCCACAACGTTGGAAGCACAGAATCATCTAGAATGTAATTGTATGCTGTAGCGTTAAGCTTTCCTTTTACTGGAACTAAGGGGCCTAGCCCAAACCACGAAAAAGCCCCAGACCATTATTCCTCCTCCAAACTTTACAGTTGCCACTATGAATTGGGACAGGTGGCGCTCTCATGCCATCCGCCAAACTCAGATTTGTCCGTCGGACTGCCAGATGGTGAAGCGTGATTCATCCCTCCAGACAACACATTTCCACTGCTACAGAGTCCAGATTTCAGGAATGTGTATGGCTACTCGGCCATGGAAACCCATTTTATTAAGCTCCTGACGAACAGTTCTTGTGCTGATGTTGCTTCCAGAGGCAGTTTGGACCTCGGCCGTGAGTGTTGCAACCGAGAACAGATGATTTTTACACACTACGTACTTCAACCCTCGGAGGTCCACTTCTGTGACCTTGTGTGGCCTACCACTTCGAAAGCTAAGCCGTTGTTGCTCCTAGATGTTTCCACTTCACAATAAAAGCAACAACAGTTGACCGGGGCAAATCTAGCATGGAAGAAATTAGACAAACTGGCTTGTTGGAAAGGTGGCATCCTATGACGGTGCCACATTGAAAGTCACTGAGCTCTTCAGTAAGGCCATTATACTGCCAATGTTTGTCTATGGAGATTACATGGCTGGTTGTATGCTCAACTTTATACACCTGTCAGCAACGGTGTGGTTGAATTAGCCAAATCCATTTATTTGAAGTCGTGTTCCCACACTTTGGTATATATATCTGCGGTGAAAGGTGGTAGAGCTAGAGCGGTGTTTGTCAGACCATGAGACATCCCGAAAATCAGTCTTCTCACAAAAACAGGCTTCATGAAGGGTCACTCAACCGAGACTGCTATTCTCTGTGTCACAGAGTCTCTCCACACTGCCAAAGCCGACTCTCTATCCTCTGTTCTCTTCCTCCTTGATCTATCTGCTGCCTTTGACACCCTGAACCATCCGATCCTCCTCTCCACCCTCCCAGGGCTGGGCATCTCAGGCTATGCACACTCTTGGATTGCATCCCACCAGGCAGGCCGCTCCTACCAGGTGACGTGGAGAGGATCTGTGTCTGCACCATGTACTCTCACTACTGGTGTCCCCCAGGGCTCGGTTCTAGGCCATCTCTTCTCTTTATACACTAAGTCACTCGGCTCCGTAATATCCCTGCATGATCTCTCCTATCATGTCTATGCGAATGACGCTCAACTACTTTCTCCTTCCCCCGTTCTGACACGCAGGTGGCTCTGAGTGCCTGGCAGATATGTCAACTTGGACGTCGGCCCACCACTTCAAGCTCCACGAGACAGAACTGACCCTGGACAACACCCTGTCGTTCTTTGCAAACATCAAAGCAGTGACCCGCTCCTGCAGATTTATGCTCTACAACATCCGTAGAGTACGACCCTACCTCACACAGGAAGTGGCGCAGATCCTAATCCAGGCACTTTCCCTCTCCAGTCTGGATTACTGCAACTCGCTGTTGGCTGGCTCCCCGCTTGTTACATCAAACCCTTGCAACTTATCCAGAATGCTAAAGCCACCTGCTTCGCTGCACACTCCACTGTCTTCAAGTCGAAGCTCGCATCCACTACAACATGGTACTTATCTACGGAACAGCAAGAGGAACTGCCCCTCACTAAATTCAGGCTATGCTCAAACCCTTCACCACAACCCGAGCACTCCGTTCTGCCTCCTCAGTTCTATTGGCCCTCCCACCCCTACGGGTGGCCCTCCCACCCCACTCAGCCCAGTCCAAGCTCTCCTCTGTCCTGACACCCCAATAGTCGAACCAGCTAGGACAGCAGAGTCCCTGCCCATCTCCCGAAAACATCTGAACCCTACCTCTTCAAACAGTATTTTAAATAATCCTCCTCACCACCTCTATTTTTTAAGCAGATTTAAGTCAACACTGTAACTTGGCTACACAGGATTTGGCTTTATGTTATTTTACTGCAGAAAGGTGAATTCCTCTCTCAGTGTATCAGACTAAAGCAGGTTTTCCTCTAGGATTTTGCCTGTGCTTAGCTAAATCCCATTTATTTTTATCCTGAGAAATTCCCCAGTCTTTGCCGATGTCAAGCATACCCATAGTATGATGCAGCCACCACCATGCTTGAAAATAGCGATGCAGTTATTCAGTGATGTGTTGTGTTGGATTAAGTCCAAAAAGTATATTCCTTTGCCGTGTTTTTTTTTGCAGTATTACTTGAGTGCCTTGTTGCATACATGCAGGCTGACCTCGGCCATCAGTTGATCAGTTTTTTCACATTGGTGCGGCTGGCTTCCGGGTTAAGCGGGCAGGTGTTAAGAAGCGCGGTTAGGCGGGTCATGTTTTGGAGGACTCAGCCTTTGCCTGCCGAGCCCGTTGCAGAGATGGGACAATATTGAAAAAGCTGGTAAAAAAATATAAACATTTAAAAAAAGTTGCATGGATGAACTCTGTGCTACTTTTTAACATGATTTTTGAATGACTACCTGATCTCTGAACCCAACACATCTGTAATGTCCCTCAGCTGAGCAGTGAATTTCAAACACATATTCAACCACAAAGACCAGGGAGGTTTTCCAATGCCTTGCAAAGAAGGGCACCTATTGGTAGATGGGTAAAAATAAAACGCAGACATTTAATATCCCTTTGAGCATGGTGAAGTTGGATGGTGTATCAATACACCCGGTCAATAGAAATATACAGGCGTCCTTCCTAACTCAGTTACTGGAGAGGGAGGAAACCACTCAGGGATTTCACCATGAGACCAATGGTAACTTTAAAACAGTTACAAAAACAGTTTAATGGCCGTGATAGGAAATAACTGAGGATGGGGATCAACAACATTGCAGTTAATCCACAATATTAACCTAATGGACAGAGTGAAAAGAAGGAAGCCTGTAAATAATACAAAATATTCCAAAACATGCGTCCTGTTTGCAAAAAGGCACTAAAGTAATACTGCAAAAAAATATGTCAAATGCATTGTTATTCCTAAGTACAAACGAGTTATGTTTGGGGCAAATCCAATACAACCCATTACTAAGTACCACTTTCCAGACTTGCATGCATCGTAGTGGCTGCATCATGTAATGGGTATACTTGTAAATGTTTTTCAGGGTAAAAAAGAAATGGAATGGAGCTCAGCTCAGGCAAAATCCTAGAAGAAAACCTGATTCAGTCTGATTTCCACCAGACACTGGAAGATTCCCCTTTCAGCAGCATAATAACCTAAATCCCAATGTCAAATCTACACTGGAGTTGCTTACCCATAAGACAGTGAATGTTCCTGAGTGGCCGAGTTACAGTTTTGACTTAAATCAGTGTGAAAATCTATGGCAAGACCTGAAACTGGTTGTCTAGCAATGATCAACAACCATTTGACAGAGCTTGAAGAATTTTGAAAAGAATATGTGAAAATTTTGCACAATCCAGGTGTGGAAAGCTTTTATAGATTTACCCAGAAATTTACGCAGACAACTGTAATTGCTGCCAAAGGTGATTCTAACATGTATTGACTCAAAGGGTTGAATACTTATGTAATCAGGATATATTTGTGTTTCATTTTTCATATTTATTCTTACAAATGTTACAATTTTTCTTCCACTTTGACATTATCAAGTATTTAGTGTAGAACTTTGTAACAACAGAAAGTTGGAAAAAGTCAAGGGGTGTGAATACTTTTTGAAGGCACTGTAACTTATTTGAATGGTTTTAAGATGGTCATGCAATGGATCATTTAGCTATTTGAGTTGGAATTGTAGAACATCTTTAGGTATTAAAAAAATATAAAACAAATATTTTATAAAATATTGAATTTGGCCTTTACTACTATAGCCCATAGAATTGCATTGAATAAAATATTCATAAATGGCAAAAAGAAGACGGTAAAAAAAAGTTTGAAGTGTCTATTCTATATGTAGGAGGTTTAAAAAGCTCAGGAAATATTTGTGTTGTTTTGCACACATATTTAACCCCTTATTTTTGTTGGCATAAAAGTACATCAATCAATCAGTCAATCAATCAAACATATTTATAAAGCCCTTTTGACATCCGCAGATGTCACAAAGTGCTTATACAGATACCCAGCCTAAAACCCCAAACAGCAAGCAATGCAGATGTCGAAGCACGGTGGCTAGGAAAAACTCCCTAGAAAGGCAGGAACCTAGGAATAAACCGAGAGAAGAACCAGGCTCTGTAGGGTGGCCAGTCCTCTTTGTACATTGCCATTAAGGCATTCTTCAAGATGTTCAAACGTTCATAGATGACCAGCAGGGTAAATAATAATCATAGTGGTTGTAGAGGGTGCAACAGGTAAGCACTTCAGGAGTAAATGTCAGTTGGCTTTTTATAGCCGAGCATTCAGAGGTCGAGACAGCAGGTGCGGTAGAGAGGGAGAGAGAGGGGGAGAGAGAGAGGGAGAGGGAGAGAGAGGGTCAAAAACAGCAGGTCTGGGACAAGGTTTCACTTTCGGTGAACAGGTCAGGGTTCCATAGCCGCAGGCAGAACAGTTGAAACTGGAGCAGCAGCACAACAAGGTGGATTGGGGATGGTGACAGCCAGGAATCATCAGCCAGGAATCATCCTGAGGCATGGTCCTAGGGTTCAGGTTCTCCGGGAGGGGAAAGAGAGACAGAATTAGAGGGAGCATACTTAAGTTCACACAGGACACCAGGTAAGGCAGGAGAATTTCACCACATACGACAGACTGAACCTAGCCCCCCGGCACATGGAGTGTTAAATTATAGACACTTAAGGCCAGGTTCGGGGGTCTGACGATTCCACCGGACAGGGTCAACCAGGCAGGATATAACCCCACCCACTTTGCCAAAGCACAACCCCCACACCACTAGAGGGATATCAACATACCACCAACTAACTACCCTGAGACAAGGCTGAGCACAGCATACAAGATCTCCTCCACCAGACGAGCCCGAGGGGGTGCAAAACCGGACAGGAAGATCACAGCAGTGACTCAGTCGAGTGTAGCGAAAAAAGCCTGGAATGACGTGACGCACCCCTCCTAGGGACGTCATGGAAGAGCACTAGTAAGCCAGTGACACCGTAATAGGGTCAGAGGCAGAGAATCCCAGTGGAGAGAGAGGAGCTGGCCAGGCAGAGACAGCAGGGCAGTTCATCACTCCAGTGCCTTGCCGTTCACCTTCGATCCCCTAGGCCAGACTACACTCAATCATAGGACCTATTGAAGAGATGAGTTGTCAGTAAAGATGTAAAGGTCGAGACCAAGTTTGTGTCTCTCACATGGATAGGCCAACCAATCCATACTAATTGAGCTCTATAGGAGAAAGCCCTGCCTCCAACTGTTTGCTTAGAAATTCTCAGGACACTAAGGAGGCCTGTGTCTTGGGAACGTAGAGTATGTGTAGGTATGTACGGCAGGACCAAATCGGAGGGATAGGTAGGAGCAAATCCATGTAATGCTTTATAGGTTAGCAGTAAAATCTTGAAATCAGCCCTAGCCTAACAGGGAACCAGTGTAGAGAGGCTAGCATTGGAGTAATATGATTAAATGTTTTGGTTCTGGTCAAGATTCTTAAAACCTGTTGATCCTACTTGAAACGCAGACGTCTCAAGTAGGCACCTGGAAATGCAAATGCACTACGCTAAATGCTAAATGTACTCGTTAAAACTCAAACGTTCCTTAAAACACACATACAGGGTATTGAATTAAAGCTACACTCGTTGTGAATCTAGCCAACAAGTCAGATTTTTAAAATGCTTTTCGGCGAAAGCATGAGAAGCTATTATCTGATAGCATGCAACACCCCAATATACCTGAAGGGGACGTAAACAAAATAATTAGCGTAGCCGGCGCTACACAAAAACGCAGAAATAAAATATAAAACATTCATTACCTTTGATGATATTCTTTGTTGGCACTCCTATATGTTCCATAAACATCACAATTGGGTCTTTTTCCCGATTAAATCCGTCCATGTATGCCCAAAATATCCATTTGTATTGCCTGTCTGGTTCAGGAAAAAAGCTCTCTTCCAACACGCAACGTCATTTTTTAAAATTATATAAGTTGCCTATATTCTTTGACAAAACACTTCAACCTACTTTTGTAACCCAACTTTAGGTATGTGTAAACGTTAATAAGCGATCAAATTGATCACTGGGCGATCTGTATTCAATAGCAGCTACTCAAGAAAACAATGTCCATTTTTCTCTCTTCCAAAATCGATTGCTGTAGGCTGGATGGAATGAAGGATCTATTTGTCATGACACAAAGGATTTTTGTCAATGAAAATGACGTTTTTGGCTACATCGTGTGGAAGCTGTAGGAATTGCATCCTTGGCCCTATTAATTTTGGTGCCCCTTAAACAATACATGCAAGTGGCGCATGGATATATTTTTCAGTTTTCAGTGACCAGTTTTTCTTGCGCTTTTCGATGAAACACACGCTCTGTTATAGTCACAGCCGTGATTTAACCAGTTTTAGAAACTTCAGAGTGTTTTCTATCCACACATACTAATCATATGCATATACTATATTCCTGGCATTAGTAGCAGGACGCTGAAATGTTGCGCGATTTTTAACAGAATGTTCGAAAAAGGAGAGGGTAGATTTAACAGGTTTGAATAGATTAAATTATTAATGTAACTTTAGTTGTTCTACAAACGTTTGGCTATATGTTTTGATTTTAAGTACATTGTAAGGCTGCATGATGCGACTCTAATGATGATTTGAAAAAAGTAAATTGAAAGAGTAAATTGAGCTCTGCTTTGTTTTTTTGCGCAGGCTGTACACACTCCATCAGACTCTCATTCACAATTTGACAAGCACTTGATAATGTCTTGAATTTCCCGGTGGCATCACCTTTGTGTGGCTGTAATGCCTTTTGCGGCCAGTGGCAGTTGTGCCCTTGGCACAGACTGCTGCGTTGTGCTCTTCTCCCTGAGTGCTGCACGCTCTGAAGCACCTCTCACTCACATGGCTCTCCATCACGTGATCAGGTCTTTATCACTGGCCACAAGTGAAGACAGACACATTGGGGACACTACTGCACACTTCCTTATCCAATCCGAGGTGCATATTGAAGATATTGGAAGAACTGTCCACATTTACTTTTCGTCAGCTAACAAGATGAGAAGGCCTAAAGAACAGCAAAAACACTAGCCTATGTCAATCTACTGTCCTCCATAGTACAAAAGTTGACCTATTCTATTCTGTGAGAAATAAATATTCAAAACATAGTCTGGGATGGTTGTGGGATGCGATATATCTCAAATTAATACAACCACTAACATAAAAAAACATGTTTTTACGCAATGTGGCTGACGCAACAGATCAGAACGTATAGCTTAAAATGTTGATAAACTATTAGACTATTTCTTCACATTATAAGTGCAGCAATGCACACATGGCAGTGGGCTATAAGTGCAAATGTTCCATTACCTGGAAAACACCATTTTCAAAAGTGACCGCAAATGTGATTATGCTTGTAATGCTTGTGATGCCGGTTAATATAAAGGTGAATTTTTATGGTGAAAATTATCTTCCCTAAACTTGAAACTCACGTACAGCTTATATGTTCTAGTTAGGCTCTACACCCCTTGTACAGCGGATTAATGTGATTCATTTTAAGAAGTTATTTGGCCACTTATTAACCTATAGCACTTAGCCATCCCGGATCCGGGATCGTGAATACAGCCTCAAGCTCATTACCATAACGCAACGTAAACTATTCATGAAAATCGCAAATGAAATGAAATAAATATGCTAGCTCTCAAGCTTAGCCTTTTGTTAACAACACTGTCATCTCAGATTTTCAAAATATGCTTCTCAACCATAGGAAAACAATCATTTGTGTAACAGTAGCTAGCTAGCGTAGCATTTAGCGTTAGCATTAGCATTCAGCAGGCAACATTTTCACAAAAACCAGAAAACCATTCAAATAAAATAATTTACCTTTGAAGAACTTCAGATGTTTTCAATGAGGAGACTCTGTTAGATAGCAAATGTTCAGTTTTTCCTGAAAGATTATTTGTTTAGGAGAAATTGCTCCGTTTGGTGCGTCACGTTTGGCTACCAAAAAAAAACGAAAATCCAGTCATCAAAACGCCAAACTTTTTTCCAAATTAACTCCATAATATTGACTGAAACATGGCAAACATTGTTTAGAACCAATCCTCAAGGTGTTTTTCACATATATCTTCGATGATATATCGTTCGTGGAAGTGTGCTTTCTGTTCTGAATCCCAGGAGAAAATGCCCGCAGCTGAAGATTACGCACCAATTTAGACACAACTTAGACAAAGGACACCGGGCGGACCCCTGGTAAATGTAGTCTCTTATGGCCAATCTTCCAAAGATATGCCTACAAATACGTCACAATGCTGCAGACATCTTGAAGAAACGACAGAAAGGACAGGCTCGTTCCTGGTGCATTCACAGCCATATAAGGAGACAATGGAAAACAGAGCCTCAGAAATTCTGCTCATTTCCTTTTTGAAGTTTCATCTTGGTTTCACCTGTAGCATGAGTTCTGTGGCACTCACAGATAATATCTTTGCAGTTTTGGAAACGCCAGACTGTTTTCTTTCCAAAGCTGTGAATTATATGCATAGTCGAGCATCTTTTCGTGACAAAATATTGTGCTTAAAACAGGCACGTTTTTTTATCCAATAATGAAATAGCGCCATCATAGACTCAACTGGTTTTAAAACATATAGGTCTATGGGCTAGGCAACATGACGTGTGCGACTATGATTCGCTGGGCATCATTCACAAGTGACAATATATAATTTACAAGTGAAAGGCTTATATTGCCACCCATTCTTGATTTGATCTTGTCTTTAGATATACTAAATCATTTTCAGTGCATTAAGAACGTATTCAGACCCCTTGACTTACATTTCAGCCTGGATAATGACAAAGTAAAAACAGGTTTTTAGAAATGTTTGCAAATGTAAAAAAACAACAAAAAAACAGAAATATCACATTTACATAAGTCTTCAGACCCTTTATTCATTAGGGTCCGACTGGAGCCTGGATGACAGGTCAGTTTGTTGGAGGAATGTGTCTATTCCAGGACTGGGGAACAGGCAGAGTCCGGGACAAACATCCGGTTAGCCTTACGGACCATGCTCTCAATACCCCACATGACTGCAGCCACTAGACAGGAGGTAGGGAGGATGGTCTCGGGGTCAGACAGAGTAGCAGCAGGGCAATACAACTGTGAGAGTGCGTACGGCTTCATGTTCTTGGACCCCGGGTGGTAGGAGAGAGTGATATTGAACCGGGTGAACTACAGGGCCCAACGAGCCTGCCTATAGTTGAGGCGCTTGGCGGTGCGGAGATATTCCAGGTTCTTATGGCCAGTCCACACTAAGAATGGGTGTTCTGCCCCTTCCAACCAGTGCCTCCACTCCTCCAACACCATTTGACGGTGAGGAGTTCTCGATTTCCCACATCTCAGCAGGGGTAAGACGATGGGAGAGGATAGTACAGGAGTGGAGCTTTTGGTCCTGGGAAGAACGCTGGGACAGGACGGCCCCCACTTCGACATCTGAGGTGTCGACCTCCACCACAAACTGACGGAACGGGTCAAGATGGACTAAGATGGGGGCTGAGGTGAATCGACATTTAAAAGGTCTGAGAACGCCTGGTCAGCTGCTGGCGACCCCATGAAGGAAACCTTGGGAGAGGTGAGTGCTGAGAGGGGGGAAGCCAGGATACTGTAACCTGCACCTCCGGTTGGAGTACCGCAAAGAACATTATCCCCTCTACAGTTCGTCTTCTGTTGCCCGTACCCTCCGTATTCATCCCACTTTTCATGTGTCTAGGATAAAACCTATGTCTCACAGTCCTTTGTCTCCCATTTGCCTTGATGACACCTTTGTACACTCTTGGCATTCTCTCAACCAGCTTCACCTGAAATGCTTGTCCAACAGTCTTGAAGGTGTTCCCACATATGCTGAGCACTAGTTGGCTGCTTTTCCTTCACTCTGCAGTCTGACTCATCACAAACAATCTCAATTGTGTTGAGGTCGGGTGATTGTGGAGGCCAGGTCATCTGATGCAGGGCTCCATCACTCTCATTATTTGTCAAATTGCCCTTACACAGCCTGGAGGTGTGTTGAGTCATTGTTCTGTTGAAAAACAAAATGATAGTCCCAGTAAGTGCAAACCAGATGGGATGGCGTATCGCTGCAGAATGCTGTGGTAGCCATGCTGGTTAAGGGTGCCTAGAATTCTAAATAAATCACAGGCAGTGTCACCAGCAAAGCACCCCCACACCATCATACCTCCGCCTCCACATTTCATGCACCGCACATGCGGAGATAATCTGTTCAACTACTCTGTGTCTCACAAAGACATGGCGGTCTGAACCAAAAATCTCAAATTTGGACTCATCAGACCAAAGGACAGATTTCCACCGGTCTAATGTCCATTATTCGTGTTTCTTGACCCAAGTAAGTCTCTTATTATTATTGGTGTCCTTTAGTAGTGGTTTCTTTGCAGCAATTCAACCATAAAGGTCTGATTCACGTCTCCACTGAACAGTTGATGTTGAGATGTGTCTGTAACTTGAAGTCTGTGAAGTATCTATTTGGGCTGCACTTTCTCAGGCTGGTAACTTATCCTCTGCAGCAGAGGTAACTCTGGGTCTTCCTGTCCTGTGGCGGTCCTCATGAGAGACAGTTTCAACATAGCGCTTGATGTTTTTTTTGACTGCACTTTCAAAGTTCCTGACATTTTACGGATTTACTGACCTTCATGTCTTAAAGCAAGATGGACTATCATTTCTCTTTTCTTATTTGAGCTGTTTTTGCCATAATATGGACTTGGTCTTTTTCCAAATAGGGCTATCTACTGTATACCCTCCTTACCTTGTCACAACACAACTGATTGGGTCAAACGAATAAATTCCACATTAACTTTCAACAAGGTATACCTGTTAATTGAAATGCATTCCAGGAGACTACCTCATGAAGCTGGTGGAGAGAATTCCAAGTGTGCAAAGCTGTTATCAAGGCAATGGATGGCTACTTTGAAGAATCTCAAATATATTTTGATGTGTTTATCACTTTTGTTATTTCATAGTTTTGATGTCTTCACTATTTTTCTACAATGTAGAAAAAAGTTAAAATAAAGAAAACCCCTTGAATGAGTAGCTGTGTCCAAACGTTTGACTGGTATGCAAGTATTCCCAGCACTGTGTCAATACTTTGTAGAAGCCCCTTTGGCAGCGATTACAGCTGTGAGTCTTTCTGGGTAAGTCTCTTAGAGCTTTCCACACATGTATTTGCCCATTATTCTTTTCAAAATTCTTCATTCATTTCATTATTCTTTATAAAAATCCTCAGTTATTGCCATAGATTTTCAATTAGATTTAAGTCGGCCACTCAGGAACATTCACTGTCTTCTTGGTAAGCAACTCCAGTGTGTTTTGTAGGTAATTGTCCTGCTGAAAGGTGAATTTGTCTTACAGTGTAGGTTGGAAAGCAGACTGAGCCCTGTTTTCCTCCACGATTAGCCTGTGCTTAGCTCTGTTACGTTTATTTTTACTCTGGCTGGGCATATAAGTGGAAGTGATAGCTCATCTACAGTATTTGCTGACTCATCTATCATTGCTCAGAAACATTTATTTTGCTAATGTATCCTAAATCAAGTGGAGGCCTAGTCTATTTTTACAATTTATTTTTATTTCATTAAACTTTATTTAACCAGGTAGGCTAGTTGAGAACAAGTTCTCATTTACAACTGCGACCTGGCCAAGATAAAGCAAAGCAGTGCGACAGAAACAACACAGAGTTACACATGGAATAAACAAGCGTACAGTCAATAACACAATAGGGGGGAAAAAGTATATATACAGTGTATGTAAATGGCATGAGGTGGTAAGGCAATAAATAGGCCATAGTAGCAAAGTAATTACAATTTAGCAGATTAACACTGGAGTGATAGATGAGCAGATGATGATGAGCAGATGATGGTGTGTGACTAGTGATACTGGTGTGCAAAAGAGCAGCAAAGTAAATAAATACAATATAGGGATGAGGTAGGTAGATTGGGTGAGCTATTTACAGATTGACTATGTACAGCTGCAGCGATCGATTAGCTGCTCATATAGCTGATGTTTAAACTTAGTGAGGGAAATGTAAGTCTCCAGCTTCATTTTTGCAATTCGTTCCAGTCACTGGCAGCAGAGAACTGGAAGGAAAGGCGGCCAAAGGAAGTGTTGGCTTTGGGGATGACCGGTGAGATATACCTGGTGGAGCGTGTACTACAGGTGGGTATTGTTATTGTGACCAGTGAGCTGAGATAAGGCGGAGCTTTACCTAGCATAGACTTATAGATGATTATTTGCTATCGCTATTGACTCACACACATGCAATTTATAAAGCCTGCAGAGGTTGTGAAATATGAACTTGAGACTCACATGATTTTGAAAATTTAGATTGCTATGGGGACAGCCAAAGTACCCTTTTAGGTTCTAGACATCACCTTTTTTTTCCTAAGAGTGTATGCCTGCTCCCTACTAAGCATGGAATTTATAGTTCATAGAAGGGCTTACGCCCTTGTGGCGCAACAGGTCACATTTTTAGGTCCTGCTTAGAGTGCATTTTACAGCGGAGCCCAACTGGAGCCCAACTGGTGCAAGCGACCCCTGTATCCTGACTGTGACCTTTGTATGAATCATAGAAAGTCAGACCTACACATTGATATCAATCAGTAAAACTATCCATCCATCAATCAATCAATTTCCACTCTGAATAAAGTGTCTCACCCCTCCTAGGTTGCCATCAGAGGCAGTGACAATGAGACGATACTGGTCAGTGGTCTCCCTGTCCAGAGGCTTTCCCAGAAGCAGGAGGCCTATCCTGTAGAGGGAGAGACAACAACACACAGCAGCATTAGTAAACAGCTAAATTCATACTGTATTACATCCATCAGGACTTAATCTCCATCCAGACAGAATTTGGGGATTCTAATCGGATAACTCACTTTCCTGTCACAGTCCTCATTAGTTCCCTCCCCAGTGACTCTGCGATGGCTGGATAAGCTACATTATGGTATAAGTCCACAAGTCCCTCTAGTGAGCTAAGCGTTCCATCATATTGCAGGGACTTATCTAATACTTTCACGTCAGCGAAGGGGAGTGAACATGTGTAAATGGATGGGTGTGGGTTCTAAAACTGTCTCTTTACAGTCTAGACTCTACACTGAGAAACACACACAAATCCCTATAACACCTGGATATGACTTATCAAGGGAATGTCAAAGGTAAAAAATACAATAGTGTACAAAACCAACACCTAACCTGTTTTGGATTTACAGAAAGGAACATAAAAGATAAATCCTCTTTAAAATTACAAGAGTCCTTGGTGACTCATTTCTATCATAAGGAGGCAGAATCCTTAATTTACAGAGTTTTGTTGCAGTTTACTGTTTGCAGGCAGCGCTGAGAAGAGGAGAGAGACAGCGAGAGAGAGAGAGAGAGAGAGAGAGAGAGATAGCAGTAAACTGAACTGGACATCATTTATTAAAGCAGGATTTAACAGCAATAGTAAAAACAAATCTGCTCAGGACAATGAGGTGGATCAGCTGGTGTACTAAAGACCAATGTTCCCTCTAAATTGTGCACGTTCCTGCGCAGAAATATGACTCGTTTCAGGAAACTAGGTGTATGTCTCGGGTCACTACTTCACAGTAGAGCCATTTGAATGTAAACTTTTTTTAATCAAAAACGTTAGCTGGCTGACTCGCTCTTATTATTTCTAACAGGAGGATTGACATGTTACCCAATGCTGATTTCGAGATTCAGAATCTAATCAACAAAGCGCACATTGATACACTGACGAAAAACCTTAAACAGCATCTTGTCAAGCTGCAGGGAAAGTTTTGCGACTACTTCCCGGAGGAGAACAGGAGACAAGACGACTGAATATGGGACCCCTTTCAAGTGGAGATGGGAAGTGTCACGTTGCCAAGCAACAAAGAGGTTCTGCTGGTGTAGCTGTCATTTGATCGCGGACTGAGTATGCGCTTCCTGGAAATGACACTGCCAAAGTTCTGGAGCAGCGTAATGGGAGAGTATCCTGCACTCGATTGTCATGCAATCAGAATCATGCTACCACACCCACAATAAATCAACAGGTTAATGAGTTATTGTTCACTATGTTAATTATTATTGTTCATTAATTCTGACATTCATATTACATTTTATTGAATTGGTTAAAGTGTACACATTTAAAAATAACTTCTCACGGTTGTGAAACTATTGACATGATAATTGATGATTAATAATTCCTAATAATTGTTGTTTTTTCTATTTTAAATACTGGTATGTGTTACTGTTCATTGACATTATTGGACTGGTATGTGTTACTGTTCATTGACATTATTGGACTGGTATGTGTTACTGTTCATTGACATTATTGGACTGGTGTGTGTTACTGTTCATTGACATTATTGGACTGGTATGTGTTTCTGTTCATTGACATTATTGGACTAGTATGTGTTTCTGTTCATTGACATTATTGGACTGGTATGTGTTACTGTTCATTGACATTATTGGACTGGTATGTGTTACTGTTCATTGACATTATTGGACTGGTTGTGAGTCTGATCATTTATTACAACCCACTCCTGAATTGGTTGCCTAATTAAATGTTTTATTCTCTTGAATTGAAAAAAATGTTTTCTCAGTTAACCTTCCTTGGGATAGGGGGCAGCATTTTCACTTTTGGATGAATAGCGTGCCCAGAGTGAACTGCCTCCTACTCTGTCCCAGATGCTAATATATGCATATTATTATTAGTATGAGATAGAAAACATAGAAAAGATAGACAAGTTTCTAAAACTGTTTGAATGATGTCTGTGAGTATAATAGAACTCATATGGCAGGTGAAAAACCTGAGAAAAATCCAACCAGGAAGTGGGACATCTGAAGTTTGTAGTTTTTCAAAGCTTGGCCTACAGAATACACATTGAGATATGGATAAAGTTGCACTTTCTACAGCTTCTACTAGATGTCAACTGTCTTTAGAAACTTGAATGAGGATTCTACTATAAAGGAGGGACTCATGAGACCTCTTTGAGCCAGTGGTCTGGCAGAGTGCTTTGGTCTCATGACGCGCGCTCCCAACAGAGTTACCTCTCATTCCAGTGCTTTTCTGAGGACAAAGGAATTCTCCAGTTGGAACATTATTGATGTTTTATGTTAAAGACATCCTAAAGATTGATTCCATACATCATTTGACATGTTTCTAAAGGACAGTAACGGCAATTCTAAAGTTTTTGTCTGGATGAAGTGCATGCGCCTCATGAAGATGGATTACTGGGCTGAACACGCTAACAACAAGTGGCTATTTGGACATAAATTACGGACTTTATGGAACTTTATGGAACAAATCTGTCATTTATTGTCGACCTGGGATTCTTGGGAGTGCCTTCTGATGAAGATCATCAAAGGTAAGTCAATATTTATGGTGTTGTTTCTAACTTTTTGACTCCAAAATGGCAGATATTCCTCTGGCTCTTTTGGGTTCTGAGCGCCGTTCTCAGATTATGCTTATGAGTTTTCATTGGGAATCCAGAAGTTCCTCTCGCTTCCACTGGATGTCAACAGTCTTTAGAAATTGTTTGAGGTTATTCCTTTGTGTAATGAGGAAGTACGGCCATCTTGAATGAGGGTCCAGAAGGATAGCTTCCGTTTGTTTTCTTCCTGTATTGAACACAGATCATCCTGTCTTCAATTTTATTGATTATTTACGTTAAAAAATACCAAAAGTTTTATTACAAAGTAGTTTGAAATGTTTTGGCAAAGTTTACAGGTAACCTTTGAGATATTTTGTAGTCACATTGAGTAAGTTGGAACCGGTGTTTTTCTGGTTCAAACGCACCAAATAAATGGACATTTTGGATATATATCGACGGAATTAATCGAACAAAAGGACCATTTGTGATGTTTATGAGACATATTGGAGTGCCAACAAAAGAAGCTCGTCAAAGGTAAGGCATGGATTATATTTTTAAGTCTGCGTTTTGTGTCGCGCCTGCAGGGTTGAAATATGGTTTCTCTCTTTGTTGACGGAGGTGCTATCCTCAGATAATAGCATTGTTTGCTTTCGCCGAAAAGCCTTATTGAAATCTGACATGTTGGCTGGATTCACAACAAGTGTAGCTTTAATTTGCTCTCTTGCATGTGTGATTTAATGAAAGTTAGATTTTTATAGTAATTTATTTCAATTTTGAGCTCTGCATTTTCGCTAGCGTCCCACATTTCCCAGAGAGGTTAAGGAGAAGTCTATCTTTAATTATGTGAATAACACTTGTATCTTTTATCAATGTTTATTATGAGTATTTCTGCAAAATCACCGGATGTTTTGGAATCAAAACATTACTGCACATAAGGTGCCAATGTAAACTAAGATTTCTGGATATAAATATGCACATTATCGAACAAAACATACATGTATTGTGTAACATGATGTCCTATGAGTGTCATCTGATGAAGATCATCAAAGGGTAGGGATTAATTTTATCTATATTTCTGCTTTTTGTGACTCCTATCTTTGGCTGGAAAAATTTATTTTTGACTTGGCTATGACCTAACATAATCATATTTGGTGCTTTCTTTAAAGCATTTTTGAAATCGGACACAATGGGTAGATTAACCTCTCTAGGTTATGTGGGACGCTAGCGTCCCATCTGGCCAACATCCAGTGAGGTTGCAGAGCGCCAAATTCAATTACAGAAATGCTCATTATAAAAATTCAGAAAGCAAAACATATTTTACATAAGTTTAAAGATTAACTTCTTGTTAAACCAACCACAGTGTCATATTTATAGAATGCTTTTAGGCAAAAGCATACCTAGCCCAGAACATACCTAGCCCAGAACATAGCCCAGTTGACAAATTATTACAAACAGTAACCAGCCAAGCAGAAGCGTTACAAAACTCAGAAATAGAGATACAATTTATCCCTTGGGGGCAATCAGTAGACATTCATTTACTCAATAAATGTTCCTTTTGTTCGATGAAGTCTCTTTATATTCCAAAACCTCTGTTTTGTTAGTGTGTTTTCTTCAGTAATCCACAGGCTCAAAATCAGTCAAAACAATCAGACAAAAACTCCAAATTGTATCTGTAAAGTTATTAGAAACATGTCAAACAATGTTTATATTCAATCCTCAGGTTGTTTTTTAGCCTAAATGATATATAATATTTCAACCAGACAATAACGTTGTCAATATAAAAGGTAAACAAGAAATGCACATGCGCCTGAAAAAACTCATGCGTCACTGTCACGTTCTGACCTCTATTTCTGTTGTTTTGTATTTATTTAGTATGGTCAGGGCGTGAGTTGGGTGGGCAGTCTATGTTTGTTTTTCTATGTTTTGGGGCATTTCTATGTTTTCGGCCTAGTATGGTTCTCAATCAGAGGAAGGTGTCATTAGTTGTCTCTGATTGAGAATCATACTTAGGTAGCCTGGGTTTCACTGTGTGTTTGTGGGTGATTGTTCCTGTCACTGTGTTTGTCGTCACAGGATAGGACTGTTTTGCGTTCTCACATTTCTTGTTTTCGTTAGTTTGTTCATGTGTAGTGATTTATTAAAATATGAACAACCACCACGCTGCGCTTTGGTCCGCTTCTCCTCCTCCTACAGACGAACGCCCTTACAGAATCACCCACCGCAACAGGACCAAGCGGCGTGGTAACGGGCAACAGCGGCACAAGGAGGAATGGACTTGGGATGATGTGTTGGACGGCAAGGGTTGCTACACATGGGAGGAGATCCTGGCGGGAAAGGATCGCCTTCCATGGGAACAGGTGGAGGCAGCGAGGAGAGCAGAGGCAGCCGGAGAGAGGAGCCGGCGATATGAGGGAACACGGTTGGCAAGGAAGCCCGGGAGTCAGCCCCAAAAATTTATTGGGGGGGGGCTAACAGGGAGTATGGCTACGCCAGGTAGGAGACCTGAGCCAACTTCCTGTGGTTACCGGGGGGCTAGAGAGACCGGGCAGGCACCGTGTTATGCTGTGGAGCGCACGGTGTCCCCAGTGCGGGTGCACAGCCCGGTGCGGTACATTCCAGCTCCGCGTATCGGCCGGGCTAGAGTGGGCATCGAGCCAAGTGCCATGAAGCCGGCTCTACGCATCTGGTCTCCAGTGCGTCTCCTTGGGCCGGCTTACATGGCACCAGCCTTGCGCACGGTGTCCCCGGTTCGCCTGCATAGCCCAGTGCGGGCTATTCCACCTCGCCGCACTGGCAGGGCGACCGGGACCATTCAACCGGGTAAGGTTGGGCAGGCTCGGTGCTCAAGAGCTCCAGTGCGCCTGCACGGCCCGGTCTATCCGTCACCACCTCCACGCACCAGCCCTCCGGTGGCAGCTCCCCGTACCAGGCTGTCTCTACGGCCCATCCTTGCAGGGGCTCTCTCCTCTCCAGCGCTGCCGGAGTCTCCCGCCTGTTCGGCGCTACGAGAGCTACTCAGTCCGGCGCTTCCAGAGTCTTCCTCCTCTCCAGCGCCGCCAGTGCCGCTCGTCAGCCCAGCGCCGCCAACGCCGCCCGTCTGCCCAGCGCCGCCAGTGCCGCCCGTCAGTCCGGCGGTTCCAGAGCCTTCCTCCTCTCCAGCGCCGCCAGTGCCGCCCGTCTGCCCAGCGCCGCCAGTGCCGCCCGTCTGCCCAGCGCCGCCCGTCTGCCCAGCGCCGCCAGTGCCGCCCGTCTGCCCAGCGCCGCCAGTGCCGCCCGTCTGCCCAGCGCCGCCAGTGCCGCCCGTCTGCCCAGCGCCGCCAGTGCTGCCCGTCTGCCCAGCGCCGCCCGTCTGCCAGGAGCCGCCAGTGCCGCCCGTCTGCCAGGAGCCGCCAGTGCCGCCCGTCTGCCAGGAGCCGCCAGTGCCGCCCGTCAGCCAGGGGCCGCCAGTGCCGCCCGTCAGCCAGGGGCCGCCAGTGCCGCCCGTCAGCCAGGGGCCGCCAGTGCCGCCAGTCAGCCAGGGGCCGCCAGTGCCGCCAGTCAGCCAGGGGCCGCCAGTGCCGCCAGTCAGCCAGGGGCCGCCAGTGCCGCCAGTCAGCCAGGGGCCGCCAGTGCCGCCAGTCAGCCAGGGGCCGCCAGTGCCGCCAGTCAGCCAGGGGCCGCCAGTGCCGCCAGTCAGCCAGGGGCCGCCAGTGCCGCCAGTAAGCCAGGGGCCGCCAGTAAGCCAGGGGCCGCCAGTGCCGCCAGTCAGCCAGGGGCCGCCAGTGCCGTCAGTCAGCCAGGGGCCGCCCGAGCAGCTGCCCCTCTGTCCAGAGCAGCTGTCGCCCCTCTGTCCCAAGCTGCTGCCGCCCCTCTGTCCCGAGCAGCTGTCCCTCTGTCCCGAGCAGCTGTCCCTCTGTCCCGAGCAGCTGTCCCTCTGTCCCGAGCAGCTGCCGCCCCTCTGTCCCGAGCTGCTATCGCCCCTCTGTCCCGAGCTGCTATCGCCCCTCTGTCCCGAGCTGCTATCGCCCCTCTGTCCCGAGCAGCTGCCCCTCTGTCCCGAGCAGTTGTCCCTCTGTCCCGAGCAGCTGCTTCACCTCTGTCCCGAGCTGCCCCTCTGTCCCGAGCAGCCCCTCTGTCCAGTGGGGTCATTGAGAGGGGTGGCCATGGTGAGTAAGCCAGGGAGGCGGACAATAAGGCGGACTAAGACAATGGTGAAGTGGGGTCCGCGTCCCGCGCCAGAGCCGCCACCGCGGACAGACGCCCACCCAGACCCTCCCCTATAGGTCAAGGTTTTGCGGCCGGAGTCCGCGCCTTTGGGGGGGGTACTGTCACGTTCTGACCTCTATTTCTGTTGTTTTGTATTTATTTAGTATGGTCAGGGCGTGAGTTGGGTGGGCAGTCTATGTTTGTTTTTCTATGTTTTGGGGCATTTCTATGTTTTCGGCCTAGTATGGTTCTCAATCAGAGGCAGGTGTCATTAGTTGTCTCTGATTGAGAATCATACTTAGGTAGCCTGGGTTTCACTGTGTGTTTGTGGGTGATTGTTCCTGTCACTGTGTTTGTCGTCACAGGATAGGACTGTTTTGCGTTCTCACATTTCTTGTTTTCGTTAGTTTGTTCATGTGTAGTGATTTATTAAAATATGAACAACCACCACGCTGCGCTTTGGTCCGCTTCTCCTCCTCCTACAGACGAACGCCCTTACAGTCACGTTAGGGTCCACTCGTTCAGACTGGTCTTACTCCCTCATTTATAAGAATACAAGCCTGAAACGATTTCTAAAGACTGTTGACATCTAGTGGAAGGCATAGGAACTGCAATGGAGTCCTAAGTCAATGGATACTGTAATGACATTGAATAGAAAACTACAAAACCAAAAATAAAACTACTAACTGAATGGATTTTTCTCAGGTTTTCGCCTGCTAAATCAGTTATGTTATACTCACAGACACTATTTTAACTTCTCATGACTCTCAAACCCGCATGCGGGAGCGTAACCATACCCTCAAACTAATTAGCATAACGCAGCGGATATAAATCTTCCTAGAAAATCTTCCTATTCATGAAAATCACAAATGAAATATATTGAGACACAGCTCAGCCTTTTGTTAATCACACTGTCATCTCAGATTTTCAAAATATGCTTTACAGCCAACACTAGACAAGCATTTGTGTAAGTTTAACGTGGCATAATGCTATGCTCTGCTACCAGCAGGCAAAATTTTCACGAAAATAAGAAAAGCAATCAAATTAAATAATTTACCTTTGAAGAACTTCGGTCGTTTTCACGCAGGAGACTCCCAGTTAGATAGCAAATGTTCCTTTTTTCCAAAAATATTATTTTTGTAGGCGAAATAGCTCTGTTTGTTCTTCACGTTCGGGACAATTGGTTTCTCATAAGAAGCGATTGTAAAAATGGCTACTTGTGTACTTTACGCAATATTTTCTGCGGGAGCCATCATGTGACCACTTGCTAAATGTGGTCCCTTACGGCTATTCTTCAACATAAATGCGTAAAAAGACGGCACAATGCTCTAGACACCTTGGGGAATATGTAGAAAACGTAAGCTCATTCGTAGCTCATTCACAGCCATATAAGGAGTCAAACTGCAAGAGGCAGTTTAAAAAAATACGGCACTTCCTGATTGGATTTTTACCTGGGTTTCGCCTGGAACATCAGTTCTGTTGCACTCACAGACAATATCTTTGCAGTTTTGGAAATGTCAGAGGCTTTTCTATCCAAAGCTGTCAATTATATGCATAGTCGAGCATCTTTCGAGACAAAATATATTCTTTAAAACGGGAACGTTTTTTATCCAAAAATGAAAATACTGCCCCTAGAGTGTTTTCTATCCAAATCAACCAGTTATGTGTTATATGCATATCATATCTTCTGGGCCCGAGTAGCAGGCCGTTTAATTTGGGCATGCTTTTCATCCAAAATGTCGAATGCTGCCCACTACCCTAGAGAGGTTAACAATATGTTTATCTTTCATTAGCTGTATTGTACTTGTTAATGTGTGAAAGTTACATATCTTTAAAAAATATTTTTGAATTTCCCTCGCTGACTTTTCAGCGGAATGTTGGGCCCTAACCCACAACATAATCAATAGGCTTTCACTTCCTGGATAGATTTTCCTCGGGTTTTCGCCTGCCAAATCAGTTCTGTTATAACCACAGACATTATTGTAACAGTTTTAGAAACTTCAGAGTGTTTTCTATCTAATAGTTCCATGCATATGCATATCCTAATTTCTGGGCCTGAGTAACAGGCAATTTACTTTGGGCACATTTGTCATCCAAACTTCAAAATACTGCCCCCTACCCAAGAGAGGTTAAAAATGTGCACAGTCATTACTCATACTAACCACTTTCATAATTCTCATTATCATCCATCCATCTTACGTTTTAGAGAGGTTGAAGACTTGCTGAATATCCCCACTCAAAATCTGGTACGTGATTGAGTCATTTTCTCTGTCTGTGGCCTATGAAAAACAACAAGAACAAAGGATAGAAATCAATTAATCTATTAAATCAAATCTGATAATCCATACTGGCTGGTTTAGTAATTATTGTTTGCTAAACTCATGACCCAAACAATTCCATGATCTTTGCTTGAGTAATCACACTGCCCTCTCCTGACCTCCAGCGATCTAGTTGTGTGACCTTTGACCCCTGTTGTGTGTAGGGCTGTTGTGGTGAACGTATTACCGTCACAAGTCATGAAACCAGTCAAATTCCACATGACTGTTAAAACTTCTTGACGCCACCCATCCCTGTCGCGGGATCATTTTAGTCAACAACTGCTGAATAACATAGCTCCACAGACAAATAATATTACAAAAATATATTAATATTCATGAAATCACAAGTGCAATATTGCAAAACACAGTCTAGCCTTCTGTTAAACCACCTGTCGTCTCAGATTTTGAAATTATGCTTTACGGCGAAAGCAATCCAAGTGTTTGTGTAAGTTTATTGATAGCCTACACTACACTTATGTACACTTAATATCAGGAAGCTTGGTCACGACAATCAGAAAAGCAATCAAATTACCCGTTTACCTTTGATGATCTTCGGATGTTTTCACTCACGAGACTCCGTTACACAACAAATGTTCCTTTTGTTCCTTAAAGATTATTTTTATACCCAAAATACCTCCGTTTGTTTGTCACGTTATGTTCAGAAATCCACAGGAAAGAGCGGGCACGACAACGCAGACGGAAATTCCAAATAGTCTCTATAATGTCCACAGAAACCTGTCAAACGTTTTTTATAATCATTCCTCAGGTTGTTTTTAAAATATATATTAGATAATATATCAACCGAGTGTGTAGGTTTTTCAATAACACCGGGTGGAACAATGGCCGCTTTACTCTGTAGCGCAAAACTCACTCTGAGATCCTCCAACGATCGTCTTACGCAATGTGATATTTCACGCTCATTTTTATAAATAAAAGCCTGAAACTATGTCTAAAGACTGTTGACACGTTAGGGAATTCATAGAAAAATCTGGTTGATATCCCTTTAAATGGAGGATAGGCATGCATAAGAACAGAAGGGTTTCAAAATAAGAGGCACTTCCTGATTGGATTTTCCTCAGGGTTTCGCTTGCAATATCAGTTTTGTTATACTCACAGACAATATTTTGACAGTTTTGGAAACTTTAGAGTGTTTTCTATCCTAATCTGTCAATTATATGCATATTCTATCATCTGGTCCTGAGAAATAGGCCGTTTACATTGGAAACTTAATTTTTCCAAACATAAAAATAGTGCCCCTTAGCTTCAAGAGCTTAAGTGATGGTAATTAGGTTTATCCAAGCTCTGATGCTGCTGCTGGTCATTAGTAGCTTACCAAACTTGGTAACTGCCTGGTACTTAGCACTCTATTGTCCCTATAATCACTCTGACATCAATGCAAATGTGTTCTGAAATCTAATCAAGCACTTCAAGAGAGCCCATGAGCATTTCTATAGGCTATGCAATTGTGGGAGAAAACAGAGTGATGACCACTAATAAAAGACGAGGAGCCCATCGGCTTTCTATAGGCTACTCCTGATATATTTATTTCTCAACTTTCCTACTAGTAAGCACATTGCTTATAGTTACAACAGTAGTATAGCCTACCTGGCTGGCATGAAAATAAACAACTGGGAAAAGCGTCCCCCATTCGCTATTTAAGTGCATAGATGACATGTATTTTCTCCCGCTGCCCCTTTTTCGATACAGGTGCATGATAATTGTCCATTCTAAATCAAAACAAATGTCACACATATATAATTTAGTATATGTAAAGACATTATTAAATCAAGAACAGTTTCAAGTTTGAGGAAGGTAATTTTCACCATGAAAATGCACCTTTATAATGAAAGCATTACATGCATAACTGCATTTGTCGTCACTTTTGATTATGGTGTTTCCCGCTAATGGAACATTCACCGTTATAGCCTACTATCATGTGTGCATCGCTGCGCTTATATTATGAATAAATATCCTAATAGTTTGTCAAAAATGTAAGCTATATGTTCTGATCTGTTGCGTCAGCCACATTGCATAAAAACATAGTTTTTTTAAGCCAGTGGTTGTATTAATTTGGGATCTATCACATCCCACAACTGTCCCAGACTATTTTTGGAATATTTATTTCTCGCACAGAATAGAATAGGTTGACTTTTGTATTATGGGGGATAGTAGATTGACATAGGCTAGTGCTTTTACTGTTTGTTAGGCCTACTCATCTTGTTAGCTGACAAAAAGTAAATGTTGACAGTTCGTCCAATATCTTCAATATGCCCCTCGGAATTGGATAAGGACACACGCAGTTGCGTCCCCGATGTGTCTGTTTTCACTTGTAGCCTGTGAGAAAGACCCGATCACCTGACGGAGAGCCATGTGAGGTAAAGTCGTGTCGGATTGTACAGCACACTCAGGGAGAAGGGCACAACACAGCACTCCAGGAATCAAAAGGTATGGATTTGTTTTATGGTGCATTAAGGCCACAATGGGGATGCCGTTGTGAAATTTGAGGCATTATCAAGTGCTTGTCAAATTGCGAATGAGAGACTATTGGAGTATATACAAGCCTGCGCAAAAAAACAAAGCAGAGCTCATGACCTTGTATTGATTAATGTGACGACTGCTTTTCATCAAATGATTAACTGTTGATAATTACATGATTCAATTAATCAGGTAATTATTAACTCAGCAACCCGGTGCACCATGGGAAAATTTGTTTTTATTGAGTTTCCATTTCCCAAATTAACTCAAAGAATATCAGAATATTGATTTTACAACAGTTCCTAATTAATCAATTTCCTCTACAGTCTCATCCTGAATGCCGCATAATACGGGAATCTGCACAAACCCGAGTCCCACTGAATGAGTCCGTACCTCACCACTTGAGTTGATTATTTATTTACGAACAAGCTAAAATGATAATATAAGATACACGTACAGAAATACACAGTCTAAGCTATTGATTAGAAGTTAGTACAATTAAACAGGTCCCTAGCGGGCCAACACAATATGACACGTGTTACACAAAATGAGGATTTAAAAAGTAGAGAGAAAGACAGAGTGCACGAGAGAAAAGCACACTTGGATACATTTGTAAACTATAATTAGTTTAGCCTTAACACCTTGCCCCGGACTGCCATTCTTATGGGTCAGACTATAATTATTTAATTACTTGTCGAAGGTCTCTGATGGGGTGTCTCTTTGAGGACTGGGTTCGCCTTCTCCTCTGATAATGGCACTTCTTTGGTTTCTTTAGTTACCGGGTGTAACTCTCTAGTCCACACAATGTCAGTGTTCTTTCTCTTAGTGGTCTGTTTCCTCACCCTTGTTCTGAAAGGGGGTCTTCTGAGTACGGTCAGCCATGTAGCTTAGGGCTCCAGCGTAGGAATGAAACCTGTGTAGACACACAAGTCCTTGGAGAGTGGTAACCGGGTGGTCCTGCTTGAAATCACCCTCTTAGACACAGCTACTCATCTGTAGCATAGAGTGTTAAAAGGTTCCTTTGTCTACTTCAACCTCGTGTTGCGTCTACGGGTTGTGACTAACTCGGACCTTGGCTGCAGCGTGTGGTCACCTAGTCTGATATGTAAATTAAATACGTTCTCGGGGCGTCACTAGTTATGAGGCAAGGTCTGGATTTTAGACAACTAACTTCACATCTCACCAAAAACATTCTCTTTGATCTGGACATTTTCCAAACAACGTACAGTATGCAAACATCACGTACATATTATGAAAACTCTTCAAATTACCTTTTCATTATAACATCATCATTTAACTTTTAATAACATAACAAAAACGACATTCATTTTCATAATCTATCTGTCGTTTATTACCATCATTTTGGCTGACAAAACATATTGTCCCAAAGTCCATTTATAGCATGTTACTGTGCTGAGGTAGGTTCTCCATAGGTCCATCATACACTCCATTCCTCCACACTGAGAGGACAAAGGGATTTTGTCTGCTGCCTTCAGAATTACAATTGGCGGGAGGTGTCATAAAACCCCCCACCTCCAACCCTCTCAATCTCTCCCCCGCTGGTGGGTGTGAGAGATGTCTCTGTAGGATTGTGGTCCACGGTAACCCGAACCTACTTTTTTCAAAACTATCATTAGAGTCTCATCATGCAGCCTTACAATATATTAAAAATCAAAACATATAGCCCAACGTTTGTAGAACAACTAAAGTTTACAAGACTCGGTTGGATCGGCAGGCTCCCGTGCCTCAGCCGGCTCGTCAGGCTACCTTGCCTCAGCCGGTTCGTCAGGCTCCCATGCCTCAGCTGGCTCGACAGGTTCCCGTGCCTCAGCAGAAGGGATTGGCCCACTCCTGGTACCGGACCATCGCTTTGGCCAGCGACCTGCGGCTGGAGCCGCACGTCAGAGAGGGGTACTGTCACGTATGCTCCCTCTTCGGCACTCGAGGGCAATGGGTCTGTGCACACCTGTCACCATTATTATGTGCAACAGTGCCTCATCAAACTCACCTGGACTCCATCACCTTCCTGATTACCTTCCCTACATCTGTCACTCCCTTTAGTTCTTTCCCTAGGTGTTATTGACTCTGTTTGTGTTTCATGTCTTTACACAACTCATGTTCCTTGTATTGTTCCATGTTCCTTTATTTATTAAATATCCACTCCCTGTACTTCCCAACTCCCAGCGTAGACATTACAAAATGAAGCATATAAGAGTACCTATTTCTTTGTTAACTGCTCAACACAGAACAGCCGCATGTGCGCACTCCCTCAAATAATTTGGAGAAAATATTAATATTCTATTCAGCTTTGTTTAATTGTATTTTTCATGGTATAAAATAATGCCATGGAATTACATTCAAATCTTGTCTGCTAACTGAACTAGTGTAGCTCATAGCCATTTGGCATAGCCACCTCAGGACCTAACATAAGGACATCTTGGAGTATGCTATTCTGACACAATTTTGTGACCGCCACAGCCCTAGTTGTGTGTCTCTCACCTGTAGGTTGAGCAGGATAGCTCCTATCCTCATGGCCTCGCTGACCTCTAGGTCATAGGTGAAGAGGGGGAAGCATGGGGGGCTCTGATTGTTGGGGGGCAGCACCTTGATGTACACAGTGGTGATAGAACTCCTGTATGGGTTGAGAACAATGTGAGAGGGGACGGAAAGGTTATATTTACAATATACAATAGATATACAAACAATACAACAACATTCTTTGCACAGTTTCATTCACATACAGTAATAGTACAGTGGTGATTCATCAGGGTGTTGGAGGTTGTCATGAGTTTCCTGGCTTCCCACAAGGACACCATGCTTAAAGAGGCTCAACGAAGATAGGTGGATAAGTCAACTGGCAGTCTGCATGTGAAGAGTTTCGTTCCAAAACATTATATCCACCAATTTATCACATTTGTGTTTTTTCAACAGAAATTATTGCTTATGGGTACCTTCATATGTGTGTAAACGAATACTGTTTTTTAGATGTGGTTTAAAAAACGAGTTTTGTTGCAAAACGCAATATATCGATTGTTTAGCTGGAATGGAATGTTCGTGCCCTGTATAATTGATTGTGATATGTGGTTGTCACACCTTGCGATCTTAAGATGACTAAATGTAAGTCGCTCTGGGTAAGAACACCTGTTAATTAATGACTAAAATGTAAATATTTTACATACAGATCTCATATTACTACACTGATTAATAAAACTATATATATATATATATATATATATATTGATGTCACACGTGTATCATTTGTACAGTTCTTTATAAAAAATGTAGTTGTCACATTTGACTGTAAAATATAGCAGTACTACTTATGTACTACTTATGTATAGAGGCGCATATATAGCATTTTGCAACAAAACATGATTACATGTCTCCCTGAAATGGCTCTATCTGGTGATAGATTTCAAACAAATACATTTCTGTCATTGAACAACCCTTGCAATGATTAGGTGGAGAAAAAACAAACCAATCTTTTTGAATAAGTTCTTTAACCTTTTACTGCAGTGGGCTAAATCAGCGGTACACAGAGTAATTCTTGGTAGCCTTAAGTATACACCTCACAAAAATGGTTATGCCCTAATACAGACTATTAAAATAGTTTGCTGCTCACTTGCTTCTTGCCAAGAGGAATATGAAGCAACTATTAGATGAACTACATCAAACCACTCACACCATTATTAACAATAGTTTAAAAGGAACAGAAATGAAAGACAAATATGTTTTTTTAATGTCTGTAAGAATGATAATCTGAAACTTCATTATACAGTGCTTTGCAAAAGTATTCATCCCTCTTGAGGTTTTTCCTATTTTGTTGCATTACAACCTGTCATTTAAATTGATTTTAATTTAGATGGACATACACAAAATAGTTTAAATTGGTGAAGTGAAATTGAAAAAAAAACTTGTTTAAAATAATTCAAAAGAAATAAATGGAAAAGTGGTGCGTGCATATATATATATTCACCCCCTTTGATATGAAGCCCCTAAACAAGATCAGGTGCAGCCAATTACCTTTACAAGTCAAAATAATAATAATAATTTTAAAAAGTCCACCTGTGTGCAATCTAAGTGTCACATGATCTCCTTATATATACACACCTGTTCTGACCTGAGCCCTAGGACCATGCCCCAGGACTACCTGACATGATGACTCCTTGCTGTCCCCAGTCCACCTGACTGTGCTGCTGCTCCAGTTTCAACTGTTCTGCCTTATTATTATTCGACCATGCTGGTCATTTATGAACATTTGAACATCTTGCCCATGTTCTGTTATAATCTCCACCCGGCACAGCCAGAAGAGGACTGGCCACCCCACATAGCCTGGTTCCTCTCTAGGTTTCTTCCTAGGTTTTGGCCTTTCTAGGGAGTTTTTCCTAGCCACCGTGCTTCTACACCTGCATTGCTTGCTGTTTGGGGTTTTAGGCTGGGTTTCTGTACAGCACTTTGAGATATCAGCTGATGTACGAAGGGCTATATCAATAAATTTGATTTGATTTGATTCTCAAAGGCTCCAGAGTCTGCAACAACACTAAGCGAGGGGTACCAACAAGCAAGCGGCACCATGAAGACCAAGGAGCTCTCCAAACAGGTCAGAGACAAAGTTATGGAGAAGTACAGATCAGGGTTGGGTTGTAAAAAAATATCAGAAACTTTGATCATCCCACGGAGCACCATTAAATCCATTATACATTTTTTTTTACAGAATATGGCACCACAACAAACGTGGCAAGAGAGGGCCGCCCACCAAAACTCACGGACCAGGCAAGGATGGCATTAATCAGAGAGGCAATAAAGACACCAACGATAACCATGAAGGAGCTGCAAAGCTCCATAGCAGAGATTGGAGTATCTGTCCATCGGATCACTTTAAGCTGTACACTCCAGATCTGGCCTTTACAGAAGAGTGGCCAGAAAAAAAGCCATTGATTAAAGAAACAAATAAGCAAATTTTGGTGTTTGCCAAAACAGGGAGGGAGACTCCCCAAACATATGGAAGAAAGTACTCTGATAAGATGAGACTAAAATTAAGCTTTATGGCAATCAAGGAAAACGCTATGTCTGGTGCACACCCATCACTCCGAGAACACCATCCCCACAGTGGAGCATGGTGCTGGCATCATCATGCATCGGCAGGGACTGGTCAGAATTGAAGGAATTATCAATGGCACTAAATACAGTGCCTTGCGAAAGTATTCGGCCCCCTTGAACTTTGCGACCTTTTGCCACATTTCAGGCTTCAAACATAAAGATATAAAACTGTATTTTTTTGTGAAGAATCAACAACAAGTGGGACACAATCATGAAGTGGAACGACATTTATTGAATATTTCAAACTTTCTTAACAAATCAAAAACTGAAAAATTGGGCGTGCAAAATTATTCAGCCCCCTTAAGTTAATACTTTGTAGCGCCACCTTTTGCTGCGATTACAGCTGTAAGTCGCTTGGGGTATTTCTCTATCAGTTTTGCACATCGAGAGACTGACATTTTTTCCCATTCCTCCTTGCAAAACAGCTCAAGCTCAGTGAGGTTGGATGGAGAGCATTTGTGAACAGCAGTTTTCAGTTCTTTCCACAGATTCTCGATTGGATTCAGGTCTGGACTTTGACTTGGCCATTCTAACACCTGGATATGTTTATTATTGAACCCTCCATTGTAGATTTTGCTTTATGTTTTGGATCATTGTCTTGTTGGAAGACAAATCTCCGTCCCAGTCTCAGGTCTTTTGCAGACTCCATCAGGTTTTCTTCCAGAATGGTCCTGTATTTGGCTCCATCCATCTTCCCATCAATTTTAACCATCTTCCCTGTCCCTGCTGAAGAAAAGCAGGCCCAAACCATGATGCTGCCACCACCATGTTTGACAGTGGGGATGGTGTGTTCAGCTGTGTTGCTTTTACGCCAAACATAACGTTTTGCATTGTTGCCAAAAAGTTCAATTTTGGTTTCATCTGAACAGAGCACCTTCTTCCACATGTTTGGTGTGTCTCCCAGGTGGCTTGTGGCAAACTTTAAACGACACTTTTTATGGATATCTTTAAGAAATGGCTTTCTTCTTGCCACTCTTCCATAAAGGCCAGATTTGTGCAATATACGACTGATTGTTGTCCTATGGACAGAGTCTCCAACCTCAGCTGTAGATCTCTGCAGTTCATCCAGAGCGATCATGGGCCTCTTGGCTGCATCTCTGATCAGTCTTCTCCTTGTATGAGCTGAAAGTTTAGAGGGACGGCCAGGTCTTGGTAGATTTGCAATGGTCTGATACTCCTTCCATTTCAATATTATCGCTTGCACAGTGCTCCTTGGGATGTTTAAAGCTTGGGAAATCTTTTTGTATCCAAATCCGGCTTTAAACTTCTTCACAACAGTATCTCGGACCTGCCTGGTGTGTTCCTTGTTCTTAATGATGCTCTCTGCGCTTTTAACGGACCTCTGAGACTATCACAGTGCAGGTGCATTTATACGGAGACTTGATTACACACAGGTGGATTGTATTTATCATCATTAGTCATTTAGGTCAACATTGGATCATTCAGAGATCCTGACTGAACTTCTGGAGAGAGTTTGCTGCACTGAAAGTAAAGGGGCTGAATAATTTTGCACGCCCAATTTTTCAGTTTTTGATTTGTTAAAAAAGTTTGAAATATCCAGTAAATGTCGTTCCACTTCATGATTGTGTCCCACTTGTTGTTGATTCTTCACAAAAAAATACAGTTTTATATCTTTATGTTTGAAGCCTAAAATGTGGCAAAAGGTTGCAAAGTTCAAGGGGGCCGAATACTTTCGCAAGGGACTGTATAGGGAAATTATTGAGGGGAAACGTGTTTCAGTCTTCCAGAGATTTGAGACTGGGACAGAGGTTCACCTTCCAGCAGGACAACGACCCTAAGCATACTGCTAAAGCAACACTTGAATGGTTTAAGGGGAAACATTTATATGTCTTGGAATGGCCTAGTCAAAGGCCAGACCTCAATCCAATTGAGAATCTGTGGTATGACTTAAAGATTGCTGTACACCAGCGGAACCCATCCAACTTGAAGGAGCTGGATAAGTTTTGCCTTGAAGAATGGGCAAAAATCCCAGTAGCTTGATGTGCCACGCTTATAGAGACATACCCCAAGAGAATTGCAGCTGTAATTGCTGCAAAATGTGTCTCTATAAAGTATTGACTTTGGTGGGGTGAATAATTATGCACACTCAAGTTTTCCGTTTCTTGTCTTATTTCTTGTTTTATTATTATTTATTTTGCATCTTTGAAGTGGTAGGCATGTTGTATAAATCAAATGATACAAACCCCCCCCCCAAAAAAATGCCAAGGGGTTGAATACTTTCGCAAGCCACTGTAAACAGCTTGTCTCAATGCCCAGGCAAATCTGTCTTCATACAGCCTCTTACCATTCAGATGGTAAAATGCTGTATGTGGATACAGCAATATGCACATGCATTCAATAAGGAATACAATGATTCTATATGCATGAATTTAATAGACCTACAAGTAACTGCACAGTATGAATAAACAATAAAATGGAGCAGTGACGGAATGAGATGGATCAATAAATGTATGAAAGACAATGACAATGAATTAAGGAATAATTGAATACATGATTAAAGGTGCAATTTGCAGAAATCACTCAGCCATTTCCTGGTTGCTAAAATTCGAACAGATCGGCTAATTTCAGTTCATGTGACAAAACAAGCCATGCATAGTGTAAAGAATCATTGTACCATCTAAACCACTGTGAAATATATTTTTAATAACCTAAAATATTGTATTTCCAGCTGTTTGAATCTGGTGTAAAAAATATACAAGTAAAAGATGCGAACATGAAACTTAAGAACGGGAAGAATAGAAATAGCACATACAGAACAGATGTACTGCTTCTTAGACTTGCTTTTAATGAGAATGACAGATCTATAAATTGGATTTATATGTGAATTTGTTTGGATCCCCCCAAAAAGTGACATATTGCAACTTTAACTGAATAAGTATGAAAAATGAAAAACTGAGTAAGAAACAAGATTTTCAAGATTAATCAAGATTTTACCTCCAACATAACCTAAATCATGCATGGATATTAATGAGGATATCAAAGGAATACAGTCCTTTTAATAAACACATTCATAGATTAAAGGTGTGATTGAGAAAATTAAAGGCTGAATGAACAAATAGATGAAAAGATGAATGGATTAAATTACTGTACCTTCTCTGGATATCTGGTGCATTGTCGGCGGCCTTCACTGTGAGGGCATAAGAATGACCCATGCTAAGAGCTGTCCTGGGTGCGATGGTGATTTGTCCAGTGCGGTTATTGATGATGAAATCCCCTTGTGCTCCGGCAAGTATCTCATAGGTCACCAGACCATTTAACCCATCATCAGCATCTAATGCTTTTAGCTGAGAGAGAGAGAGAGAGAGAGAGATGGAGTCTTTGAAAGAGGAAGAATTCAGTGTTTCAGTGCATTTTGGCAGGGTGTGGAAGGCCCTAAAACATTCAAAGCCACCAACTATTCAAATTTACCGCACATTGGTGCGGCTGGCTTCCGGGTTGGATGCGCGCTGTGTTAAGAAGCAGTGCGGCTAACCTTCGTCTCTCCCGAGCCCGTACGGGAGTTGTAGCGATGAGACAAGATAGTAGCTATTACAACAATTGGACACCATGAAATTGGGGTAAAAAAAAGAAAGAAAAAAAAGAAAATGCTTCTAGGTAGGGGAGCAATAATGATTTGTGAGAGGCCACCTGTCTTTTTAATGGTGGAGGAAACACAGACATCTATTTCAGTAAAATTCTATTACCTTTTCAAATCATGACCTGCATTTTGTGATATTTACCAGCTGTGTGTAATGTTTACAGAAACTACTGACCTTTTGTAACTGCTACAGTAAACAACTTCTCCCTCCTAAAATATTGATGCAAATGTCGTGACCTTTATGAATGTATTAGTGAGAATTATTAATCTATTAAAGCCCCCATTCAATTTTTACTGTGTGTTTATTTCATGAAAATAAATATGAATATATTTTTTATAATTTATTTTCCTGAGCTTCCTTTTGCCAATGGAATGCTCAGTCTAATTGTGTGGGCTTGTTGATACAAATGTAAATATATTTAAATACAATGCCTTTGGAAATAAGGTTTTTAATTTTTTTTTTTTATACATTTGCAAAAATGTATAAAATCCTTTTTTCACTCTTTCATTATGGGGTGTTGTGTGTAGATTTCTGATAATTTTTGTTTTATATCCATTTTAGAATAAGGCTGTAACGTAACAAAATGTGGAAGGGGTCTGAATACTTTCCGAATGGAATCTGTACACAGATTAGAACCTTAGAACCATGCAGTGTTAGATCAAAAATTAAACAGCCACCCTTCACTTCCAGCTAATTCATTTGGACACCCCACCATTTACAACTCACAGCACCCTTAGCCAGGCTTTAGTTTAACGTTAGCTCTATATTTGCAAGGCCTTGCTATGTTAATACACGCTAGGCTAGCCTAATGAACCCTTTTTTTTCATATAGAGCTGTAATGTCTAAGATATGAAATAGCAGCATCAAATAAACCTTCATCCTTAGAGGCCCGGAGACTCTCCTATAAATGGCTTATAAAAACAGCTTATAAGTGATTGTACCGGCCGCCACTTGACCGCCGGCTTCATTTCAGCTGGGCTGGGCAATGATTTTAAACACAGATTAAACTTGACCTTTTATGTGTCTGATATTTTGTTTTGACTGTGTTCTGAGAGACTGTAAGATGGGAAATCATGCTCTGCCTACCTAATGGGAGACAAACGCACACTGCTTCTGAACAAACTCCATAAAAGCAGATATGTCAACGAGGGGACTTCCTGCTGTAAACAATTGGACTCTAAACACAAACACATGCACACATGTGCACAGACACACAAACACCAAACCTAACCCCAAACCTTCAAACCAATCAAACTAGAATCTGAGTCAATGTAAATAAACTCTGCAATCCATTCAGACATATGATGACAAACTAGACAACAGACTCTCCTTGGAGCTATTTCAGTCAGGGATTTACAGTGACCAATGTTGTTATAGGATAGGAGATTGATTTGGAGTCCTAACTGTTGATCCATGGTAGTGTATTACGTTGAGTCATGTCAATATTGAGCTAATAGTATTTGAGTCTTGACTACAGTAGTAAGAAACTAGATTGTTCTGGGGAAAGAGTGGATTGTTCTGGGGCTTGGACTGTTGATCTAAGGTACTGGATTGTTTGCGGAAACTGGGCCCGAGAGAGAAAGAGGAGCGAGAGATAATGAGAGATACAGAGAGAGGAAGAGGGAAGGGAGAGAGAGAGACACCAAAAGAGAGAGAAAGTGAGTGACAAAGAGAACGAGAGACAGGAAGATAGACAGAGATGTGCTAATTACCTGCAGTACTGTTTTTCCTGGCTGCATGTCAGTGAACACCTCGACGGTGTCAGAGACTTCGCCAAAGGTGGGCGTGTTGTCGTTGGCATCAATCACCAGGATGTTGATGGTCACCCGGGTGCTCTCCTGTATCCCATCTGATGCCATCATCTATACACAGGATAAAAGAGAGCAGTAAAAAAAACACTTTATTTGCTACTATTTACTCTGGTAGCACCAGTTAAACTCAATCAAGTGCAATTTAAGTACTTTAAAGAAAACAATACTATTTGAACCCAGGTCTGATAATGACATCAGATGTACAGGTAACTGCCAAAATAAAGGAAACACCAAGTGGGAGGCTAAAGTGGGAGGTTAAATCAGGGCCACACAGAGTAATTATTGGTGGTCGTAAACAAATCTACTTTGAAACAAAAAGCATACACCTCACACATCTGTACCATGTCAGATATAGAGTTGAAATGTATTCAATTTTGAGTTTGCATCCTAATATTAAACTTTATTACCATCACAGAAGACTGAAAAAATAACGGAGCTGTTTGACAGAGAAACACCTTTTTTTCATTGTTCATATATATTTTGTAATTATTATTAAAAAAAAATATTGATAATATTCCACCCATGATGCCAAATGGGACGCTTCTGGTCATTGACTGCAAGGGCTACACTGGAGGAAGGGCAATGGTGTGAAACACATCATCAGACACATGAGAGGGCAGTTTTAACTTCAATGACATGCTGCCTTTCAAAAGTACGGATCTTTCTGTAGGGCAACGATCAAAGCCTCTCAACAGAGGCATAATAAACATACTATTGATGAAACCCTTCAAAGGCAATATCTGCATATCATTACTACAGTGTATCATCACCGCAACAAGTCCGTGTACACACACACACACGCACGCACACGCACACACACACCGGTGTACACTGGGACCTCTGGTTGCGAGATCCAAAAGTACTAATTCCATCTCCAAAGGGTTCCAAAGGTTACTTGGTAATATGTGTGGATAAGGTTGCATCGAGATCTACCGTGAAGGTGTAGGTCATCTGCTTCTCTCTGTCCACGGGTTTGAGCAGTCTGAGGTAGCGGGTGATGCCGGTCGGGGTTATGTCAAAGATGGTGCTCAAGTCGTCCAGAGTCACTGTCACCAGGGGGTCTTTGCTCTACAAAAAGTAAAGCCATCGGAGAGAAGAATGTTACCACAGTGACATGACTTTACTCAAGTCTGCCTGCAGCCATGCCACTGAGGAAAAGCTATTAGAGACAAAACAAGTCAGTCTGCTGACAAAGACAACATACTGTAGTACTGAGAACACAGTACTGAGAATCGGGGAAGGCTTTGAGGAAATTCTATGAAGAAATCCTATGACTCAATACCCCCGCACTACAATTGTAAGTGTTTCATTGTGGCTCTGGCCACAAGCTACAGTATACAGTATGTGAAATATTACAAAAACCTAGGAGTTTCTCAGCATACTGTACTATATAGTAGAGCCATTTGAAAGTATAACGTTGTGTAGAATTGTTTATGTGAACGCTCATGTGCCTTTATATCAATCCTGAATGTGATCTGTAAATATGAATATACAAGGGAGTGGGCCTAGGGAGTAATGTGGCCTACAAGTGAGGACCCATAGCTAGATAATAAAAACACTTCAATACTGTTTTATAACTTCCCAAACAAATCAACTTCATTTTCTGTTGGTACAAGGGAGTTTGAAGTAGGCTTGGGTTGTTAGGTTGATTCATGTCAGTCAATAAGGGCCTGCCTGTCAAATAAACATCCACACTTCTTTGCCCATTGATCTGTTTTTAGAGCTGCAAAGTGCAGTGTTTTATTAATCTCACCCTGTTGAGAGAAAGAGAGAGAGAGAGAGCGAGAGAGAGGGGCAGGCAGGCTGTGGGGAGCTTATTGTGTTAGGTGTCATCTGAGGAAATTATGAATACATTATTTTCAACATCAACACAAAGATAAATGTCCTGGTGACAAAAACACAAACAGAGTGGGGCAAATTGTATCCTGGTGTGTGTATCCTGGTGTGTCTCAATGTTTGTTTTCGTCCATTTAAATGCTGTTGAGTTGCTTAGAAAACCCGTTCCTGTCAGCACCTGTTTGAAATTGTGAGCGTTTCAGAATCATCACCTCAACACACAAACACACACACACATTTGTTTTACTGTCCTTGTGGGGGACCAAACGATTGATTCCAATTCAAAATCCTATTTTCCCTTAACTGTTAACTTAACCCTTAACCTAACCCTAACCTGAACCCCTAACTCTGAACCTCCCCCTAACTCTTGATCTTAAACATAATCCCTAATCCGAATTCTAACCCTAAACCTAACCCCTAAGCCTAAAATAGCCCTTTTCCTTGTGGGGACTTGTGAAATGTTCCCACTTGTCCAAAATGTCCTTGTTTTACTATCCTTGTGAGTACTTCTACTCCCCACAAGGATAGTAAAACCGAAGAAACACACACACACACATAATGTACTCAATGTATTGTGTGATCTGTGTATTTAGCCACTAAAACATTTTTATTTTTACTTTACTTGTCATGTATTGTCATGTTGTGTGTTTCTGTCCTTTCCCTTCACCCTGTCTCCCTCTGCTGGTCGTTGTTAGGTTACCTTTTCTCCCCCTCTTTCCCCCAGCTGTGCCTTGTCTCCTCCTAACTACCCATTCACCCCGTTTCCCACCTGTTCCCTTTTTCCCTCTGATTAGGTCCCTATATCTCTCTCTGTTTTTGTTCCTGTCCTTGTCGGATTCTTGTTTGTTGTGTTTCATGCCTGAACCAGACTATCGTCCTGTTTGCTGTAACCTTGTCCTGTCCTGTCGGAATCTGCCGGTCTGTCTGAACCTACCTATGTTTGGTAATTAAAGAAGCTCTGTTAAGTTAATTCGCTTTTGGGTCCTCATTCACTCCCCGTGACAGAAGAATCCGACCAAGAATGGACCCAGCGACTTCGGATCCTCTCCACTCAGCCGTCGAGATCCAGGGAGCGATGCTAGGCAGACACGAGCAGGAATTGTCTGCTGCTCGACATGCCGTTGAGACCCTGGCCACCCAAGTCTCCAACCTCACAGAACAGGTTCACCATCTCCGCCTCGATCCACCGGCCACTTCCAGGGCTTTCGAATCTCCGGAGCCCAGAATCAATAACCCGCCGTGTTACTCTGGGGAGCCCACTGAATGCCGCTCGTTCCTCACCCAGTGTGATATTGTGTTTTCTCTCCAGCCCAACACTTACTCCAGGAGCACTGCTCGTGTCGCCTACGTCATATCTCTCCTTATTGGACGGGCTCGTGAGTGGGGCACGGCAATCTGGGAGGCAAGGGCTGAGTGTACTAACCAGTATCAGGACTTTAAGGAGGAGATGATACGGGTTTTTGATCGATCTGTTTTTGGGGAGGAGGCTTCCAGGGCCCTGTCTTCCCTATGTCAAGGCAATCGATCCATAACAGACTACTCTATTGAGTTTCGCACTCTTGCTGCCTCCAGTGGCTGGAACGAGCCGGCTTTGCTCGCTCGTCTTCTGGAGGGTCTCCGCGCAGAGGTAAAGGATGAGATTCTCTCCCGGGAGGTTCCTTCCAGCGTGGATTCCTTGATTGAACTCGCTATTCGCATTGAGCGACGGGTTGATCTTCGTCACCGAGCTCGTGGAAAGGAGCTCGCGTTCTCCGTTGCCCCCCTCTCCGTATCACTACCATCTTCCTCTGCCGGCTCGGGAGCTGAGCCTATGCAGCTGGGAGGTATCCGCATCTCGACTAAGGAGAGGGAACAGAGAATCACCAACCGCCTCTGTCTCTATTGCGGTTCTGCTGGTCATTTTGTCACTTCATGTCCAGTAAAAGCCAGAGCTCATCAGTAAGCGGAGGGCTACTGGTGAGCGCTACTACTCCTGTCTCTCCTTCAAGATCCTGCACTACCTTGTCGGTCCATCTACGCTGGACCGGTTCGTCAGCTTCCTGCAGTGCCTTAATAGACTCTGGGGCGGAGGGCTGTTTTATGGACGAGACCTGGGCTCGGGAACATGACATTCCTCTCAGACAGTTAAGGGAGTCCACGGCCTTGTTCGCCCTGGATGGTAGTCCTCTCCCCAGGATTCAGAGTGAGACGCTACCTTTAACCCTCACTGTTTCTGGTAATCATAGCGAAACCATTTCTTTTTTGATTTTTCGTTCACCTTTTACACCTGTTGTTTTGGGCCATCCCTGGCTAGTTTGTCATAATCCTTCCATTAATTGGTCTAGTAATTCTATCCTCTCCTGGAACGTCTCTTGTCATGTGAAATGTTTAATGTCTGCTATCCCTCCTGTTTCCTCTGTCTCTTCTTCACAGGAGGAGCCTGGTGATTTGACAGGGGTGCCGGAGGAATATCACGATCTGCGCACGGTGTTCAGTCGGTCCAGGGCCACCTCTCTTCCTCCACACCGGTCGTATGATTGTAGTATTGATCTCCTTCCGGGAACCACTCCCCCCCGGGGTAGACTATACTCTCTGTCGGCTCCCGAACGTAAGGCTCTCGAGGATTATTTGTCTGTAGCTCTTGACGCCGGTACCATAGTCCCCTCCTCCTCTCCCGCCGGAGCGGGGTTTTTTTTTGTCAAGAAGAAGGACGGGTCTCTGCGCCCCTGCATAGATTATCGAGGGCTGAATGACATAACAGTTAAGAATCGTTATCCGCTTCCTCTTATGTCCTCAGCCTTCGAGATCCTGCAGGGAGCCAGGTTTTTCACTAAGTTGGACCTTCGTAACGCTTACCATCTCGTGCGCATCAGGGAGGGGGACGAGTGGAAGACGGCGTTTAACACTCCGTTAGGGCACTTTGAATACCGGGTTCTTCCTTTCGGCCTCGCTAACGCTCCAGCTGTCTTTCAGGCATTAGTCAATGATGTCCTGAGAGACATGCTGAACATCTTTGTTTTCGTTTACCTTGACGATATCCTGATTTTTTCACCGTCACTCCAGATTCATGTTCAGCACGTTCGACGTGTCCTCCAGCGCCTTTTAGAGAATTGTCTTTTTGTGAAGGCTGAGAAGTGCACTTTTCATGCCTCCTCCGTCACATTTCTCGGTTCTGTTATTTCCGCTGAAGGCATTAAGATGGATCCCGCTAAGGTCCAGGCTGTCATTGATTGGCCCGTCCCTAAGTCACGCGTCGAGCTGCAGCGCTTTCTCGGCTTCGCGAACTTCTATCGTCGTTTCATCCGTAATTTCGGTCAGGTGGCAGCTCCTCTCACAGCCCTTACTTCTGTCAAGACGTGCTTTAAGTGGTCCGTTTCCGCCCAGGGAGCTTTTGATCTCCTCAAGAATCGTTTTACATCCGCTCCTATCCTTGTTACACCTGACGTCTCTAGACAGTTCGTGGTCGAGGTTGACGCGTCAGAGGTGGGCGTGGGAGCCATTCTTTCTCAGCGCTCCCTCTCTGACGACAAGGTCCACCCTTGCGCGTATTTTTCTCATCGCCTGTCGCCGTCGGAACGTAATTATGATGTGGGAAACCGCGAACTGCTCGCCATCCGGTTAGCCCTAGGCGAATGGCGACAGTGGTTGGAGGGGGCGACCGTTCCTTTTGTCGTTTGGACTGACCATAGGAACCTTGAGTACATCCGTTCTGCCAAACGACTTAATGCGCGTCAGGCGCGTTGGGCGCTGTTTTTCGCTCGTTTCGAGTTCGTGATTTCTTATCGTCCGGGCTCTAAGAACACCAAGCCTGATGCTTTATCTCGTCTCTTCAGTTCTTCAGTAGCCTCCACTGACCCCGAGGGGATTCTCCCTGAGGGGCGTGTTGTCGGGTTGACTGTCTGGGGAATTGAGAGGCAGGTAAAGCAAGCGCTCACTCACACTCCGTCGCCGCGCGCTTGTCCTAGGAACCTTCTTTTCGTTCCCGTTCCTACTCGTCTGGCCGTTCTTCAGTGGGCTCACTCTGCCAAGTTAGCCGGCCACCCTGGCGTTCGGGGTACGCTTGCTTCCATTCGCCAGCGTTTTTGGTGGCCCACCCGGGAGCATGACACGCGTCGTTTCGTGGCTGCTTGTTCGGTCTGCGCGCAGACTAAGTCCGGTAACTCCCCTCCTGCCGGCCGTCTCAGGCCGCTTCCCATTCCCTCTCGACCGTGGTCTCACATCGCCTTAGATTTTGTCACCGGACTGCCTTCGTCAGCGGGGAAGACTGTTATTCTTACGGTTGTCGATAGGTTCTCTAAGGCGGCTCATTTCATTCCCCTTGCTAAGCTTCCTTCTGCTAAAGAGACGGCACAAATCATCATCGAGAATGTTTTCAGAATTCATGGCCTTCCGTCAGACGTCGTTTCGGACAGAGGTCCGCAATTCACGTCTCAATTTTGGAGGGAGTTTTGCCGTTTGATTGGGGCTTCCGTCAGTCTCTCTTCCGGCTTTCACCCCCAGTCTAACGGTCAAGCAGAACGGGCCAATCAGACTATTGGTCGCATCTTACGCAGTCTTTCTTTTCGCAACCCTGCGTCTTGGTCAGAACAGCTCCCCTGGGCAGAATACGCCCACAACTCGCTTCCTTCGTCTGCGACCGGGCTATCTCCTTTTCAGAGTAGCCTCGGGTACCAGCCTCCGCTGTTCTCATCTCAGTTCGCCGAGTCCAGCGTCCCCTCCGCTCAGGCTTTTGTCCAACGTTGCGAGCGCACCTGGAAGAGGGTCAGGTCTGCACTTTGCCGTTATAGGACGCAGACTGTGAGGGCTGCTAATAAGCGTAGAACTAAGAGTCCTAGATATTGTCGCGGTCAGAGAGTTTGGCTCTCCACTCAGAACCTTCCCCTTAAGACGGCTTCTCGCAAGTTGACCCCGCGGTTCATTGGTCCGTTCCGTATTTCTCGGGTCATTAATCCTGTCGCAGTTCGACTTCTTCTTCCGCGATACCTTCGTCGCGTCCACCCGGTCTTCCATGTCTCCTGTATTAAGCCCGTTCTTCGCGCCCCCGCTCGTCTTCCCCCCCCCCCCCCATCCTTGTCGAGGGCGCACCCATCTACAGGGTCCGCAGGATTTTGGACATGCGTCCTCGGGGCCGTGGTCACCAGTACCTCGTTGATTGGGAGGGGTACGGTCCTGAGGAGAGGAGTTGGGTTCCCTCTCGGGACGTGCTGGACCGTGCGCTGATCGAGGATTTCCTCCGTTGCCGCCAGGTTTCCTCCTCGAGTGCGCCAGGAGGCGCTCGGTGAGTGGGGGGGTACTGTCATGTATTGTCATGTTGTGTGTTTCTGTCCTTTCCCTTCACCCTGTCTCCCTCTGCTGGTCGTTGTTAGGTTACCTTTTCTCCCCCTCTTTCCCCCAGCTGTGCCTTGTCTCCTCCTAACTACCCATTCACCCCGTTTCCCACCTGTTCCCTTTTTCCCTCTGATTAGGTCCCTATATCTCTCTCTGTTTTTGTTCCTGTCCTTGTCGGATTCTTGTTTGTTGTGTTTCATGCCTGAACCAGACTATCGTCCTGTTTGCTGTAACCTTGTCCTGTCCTGTCGGAATCTGCCCGTCTGTCTGAACCTACCTATGTTTGGTAATTAAAGAAGCTCTGTTAAGTTAATTTGCTTTTGGGTCCTCATTCACTCCCCGTGACATTACTAGAAAAACAAGCACACATGGCAAAATTCAAACGCATTAGACTTGTCTATGAAGAAAGGGATCATTGGAGGGAAACAAAGTCACGCATCTGGAAGAATTGAAAGAGGTTTGAACACACACCATGCAGTAGAGTAAAACCTAAAGGCAAACTTTTAGTCATCACAGCACCAAAAAACATTATATTGCCTACAGGTGGCCAGGTACAACAAATACATAACCTGTTTGAACCAGGTACAACAAATACATGACCTGTTTGAACCAGGTACAACAAATAGACAAAGCAGCATCTGTGATAATACAGTAGTGGTGCCTGGAGAAGTGGGTATACTAAAATGTTGCCAAAAAAACTCCAGATGGCCCACCATGCGAAGGAATGATGCCTTGTGTGTAGAATTCGACGAGAAACAGTGACATGTACTCTGAATGACCAACAGTAAAATGATAAATCTCATATTCGTATTTCACAGTCAGGCCGACCCAAGCTGTACTGTGCAAGTAGGCTAATAAATTAGTAGGCCTACAATTTAAAACGATAAAAGAGGTTGTCTACTGAGTCAGAAATTCACAGGATTGGATGTTCTACGCCCACAACAATACTTAAATCAGGAGACCACTTTGAGGAATGGGAAGAATCTAAGACATTTTGTTTGTGTAGTTACCTTTTAATTAAAGTGTGCAGTCACCTAGCACTGTTGTTTTGTTATCAGTGTTTCTGTAGTACACATGAAAAGAAATGGCCACTGGATTGATGGTGCAAATAATCATGATATCATTTGTAGCAAGTTACATAAATTGAGGTTAAATTCATTTTTGGGGGAAAGCCTTTCCATCTACCAGAATATGGTTAGGCCTATCAGCATTTGTATTTTCCTTTTCCTTCATTGTTTGAAACGTGGACGTTTTGCTTCATATTATGAGGCATTCCAAGCCAAAATCCATCCATAGAAATGTCGAGGGAAATATGTTGACGGAAACACTTCCTCATATCTGGTCCGTCAGCCATATCAATTGATCAGAAAGTATTCACACCCTTATTTGACCAAGTATGCTGACTAAGAACACATTTCATTTACAGTAACAACCTGGGGAATAGTGACAGGGGAGAGGAGCCAATTAGAAGCTGGGGATGATTAGTTTGCCATGATGGTATGAGGGTCAGATTGGGAATTTAGCCAACACCCCTACTATTATGATAATTGTCTTGGGATCATTAATGGCCACAGAGAATCAGGACACCCATTTAACATCCAATCGAAAGCCCAGTACCTTTACACAGGGCAATGTTCCCAATCACTGTCCTGGGGCATTGGGATGATGTTGTTTTTTTGTCAGAGGAAAGAGTCCCTCCTACTGGACCGTCAACACCACTTCCAGCAGCATATGTTCTCCCATCCATTGACCAACCAGGGCCAACCCTGCTTAGCTTCAAAGGCAAGCCAACAGTGGGATGTAGGGTGGTGTGCTGCAGGCAGTACCCAACACATACAATTGTCTGCAAGGTCCCTCAGTTGAGCAGTGAATTTCAACCACAAAGACCATGGAGGTTTTCCAATGACTTGCAAAGAAGGACACCTTTTGGTAGATGGATAAAACATTTTTTTAAACACACATTGAATATCCCTTCGAGCATGAGGAAGTTATTAATTACACATTGGATGTACCAATACATCCAGTCACTAAAAAGATACAGGTGTCCTTCCTAATCCAGTTGCTGGAGAGGAAGGAAACCACTGAGGGGTTTCACCATGAGGCCAATGGTAACTTAAAACAGTTACAGAGTTTAATGGCTGTGATGGGAGAAAACTGAGGATGGATCAACAACATTATTGTAATGGGCCCTAGGTGTAGCTGGTGTAGAGAGTCAGGCGCAGGACAGCAGATATGAGTAATCAAAATTAAAATATACAAAGTAACAAATACATGTACACCATGACAGCCTGAAAATACAAATAAACAATCACTCACAAAAACCATGGGGGGAACAGAGGGTTAAATAATGAACAGGTGATTGTGGGATTGAAAACAGGTGTGTGAAACAAAGACAAAACAAATTGAAAATGAAAAGTAGATCGGCGGTAGCAAGTAAACCGGTGACGTCGACCGCCAAACGCCGCACCGAACAAGGAGAGGGATCGACTTCAGAAGAAGTCGTGACAATCGTAGTTGCTCTACAATACTAACCTAATTGACATAGTGAAAAGAAGGAAGACCACACAGAATAAAAAATATTCCAAAACATGCATCCTGTTTGCAACAAGGCGCTAAAGTAAAACTGCAAAGAATGTGACAAAGCAATCAACTTTTTGTCCGGAATACAAAGTGTTATGTTTGGGGCAAATCCAATCCAACACTTTACTGAATACCGCTCTGCATATTTTCAACCACAGTATTGGCTCCATCATGTTATGGATATGCTTGTAATCTGGGGAGTTTTTCAAGATAAAAAATGAACGGAATGGAGCGAAGTACAGGCAAAACTCTAGAGGAAAACATGGTTCAGTCTGCTTTCTACCAGACACTGGGAGATGAATTTACCTTTCATTAGGACAATAACCTAAAACAGATGGCCAAATCTACACTGGAGTTGCTTACTAAGAAGAGAGTGAATGTTCCTGATTGGCTAAGTTACAGTTATGACTTAAATCTACTTGAAATCTATGGCTAGATCTGAAAATGGTTCTCTAGCAACGATCAGTAATCAATTTGACAGATAATTTTTGAAAATGGGCAATTATTGCACACTCCAGGTGTGGAAAACTCTCAGAGACTTACCCAGAAAGACTCACAGCTGTAATCACTGCCAAATGTGACTTTAAAACATATTGACTCAGGGGAGTGAAAACTTATGTAAATTAGATATTCATGTATTTCATTTTCCATTATTTGGCAATTATTTGGCATTATCAGGCTGTAACACAACAAATTGTTGAATAAGTCAAGGGTACGACTACCTCCACTACACTACTTGGATACTCATCAGTAGAGATTAAGTGAGCACATGCAATGCCAGCTGAAAAAGGTGGGTTCACAGCGTACCCGCCACTACACCACTCTGTATGTGTGTGCACTGTCTGTACACAGAGCATTCGTAGAGTATTCAGAACCCTTTACATTTTTCTAATTTTGTTACGTTACAGCCTTATTCTAAAATTGATTAAATTGTTAGTTTTTTACTCATCAATAATCACACTACCTCATAATGACAAAAAACTGTTCTTTAGAAAATTGTACGTATGTATTAATTAAAAATGAAAAAAATGAAATATTACATTTACATACGTTTTCAGACCCTTTACTCAATACATTTTTGAAGCACCTTTGGCAGTGATACCGCCTCAAGTCTTCTTGGGTATGACGCTACAAGGTTGGCACACCTGTATTTTACGGTGTTCCTCCCATTCTTCTCTGCAAATCCTCTCAAGCCGTCAGGTTAGATGGGGAGCGTCGCTGCACAGCTATTTTCAGGTCTCTCCAGAGATCTTAGATCGGGTTCAAGTTCGGGCTCTGGCTGGGCTACTCAAGGACATTCAGAGACTTGTCCCGAAGCCACTCCTGTGTTGTCTTGACTGTGTGCTTAAGGTCGTTGTCCTGTTGGAAGGTGAACCTTCACCCCCGTACGAGGTCCTGAGCGCTCTGGATCAAGTTTTCATCAAGGATCTCTCTGTACTTTGCACCGTTGATCTTTGCCTTGATCCTGACTAGTCTCCCAGTTCCTGCCGCTGAAAAACATCTGCACAGCATGATGCTGCTACCACCGAGCTTCACCATAGGGATGGTGCCAGGTTTCCTCCAGACCTGACGCTTGGCATTCAGTCCAAGGTGTTCAATCTTTGTTTCATTAGACCAGAGAATATTGTTTCTCATGGTTTGAGAGTCTTTAGATGCCTTTTGGCAAACTCTAAGCGGGCTGTAGTGTGCCTATTACTGAGGAGTGGCTTTTGTTTGGCCACTCAACCATAAAGGCCTGATTGGTGGTGCTGCAGAGATGGTTTTTCTTTTTTTCTTTTTGCTCTGACATGCACTGTCAACTGTGGGACCTTATATAGACAGGTGTGTGCCTTTCCAAATCATGTCCAATCAATTGGATTTACCACAGATGGACTTCAATCAAGTTGTAATTTGAAGGATGATCAATGGAAACAAGATGCACCTGAGCTCAATTTTGAGTCTCATAGCAAAGGGTCTGAATACTTACAGTATGTAAATAAGGTATTTCATTTATTTATTTTTTTAAATAAATTTGCTAAAATGCTAAAAACCTGTTTTCGCTTTGGCATTATGGGGTATTGCGTGTAGATTGCTGAGGAAAACAATGTATTTAATCCATTTTAGAATAAGCCTGTAACGTAACAGAAGTCCCCACAAGAATAGTAAACAAACAAAAAATGGACTAACTAGGGGCATTTTGTTAGTCCCCACAGGTCAAATGCTATTTCTAGGGGGTTTAGGGTTAAGGTTAGAATTAGTGTTAGGGTTAGGAGCTAGAGTTAGTTTTAGGGTTAAGGTTAGGGTTAGGTTTAGGGGTTAGGGAAAATTGGACTTTGAATTGGATTGAATTGTCTGTCCCCACAAGGTTGGTTGTACAAGATTGTGTGTGTGTGTGTTCACGTCTGTGTCAGTCTCTGTTCACACGCATATTCCCATACCTCCTCAATGTCGTTGTCCAGGGCAATGATGCCCAAGGGGGCAGTGAGGTTGGAGCTAGCAGAGATGGTGGTTCCCACTGGGGAGGACTCACTGACGTATCCCTGGTAGGACTGGAACTGGAAGTATGGAGCCTGGTTGTTCTCATCCAGGATATCAATGATCAAGTCAGCGTACGCTGGGAGGGGGTGGCCATTGTCTTGCTCAGCCTAAAGGATGGAGACAAGTTTACATGTATTATGAACCTCACTGTAACATGTACTGACATGCAACTTACAACATACAGTGCATTCAGAAAGTATTCATACCCTTTGACTTATTCCACATTTTGTTGTGGTACAATGAGAATTCAAAATGTATTGAATTCTATTATTTAAAAATTTTCTGGACATGATTTAGAAAGAAACACACATGTCTATGTAAGGTCCACTGTTGACAGTGCATGTCAGAGCAGAAACTATACCATGACGTCCGCAGATCTCTGAGATAGAATTGTGATGAGGCATATATCTGGGAAAGGGTATAAAACAATTTCTAGAGTGTTGAAAGTTTCCAAGAGCGCAGTGGTCTCCATCATTGGGAAATTGAAAAAATATGGAACTAACCAGTCTCTGCCTAGAGCTGGCCATCCGGCCAAACTGAGCAACTGGGCAAGAAGGACGTTGGTCAGGGAGGTGACCAAGAACCCATTGACCACTCTGACAGAACTACAGAGTTCCTTGGCTGAGATGCGGGGGTCGGCATATAGCCTAGTGGCTCGGACTTAACAGAGCTTGAGAAAATCTACAAGGAAAATGGGAGAAAATACCCAAATACAGATGTGCAAAGCTGTTACAGCCATATCCAAGACAACTCAAAGCTGTAATCACCTGCAAAGGTACTTCTACAAAGTATTAACTCAGGGGTGTGAATACCTATGTACAGTAAGTGATCCATCTCTGTTTTTCAAGTTCAATAAATGGAATACTTTCTGAATACACTGTACATGTCACATACAATCATAACAGCTCATTGGCAACACACTACTCTGACTATTTTCTGTAACACATGCTGCAGATCAGTAAACAAAGAGAAACATGATTGTTCTAACTAGAAAATATACTTACTGTATAACTGACACTGTTTAAGAAATGTATTTATTAAGGGGAACACAAACTATCTGTGTGGAAAGTTACTGAGAAAGACGAGGGAGTGCAGAGAATTTCTGTCTGTTCAAAAATGTTTTTTAAATTATGTGCAGCTTATAAAGGCTTCATAAACACTAAATAAATGTGTTACAAACCATCGATAAACATATGACATTGTTCAAAAATGTGGCATAACTGCGTGAAATAACCACCAATGTCAAATGTGACATAAACCTTGCTTTATAAAGGGTGGGATAACCACTGCATTATAAAGGCCTTATAAATTGAGGCTTCACAAAGCTTTTATAACTCTGTCATGCATTTTGGTAGAGCGTTGCAAAGCCAAGATATAGGATTCGATTCCCGGGACTACCCATACGTAAAAATGTATTCACACTTGACTGTAAGTCGCTATATTATATTATACAACACTAAAACATTTCTAGGATGTCCCAACCTCTTTCCCCCTTGGGTGCATAGTCAATATTGGACCTGACCTAAAATCCCCCAAAATGCTTTGCTGGAGGATTTCACTTGTAATTCCAATGCTTTTTTTCAAGACAAAACATTGTCCTCTTGGCGGTATAGATGGATTTTCAAGGAAGGTAAGTATATTATTTTGTATACATATTGCATATTTCCAATCACCTAATATACAACCACAATACCAGTCTGGTGTTAAGCTTTCTGTGCTGTGTTGACATATCCTGAATATGACATCTGCTGCTTTAAATTGAACGGTCATACTGTATCTCAGTTATTGTTTTCATATCTACAAAAAATAAGCTGTTTTCTTTACTTTCAGAGTGCAGGCAGATCAAGGGGTTGAAAATGTAGATTTGTTTCAGATGTATTTTCTCTATCCAAGGAACAGGCCGTGGAAACTTTATTGCTGGCAAAAGTATCCATAACCAGAGGTAATTCAACTTCTTTGTTATTTTCTCTCTCTTCCTCTCTGCCTGTATTGTTGTACATGGAACCTGTCTCACTTGCATTAATTTTAAAAAAAATGTAAGATGTCAGCTGCTACTTTTCAGATTTACACCACATCAACACTCAGCCATTTTCAATAGACTGTCAAGCCCCTGTTGCTGCCAAGTCATGATTTCCCTGGGGTTTAGCCTTTCAATAACCAAGTGGTGAGACACATAGCCCTCTATATTTAAATGTTTCAGGTACACTCAGATAAGTAGGTGTCTGTGTCACATACAGACAGTGACCAATCACAGAGGCACACATAACTTGCATTTATATAGCCTCGGACCCACCTCGTGTTCACTATACATGGAGGAAGACCACAAGACCACAGAGATTAGGTCTCCCCCCCCCCCCCCCCCCAACAAAACCTTTTCATTCTCTCTGTTAGAGTGGAACGCTTATGGAGAGATATTTGGAGTGCTGTCAGTACTACAACTTGCTGCACAGTTTGGAGGAAGAAGGCTACCTTGACCTGTCAAATTCTATCCACTTCTTCTGTGTGGGATATGTGTTCCTACCTGGTCTGCGGGCAGATCTACAGCATTTCACAGAGTTGGAATAATCACCCTTTAAGTACAGTGGTGAACCTGACACCTCACCAGCTGTTGCCTTAGCACTACACAACGGATATAAATGATCTTGTCATCATCATGCTTCAAGTGGTATTTATGTATTCATTTGTGATCTGGTAAAAGTCTAGCAATGACATTATCCTCATGTCTCTATTTTTCAGCATAAAGTACTCTATCTACTTTGTGTGGACACCAGGGGAGACTACACACGCACAGTTATATCAGCTGTGTTGGTGAACCCCTCCCACATCTGAACTGGCTGACACAGAAAGATCATAGGTGAGAGGTCACTTGGTCAGGTCAACAGGAAGTATTGTTTAAGAGATGCTTTACGTTGAAATACAGACAGAGATGTAGTAGTCCCAGAGTTAATGATCCAAGGTCAGTTTTGCATTTCACCTCCTGATTTAACACTGACCGTGTTAGAATAAAAAAAACAAGGCTTAATCATACTCTCTCGTCTTCAGGTATGTTTTGATGTGAGAGAGGAAGCCAGTCCCGTCATCGCCACCTCACCCGCTCTTAAGATAACCTTTGGGCTGTCTGGGACCCCAAGGCTGGTTAGGAGACACCACAAGAGACACTATGTAATTGTGATGAACTGAGAGAATATTGGGGTAGCACTGTAATTCATTATGCTGTCTTCCCTGCTCCTCAGTTCTTATCTATTTGCCTTTGTCTTCTACACTGCTCTCACCACCTCCTCTTTGTTCCTCTTTTTTTTTTATAATGCACACCATCTATGCATTGAAGTACAGATTGAACTTGTATTTATAATATACAATTACAATTATAATATTGATAATACATGTATTATGTATTTATAACACCTGGATAATGAACTTTCAATAAAGCATTTAACATTCTCCACTGGTTCAAATGAAGAATCTCATTGAAATACTACACCTATCCTGTGTCCTAAGATTAATGCAGGTGAAGGGAGTTACATATGCAGGCCACTCCAGGACCTTGAAATGCTTCTTACGAAGCCACTCCTTCGTTGCCCAGGCAGTGTGTTTGGGATCATTGTCATGCTGAAAGACCCAGCCACGTTTCATCTTCAAAGCCCTTGCAGATGGAAGGAGGTTTTCACTCAAAATCTCACAATACATGGCCCCATTCATTCTTTCCTTTACACGGATCAGTCGTCCTGGTCCCTTTGCAGAAAAACAGCCCCATAGCATGATGTTTCCACCCCCATGCTTCACAGTAGGTATGGTGTTCTTTGGATGCAACTCAGCATTCTTTGTCCTACAAACACAACGAGTTGAGTTTTTACCAAAATGTTCTATTTTGGTTTCATCTGATCACATGACATTCTCCCAATCTTCTTCTGGATCATCCAAATGCTCTCTAGCAAACTTCAGACGGGCCTGGACATGTACTGGCTTAAGCAGGGGGAATACGTCTGGCACTGCAGGATTTGAGTCCCTGGCGGCGTAATGTGTTACTGATGGTAGGCTTTGTTACTTTGGTCCCAGCTCTCTGCAGGTCATTCACTAGGTCCCCCTGTGTGGTTCTGGGATTTTTGCTCACCATTCTTGTGATCATTTTGACCCCACGGTGTGAGATCTTGCGTGGAGTCCCAGATCGAGGGAGATTATCAGTGGTCTTGTATGTCTTCCATTTCCTAATAATTGCTCCCACAGTTGATTTCTTCAAACCAAGCTGCTTACCTATTGCAGATTCAGTCTTCCCAGCTTGGTGCAGGTCTACCATTTTGTTTCTGGTGTCCTTTGACAGCTCTTTGGTCTTGGCCATAGTGGAGTTTGGAGTGTGACTATTTGAGGTTGTGGACAGGTGTCTTTTATACTGATAACAAGTTCAAACAGGTGCCATCAATACAGGTAACGAGTGGATGACAGAGGAGCCTCTTAAAGAAGAAGTTACAGGTCAGCCAGAAATCTTGCTTGTTTGTAGGTGACCAAATACTTATTTTCCACCATAATTTGCAAATAAATTAATAAAAAATCCTACAATGTGATTTTCTGGATATTTTTTCTCTCATTTTGTCTGTCATAGTTGAAGTGTACCTATGAAGAAAATGACAGGCCTCTCTCATCTTTTTAAGTGGGAGAACTTGCACAATTGGTGGCTGACTAAATACTTTTTTGCCCCACTGTATAATTGGTGCCATTGAAAAGAAAATACTTTGACGTTTGAAGAAATGTTAAAATTATGTAGGACGATATAACACAGTAGATATGCTGGGAGAAAATCCAAAGAAAAAACACCAGATTTTCTTTTTGAGCGACCATCCTCTTTGAAATTCAAGAGAAAGGTCATATTGAAAATTATCTCACTGTGGCTAATTCCTATGGCTTCCACAGGGTGACAGCAGTCTATGTTCAAGGTTTCAGGCTTCTAACTTCAAAAGCTAATAAGAATGATCAGTTTTAGCAAAGTCTTGGTTTGCGTGCGCTATGAAGACATTACGCACCTGCTAAAATCGTTTTCCTATTGAACATACTTCTTTCCGTACGAAATATCATAGTTTGATTACACTTTAGGGTATGAATAGAAATGTATTTTGACTTGTTGAAACAAAGTTTCGGGGTAGATTTTCAGATTCCTTTCTCTGCAGGTTGAACGAGTGGATTACTCAAATCGATGGCACCAACTAAACTGACTTTTTGGGATATAAAGAAGGATTTTATCTAACAAAACGACACTACATGTTATAGCTGGGACCCTTTGGATGACACATCTGGGGAAGATTTTCAAAAAGTGAATATTTAATCATTATTTGTGAATGTATGAAACCTGTGCCGGTGGAAAAATATTTTGATGTGGTGTACCGTCCTCAAATAATTGCATAGCATGTTTTCGCTTTAATAGCTACTGTAAATCAGACAGTGCAGTTAGATGAACAAGAATTTAAGCCTTCAGCCAATATAAGACAATTATATGGACATAAATGTTTAAAACCCTCTGCACCTACAGTCACTGTTTATCACTCATTCTTCAATCTTTCCACCCACTCTCACAAACTCCATCTCGCTCTCTCTCTGTCTCTGTCTCTCTCTCTCTCCCCTCCATCAATTAACCCTCTCTATATCTCTCTGACTAACTTACTTCTCCATCTCTTGTTCAGTTTTTTCTCCCTTTATTCTCTCTTCCTCTGTCTTTATCTGCCTATCCTCCCTCCAACCCAATCCATCTATCTGACTCATCTATATTTTTCATATCTGTCCTTGCCACCCTCTGAGAGAAAATGGCTTTTTCCAATGTGACATCAGGATCAATGACAACATTGTCCTTGGTGCTGAACATTCTATAACAAGTCACAATAACTACAACTACTACGTACAAACTGTCTTTTCACTCCTCCAGGTATCTCGATGACGAAGCTCTCAATATATTTCAATGGCAGTAAGCATAATTATAAAGCGGTATCTGACAGCTAACCCAGAGCAGTCTCCTCTAGATACCAACCTCTAACTCTCTCTTTCCTTCCCTGCTGATACCACCAGCACCAGTTCATCTCCCTCCAACCACCTCCCCCTCAACCTCCACCTCTCCTCCTCCCTCGCCTGCTCCATGCTCACACAAAGCACTTTTCAAACATCATCACACATTCCTCTCCTCTGTGCACGTGACAGCCTGCTCAGTGCTCAGGGGCTACCATTTTAAATGGAGAGAGGTTCTGGTGGGTGGATGGTAGTGTGCTTTGTGCATCATAACAGGTCATCTCTGGTTCTAATTCGGATTGCCTCCAGGGGCATGATACCGTGGTTTGAGGGTTACAGCACTACCACTAGACCAGCCCTCAAAACAAAACCAAAATCTCTGGTTGATGTTTGGTACATGATTACCTTGATTTCAGTTTGAAGGTGGATTTGCTTACCTTGATGATGATGATAAATTTGGTGTACAGGTCTCTGCTGACTGGTTTCAGGAGCAGGAGCGCTGCAGTCGTCCTGTTCAGGGAGAAGTACTCTGGGTACGTTGAGGGCTGACCTGAGGTAAAACAAAGAATGAACATTGCTTTTTTGGTGCTTTCGGGTATGAATGTTGACCAGTGATAATACATTATTAATTGGACAATAAAGGATTGAAGTGAGATAGTGGGATTGATCATGCAAACATCCATGTGACTTTAAGCTCAGTGAGGAACCTACCAACCAGTATGTAGTAATGGATCTCTGGCCTCTTAGAGGGGGGCTGGATGTTCCTGTCCATGTCCACAGCTCGGATAGGTGGGGTCACCTCCAGCGGGTTCAGTTCTCTCTGAAAAGGAGGTAGGGAGGAAAAAGGGGGGAGTCAGAAACCAATGAACTGTGTAAGTGGTTTGTATCGCCCATTACAATGTTAAGCCTTTTGCAACCAAGGGAACATTTATTAAATGTACAGTGCCTTCAGAAAGTATTCACACCCCATGCTTTTTTTCACATTTTGTTGTGTTACAGCCTGAATTTTGTGTCACTGGCCTACACACAATACCCCATAATGTCAAAGTGGCATTATGTTTAGAAAAATGTTTACAAATGAATAAAAAATGAACAGCTGAAATGTCTTGCGTCAATAAGTATTCAGCCCCTATGTTATGGCAAACCTAAATAAGTTTAGAAATAACAATTTCCTTAAATCACGTAACAAGTTCCATGGATTCACTCTGTGTGCAATATTAGTGTTTAGCATGATCTTTACACTACCTCATCTCTGCAGCCAACACATACAATTATCTGTAAGGCCCCTTGTTGAGCGGTGCATTTCAAACACAGATTCAACCACAAAGACAAGGGAGGTTTTCCAATTCCTCAAAAAGAAGGGACAGCCCTTTGAGCAAGGGGAAATTATTAATTGGATGGTGCATCAATACACCCAGTCACTTCCTTCCTAACTCAGTTGCCCGAGAGGAAGGACAATGCTCAGGGATTTCACCATGAGGCAAATTATGGCTTTACTACAGTTACAGAGTTTAATTGCTGTGATAGGACAAAACTGAAGATGGATCAACAGCATTGCAGTTACTCTACAATACTAACCTAAATGAGAGTGAAAAGAAGGAAGCCTGGACAGAATAAAAATGTTGTCTTTGCAATAAGGCATCCTGTTTGCAATAAGGCAAAAATGTAAAACTGCAAAAATGTGGCAAAGAAATTAACTTTATGTTCTGAATACAAAGACTTACAGTGCATTCGGAAAGAATTCAGACCCCTTGACTTTTTCCACATTCTGTTACGTTACAGTCTTATTCTAAAATTGCTTAAATTGTTTCTTCCACTCATTCATCTCTACACAATACCTGATATTTACAAAGCAAAAACAGGATTTAGACAGTTCTGCAAATGTATTAACATTTTAAAACTGAAATATCACATTTACATAAGTATTCAGACCCTTTACTCAGTACTTTGTTGAAATAACTTTGGCAACGATTACAGTCTCGACTTCTGCATTCCTCTCTGCAGATCCTCTCAAGCTCTGTTAGGTTGGATGGGGAGCGTCGCTGCACAGCTATTTTCAGGTCTTACCAGAGATGTCCGATCAGGTTCAAGTTTGTGCTCTGGCTGGATCAAGGACATTCAGAGACCTGTGTGCTTAGGGTCGTTGTCCTGTTGGATGGTGAACCTTCACCCCATCTGAAGTCCTGAGCGCTTTGGAGCAGGTTTTCATCAAGGATTTCTCTGTCATTTTCTCCATTCATCTTTCCCTTGACCCCTCCCAGTCCTAACCACTGAAAAACATCCCCACAGCATGATGCTGCCACCACCATGCTTCCCCATAGGTATGGTGCCAGGTTTCCTCCACACGTAACGCTTAGCATTCAGGCCAAATAGTTCAATCTTGGTTTCATCAGACCAGTGAATCTTGTTTCTCATGTTCTGAGAGTCTGTTTCCAAACGTCTTCCATTTAAGAATGATGGTGGCCACTGTGTTCTTGGGGACCTTCAATGCTGAAGACATTTTGTGGTACCCCCGAATCCCCGGTCTGAGCCTCGACACAATCTTGTTTTGGCGCTCTATGGACAATTCCTTCAACTTCATGGCTTCGTTTTTGCTCTGACATGCACTGTCAACTTTGAGACCTTATATAGACAGGTGTGTTCCTTTCCTAGTCATGTCCAATCAATTTAATTTACCACAGGTGGAGTCCAATCAAAGTTGTAGAAACATCTCAAGGATGATCAATGGAAACAGGATGCACCTGAGCTCAACTTCGAGTATCATAGTAAAGGGTCTGAATACTTATGTAAATAAGATTTTTTTGTTTTACATTGTTGTGAAATTTGCAAAAATGTCTAAAAACATGTTGTCGCTTTGTCATTATGGGGTATTGTGTGTAGATTGATGTGTAAGTTTTTTATTATTATTATTATTTTAGAATAATGCTGTAACGTAACAAAATGTGGAAAAAGTCAAGGGGTTTGAATACTTTCCAAATGCACTGTAGGTAGGTCCCATGGTGTTTATACTTGCGTACTATTGTTTGTACAGATGAAAGTTGTACCTTCAGGCATTGAAATTGTTCCCAAGGATGAACCAGATTTTTGGAGGTCTACAGTTATTTTTCTGAAGTCTTGGCTGATTTCTTTTGATTTTCCCATGATGTTAAGCAAAGAGGCACGGACTTTGAAGATATGCCTTGAAATACAACCACAAGTACACCTCCAATATGTCAATTAGCCTATCAGAAGCTTCTGAAGCCATGTCATCATTTGCTGGAATTTTCCAAGCTGTTTAAAGACACTGTCAATATAGTGTATGTAAACTTATGACCCACTGGAATTGTGATACAGTGAATTGTAAGTGAAATAATCTGTCTGTAAACAATTGTTGGAAAAATTACTTGGTGTCATGCACAAAGTAGATGTCCTAACTGACTTGCTAAAACTATAGTTTATTAACAAGAAATGTGTGGAGTGGTTGAAAACAAGTTTTAATGACTCCAACCTAAGTGTACGTAAACATTTGACTTCAACTGTAGGTCCTGGGTGGCAGGGAGTTTGGCCCCAACTTGACAGAGCTTGAATAATCTTTAAAAGAATAATGGGCAAATATTGAACTCATTTAGGTTTGCCATGACAAAGGGGTTGAATACTTATTGACTGAAGACATTTCAGCTTTTCATTTTTAATTTATTAGTAAACATTTCTAAAAACGTAATTCCACTTTGAAATTATGTGGTATTGTATGTATTCCAGTGACACAAAATATGAATTTAAAATATGAATATTAAAATATAAATTTTAAATTCAGGCTTCTAAAAGTCAAGGGGTATGAATACTTCCTGAAGGCACTGTAAGTTCCCAAGTAAAACTTTAGTGGCTCATCATATCTGTCTGTTGCTGGGTTTTGCCTATGGTAAAACCACCCCTCACAGTGTGGTTCATACCGGTTGGGTGAACTCTGGTATGGTGATGCGGTAGGTGAGGGGGTTGCAGTCATGGGTGTTATTGACCAAGACACAGGGCAGGAACATAGGCCCCAGGTCATCTCCATCCAGAACGTCTATGGTCAGCGTGGTCGTAGTAGTCCGCCTGTTGGCATTGTACAGAGCACGGTCCTATCGGATGGAAGTCAACATTGTATTTAACAAAGCCATGAATGAATAACACTTTAAAATATAATCAATATAAATTAATCAATCAATCATGAGACCTATTTCTCTTTTCAATTCCATGATCAACTTCATAAACTTACTGAACATTTAGTTTGATAAATACATTTCATCATCACTCTACCTCTACTTCAAATATCAATTGTAACAACCCCTCTAATTTCCTACATCTTTACCATCTTAAGACACTCAGAGATATTCGACATATACCCATACCCATACTCAAGGCATCAGATTCTAGAAAGCAAGTGTACAGTTACCTTTTTCAAGGACAACAATATACAGACAGTACACAAACGAACATGCACACGAGAAATTATAAAAGTAATTGCAGTATATGTTCTTGCAATTTCCTTCTCCCAAAACTCTCTGAGCAGCACTTCACATTGTCACAATAATTTAACCCTGACATAAGCAGCAGAGGTCCAATTAATGCCATCTCCTGCCATGCAGCTAACACAGACATATGGAAATGTCTGCTCTACCCAAAATTACAACCAAGTAATTGCAGCATTACCACAAAAATGGAACAGGCAAGTAGAAGGGGAAAAAGGTAAGAAACTTGTATGTCGGCCCTGTATTAAAGAACATAAATGGTTAAAGAAAAGTGTGATAAATAAAAACATATAACAATTTCATTTAAGGACCAATAAACTGACAGCTGTGACATATAAATTGCAAAATAGTTGGGAAGAGATTTTCGATGTACCCAATCCATGGCACATGGTTTATGAATTGATACGCAAAACAACGCCGGATTCAAAACTTCTAATTTTTAATTTAAATTACTATACAAAATTATTGCAACTAATAGAATGTTATATATATGGGGGATACAATCTTCCCAGCTCTGCAGATTCTGCTGTGAGGAGGCATTTATTTTGGTATTGTCCATATGTAGCTCATTTTTGGTCACAGGTCCAGGAATGGCTGAAGAATTGCAACATTTGCCTAGAACTAATGCTACAGATAGCAATACTGGGTGATTTGAAAAGCCATAGTCAATCAATCAATAATATAATAATTATTTTAGCAAAAATGTTTATTTTTAATTTACAATCTGTAGAAGCTATGAGAATAGAAAGGTTCAAATATTTTGTGAAGCATCACACCACAGTTGAAAAATATATGGCAAATAGAAATCCGAAATGGATGATGTTAAGAGATAGATGGGAGGGGTTGAATGGAGCTGAAGGGTGGGACTAATAACAAGATACTGTAAACAATGTAAAACATACGGGATCTGTAAAATGTATATAGGTTCAGAACTTTTGTGAAATAGCACAGTTACATTTAGAAATCAAACTGGATGGACATCAGCAATAGAGGAAGGACTAAGAACAAACAAGAGAGAACTATTGTAAAGTAGACTGTGTCTGTAAAATGTGTATAAGATTTGTAAATTGAAGGTAAAAGCCAAAGTGTTTTTTAGTTTACTCTATATAGGTATATGTGTATATGTATGCATGCGTGTATGGGATATATATTTACCCCAAAAATATATGGGGGATTGGAAATGATGCAGAACAATTACATTGACGGAAGCAACATTCTTTCCGCAATACTAAGCTGATCCACCCCTTAGAAAAATAAGAAAGAAAAATGCCATGTCCTTCTCCCTCTAAACTCTTCTGACATTGGTAAAGGTAAGATGAAATCTCTGGGAGCAGCTTAGGCCCCTGTCATCCATATTTACTGGGGAAATAAAGCAAATAAATCCCTTTCCTCTGTTCCTCTTTATATTAGTCTGTCTGTCTCTGTGACATTCTGTCTTCTCCCTATCTCAATCCCCCTTTCCTGTCTTCATTTTCTTCTTCTTCTCCTGTGTAATCATACTGTCAAAATCAAATCAAATTTTATTTGTCACATGCGCCGAATACAAAGGGTGTAGGTAGACCTTACAGTGAAATGCTTACTTACAAGCCCTTAACCAACAATGCAGTTTTATGAAATACCTGAAAAAAGTAAGATAAAAATAACAAGTAATTTAAAAACAGCAGTAAAAATAACAATAGTGGGGCTACATACAGGGGACAACAGATCATAGTCAATGTGCGGGGGCACCGGTGTCGAGGTAATTGAGGTAATATTTCCGTAGGTAAAGTTATTAAAGTGACTATGCATAGAAAATAACAAAGAATAGCAGCAGCGTACGTTGTCTGGGTTGACATTTGATTAGATGTTCAGGAATCTTATGGCTTGGGGTAGAAGATGTTTAGAGGCCTTTTCGACACAGACTTTGCGTTCTGGTACCGCTTGCCGTGCGGAAGCAGAGAGAACAGTCTATGACTAGGGTGGCTGGAGTCTTTGACAATTTTTAGGGCCTTCCTCTAACACCGCCTGGTATAGAGGTCTTGGATGGCAGGAAGCTTGGCCCTCTGTGATGTATTGGGCCTTACGCACCACCCTCTGTAGTGCCTTGCGGTCGGAGGCTGAGCAGTTGCCATACCAGACAGTGATGCAACCTGTCAGGATGCTCTCGATGGTACAGCTGTACAAAACCTTGTGAGGATCCGAGGACCCATGCCTTAGTCTCCTGAGGGGGAATAGGTTTTGTCTTGCCCTCTTCACAGCTGTCTTGGTGTGCTTGGACCATGTTCGTTTGTTGGTGATGTGGACGCCAAGGAACTTGAAGTTCTCAACCTGCTCCACAACAGCCCTGTCGATAAGAATGGGGGTGTACTGGGTCCTCCTTTTCCTGTAGTCCACAATCATCTCCTTTGTCTTGATCACGTTGAGGGAGAGGTTGTTGTCCATACACCATACGGTCAGGTCTCTGACCTCCTACCTATAGGCTGTCTCATCGTTGTCAGTGATCAGGCCTACCACTGTTGTGTCATCTGCAAACTTAATGATGGTGTTGGAGTCATGCCTGGCTGTGCAGTTATGAGTGAACAGGGAGTACTTGAGGGGACTGAGCTCGCACCCCTGACGTGGCCCAAGTGTTGAGGATCAGCGGGGCAGATGTGTTGTTACCTACCCTTACCACCTGGGGGCGGCCCGTCAGGAAGTCCAGGATCCAGTTGCAGAGGGAGGTGTTTAGTCCCAGGGTCCCTAGCTTAGTGATGGGAACTATGGTGAGGGCACTATGGTGTTGAATGCTGGGCTGTAGTCAATGAATAGCATCTCACATAGGTGTTAATTTTGTCCAGGTGGGAAAGGGAAGTGTGAAGTGCAATAGAGATTGCATCATCTGTGGATCTGCTGGGGGGGGGGGAATGCAAATTGGAGTTGGTCTAGTTTCTGGGATAATGATGTTGATAATGATCACAGGTAGGATAACAGTGTCCGATTCATAATCCTTGTCAGGGACTCCTCACGGCTACTGACCAGGAGAAATAGGCACGGCCTACAACCTTTATTTAACTGGACAAGTCAGTTAAGAACAAATTCTTATTTATAATGATGGCCTACTCCGTCAAAACCTGGACGATGCTGGGCCAATTGTGCACAGCACTATGGGACTTCCAATCACGGCCGGATGTGCGACAGCATGGATTCGAACCAGGTACCATAGTGACGCCTCTTGCACTAAGATGCAGTACCTTAGACCGCTGCACCACTCGAGAGCGCAAACTAGCCTAATTAGCACCACTTGATTTCCCATATGTCTACCTCCCTCCTGTGGCCTGTTGGTAGTCTGGGGGCCACTGCCACTCCCTATGGGAGTGATTTGAGTAAGTGCCGCGAGAAAAAACCTGTGCGTTAGGGCGCGAATTGGTCACAGCCATTCCTTTGTTCCAGCACTCCTGGGAAGAGCAAACGATGCCCGGTTGAATTGAAATTTGTTTTGTGTGTTAAAAACATCATAAAGCTTGCTTCTGCACTTAGTTTGACCTGTTTAGTCGACATATAATATGTAATTTTGAAGTTTTGATGCGCAACTTTTCCGGACCAGAGGACATTTTGGGTGCATTTCAGCTGATGTTATTAGCAGTAGCTAATACAAAGACGCAAGACTTGAAACCAAACGATGTATTGGGTAAGTATGAACCCTTCCAGAACATTCTGAACGAAGACCATCGAAGATAAGGGAATATTTATACTTAAATCTGTGTTTCTGTTGACTCCAACATTACGGAGAAATGTAGCTTGTATCTGAGCGCCGTCTCAGCATATTGAATAGTGTGCGATTTCTGTAACGTTAAAATAAATGTAACAAAGCGGTTGCATAAAGAAGCAGTGTATCTTTCTAACTATATATAGAACATGTATATTTAGCCAAAGTTTATGATGTCTATTTACGTTATCTTGCCGCGCTACCTAGATTTCCTGCGGACATTTTTGAGTAATTTCTGAACATGAGCTCATTGTAAATGGACATTTATGGATATATGTGGCATATTATTGAAAAAAAAAAATGTACTGTGTAACATGTCCTATTACTGTCATCTGATGAAGATTTTCAAAAGGTTAGTGAATGATTTATTTTTTAATCCTGCTTTTATAATTTTATATTTTCTGGGACAAAATGGCTGCCGCTTGTCTTGGTTTCGGTGGTGGTCTAATATAAATATGTGGTGTGTTTTCGCCGTAAAACATTTAAAAAATCTGACATGCTGGGTAGATGAACAAGGTGTTTATCTTTCATTTGAGCTATTGGACTTGTTAATGTGTGGAGGTTAAATATTTCTAAGAATATTTTTGCGTTCCATGCGCCACGGTTTGAGCTGAACGGGGGGGAGGAGTTCCTCTAGAGGAACTCCTGGCATCAACAGGTTTTAAATCCACAGACTTGGTGGAGACAACCAAGCACTAAAGGTGTTCCTTGGTAAAGATTGCCACTCCACCACCTTTGGAACATCTGCTTTTTGTCGAAAAAGATTATAACCAGAAAGGTTAACATCAGTGTTCAAAAAACTCTTTCTTCACGTCTCAGTAATGACCAACACATCTGGATTGGAACTATGAACCCACACTTTCAATTTATACATTTTAGGTATTTTGACGTCCGGATAAAAAGCGTTCCCAAAGTAAACTGCCTGTTACTCAGACCCAGAAGCTAGGATATGCATATAATTGGAATATTTGGATAGAAAACACTCTAAAGTTTCTAAAACTTTAAAAAATAATGTCTGTGAGTATAACAGAACTGATATGGCAGGCAAAACCCGAGGACAAACCATAAAAAAAAGAAAATCAGCCTACCACTGTTTCCAATGGCTTTCATGTTTATTAGGAGGCCAAAACCTCCCAGATTGCAGTTCCTAGGGCTTCCACCAGATGTCAACAGTCTTTAGAAAGAGTTTCAGGCTTGTTTTTGGAAAAATTAGCAAGAAATTGTAGTTTTTCTAAGTGGCTCCCATTTTGGCTGTGCGTGGATGAGAATGTGTTCTTGTGTTTATCTCCGGTAAAGACAATAGCGATTCCCCGTCTTAAATTGTATCATTTATTTACGTATTAGGTTACCTTAGGTTTGATAATAAATGTTGTTTGATTTGTTTGGATAAGTTCATTGGTAACGTTTGGGATTCATTTTGTATGCATTTTGAAGGAGGGAAACCGGTGGATTATTGAATGAAGCGCGCCAGCTAAACTGAGTTTTTGGGGATACAAAGAAGGACATTATCGAACAAAAGGACCATTTGTGATGTAGCTGGAACCTTTGAGTGCCAACAGAAGAAGATCTTCAAAGCTAAGGCATTTATTATATCTCTATTTCCGACTTTTGTGGCGCACCTGCCAGGTATTTTTGAAATCTGACACAGAGGCTGGATTAACAAGAAGTTAACAAGAAGTTCAGCTTTATTTTGATGTATAACACATGTATTGTCATGAATGTTAAATATTTATATTTCTGTCATTTGAATTTCGCGCTCTGCAATTTCACCAGATGTTGTCGAGGTGGGTCACTAGTGGAATGCCTGCGCTACAAAGGTTAATGTGCAGAAAACCCAGGTTTTTATGAGAGCAGAAATCAGTGAAGCATATAGCATAGCACAAGTCAGAATTGGGGCTAGCAACCATAGATGGGCCAGGGTGTACATGCACATTTCCAGATATCATCAGCAGTAACACAATCAGGGAACAGCAGACGACAGGGAGAACTCTGCAGTGTTCATTTATGACATTTGAATGTGCATTAGATGGCAACAAGATCATATTGTACAGCAATTCCATCAGGTAAAAATAATACAAAAGCCGGCGAAAGGTGGTTAGATGAAGATTGGAGGACAAGTGTCCGTGGAACCAATAGAGAGTCAGACTCTCGAGTGTGGGAACAAACATAGTCTGTCCCACGGTAGGGTAAACAAGCAAGTTCATAGTCAACAAATCCCACAGGAGTCATGAGGCAAATAGCATAAAGCACAAGAAAAAAATATGACGATTTGGGGCTAGCCATTGCAAGTTCAGAGTCACTCGCCCCAACAGTGAGTGTGTGCTGGAGGCGAGCGAAAGCTTAGGAGAGAGGGGGGTGTGTGGCGGGGTTACCTGTACCAAACAGGGGGAGACAGGCCAGGGCAGACGGTGAACAAATCGCCAGGTGGAATCCAAGCAGCAAAGCAGCAGGCAACGGGAGTAGGTGTCACACCCACTTGGGAGAATATTTACTTATTGAATTAATTGTAATTTATCTTTCTTCTTGGCTTTAAAAGAAGCTTCATATTAAATATTACTCACTCAGTGCCAGGTTGAATGGTGTTTGCTGGTCATTGGTTTGCCAGAGCATTTGCTGTATAGACCTTGGAAATAAGAATCTTTGGTAGTAGGAATCCTTCCAGGTTATTTTGTCCAAAATCAAGTTGTAGGTTTTTTTTTTAAAAACATGCTGAAAAAATGTGGGAGCCCATCTGCTCATGATTTCTCTATCTCTCAAGGCTTGACGTGACATTATGACACCAGGCATAATAAATTCGATCAGACGTATCCCATCAAAGGGATGCTGACTAAAAGTGGGTTAGATCTGAAGTCAGTGGTCTCCCTCACCACAGATGGAGCTCCAGCCATGATAGGAAGAGGGAGGGGACTGGTGGCACGTTTGAAAGAGGACCACCCTGACCTGAAATCATATCTCTCCTGTGTCTTGGAAAATAGTATTCTGAGGTCATGAAAACAATGATGAAACTGATTAACTTTTTGAGAGCAACACAGCCTGTTACAAGGCATTCTGAGGCATACTACTGCACAACAGATGGCTCAACAAAGGCAGGGTTTTGGAATGCTTTAGGGCCATACAGGAGGAAATCAAAACTTTCCTATCAGAGCAAAATAGTGACTAGGCAACTCAGTTTTCTGAGTTTTTGGAAGATGAGTAGAAGATGGAAACAGTTGTATTTTTGACATACATTGCATCACGCCTTAATCAGCTGAATGTTAAGCTGCAGAGACGGGACAACACAGTGTGTGATATAACAGCAGTCCAGGCTTTACAGAAGAAATGTGAGGTTTTCAAGAAGGATCTCCAGGGAGAACTTGTCCACTTCCCCAATCTTCTGGTGTAAACACAGGGAGACACAGATGTCTCCAACCATGATGATTTCACCCAGAAGCTGATCGATAACTTCAAGGATCGCTTTGATAACTTCACTGTTGGAAGAGAACTGCTGCTGCTCATCCAGAACCTCTTCTTGGTCATAAACATGACAAAGTTGTCAAAAGAAGCAAAACAGATCTTCAGATTGGTAGATTTTGCATCACTGCAAATGGAGTTGATTGAGCTGCAAGAAAATGTGGGTTTGAAGGAGCAGGCTGGTGATTGTGACCCTGTCACTTTCTGGGGGAAGATGGTGCCTGCAACTTGTTCCACTCCCATACTGTGAACAACAACTCCTTGTGCCTTTTCTAGAACATGACATAGCTTTAGATGGTAACACTGGATAACTGCCTTCACTTGTCTCAGTGTTGAGTTCCATCTTGTGTTGACAGTGGCAGGGATGCCTCTTTCCCCAAATTCAGCCTCAAACACGTCTTTGAATGTTGTGCTTGTATGCAGCAGTGAGCTGATTTTTGATAACTTTGAAATAGAAGGAGTAATCATTTTTGTTTCTTTCAAGCCATCTCCCACTGCAAGCGCAGTGTTTTTGATTCTAAAATCATCATATTTGTGACTCAAGTCCAAGTCATGTGACTCGAGTCCACACCTCTGACTTACAGTATATGTTAAACTAGTCTATGTATAATACAGCCATAATGTATATCTTCTTATGCCATTATTTAACTGTCTACTTTAATTAAATGCTCTGTTTACTCATTGCTGTGTATCTTTGTTTCCTCTGTAGAACCATAAATGTTTAAAACATTAGATTAAGGCCAGCAATGTACAACCATCAAAATAGTCTAATAACTCACAAGCAAGTATAATTATGCCACTTTTATTCCATAACTAGACATATTTGTCTGTCAAGCAATTCATTCAAAACAGTCAAATAATCAAAGCTTCTAGAGGCTGATGATTTAATTTATGGATAAACAGTTTGCAAAAGATGTACTATAATTGCCAACGAGAAATCATCTTCTTCCAATTGCGTACATTTTCCTTTGAGTATTAACAGATAGCTAACTAGTAAGGTTTTGTTTTGTCTGGTGATGGCAAACTTAAAGAAGCATCCACCAATCTAAGTAACGATTACTAATTTACCCAATCTAAACGATTTGGACAAAAAGAGGTCCATAAACCAGGGGTATTTAACTACTATTTGAGAAGGCCCAGTCACTCAAAATTCCTAGGTGGCAAAGGTTCGGATGGATATTGTCATGAATTGGTGTAGTAGCAAACCCCCACCTCGCGACACCATGTTTTATGTATGTTTATAGAGGGCCACATGGGCACATAATCTGGCCATGTTAACTACAAGATTTAGATAGCTGGTTGGCATAACTTACCTACCTAGCTAACATGGGCTAGTTGTTCAACTGGACACTTCTGACAGGTTATTTACATGAGAGGAAAACTGTCCATGCACCACCAAATTTTGTGCATTCTACTATTACAATTCTTAATTTAACAGCGTTACATTAAAAGCCTGACAGAGTGTTTTTGCAAAACACCAATCCATTACCTTAGCCAGGGCAAAAAACGTAAACTCTTTCAGAATATTATTCAATCAAGCTTTACACTGTCAATACCAAGTAAAATATTTACAAAAAACAATTTCAAGAGGATCAATTTTATTCATTCATATGCAATATGCACAAACACACAGTCATGCGCCTACACACTTCTGGCATCTACACACAAACAAACAAAGGAAATAGCAAAGTGTCTCACGTTGGCTTGAACAATGACCAGGTAGCGTGTTCTCTCTTCGTAGTTTAGTCTCTCAGCCAGAACAATGTACCCAGAGAGAGTATTCCCTACAACCACAGTTTCATTAGACACCTGATAGAGAGAGAGAGAGAGAGTGTACACTCATAGTTTTCATTAACAACATACATTGTTCCACCTAAATAAGTCAGTCTTCAGTAAGAAAGCATTACATCCACGTACTGGGTCATTGGGGTTGTACTGGATGCCATATTCTATCTGTCCGTTAGGCCCATCATCGATGTCTGTGGCTCCATTGTCTTCACCAAAGCCTGTGAATATGATGGTCCCGGCAGGAGTGAGCTGGAGGCAGAGATAGAGGGAGCAAACCGTCATCAGGCATGTCACTCTGTCAGGACATTGTAACAACTCTATCTCACAGAAATGACTGACCCCTCCCAAGGTCACAAGGACACTCACAAGGACACAGTGTGTCTTCAATAGAAGATGGCCAAATACTGCCAGAAGAGTGAGAAATTGAGACCTTTGTCGTTATGCTATAGAAAGAGTGAATGAATGAACTGATTTGAAATGAAAACATTGTCATCAGCAGCCATGAATGTGTGTTTCTCTGGGGGTCTCTGCACCCAACTGACAGCCATAACAACCACTCAGAGAGATGCTGAAGAGAAAGGGGCCTCGAGGGGAGTTCAGCTCAGTTCAGGAGCGGTTTGACAGCAGCGGAGTCTGACTCATAGCTGTTCAGGGAGTAGTGTTTCCTGGAATAACACACACTCATTGTGAAATACATAAAACACAGGAAGTGTCAACAAAGTAGACATCAGTCATGGTTGTCTACTCTTGACAACACAATGTCTGACTCTGAGCCTCTTGATAGGTGTCATGTCAAAATCTGGTTTTGATAGCTGAAATAATAAGACATCTCAAATGTCTAGTGTCATTAATGTAATGTAGTTGTACAGGGATGGCATTTTGGAAAAGAGACAAACAGAAATAACTAGAGATTTTGTCAGTGACACACAATATAAAATGACTTCTATTTCCCTTTGACAGCTGGGGTCTCTGACGGAGGAGAACCATGGTAATTTCAGAATGAGATATACAGTATCTGCAAAAGTAGGAGATTAAAATCAATCTTCAAAGGAGTATGCAAATATCCACATAATTTGCTTGTTTGTTCATTTCTGCAGACCTTTTTGGTCAAATTAATCCTAATAATTTATGCTAAAAATAGTACTGCAAAATGCAACCAAAAGTCAATTTGTATAGGTGTAGATATAGGTGTGGATATCACTGACTGATTTTGATAAGACAGATTTTAAATTTCTAAACACAGTGATGCCTAACACAAAATAACATTTGATATTCCACTGTTCTCTCTGTCTGGAATGGTAACAAAAGTATTGACTCACACAGCTATCACTTTGTCTTAAATCAAATAGAAAAACACACACACGCACGCACGCATTTACATGCATGCGCATGTACAAGCACACGTGCACACACACATACTGAGCTGATGCTGTTAGTCAAAAGCATCATTGTTGAGCTTGCGGGTGCACACAGGGAATATGACATCTATAGCACGCAGAGCACACAGACAGGATCCCCATGATTCACTGGGAACATGCAAACTAGCGTGCCACTGAGCAATTTCATGCACTAGAGAATGAACAGATATTCTGAAGATCTGAGGATCAGCTATTGTTCTATTATCCTGGGAACCTTCTGCTTAACATGCGTATAATAGCTGTTGTCATGTATTACTCTGTCTCCATGCTGAAGGCGTATCAACAAAATAGAAATACAGAATCCCCCTGTTGCTACAGAGTAGTCTACACTCTATTTCACTGTGCCAACATCAAAAATGCTTTGACTGTTTAATCAGGTAGGTCCTTCATTTAAATGATCACCAAACCTGGACCATTCTTTGTATTTCAAAGAATGAAGTGTGAATCTACTACAGTAGGAGTCCCTTTCTGTAAGTCATCTGGGCTTTGTTGACTGCTGGAATGGTCATGATGACTTTCAAACCTCATTTGAGGAATCAGGTTGTGACTTACCCTGGGGATAAAGAAATGCTCACTAAAGAAAAAAGCAATAATTGTTGTAGTAACTCGCGCTTTCGCTCACCTCGTTGACGGCTACATAGTAGTGCTGCTGTTGAAAGCGAGGCGTGTTGTCGTTTTTGTCCCTGATTACAATGCGGACCTCGTGGAGAATCACTGTCCCAACCAGCTCATTGGTGCACTGGACCTTCACCACGACGGTAGAGATATATGAGGGGGGCTAAAGGCAAGAAAGAAAGAGAGAAAGGGAGAAAAGGAGGAACTGTAAATCAACCAATTCATCAATCAATAAAACGATCAATAAACTCTGGATTATGTAATCACTGTAGAAAAATACATTGGCACACTGCTCCAAAGCCATTTACCTCAGTAGATCTAAAACCCACAAACAAGTCTACACGTTTTGGAATGGCCTTGTCAAGTCCAGACCTAATCCCAATTGAGATGTTGTGGCAGGACTTGAAATGAGCAGTTGATGCTTGAAAATAAATGTCACTGAGTTAAAGCAGTTCTGCATGGAAGAGTGGACCAACATTCCTCCACAGTGATGTGAGAGACTGATCAACAACTGCAGGAAGTGTTTGGATGGTGTCATTACAGCTAAAGGTGTCCCAACCAGTTATTGAGAGTATACTTTTTTACACAGGGACATTGGGTGTAGCATAACTTTGTTTATGAAATAAATGAAATAAGTATGTCATTGTTGTGTTATTTGCTCACACAGGTTCCCTTTATCTAATATTAGGTTTTGGTTGAATATCTGATAATATTCAGTATTAAAAACATGCAAAAGTAGAGAAAATTATAAAGGGGGAAAATGCTTTTCATAGTACTGTACGTCTAGTAGGCTTGTGTTTGCCAACATTTCTTAGCGAGACCCTCTACAAACGACATTATCCCAACCCAACCTGGGGCCGGGTCCATACTCACATCTCTGTCCAGGACGCGTCCGGTGCTGTTGAGGAACAGTCTCTGTCTGAGGGGGTCCAGGATGACCCAGTAGGCGTAATTGTCCAGCAGGGTCAGAGAGATGGTCCTGCCTGGGTCCTCTGCTCTCCCATTGATCTGCATATTTTTCACTATAACTGTACCTGCCCAGAAGTAACATATTATGATATATTGTAATTTTGCACACATTTGTTTTATACTTTGCAACTTACATCTATTTAACACATTTATGCTCAGTCTGTAGCCCATGCAAAAATCAAACCTTCAACCATTGTGTTACAAGCACCACGCCTCAAACAACAGTCATGTTACACAGCAGCATAATGATCAGGGTTTACTCTCTAAAACATCTAAATCCCTTTGCAGAGAAAGGGTCATTTGGGCTAGCACCAGGCATTACCAAATTATTTTCCTCAAGAGCCACTCTTAAGTTTCGGATGAATTGCATCCTTGCCTTTTAATCACAATTGGAATGATTCGAATCTGACATTGCAGCACTCGAGGACTAAACAGAAACACAGCATTGGAATTTTGGCCTTGGCATTGGCTAGAGGAATCCAACCAATTGTGCCTTGGTTGATTGGCATGCTTGTTAGGGTATCAGTACTACACCACAACACATTCTGACCTTGTTGATGTGCAGTCACCTTTTCTAACATTTTTGCAAGACAAAATACATATGATCAGAAGTCATTTTGCTCGCCGTCTGTAGCAAGGCATGTGCAGTATCCACATGAGGTTAAAATTAACGTAGTTACAGAACCCTGAACCAAGCCATATGCTGGCAAACTACATATGTAATGTACTGAGTTTAACACTTGCCTCACTACACTAGCACATAGATGCAAGCAGATAATTTAGCTATAAAATTAAATGGGATGGTGTGTATCTTTATGGATGTTTTAATTACAGTGTAGCACGCTATCATTTTTAAACTTCAGTAACTTCAGAGGGAAATCTTTTTGGAATATTTAGGTCATAACTGCTGATAATATTACAAATAATATTACTGGGGAGGGAGAGGGAGCCTTGTTGCTTTCTAAAGTTAATTACGCTTCAATTGTCTAGAGAGACTAAGACAGGCAAAGGCCCTTACCATCTAGGGCTCTATTTTAACGAACCTAACGCAATGGTCAATCTAAGCGCTGGGCAGTAGTGTTATAGGTTCGGGGTATGTCAGAAATATTTTTGGTATTTTCACAAGCACAATTATCGGCGCAGTTGGCTTGGTTTTGATGAATAAACAAGTTGTGGCCAATCAGAACATGCGCCATGGCTAAATATATGGTTGCTTCAAGTTGTGTACTTACGGTCTTTTATGTATTGCCTTGGAATCAACTCCAATTCCGATGTTAGTCTGTTATAGGTTGTTAAACAGCTTACAGAATCAAAATGTGGACCTATCCAATCTTTGCTAAATATGTTAACTTGAACATGTTTGCAGTCCACATTGTTGTAAGTAATTGCATGGCTTCAATGTTGAAATATATGCCTAGCATTCTCACTTATATAGAGGATAGGCCTACTACAAATGGCATTATGGCCAAGCATGGACGAGCCAAATGTTGTCAATAAGCAAGACTAAATTCACTAAAAAGAGAGCGATTAATTCTAATCAAATTCTAAACAAAACTAAACAACAACTTGTTTTAAATAGGCAGACACAGTAATTGCTTCCCATGTGCATATAATATTAAAACAAAGCAGACTATGGAAGTTGTGACGAGGTGAGGTAGGACCCAGGAGCAGAGAATAGAACCAGACGAGGAACCAGTTGTTTAGAATAAATGTAAATACTTTACACATTCAGAATTTCACTTCTTGTTTGGAAGATTGCCTGCCCTACGAGTTCTGTTATACTCACAGACATAATTCAAACAGTTTTAGAAACTTCAGAGTGTTTTCTATCCAATAGTAATAATAATATGCATATATTAGCAATCTAGGATAGAGTAGGATGCAGTTCACTATGGGCACCCAATTCATCCAAAGTGAAAATACTGCCCCCTATCCTCAACAAGTTATGGCACAAATTTTGACAGTGGAAACGCAGCCTATCCAGCCATGACACAGACTGCCCATTATGCTTAACACCAGCCCAAACATAAAGCACTTAGTCACTTACTCTCTCAATCTAATACTTACAAAACTCACAAAGGAAAGAGGTACTGTTGACACTTTCACACAAGATAAAGTAAACTTCTGCAAGGGGTGAGAGGCCTTCCCACAGAAACTTTCCACCTAATGGTTTCTCTCCACACTCTTAGAAAAAAGGGTTCCAAAAGGGTTATTTGCGGAAGGATGGGTTATACCAAGAACCGTTTTGACCAGAAGAACCCTTTTTGGAAGACAATGGTTATTTATAAAGCAAAGGGTTCTACCTAGAACCTTCAACATCCTAAGAACCATTTTTTGAAGAAAGTTTTTTTTGATGATTCTTTGGAAGGCAATCAGGATTATTTGGAAGGCAAGAAGGGTTCTACATAGAACCATATATAATATTTCTCAGCAAGCTCTATTGCAGGGATATTTTCAGAATTGTTTGTTTTACTGTAAAATCTGTGTTTTTGAATGTACATTGATTGGTTGATTAAAGTTATGCTACACAAAGATAAATAACATACCATTTTCGAAACTAACCCAATCTCTTAGTAATTGGATTTATTGTAGCTGTTACTGAGATGGTTGTTCCAGTTAAGATGATTGAGGTAGTCTCAGTAATCAGTCTTCCCTACCCTGGCACTCATTCTGAATGCAGGATGTGGGTGATTAACACATCCAATTGTTGGATATCCTAACTCTGGCTGGATTCAATAGAAATTACACATCATCTTGCAAGCCAACATTTTGTGATTTGCAGGCCTGGTGTGGCCAGTAAACCAGGAGATCACCAACACCACTGTGTTAGGGTATAACTAGGCCCTCAAAGAAAGGCCTTATGATATACACAGAGTATACAAAATCTTATTATAAACTGGGTGGTTTTAGCCCTGAATGCTGATTGGCTGACAGCCATGTAATATCAGACCGTATACCACGGGTATGACAAAATAATGATTTTTACTGCTCCAATTACGTTCATAAAGGGTTCTAGGAAGAACCCTGCAAAGATAAAAGTGTTCTCACTAGAACCCTTCATAGAGGGTTCTAGGCAGAACCCTTCACAAAGGGTTCTAGGTAGAATCATATACAGAGGGTTCATTGAAGAACCCTACATAGAAGGTTGTAGATAGAACCATTTGCAAAGGGTTCTACCCAGCATCAAAAAGGGTTCCCCTATGGGGACAAACCGAAGAACCCTGTTTGATTCTACTCAAAGACAGGGTCATTCTCCACTGACCACTTCACCTCCTGAGCATGTCATCTATTCCAGACTTGTGTGACCAGCCCACTTTTATTCCAAATATCAAAAGACACTTTACAGCATCCCAGAATCATACTGCCAGACAGGGCTGATACTGAAAATCAGATAGATGTATATTTCAGAAGCTATAGGAAGGTATGTAGGTGGAAATGTACTTCACTAGAGATTATATGGTTATGTTTCAAACAATAGGTATGCAATTCAAAGTTAATATAGACCATTTTCTCTAATTGATAGGCCAGGTGCAAAGGACAGTCATTGCCTTTGCGTGAGTTTGGTAGATATTGAAGATATATTAAAGATAATACCTTTCATAAGGTGTGAGCCTTGATGACTCATAACTGACTGTCTGGTCTCATGATATCTTAGACTTTGAACCAATATAATCAATCCCTGGATAATTATAGTATAGACGCTGAGTTTTACAAAAGGCTTTGAAGTTAGTGGGGAAAAAATCTAAAGATTAGCAAAAAAAGTACTAATCAATAAGCACTTAACTTGTTGTGTTCTGAAGTCCAACCGAGACCAGGTTTAATTTTGTTTGATCTTTAAAATAATCCAATAAACATGATATGTTCCACGCAACAAGCAGCAAGAACCTGAATAGAAAAGTAATGCGTGTCCTCAATCCACTAAAAAATACCATGCTGTAAGAAACAATCCAATACTTTGACTTTTCAAGACCAGTCGTCTTGTATAAGACGTCGTGTCTGAAGTAAGATTTGACTCTCCCACAGACACGGTGGATCAAACTCTGTGTCTGATAAAATGTGGCTTGGGTTTGGCTCCTCTGTCTGTCTGGTGAATTCCCTTTAGCACCCATCAACCAGGTGTGAATGGGGAGAGTGAGCAAAGCTGCACCAAAAGACAAATAGAATAGGTTATGTATTGTAGACAAAGGCACATTTATACACGCAAAGACAAAAACCCTCATACAGTTCACACATAGCAGAGATTGGTATTAAGCCGTTTAAAAGTTACATCAAAAACATGCGTGACCTCAAGCATTTGTTATATACAGTGGGGCATCCTCACTGTATAAAATTACATTAAAAGTACACGTGTCAAAACCCCTTTAAGATAACAAAGTGGCATGCTAAAGTACACAGGCTGTCCTTGGTGTAACTGACACCAATATTACCTTATGTGTAAGTTAAAGGGGCAATCTGCTGTTCAAACAAAAACAAGCTCCACCCAGTCAATATTTTGGTAAAGAGCTGAGAGATGGGGCAAGATAAATGTTACCACTCTTAAATTCATTGGCAGAATTATGGAGGCAAAAACTGACCATCTATGATATAAAAAAAGTAGATTTTCTTTTTTTTTTACCAGTGGGATAGCTCATAATTATAATCTGTAAGAATAAATGGTATATATAATCTAATTAAAAATCCCAAAATTGAAGTATTAATCACAGATTCCCATTTAAATTCATATTGTGACGCACTCCGGCGTAGTGGGTGCGGAGTCAGGCGCAGGAGGCAGAAGGTGCAGAATAGTGCTTTTATTTCGGCACAGGGAAAATCGTACATGCAAATGCCGTGCGCACATCCACGATTTGTCCAAAAACAGGACCTAACTAGTCCGGAGAAAAACCCAACACGAAACACACTACCACACATAAAATCAGTGGAAAAATGTGCCCGCCTGCACCGGCTTAAATAGCCCAACTAAAAACCTAAACAAGAAACAGGTGAAACCAATAAGACAAAACCAACAGAAAAGGGAAAAGGGATCGGTGGCAGCTAGTAGACAGGTGACAACGACCGCCGAGCGCCGCCCAAACAGGAAGAGGAGCCACCTTCGGTAGGATTCGTGACACATATACAGTACATTCAGAAAGTATTCACACCACTTTACTTTTTCCACCTTTTTGTTGTGTTAGTGCCTGAATTTAAAATTAATTAAATATGGATTTTTTTTACATGATATCTCATCGCTGTACCCCACACATACAATTGTCTGTAAAGTCCCTCAGTTGAGCAGTGTATTTCAAACACAGATTCAACCACAAAGACCAGGGAGGTTTTCCATTGCCCTGCAAAGAAGGGCACCTATCTGTTGATGGGTAGAAATGTTAAAAAAGCAGGCATTGGTCAGGTTATTAATTACACTTGGATGGTGTATCAATCCACCCAGTCACTACAAATATACAGTCCTAGCTCAGTTGCCGGAGAGGGAGGAAACCGCTTAGGGATTTCACCATGGGGCCAATGGTGGCTTTAAAACAGTTAAATAGTTTAATGGCTGTGATAGGAGAAAACTGAGGATGGATCAACGACATTGTAGTTAATCCACAATACTAACCTAACTGACAGAGTGAAAAGAAGGAAGCTTGTACATAATACAAATATTACAGAACATGCATCATGTTTGCATTAAGGCACTAAAGTAATACTGTAAAAAGAGAGTTCCACTCTCCATATTTTCAAGCATAGGACTGGGGAGTTTTTCAGGATAAAAAAAGAAAAAGAATATAGCTAAGCATAATGCAAAATTCTAGAGGAAAATCTGGTTCAGTATGCTTTCCACCAGATACTGGGAAATTAACTCAACTTTCAACAGGATACCTAAAACACAAGGCCAAATGAACATTGGCATTGTTTACTAAGAAGACCGTGAGGGTCCGAGTTACAGTTTTGTCTTAAATCTACTTGAAAATGAATGGCAAAACCTGAAAATAGTTGTCCAGCAATGATCAACAACCAATTTGACAGAGCTTGAAGAATTTTGAAAAGCTCTTAGAGACATACCCAGAAATACTCACAGCTTTAATCGCTGCCAAAGATGCTTCTACAAAGTATTGACTCAGAGGTGTGATTACTTGTGTAAATTAAACATTTCTGTATTAAATTTTCCGAAAATGTGGAAACATCTATAAAAACATGTTTTCACTTTTTCATTAGGGGATATTTTGTGTAGATGGGTGAGGAACAAAATCAATTAAATCCATTTTGACAAAATGTGGAATAACTCAAAAAGTAGGAAAACTTTATGAAGGCTCTGCAATTGAATGTGAGTTCTCTCAGCTTGACCCTGGTTCGCTGACCCTCAGCCTCACACACAAACAAATGCACGCACACACCCAAGCACACACCAGCTGCTAAGGGACCCACCTAGCAATGCCCACTGCACCCTACATGAGTGCTAAGTAACTGCTTCCAACTGAGAATGGGATGTCATCTGTCTGTTTATACATTAACACCAAAAGTAAACTATAACTACAGAGCCAAATGAGAAGAAAAGATCAGGGAAATGCTGTTTTAGTAGCCAACTGTGTGTAGAGCAGGAAACAAGTGAAAATCCTCCAAATTAAATGGGTCAATGCAAAACAGGTGAATTGAGCAACAGACCATACCAGAACCTGACATTTCTATTGTTTCGGCAAACTTTCATTAAACACAAGGCCCAAGATGAAAGGGTGAGTTCAAAACCTAAACAACTTCATTGCATTAAATGATTCATTCAAAGACCAGCTATATTTCTAGTAGACAGCATAATCCCCTTGTTACGTACATTTTCTGAATTAGATTATTTTATAGTGTCCAGAATAGCTGCATCTCCCTCTGCACCACATCTCCTTTCACCCCTAGCGTCTAATTAGCGACTTTCCACGAAACATGTTCACATCCCTGAAAGTGGTCATTTATGAGCACTACAGGGTCTATATTCAAGGAACTTGTGAGCATCCCGCAAGCTAATTCTGCATGGAGAGTGAAAGCCTTCTGATTAGCTTTGTGTTGTATGTAAAGCCCACTCACACTCTCAGTCCTGACAGCTTGTGACAACGCGATTTATGACGTGCTCTCAACATTGCAAGCCTGTTAAATGTTGCTGCAGACACATACAATCTCAAGGAGAATGCCGATGAAAAACAAGTTCTCTCTTTCTCTTATTCTCTTTCTCTCGCCCTCCCTCCATCTCTATCACTTTCTCTCTTTCACCATCTCTCATTCTCTCCATGCTCCCACTCCGTTCTTCTCTCTCTCTCTCTCTCTCTATGCTCCCCCTCATTCTTTCTTTCTCTCTCTCTCTCTCGTCACAACAGGGAGGATTTTGTGATTATTTTCTATACCTAAGCCTTGACTGGAGAGATCAAGGCTGCTGAAGCTGGACTTGTTTCAGCCTCTGCCTTGCTACAGCTGCTCCATGGATGGCAATGAGCTTCTTAACAATTCCTCTGCAACATACCTTGTCACTTCTATTTGGGCTTATTACCACTATCTGAACCCATGACAAAGAAGTTATACTTCTCATCTCCACGATATTATTTTCATCTGCACAAACTCTTCCTTCCTTGCTTCCTTCACATGATGATGCAATTTGTTTTAGTTAACAAAGTTGTAGCAAGAGACAGGAAGTGCCATTGGATCCCATTGCTCAAGAGATATAAGTGCATATTGACAGACCAATATTATTTTTATAAATTCACACTGTTATGCTTCACTATTAGCCCATGAGCTTCGCCACTATTCTTTGCTGTGACGATGTGCCTACGAGCTATTGCCACATCAGAACATTTCCCTCCATTTCTCCCCACACAAACAGACTGATTGTTTGGTACAAGCTAACCTGCTAACCTGACTATACTTTCGCTAATCTCATCAGACATTGTGGTTTATATATTGAGTGAACACAAACACCAGAGTCTGGGAGTCATATCTAGAAATGTTTAGCTATGAATGGCTACAGATGTGAGTGCTACAGCATAGTCATTTAGATAGGTTGCCTTGGCGTTTTTGGGCACAGGGACTATGGTGGTCTGCTTGAAATATGTAGGTATTACAGACTGGTTCAGGGAGAGGTTGATAATGTCAGTGAATACACTTTCCAGTTGGTCAGCGCATGCTCTGAGCACGCGTCCTGGTAATTTGTCTGTCCCTGCTGCCTTGTGAATATTAACCTCTTTAAAGGTCTTACTCACATCGGCTACGGAGAATGTGATCACAGTCGTCAGGAACAGCTGGTGCTCTCATGCATGGTTTAATGTTGTTTTCCTTAAAGCGAGCCTAGAAGACATTTAGCTCATCTAGTAGGCTCACGTCACTGGACAGCTCGAGGTTCGATTTCCCTTCATAATCCATGATAGTTTGCAATCCCTGCTCAGAGCCAGTGAAGTACAATTCGATCTTAGTCCTGCATTGACGCTTTGCCTGTTAGATGGTTCGTCGAAGGGCGTAGAGAGAATTATTTTTAACTTGCGGATTAATGTCCCACTCCTTGAAAGCGGCATCTCTACCCTTTAGCTCAGTGCGGATGTTGCCTGTAATCCATGGTGTCTGGTAGGAATATGTACGTACGGTCACTGTGGGGATGACATCGTCGATGCACTTAATGAAACTCCTCAATGCCATCGGATGAATCCCGGAACATATTCCAATCTGCGTTAGCCAAACAATCCTGTAGTTTAGCATCCACTAAATAAGAACACTTCCGTTTGAGTTTTTACTGGTAAGCAGGAATCAGGAGGATAGAGTTATGGTCAGATTTGTCAAATGGACGGCGAGGGAGAGCTTTGTTTTAATTTCTGTGTGGGGTAAATGTTATTCTCCTGAGTTTTCTCCTGTGGTTTTACATGTGACATGCTGGTAGAAAGTAGGTAAGACGGATTCCAGTTGTCCTGCATTAAAATTACCGGCCACTGGGAGCACTGGCTCTGGATTTAATTTAATTTGATTTATTAAGCCAATGGCGACCGCTAGTCTTAATGCGGTCTGACACATAACGAAAATACATGACATTTATGAACATGTAGTGTGTGTATGTATGTGTGTGCATCTATCAATTACACATACATGTCAGTACATACATAACATGTAGGTCACATGGCTCCACCATGTGACCTACATTAGTTGTGCTGTGAGGTTTTGCTTTATTTGTTTTTTTGAAACCAGGTTTGCTGTTCACTTATGCTATATAAGATAGAAAGGAGTTCCATGCACTCATGGCTCTGTATAATACTGTATGTTTCCTTGAATTTGTTCTGGGGACCTGGGGACTGTGAAAAGACCCCTGGTGGCATGTCTGGTGGGGTAAGTGTGTGTGCCAGTGCTTTGTGTAAGTTAATGATGCAAAATATTTGGAATAATGTTTCTTATAAAAACAAGAAGTGACGAAGTCAGTCTTTCCTCAACTGTTAGCCAAGAGAGACTGACATGCATACTATTAAAGAAAGAGTGTGTGTCCATGTATGCTGATGATTCAGCCATATACACATCAAAAACCACAGCTCATGAAGTCTCTTAACAGAGTTGCAGTCTGTTTTGGAATGGGTGGCCAGTAATAAACTGGTCCTGAACATCTCTAAAATTAAGAGCATTGTATTTGGAACAAATCATTCCCTAAATTCTAGACCTCAGCTGAATCTGGTAATGAATGGTGTGGCTGTTGAACAATTTGAGCAGACTAAATTACTTGGTGTTACCTTAGATTGTAAACTGTCATGGTCAAAACATATAGATGCAATGGTTTTAAAAAGGGAGAGATGCATGTCTGTAATAAAGAGTTGCTCTGCTTTTTTGACACCACACTCCACAAAGAAAGTCCTGCTGACTCTAGTTTTATCTTACCTTGATTATCGTCCAGTCATATGGTCATGTGCAGCAAATCAAGAGCTATTTAAGCTGCAGCTGGCCCAGAAAAGAGACGTATGTCTTTCTCTTAATTGTAATCAGAGGGCTAATATTATTATTCATTGGGATAGGGGGCAGTCTTTTCACATCTGAATGAAAAGCGTGCCCAAAGTAAACTGCCTGTTTCTCATTGTAGTTTTTCTAGGTGGCTCCCATTTTGGCTGTAGTGTTTCCAAGTGCATGGAGGAAAGCACGTTCTTTCTTATTTATCTCCGGTAATGAACTTACTATTCTCCGTCTTAAATTGTATTGTTTAGTTGCGTATTAGGATACCTAAGGTTTGATTATAAACGTTTGACTTGTTTTGAAAAGTATATTAGTAAAGTTTGGGATTAATTTTGTATGCATTTTGATGGAGGGAAACTGAGTGGATTATTGACTGAAGTGCGTGAGCTAAACTGAGTTTTTATGGATATAAAGAAGGATATTATCAAACAAAAGGACCATTTGTGATGTAACTGGGACCTTTGGAGTGCCAACAGAAGAAGATCATCAAAGGTAAGGCATTTTTTATATCACTATTTCTGACTTTCGTGTCACACCTGCCTGGTTGAAATATGTTTTTCATGTGTTTGTATGCAGGGCGCTGTCCTCAGATAATTGCATGGTTTGCTTTCGCTGTAAAGCCTTTTTGAAATCTGACATGGTGGCTGGATTATCAATCAAATCATCAATCAAATCAAATTTATTTTATATAGCCCTTCGTACATCAGCTGATATCTCAAAGTGCTGTACAGAAACCCAGCCTAAAACCCCAAACAGCAAGCAATGCAGGTGAAGAAGCACGGTGGCTAGGAAAAACTCCCTAGAAAGGCCAAAACCTAGGAAGAAACCTAGAGAGGAACCAGGCTATGTGGGGTGGCCAGTCCTCTTCTGGCTGTGCCGGGTGGAGATTATAACAAAACATGGTCAAGATGTTCAAATGTTCATAAATGACCAGCATGGTCGAATAATAATAAGGCAGAATAGTTGAAACTGGAGCAGCAGCACAGTCAGGTGGACTGGGGACAGCAAGGAGTCATCATGTCAGGTAGTCCTGGGGCATGGTCCTAGGGCTCAGGTCCTCCGAGAGAGAGAAAGAAAGAGAGAATTAGAGAGAGCATATGTGGGATGGCCAGTCCTCTTCTGGCTGTGCCGGGTGGAGATTATAACAGAACATGGCCAAGATGTTCAAATGTTCATAAATGATCAGCATGGTCGAATAATAATAAGGCAGAACAGTTGAAACTGGAGCAGCAGCACAGCCAGGTGGACTGGGGACAGCAAGGAGTCATCATGTCAGGTAGTCCTGGGGCATGGTCCTAGGGCTCAGGTCCTCCGAGAGAGAGAAAGAGAGAAGGAGAGAATTAGAGAACGCACACTTAGATTCACACAGGACACCGAATAGGACAGGAGAAGTACTCCAGATATAACAAACTGACCCTAGCCCCCCGACACATAAACTACTGCAGCATAAATACTGGAGGCTGAGACAGGAGGGGTCAGGAGACACTGTGGCCCACTCCGAGGACACCCCCGGACAGGGCCAAACAGGAAGGATATAACCCCACCCACTTTGCCAAAGCACAGCCCCCACACCACTAGAGGGATATCTTCAACCACCAACTTACCATCCTGAGACAAGGCTGAGTATAGCCCACAAAGACCTCCGCCACGGCACAACTTAAGGGGGGGGGGGGGAGCGCCAACCCAGACAGGATGACCACATCAGTGACTCAACCCACTCAGGTGACGCACCTCCTCCAGGGACGGCATGAGAGAGCCCCAGTAAAGCCAGTGACTCAGCCCCTGTAATAGGGTTAGAGGCAGAGAATCCCAGTGGAAAGAGGGGAACCGGCCAGGCAGAGACAGCAAGGGTGGTTCGTTGCTCAACAAGTTAAGCTTTATTTTGATGTATTGCACTTGTGATTTTATGAAAGTTAAATAGTTATAGCAATTTAATTTGAATTTGGCGCTCTGCAATTTCACCGGTTGTTGTTGAGGTGTCGCGCTAGCGGCACGCCTATCCCAATATTTATGCCAGTCGCAGGTCATTGGTAAAAATAGAAAAGAGTCAATGGCCTAGAGTGCTGCCCTTTGGTACACTACAATTTACATGTTTGACATTAGAGAAGCTTCCGTTAAAGAATACTGTCTGAATTCTATTATATAGATTACTCTGAATCCATGATATGGCAGAGGTTGAAAATCCATAAGACATAATAAGGCATATATCTTCTCAACAACAGGTTATGGGTCAATAATACCAAAGGCTGCAATAAAATCTAACAGTACAGCTTCCACAATCTTCTTATTATCAATTTATTTCAACCAATCATCAGTAATTTGTGTCAGTGCAGTACATGTTGAGTGCCATTCTATATAAGGATGCTGAAAGTCTGTTGTTCATTTGTTTACGGAGAAAGAGCATTGTATTTGGTCAACAACAAAATATCCAAACAGTTTGCTAAGCACTGGCAGCAAGCTGATAAATCTGCTGTTAGAAACCAGCAAAGGCCGCTTTACCACTCTTGGATGATGGAAGGACTTTGGCTTCTCTCCAGGACAGAGGACAAGGACGTTCCTCTAGGCTCAGATTAAAGATATGACAGATAGAAGTGGCTATTGTGTCAAATACCATCCTCAGTAGCTTTCCATCTAAATTGTCAATGCCAGAAAGTTTGTCATTACTGATCGATAGCAAAAAATGTCCCACCTCTCCCACACCAACTTGACAAAATTCAAATTTACAACGTTTTTCTTTCATATTTGTTTTTTTATGCATGATTATGATGACTCACTGTTCATTGTTGGCATTTCCTGTCTAAGTTTTCCCATTTTGTCAATGAAGTAATCATTCAAATAATTGACAACATCAACTTGTTTTGTGATGAATACGCCATCTGATGCGAAATATGGAGTTGAGTATTCCTGCCCATAATTCCACTTAAAGTACTCCAATGTTTTTTTTTTGTTTAATCTTTCTTTATATGATTGATCTTGGCTTCATAATACAGTTTCTTCTTCTTTTTGTTAGGTACTCACATAATTTCAAAATATTCAGTAAGTCAGCCAGTCAGATGTGCAGAAAGACTTATTAGCCACTCCTTTCGCCACATCTCTTTCAACCATACAGTTGTTCAATTATTCACCAATCCATGGAGGCTTAACAGTTCTAACAGTCAGTTTCTTAATAGGTGCATGTTTATCAATAATTGTAAGCAGCAATTTCATGAATTCATCAAGTGCAGCGTCAAAATCCTTTGTATTATCAAAATTATCCAATTGGTAGTAGTTACAGTCTTGTCTCATCGCTGCAACTCCCGTACGGACTCGGGAGAGGCGAAGGTCGAGAGCCATGCGTCCTCCGAAACACAACCCAACCAAGCCGCACTACTTCTAGACACAATGCCCATCAAACCCGGAAGCCAGCCGCACCAATGTGTCGGAGGAAACACCGTACACCTGGCGACCTGGTCAGCATGCACTGCGCCAGGCCCACCACAGGAGTCACTAGTGAGCGATGAGACAAGAATATCCCTGCCGGCCAAACCCTCTCTGACCAGGAAGACACTGGGCCAATTGTGCGCCGCCCCATGAGACTCCCGGTCGCAGCCGGCTGCGACAGAGCCTAGACTCAAACACATAATCTCTGGTGGCCAGCTAGCACTGCCTTAGACCACTGCGCCACCCGGGTCTTAATCACTATTTTAGGCCCAGCTAAATCGTGATCACTGCCTCCAATGGGTATGGATACAGCTTCAGCTTATTAGTAAAAATTATTGTTCCTGTAGTGTTTGTAAACACCCTGGTAGGTTGATTAATAACCTGGACCAGATTAAAGGCACTGGTTACAGAGAAAAGCTTCTTCTTGAGCGGACAGCTTGATGAAAAACAGTAAATTCTCAGGTCACCAAGTAAGTAGACTTCTCTGTTTACATACACTATGACTATAGTATTTCACACATATTGTTTAGACACTGACTGTTAACACTTGGTGGCCTATAGAAACACCCCAAAAGAAAAGTCTTTAGATGTGCCAGGTGGACCTGCAACCACAACACTTCAATGACCCTTGATATAAGATCTTCTCTAAGCATTGCAGGGATATGGATCTCAGTAGATACAGCAACACCTCCCCCATAACCATTCCTGTCTCTTCTATAGATGTTACATCATTGTATTGTTACTACTGTATCATCACATTAATTATATAGGTTAGTCTCAGAAATGGCTAATATATAAATGTTATCTGATTTTTAGCAAGTTATTGATTTCATTAATCTTATTTCTAAGTCTACATATATTAATATGAGCCTCAATCACACTAGACCTGAGTCAAACGATGAAACCATCGGCTAAACAATTTAATATCGTTTTTTTTGTTCAGTGCAATGTGCGTTTTATTAGTCAGTGTGGCAATGTAACCCTATTGATCAGTCAATTTCCCTAGCTGATTCTCTACTGTTCACACTGACACAGTATTAAACAGCTCTAATGTTACAGGCTTCACTGTCATGGTGCACAGTAGAGGTCTGCGCAGGACCAATTTCTTCATCCCACTCCTGCCCACACCAGCTGGCTTTCTGTCAGACTCCCACCCGCTACCCAAACCCAACAGCAGTACCGCAATGTTATTTTAGGCGTATGTGACGCCTCTCACTTGCCAGCCATGATCCCAGCAATTTTACGCCCTATAGGCAAAATAAAATAGGCAAAAATACCTTATGAAATAGGTTAAATTACCAGAGATTCTCACATGGCATTACTGGGCTATATCAGCCAATATGCTAGATGTAGTTTGAAGAGAGCAGAGGTGGAGAGACATGCACTTTTTTATAGCCTACCGTTTAGGAGTGGGAATATTTTTAGACGGAGAAATATGAGTGATCAATATTTAGTCCTATTTCTAGGCAATGTAGTAAACTATAACCTAATCATAGGCCTCTTCAAAAATACATTTCCTTGGAAAGATAACTGCCCCATGTTTCTTCACCCATGCATAGGCTATAGCCTACTGTGGTAGCAGGATTACAAGATGATGTTATATTTATGCACCAAATGGTTGTTTTATTTAATAGAGTAAGGTTCTTAGGACTCTCTCTTTTTTCTGAGTTAACTGAGAGAAGTCTTTATGGAGATGGGCTGGCAACTGATTAAGTGAGGGCTTGGTGATAAAAAAACCTACAGCTGGCATTTCATAGATCAGATGTGGTGGGTGTCACCGAGATAGAGAGCCTGGAGGAACAGAAGGAACAGAGGAGGAGGAACAGAACAAAGGCCTCAGTATTCCTAATTATCCTGGCATCTTGGAAACAATACCAGAGGCAGATGACCACAGGATGAACCCAAAGTGGCTTATGGTGCCCCCAATCTATATGGAGGGGTTGAACCAGCTATGACTGAGCAATCTTGGTATCAGGTATATAAGAAACAGCATGGTCTGTAAAGGGTAGGCTCTCGGCCCAACAGTCAACTGTTGGGTCGGCGGTTTCATTATTGCAATAATAATCGACATTGATTATAATTAATCGACATTGAATAAATATGATTGTTTTAAAAAATGACAAAGTCTCTCTCATTTGAATAGAATATTCCACCACAATATTTGGTGACCCAGATGGGACCTTAGTTAAGACTTTAAAACTTCTTAGGGCTGGAATCCCGTTAACGGGATCGATATGACAACATCCAGTGACAGTCCAGGGCGCCAAATTCAAAACAACAGAAATCTCATAATTACAATTCCTCAAACATACATGTATCTTATACTGTTTTAAATGTAATATTGTTGTTAATCCCACCACAGTGTCCAATTTCAAATAGGCTTTACAACGAAAGCAACACAAACAATTATTTTAGGCCACCACCAAGCCACAGAAAAACACAGCCATTTTTCCAAACAAAGAGAGGAGTCACAAAAAGCACATAGAGATAAAATTAATCACTAACCTTTGGTGATCTTCATCAGATGATACTCATAGGACTTCATGTTACACAATACATGTATGTTTTGTTTGATAAAGTTCATATTTATATAAAAAAATCTGAGTTTACATTGGCATGTTACGTTCAGTAGTTCCAAAAACATCCAGTGATTTTGCATAGCCACATCAATTTTACAGAAATACTCATCATAAATGTTGCTGAAAATACAAGTGTTACAAATGGAATTGTAGCTATACCTCTCCTCAATGCAACTGCTGTGTCCGATTTTAAAAAAGCTTTACGGAAAAGGCAAATCATGCAATAATCTGAGAACGGCACTCAGATTTTTTTTCTTCTGTTGGAGTCAACAGAAATCAGAAATAACATTATAAATATTCCCTTATTTTTGATGATCTTCATCAGAATGCACTCCCAGGAATCCTAGTTCCACAATAAATGTTTGATTTGTTCGATAATGTCCATTATTTATGTCCAAGTAGCTACTTTTGTTAGGGCTTTTAGTACACATTCCAAACGCTCGTACAGGTCCAGCCGAACTTTGGACGAAAAGTTCAAAAAGTTATATTGAAGGTCGTAGAAACTTTTCAAACTAAGTATAGAATCAATCTTTAGGATGTTTTTATCATAAATCTTCAATAACGTTCCAACCGGAGAATTCCATTGTCTTTAGAAAAGCCATGGAACGCAGGTCGCTCTCATGTGAAATGTGCGTGACCAGGACCTGGCTCTCTGCCAGACCACTAACTCAAAGAGCTCTCATCCGGCCCCACATAACAGTAGAAGCCTCATTCAAGTTTCTAAAGACGGTAGACATCTAGAAGCCCTAGGAAATGCAACTTGAACCATATCCCACTGTGTATTCGATAGTGATGAGTTCAAAAACTACAAATCTCAGATTTCCCACTTCCTGTTTGAATTTTTTCTCAGGTTTTTGCCTGCCATATTTGTTTTGTTAATCTCACAGACATCATTCAAACAGATTTAGAAACTTCAGAGTGTTTTCTATCCAAATGTACTAATTATATGCATATATTAGCAACTGTGACTGAGGAGCAGGCCATTTACTCTGGGCACATTAGTCATCCAAACTACTCAATACTGCCCCTGCAGCCATAAAAAGTTAAAGCAAAAACCCTGTGAGGTTTAAAAACCCTGTGTCGGTTAGAGATCTGTGTGGACTCAAAAGTGCTATAGAAATATTAGAGAATGCATTAGAATGAATCGTATAAGATAGTAAAATATGAAGGTGCACCTGTGAATTTACTGCCGTTTTAAGGTTATGAGAACCTGTACCATGCATTAGTATTGTAAATCTCAGGACCAAACCCCAAAATAGAAGTTAGAAAATATTCCTTCAGGTTATAAAAAATATTGTAGAAAACAACTAATTGATTAAGTATGTTTTGGCAACAGTACTGTGTAAATGTGAATGAGAGTTTTGTGAGTTTGGAAATAAGGGTTATCTGAAGTTTGGATAATAAGATGTAGAAATGTGAATAATAAGCTGATTTAAATTGTTTCGATATGTAGAGTTATCTTAGGGTTCCGTCCATCACTGCCCATCATAGAATATCAGAGGTGGTATTGGAAGTGCAATGTTATTTTAGAACAATAGCGGCAAGTCTATAATTTCTGGAAGTTTTAAGTAATTGTTGAGGATCCTGTGGAACATTATTCCCATGGGGCAGCATCCTGGAAAATAACGTTTTTGTGTTCCGCTGGGAGTGTATGCATCAAGAGTTGTTGGTAAAAGCACATGGAGTGGTTCATTAATGTGAGTACCTAAGATTCCCTACATTATTTATTGATTCTGTGAAGATTTAAAAAAAATCATGAATGAGAAATAACCATGTGTGTATAATCGATTACTAGAGATTTGACAAAGAAACACTGGAAATATGTTGAGATGCAACTTAAATAACCCATACGTAGACATACAGTATGTAGGTTCAGAGTGGTCTCTTTATGGCTCATTTGTTAGAGATAAGGTTAAAGCATTATATGGCTGTTTACAGGATCTGGGAGATAGTCTCAGAAAAAGATTGGCATATATTGATAAGGAAATGTGTTTTAATAAATTATTAGAATGTTTCAGTCCTGAAACCATAAGTCTGATACCATGTGATTGTATGAAATTTATTTGAATCATTAGATTATTATAATACATTTGTGTAAGTGTTAGACTCATTCGATTATTATATTATAATACTGTGTGTGGTTTTAGTCAGAATCAACGTTTTGGGAACAATGTGTCTAGTGTTTTTAGAACAGACTATCTGTCTGAGCCAGATCCGGGGAGACCTTGGCTGGGACACTGAGAACTTCCCAGTCCCAGGTCTCTGCCTATCTTAGGGGAGGGTAGGAAGACACTATTCTCACGTACTCCCCTAGGCTCTATTGGCGGGCGGATTTGATGGTTGGTGTGGAACTTTGGTAGACTGGGCCTCTGTCTGTTTTCGTTTCTATCATTATCTTACAAATCCTGATATAACAGACTGAGGGTAACATAATTTAATTGGAACAGGAGTATAGAATTCTCCTGACAGATGTAAACTATAGCAAAGGCATAAAGACACTAATAGAAGCGCACGAGCATTCTACCAACTTGTGTCGAATATGGGGGAAAAAATCTAATCATGATAAAATTCGGCAGCATGTCCCTGCTGACAGGAAATTCCAATCAAAAAGATAATTCAGGGATACAATTGTGACTTGACACAATGTCAGAAAAAAATAATCATTAGCTCAATACACCAGTGAATTGATGTTAGCGTTCTATCAGCGTAATCGCACTAACCGTACTATTTGTGAAGTAATTTCAGTTTGGACATTGTTAAATGGGGTACTTGGTAAATTCGCTCAGTTATTTTGTTCAGATTTCAGAGCACTGGTTTGAATGTACCAGAGCTCAGAATAACTGATGAATTTACGAACGCTCAACTCCAGTTGAATATGGCCAGTGTCAGTAAACATTAAGGAAATAATGTAATTGAAATTAATGCCAGCTGCACAGTTAGTCACCAACGTTTTGAAAAAACATGTAAAAAGCCAAACCAGCTCTGCTAGGTGAGTAGAATGGAGAGTGAAGTTGTATTCTCTTGTTAGCAAGCTAGCCAACTTTAGCCAGTTAGCTTGGGTGTGAGGCAAGAAAAGTATTATATTTTGTGAGGTCAGAGAGCTTGCATCAACCCTGCTCCTTAGCAGATTTGGGGGTTGAATAATTACCCGTAAGAATCAAGGACAGTGGATATTAGGTAACATTTTAAAATTGGCAGTATATATGGGCGAGAGCACAAATTATTTTCTAAATAGTCAATCTTTGTATCATACCGCATTTAAACAATCACTAAAGGGTGTAGAATTGAGGGTTTTGTGATGATACAATATGTTGTGAATGTGATCTTGGCATAAAAAGATTAAAACAACTCATGCCAAACATCACCACATTTGTCACGCCCTGACCATAGTAAGCTGTTTATTCTCTGTGTTGGTTGGGGCGTGATAGTGACTTGGTTGGGTCATCTAGGTGAATATGTGGTTTGACACAGGTTCCGCTAACGGAACCCCCACCCCCCCCCCCCCCCCCCCCAACATTGCGCTGAAAAGGCAGCGCGGGTAATTCAAAAATATTTGTAATTTTTTTTTTACTTTCACACATTAAGTCCAATACAGCAAATGAAAGATAAACATCTTGTTAATCTACCCATCGTGTCCAGTTTTTTTAATGTTTTACAGCAAAAACAACATATATTTATGTTAGATCACCACCAAATCCAAAAAAACACACGGCCATTTTTCCCAGCCAAATATAGTCACAAAAGCAGAATTAGAGATGAAATTAATCACTAACTTTTGATCATCTTCATCAGATGACACTCATATGACATTATGTTACACAATACATTTATGTTTTGTTCGATAATATGCAAATTTATATCCACAAATCTCGGTTTACATTGGCGCCATGTTCAGAAAGGCCTCCAAAATATCCGGAGTAATTACAGAGAGCTACGTCAGATAACAGAAAAACTCATCATAAACTTTGACGAATGATACATGTTTTACATATAATTAAAGATACACTGGTTCTTAATGCAACCGCTGTGTCAGATTTTTTAAAAACGTTACGAAAAAAGCGTCCATAGTAAGCTGTTTATTCTCTGTGTTGGTTGGGGCATGATAGTGACTTGGGTTGGTAATCTAGGTGAATTTGCATCCCTATGGTGGTTCCCAATCAGAGGCAGCTGTTTATCGTTGTCTCTGATTGGGGATCATATTTATTTCTATTAAGAATAATGGTCCAAAGTAATAATTTGTCATATAGTGAACGCTTGTCTGGTTTTCCTGAATCAGACATACAACAAAATTGTTGTTCTGATCTGTTCTTTCACAAGGTTATGGTGGTGATGGTCATTCTAAATGAATGAGAGGGATAATTTTAACAAATGGTGTGGACCTCAAAAATCCTCTAACCGACTGAAGAAATTACGTTCACTAAGGCCCTGTCCTGCACCACCTCTATTATGGTGAGAGACCTGAGTCGGAGCCAGCAACCGGTGTACAGCATCCACTTAAAGATATCATCTGCCTTCTCTCATGCTTTTCCCTCAGGAGTGCAACAGAAGCCCACTTGGAGTGAGCATGGAGAGAGATCAGTTCCAAAACCTTTCTCATATTGCTTGTCATTGACATTGTCATGGGCCATCCACTTTGCTGGTGTACTGGTTGGCAAATGGACAAGACATAGGAGTTGTGGTGGGGTTCAGGTGAGACATTGAAATTGGGACATTGTCATGGGCCATCCACTTTGAACTGTGAAGCTATCTGAAGAAAATGAAGAAATGCCAGAAGATTGGAGTGCCGGGAAAGGGAGGGGGTTGTTCAACTGTGCCCGTAATCCTAAACAAACAAATCATATTCATTAATAACACAACTTTTAATTGCCTTTTTCTTTTTCATTTAGTTAAAGTCGTGCCATATTGTTTAAATTCATTTATAAAGTGAAAAAAGTTATATTTTGAATTAGACCATTTGCGAATCTGAAATGGAGCTAGTATTATTAGCAGTTAGATAAAGATCCGTATATTTAATTAATGTCAGAATTTCTGAAATAAATCATATCAAAACCATAAAATAGTACAACCGGTCCTATTTCTTTTGTAACAAAATTCAATCCAAAAAATTCTACTATAAATACTGGCAAAAAACAAATGCAAAATGGTCTCATTCTCCATTCCACAGAAATCACATTTATAGTCAATATTCAGCTTGAATCTTTCCAAAACATGTTTCACAGGATAAATTCTATGTAACATTTTAAATTAATGTTCCATGCTTTCACCCATTGTATATCACCATAGATATTTGACCAAAATAATCTTGCTGGGGGAATTGTAAAATCACAAACAATATTCCTAATCTGTTCATTTATCTTTGATGTTACTATTACCAATTCATAAATTTTAATGTAAATCTATGTTACTTACATCAACCACAGAGGAATTTAAAAGAGATTCAACCCTCCTTGGAATTGCATCAAAAACAATTGCATATTCTTTCGGGGTTATTGGAATTTTAAACGTATCAATAAATTCCCCATATGAGTAGATATCCATCCTCATTCAGTAACTGACCAACCAAAATAATTGTATTCTCAAACCAGTTACAAAAAAAGAGACTTATTTTTAAATTGTATATCTTTGTTGTTCCATAGAAAGTGTCTGTGAGGGGAAAGATTGTGTTTATACTCTAACATCCAAGCTAAAATTGCCTGCTTATGGAATTTGGCCAAAATTACTGGGATTTTATCAACATCAAAATTACATCAAAGCAAAAATTCTAAACCACCAAAAGAGTCAAATAAATACTTACGGAAGACATTCTAAATAATGTTCTGGTTTTTAATATACTTCAGAATCCAATTTATTTTATTGTTTTTCTCAATTGCTAAAACACTAAAACCCATTAGCTGAACAAAGTTCTCAGTTGCCTGGACTCATTTAGCTAATTATGCAGTCTGTTGTAAATACCTTAAACCATTTCACATGGTAAAACACAATTTTCAGATCTCACTTAGATTTTTCATCAAAACTCTAAACACATTCTCAAAACACATGCTGCACTCTGATGCACATGTCATCCATACTGGTAAACACAAGTGGCAACAATCAAATACAAATAGAGAACACATGTCATTGATTGAACACAACCACTCATAATTGATTTAACCTGTTTCAAATGATGCGACACAACCAATATAAGCCAGTTCAGAGAGCAAACAGGTTGTTGAAGGTGGGAAGGAGAAAGTCTGAGAATGGATAGAAGAAACAATGTGAGAGGACACGTGCGTATGTGAGGTGGGCGACGAGGAGGAGTAGGGCAAGAAAGAGGTAGAGGAAGACAAAGAGTGGAAATATCTGATAAAATTTGAGCAACAGTTATAGACCATCTTGTCCATGGACTGACAATGAGGGAAGGAGGACTTAGAGTGCAACCCAATTTGAGCTGATTTTCTGTGTCCACCATAGTCAGGACATTCAGAGAAGAGAACAGGTACAGTATACTACTGTATTTTTGTAATTGCACATTTACTGTACTACACTATATGCAGGTGTTTCAATAGACATTTGTAAAGTTAATCACGGTATGTATTGTACTGCATGATTATGTTTTGTAACTGCACAACTACTTCTTGTAGAATTGCAAGGCAGCCACATGCAGGTGGAAGGACAGCTATATTCACTCGGGAGCAAGAGGCTGTTAGTTGGCATGGTCCTTCAAGATAATGCAATACGACTCAGAGAAATCCAGGAATGAGTGATACAAGACAACACACACTTCCAGGGAATCGACAGTGTGAGCATTTCCACAATTGACCGTGTCCTCCATCGTAACAGGATGCGAATGAAACAAGTAGACAGAGTACCTTTTGAGCGCAACTCACCAAGGGTGAAAGAACTGCGAGCTCTGTATGTGCAAGTAAGTGTACATTCAGAAACATTTACTGTAATCCAGATTGTCTACAGTACTAACACATACTATGTGAATGACATTACTCTTCAGTACATACAATGTATGTGAATCAGAAGCCTAATTGTACTCTACAGTATAGCACTGTCTCTGTACGACTTACAAAATCCTACATACAGTATATTTTAATTCTACACAGACAATATTTGACTTGGAATCCTTGGACATACCCCATGACTTCATCTTTGCCGATGAAGCAGGCTTCAATCTAAAAAAGAGGAGAAGGAGAGGCCGAAACATGATTGGACATCGGGCCATTGTTGAAGTCCCTGGTCAACGAGGTGGAAATGTCACAATCATGGAGTTCTACAACCCCTTGTTACACTCGGGCCATATAACACCCAGCACCTTCTAAGATTATTGCCAATCGAAGATATATTTTATTTGAGCAGCACGTTCAAGAGCCGCAGGGTCAAGAGTTAAATGAGAATCCCATTCCCACCTATGTGATAGTGTGGGACAATGTCAGTTTCCACCGAGCTGCTCAGGTAAAGGAATGGTTTAACATCAATGGGCAGTTTATGAACTTGTACCTCCCTCCATACTCGCCTTTCCTGAATCTGATTGAGGAGTTTTTCTCCTCTTGGAGATGGAAAGTGTATGATAGACAACCCTACACCAGAGTAAATCTGCTGCACGCCATGGATTTAGCCTGTGGTGATATAGGTGAGGAATCATGTCAGGGCTGGATACAGCACACACAAGGCTTCTTTCCCCATTGCCTCAGGAGGGACAATATTGCTTGTGATGTCGACGAAATACTCTGGCCTGACCCAGCCCAAAGACAAGAAGAAGCACATTGATCACATGTTTACTCCTTTGATTTTTGTCCCTTTTAGTATTGTATACTGTAGTACAGTGCATTGTAGGCTGTATACTGTACAATGGACAAATTGTATGGCCATGAACATTGTGCTTTCCATTTATTAACAGCACTGACTGCTCAATAGATTTTGACTGGTTGCAGGTTCACATCAACAAAGAACAAGAATTACAGTATCACAGAGACAAAGGACAAGTTTGTGAGATGCAGGGTACAGTACTGTAAAAATAGGGGTAGAAGGAGGAGGAAGAACAAAAATCAAAATTAAAAAGAGCAAAGCAGAGTAGTAATTTCTGATCAATTTTGAGCTACTATGATAGAACATGTTTTCGTTCATCAAAAGACAATGACGGAATAATATTAATATTTTTTTAGATTAAAAATGTACTTCTCCCTGAGAACTGTATGTTTTGAACAATGTGTTTTCTATTCTTTGGTGTATTGTTTACTGACTGCTTGAGAGTCTTGAGAGTGTATATAATTTTGATCACTATGTTTATGATTTGAGAGCAGTGTTTGATTTTGAACACAGGTAAAACTGTTTTCAGGCAGATGTTCCCTTTTGCGAGAGGAGTCAGAAGTTATGTAAATAGTGCTTGAAGATTAGGTTTTGTGTTTACTGTTTTCAGGAAACGGAGTAAGGTTTCAGAAATGGTGTTTTAGCAATTGAGAAAAACTGTAAATATAGTATTAGTAATATAGTAATAATAGTATTATTTAAAATATTGAAATCTGAAACCTCAAGACCTCCATGTTCTTGGGTATTAGTGAGAATATCTTTCCATAGATAGTGAGGCTTGTTCCTCCAAATAAAATGATAAAGAATTGTATCTAAGTCCTTTACAATTTTAGGGGATAATCCAAGTGATAACGAGACATAAACCGATCTGGATAACCCTTCAGCTTTGGACAATAAAACTGGACCATATAATGAATAACTACATTTCTTCTTTGTTTTGTCAATAATGGGGTTAAAGTTTAATTCACTCCTTTGTTTTTCATCCTTGCATATAACAATTCCAAGAAGAGTAACCTTATCTTTAATTGGGATACCATATACCTCCTGTAAAACACAATCCTTGAGTGGAAATAAGACTGATTTATTGATATTAATTTTCAATCCCGAAACTAAGGAAAAGTCTTCATACAGGAAACTGTTTTAGAAACCTCATTACCGTCTCTCAAAAATATGGTGGTATCATCAGCCAGTTGACATAGTTTAAATGCATTGCCAAGTGCTGAAACACCTTAAATTCCCTTTTTTGATATGAAGAGGCATAATTTGAGTAACCAATAAAAATGGACTAATTGGGCAGCCCTGCCTAATGTCACGGCCAAAATCAAATCTTTGGGATGTCCTGTGAGTTAATTTTACAGAGCTAGTACAAACACTATATAAAGTTTGGACTGCTTTCAAAAAAAAGTCACCAAACCCCCAAAAACGTATTGCTTTGAACATAAACACATGTTCTACAGTGTCAAAAGCATTATAAAAATCAACAAACATAAGAAAACTATCATCAAGGATGAAGTCATTATAGTCAATCATATCTAAGATCAACTTTATGTTATTACCAATGTGTTGACCATGCATAAAACCAGATCGTTCTTTATCAATTATATGATGCAAGCCTTGTTACAACCTCTTAGCAAATACAAGGGCAAATAGTTTCCCAATCTTATGCAACAGGCTAATGGTTCTCCAGTTGTCCATATAAAGACTATCCTTATTAGGTTTGGGAATCAAAGTAATTACACCTTGCTTTAAGGAGGCCGGTAACTCCCCCTTTTCTATTGATTATTGGAACATAGCAAGAATGAAAGGAATCAATTTATCATTGAATGCTTTATAAAACTCGCTTATTAAACCATAATTTCCAGGGAACCTATTGTCCTTAAGGCTTTTAATATTAATATAGGCTTATCTCAATTTCAGATAACTCATCATCACAAAAATACCTGAAGTCATTATCTATCTTAGCAATGTTTGCTACATTGGAAGTTAACTGGGCTGATGTATACAGATTCTGATAAAACTGGGCAACATACTGAGAGTTTTCTTTTGGATTTTCATTGGCAATATTATTAATCATTATTTACAAATGGATGTCTTTTCGCATGCCCTTTTTTCTAAATTAAAGAAATATTTTGTATTTTTCTCTCCCTCTTCCATCCATTTTCGTCTTGATCTTACAAACACAAACACCTTTTCCTCGTAGATACAGTCTAACTGCATTTGCAATGGTGATAGCTCCAGTAGTTCCTGATTAGTTAGTTCAGTTTTTGTAGTATAATCCATTATTCCCTTTATGATGTCATATTCTTTCTCTCTCTTGGCACGAGCAATTTCTTTCACCATTGAAATAACCAAAAGCCTTGTATCAAATTGAATTAGCACCCAGTAACTTCCAAACTTATGCATAACACAGGCACAATTCCAATATTTATCAATAATTCCTGCTACTTCCTTCTTAAATACTTAATTTTCTAGTAAAGTCTTGTTCATTTTCCAATAATGAATGTTTCACTAAGATCCTAAAGTGGGGTGATTTGGGTTCGGGTCCCAGCTATATTGTGTGTAAGTAAAACAAGCTCTGCAGTACTATTAGTCCTATGAGATTAACTATATGGAAGATTTGCTGTTTCTGTGTACTAATGTATATTTGAGGTGTATGTTTTTATTTATATATATATATATATATAAATAAAAACATACACCTCAAATATACATTAGTACACAGAAACAGCAAATCTTCAAATCTTTTGTGAAATGTAATGTTTAAATGTATTTGGCTAAGGTGTATGTAAACTTTGACTTCAACTGTATATATACACAACTGTGTATATATATATATATATATATATATATATATATAGATATATATATATATATATATATATATATATATATATATATATATATATATGTATATATATATATATATGTATATATATGTATATATATATATATATATATGTATATATGTATATATATGTATATATATATATATATATATGTATATGTGTATATATATGTATATATATATATATATATATATGTATATATGTATATATGTATATATATATATATATATGTATATATGTATATATATATATATATATATATATATATATATGTATATATATATATGTATATATATATATATATATATATGTGTATATATATATATATATATATATATATATATATATATATATATATATATATATATATATATATATATATATATATATATATATATATATACACAGTTGTGTATATATACAGTTGAAGTCAAAGTTTACATACACCTTAGCCAAATACATTTAAACATTACATTTCACAATTCCTGACATTTAATCCTAGTAAAAATTCCCTGTTTTAGGTCAGTTAGGATCACCACTTTATTTTAAGAATGTGAAATGTCAGAATAATAGTAAAGAGTGATTTATTTCAGCTGTTATTTCCTTTATCAGATTCCCACTGGGTCAGAAGTTTACATACGCTGAATTAGTATTTGGTAGCATTGCCTTTAAATTGTTTAATGTTTCGAGTAGCCTTCCACAAGCTTCTCATAATAAATTGGGTGAATTTTGGCCCATTCCTCCTGACAGTCAGGTTTGTTGGCCTCTTTGCTCGCACACGCTTTTTCAGTTCTGTTCACAAATTTTCTTTAGGGTTGCGCTCAGGGCTTTGTTATGGCCACTCCAATACCTTGACTTTGTTGTCCTTAAGCCATTTTGCCACAACTTTGGAAGTACGCTTGGGGTCATTGTCCATTTGGAAGACCCATTTGCGACCAAGCTATAACTTCCTGACTGAGGTCTTGTGATGTTGATTCAATATATCCACGTAATTTTCCTTCCTCAAACCATATATTTTGTGAAGTAAACCAGTCCCTCCTACAGCAAAGCAACCCCACAACATTAGGCTGCCACCCCCGTGCTTCACAGTTGGGATGGTGTTCTTCAGCTTGCCAGCCTCCCCCTTTTAACTCCAAACATAACGATGGTCATTATAGCCAAACAGTTCTATTTTAGGTTTCATCAGACAAGAGGATATTTCTTCAAAACGTACGATCTTTGTTCCTATGTGCCCTATGTGTTTTTCTAAGGTCTTGGCTGATTTCTTTTGATTTTCCCATGATGTCAAGTAAAGAGGCACTGAGTTTGAAGGTAGGCCTTGAAATACATCCACAGGTACACATCCAATTGACTCAAATGATGTCAATTAGCCTATCAGAAGCTTCTAAAGCCATAACATCATTTTCTAGAATTTTCCAAGCTGTTTAAAGGCAGTCAACTTAGTGTATGTAAACTTCTGACCAACTGGAATTGTGATACAGTGGTGTATAAATGAAATAACCTGTCTGTAAACAATTGTTGGAACAATTACTTGTGTCTTGCACAAAGCAGATGTCCTAATCGACTTGCCAAAACTATAGCTTGTTAACAAGACATTTGTGGAGTGGTTGAATAATGAGTTTTATTGACTCTAACCTAAGTGTATGTAAACTTCCGACTTCAACTATATATATATATATATATATATATTTTTTTTTTAACCCTTCCCTTGTGAATTAAAAAAAATGTAAGGTGTGAGGTGGGAAGGAAATTGTGTTGGGATGTTGACTAGACTGGTGGTGTTGGGTGTGCAGGTGGCTCGACCTGACCTGGCTAGTCAGTCTGGCTGAAATGTGATATAGAGCATATCTTAATAAAGACAATCAAAAGTATTTGTATTTTTTCAAGACTTCATTTGTTAGGCTATTGGTTAAAAGGTGCAACACAATATTTATTATAGAATTATAATTGAAGCTTGATGACTGTGTGCATACTTTTTGTTCTAAAATAGAGATGGCATACGGGATGGTGTAAAATGCAGGAAATTAGATTTAGATTCAGAAAATTATCGGGGAGGACCCCCAGATTGCCGCCAGGTTATGATCCCTCCACTTCTAAAACCAAAGGGGCGCGCGCCCTGGCATGTTAGAATCATCTTTGGCAGTGATTACAGCTGTGAGTCCTGGATTGTACAATATTTGACAGTTTTCTCTTTTACAATTATTCAAGCTCTATCAAGTTTATTTTAGATTTTTAGTCATGCCATTTATTTTCAAGCCGATTAAAGTCTAAACTTTAACTAGGCTACTCAGAAACATTCAATGCTGTGTTGGGAAGTAAGTCTAGTGTATAATTGACCTTACATTTCAGGTTATTGTCATACTGAAAGATGGATTTCTCTCATTTTCTGTTGAAAAGCGGACTGAACAAGGTTTTCCTGTAGGTCTTTGCCTCTGCTTAGCATTATTCCTTTTCTTTTTACCCTGAAAAACCCCCTTGTCCTTGCCGATGACAACTATCCTTGAAAATATGAAGAGTGGTGCTCAGTTATTATTATTATTATTTTTTTTTTTGTTGCCCCAAACATAATGCTTTGCATTCAGGCCACAAAGTTCATTTCATTGCCACATTTTTTGCAGTATTACTTTAGTGCTTTATTGCATAGAGGATGCATGTTTTTAAATGTTTTTTTTCTCTGCAGGCTTCCTTCTATTAACTCTGCCATTTAGGTTAGTATTGTGGAGTAACTGGAATGTTGGTGATCCATCCTCAGTTACCTCAGTTTAAGTCTATAACTGTTTTAAAATCACCATTGGCCTCATGGTGAAATCTTTGAGCGATTTCCTTCCTCTCCGTCAACTGAGTTAGGAAGGACTCTTGTATCTTTGTAGTGAATTGGTGTATTGATACAACATCCAACGTGTGACTAATAACTTCATCAAAGGGATGTTCAATGTTTAAAAAAGTTTTATCTATCTTTGCGACACATTGGAAAACCTCCCTAGTCGTTGTCAATGAATGTATGTTTGAAATTCACTGCTCTACTGAGGGACCTTACATATAATTGTATATGTGGGGTACAGAGATGGGGTAGTCATTCAAAAATCATGTTAAACACCATTATTGTACACAGAGTTAGTCCATGCAACTTATTATCTGACTTATTAACCACATTTTTACTCCTGAAGTTATTTAGTCTTGCCATAAGAAAGGTGTTGAATACCTTTTGACTCAATGTATTTCATTTTTTATTTTTTTTTAAATAAAAAACATAATTCCACTTTACATTTTGGGTTGTATTGTGTTTACATCAGTGACACACAATCGACATGTAATCAATTCAGGCTGTAACACAACAAAATGTGGAAAAAGTTAAGAGTTGTGACTAGTTTCTGAAGGCACTGTCAATGGAACACTATTTTTTAACTTAATTAGCTCCACATTTCAATGACATAACCTCAAACCAGCTATAATTTGTAGAAATTCATTTACAAATATTGAAATCATTTCATGAGAAAACTAAAAGGTGTGCAACATTGCCCTATTTACATTGTGTAATATATTGATTGCCCCTACCAGATATGCTATCCAAAGTCAAAGCAATTTTGCCATGGTCGCACCCTGGCAGTCTGTAGCTAATTGGCGAAATAAGTTGGCTAGCTTGCTAGCTAGCCTATGCTACTTCCAGACACAATATCTGTTTACGACTGTGTCAAGTTATCGAAAGTTATCGAGAAGGATGAGTGACTAACTGTGTACTGTTTTGGCAGAGTGAGTGTACAAAAGCTTTCCACGTGCAAGCACACACACAAGACACCCATATAAAAGCACGTTTTAAAATCTTCTTTTCAGTTGCATTTCCTAAATAGGACGATTGAAAGCAAGGCTGCGGTAAATCAGTAAAAGGAACTAGCTACGTGCTGATTTAGTTGACAATTTAGAAAAATGAATGAGCTCCAATTTTGAAATGAGGATGACCTATCCCTTTAATTACGACTCAGTCTAATGAGAGGATTAAGACAATCAGGATCACTTACTTCCCAACGTGTTTCATATTAAATCAGTAAAATACACCAATATCCCATTATAATTAGAAATGTAAAGTATTATGAAATGAACACAAAGCCAACAAAACAGAGAAATAAAAACAATTACATTTGAACCTTTTAATCTGTATTACTTATGTGGCTACAAAACTATTAGAGTAAAGTCAATTGTACTGTAGATAGAGACCGCCTTTTTTAAGCAACTTAAAGGAGTGGATGCTGTTTTTGTGAAAATTTACCCCAGGATTTCATAAGAGAGATGTGATTCCAAAAAAAATTCTGAAACCTTAATCTAACATGGCAATGCTCTCACACTCTGGGAGAGGCAATTGAATGATGTAGTGGGGGCTGTAAAGTCATGTCAGAATAGACTTGAGAAAAAGTAAAGGAAGTTAGAGGCATTTCTTTCTACTTCTTATAAAATTGCATAGCAGTTGGGAATGTACTGTATGCTGTTCAGATGAGTTCTCTATTAGGGTTTTATATAATATTGGAAATATGAATAGGATGAGTATATTTCATTTGATTTAGTGATCCGTTTTGGGAGTTGATGTTCTCATTTGATTTTCATAACAGAGAGAGGTTTTCACATGAAAAAAAGCAAAAATCCAAACAAAGAATTGAAGTGCATGTAAATGAAGATGCAGAATTCTTGCTATACTTCAAACGAACTCATCTCTATAGCCTCTAATGAGGGTAAATAATTTAGCACAAGAACACGGCTAATTAATCTGACCATTTATCTCAGCATAATACTGTAATTGTGGCCTTTATTTACCCATCAAATGGAGGAATATGCTTCACAATATCAAAACACTACACTAGCAACCCCACTAGACTAAATGGGTGGACACAGAGAGAAATATCAACTGGTGTTCTACCCTTCCACTAAAGATTTGATGTTCCACTGAATTAGCATGTAGATTCAAACACAAGGCCATTGTGATACATTATATAAAAAACGACAGTAAAATGGAAAGCCTGGGTAAATTATATGCACATTTTCATTTACTAGCACATCACATGCACGGAGGCAAGAATGCAAGCACCTACGCTATTAGAAAAGAAGGTGCCATCTAGAACCAAAAAGGGTTCTTCAGATATCCCCATAAGAGAACCCTTTGAAGAATCCTTGTTGGTTTCAGGTAGAACCCATTTGGTTCCACAGAAGTTCTACATGGAACTAAACACAGATTTACCTGGAACCAAAAAGGGTTAACCTATGGGGACAGCCGAAGAACCCTTTTGGAACCATTTTTTCCAAGAGTTTACAGTATGCACACTGTCCACACATTCTACCGTCTCTCTTTGCTCTACAGCTTTCTATGCACCATTCTCATCTCCCCCATACCCCTCTCAATCTCTCTCTTTCCCTCTCCCTCACCTGGTCCTCTCTCTCTAATCCAGAGAAGAAGCAGGTGTTGGGACCAATCCCGTCCTTTCAGCCACACTCTCTAATTACATATTGCTGGCCTTGCAATTATTTTAACAGGGCACACACAGATATGTGCACATTGCTTACACACACACACACACACACACACACACACACACACACACACACACACACACACACACACACACACACACACACACACACACACACACACACACACTTACTCCGTCTTTCTCTCTTTACTCTGCTGCCAGGCATTTGAATCACAGAGAGACGGCTACAGAATACCAAACCAGCCTCTCAGCCAGAAAAAGTGAAGGCACATCACAGAATTACAACTAACATCACAGCACTGAAACAAGAATAGTCAGAGCCCTTCTTTTAGCATAGTAACCATTCTATAATTACAGGACACAGTAAAAAATGTGTTATGCAACCAAAAGAAAGAGCCAAACAGGTGTGCACCAGAGACAAAATAACAAACTTAGATTTTCTTAATTCAAATGGGTGAATGAAATAAAACAATTGAGAGTGTCTTACTTCACTGTCATGTTTCTGGGTAATTAGATATACTCTCCAGAGGAATGGGGAAAGATGGAATGCGAAAGGAGTCAGGGTTGCCATGTCCGCGGTTTTCCTGCATTGGGCTACTTCGAAAACAATGCAGAGGGTGAAAATGTATTGGTCGCGGGTTGCAGGTTTTTGGGCTACTTCTAATTTGCACAGCGGCAGCCATGTCTATGCGTCTGCATGCCTATCGAATCGATGATTGGCTTTCTGTGGTACCAGGGCTTGTATAGCTTTTCTTTAGCTAATGGACACATTTGTATTGGTAGGCCTGGTCTTGATTTTCTTATGTCAAGCCTAACATTTCACAAAGCTATACACGGTGTCGCAACGCAGCCTTCATTTCTCAGAACAAGAATAGACTGACAGGTTTCAGAAGAAAGTTATTTGTTTCTGGCCATTTTGAGCGTGTAATCGAACCCACAAATTCTGATGATCCAGATACTCAACTAGTCTAAAGAAGGACAGTTGTATTGCTTCTTTAATCAGGACAACAGTTTTCAGCTGTGCTAACATAATTGCAAAAGGGTTTTCAATTAGCCTATTAAAATGATAAACTTGGATTAGCGAACACATCGTGCCATTGCATCACAGGGGTGATGGTTGCTGATAATGGGCCTCTGTACGCCAATGTAGATATTCCATAAAAAATTATCTGTTTCCAGCTAAAATAGTCATTTAAAACATTAACAATGTCTATACTGTACTTCTGATCAATTTGATGTTATTTTAATGGACAAAAACATTTGCTTTTCTTTCAAAAACTAAGACATTTCTAAGTGACCACCATACACTACTTTTGAACAGTAGTGTATGTTATGAATGGCATATATTGAACAGCCTAGCAGGTACAGAGAAAACAAAGGCAGTACATACCATTGGGGCTCTCTTCATCAATGGTCACTATGGTAGCAGGGGGGCCAGACCGGGACAGTTTACATTCTGTACGGTGGAGAGAGAAGGCAATAAAACAAACACACCAATACCACAAAGAGCCTCAATGTCATAAACTGATAGCAACTGTCATAACTGGTTATGAATGGTTTCATCCTTTCTATTAATGTTGAAGCACGTTGACGGGTTTAAGGACACTGATACAAAAGCGCAGTGATGACCAACTCACAACAATACATGACGACAATACATGACAACCATGTGGGGTGACAACATGAGCACAGTGTTCAATGCAGGGAGTTGCACAGATGGAAATGACTCCGAGCACACAGAGACAAAATAAGATAGATAGAGAGAATGAGGAAAAGTAAAAGGTTGCCCTCTTACCCTCGTACCGCCAGTCTGTAGAGAGCAGGGTTAGTGGTGCCAAAAGGAAAGCAGAAAAGAACCATGGGAGAAAAAGAATAGCATGGAATTGTTGGTTTGGAGAAGAGGTTTTATGTTAGAGGAGAGAAAAAACATTAGAGTAGAGGAAAGGGGGAGGGGAGTGAAGGAATCGAGAGTAAGTTCATCATAATAACTAACAGCTCTACAAAATCTTTTTCAAATACCTCTTTGGATGGATGTTATTTGGCATGGGAGTAGGAAACACTTCTAAAGATACATTCATCACAACATAGTTAGCCTATTTTCTACATACAATTGTCTCTTGAAAATCATCCAAAGAGAACACCATATTTCATTTAGTGTTGACCTCTTTTCCAGGGTGTTGGTGTTTGTTTTCCAATATTCTCTGTCTGGGACTTTCCCCTCTCGGGTAAAATCCCGGAGTTAGAAGAGAATGTCAGAGATGCTTCCTGATAACTGACCCACCCTTGGAATTCTGTATTCATATGAGTTCTGTATTCATACAACTAAACATGGCTTAGTTATGCTGAACTCCCTAAATACCACAACCCGTAATGGTCTTCGGGTTGGTAATGTGGTGTGAAACCTATTGTTGAAGTTGGTATAGACATATACACACACCACAGCAAAGTTGCTTATAGATTTATCCACTTATCTGGCCGACCAGGGCAAATCCTAAAAAGCTAAATTGTGAAGAAGTCAGGAGGTGTGTAGCGAGTTAACTTGATTCAATAGGAAAAGGGGTGAGAGAGCCCAAAAGACGAGGGATAAATTGTCCAACCAGCAAGCACCAAAGCAAAGCTATTTGGAAGAGAACACAACAGACAGGAGGCAGCAGACACATACACCAGAGGGAAGGACTCTCCCGCTTGCTCGCACACGCACACACCAACACAAACACACAAATGCATAATGAGAGTTAGACCGATTTGTATAGAGAGTGATTACCAGTGAAAATCAATACAAACTGAGCATGGGGAGTGGAGGGACCCAGCCAACCATTGTGCATCCAGCAAGCGCCAAAGCAAAGCTGTTCGGAAGAGAACACAACTTATCGTATTGAGAAAATGGACACAGAGGAGGAAAATGGAATTGGAGAGAAAGGGATGAGAGTGTGTGAGAGAGAGAGAGAGAGAGAGAGAGAGAGAGAGAGAAAGACAGATAGGAGAGGGAAGGACTCTCTCACTCTCCCTCTCTCTCGCACAAACACAAATACATAATGCGAGTTGGACCGATTGTATAGAGAATGATAACTAGTGAAAATCAATACAAACTGAGCAGTGGCAGTGGAAGCTGGATAAAACCCCATAGCGTATAGAACTAAAACTAAACTGCACCCTCACTTTCAGTACACCTAGGCCTGTTATGAAAATTGAGCTAAAACGTGCTGAGATACTGTATCTTCTGCATCAAACCCATGACTGGACACATCGTCAATACTGTCTCTCTGTAACCAGAGGCATGGTATCGACCAGGACTACACAGGCCATGTCCAATTCAATGTGACCTAGAATGTAAGGTCATTGTTCATACATATAACTATGATGAACATCACAGTGATCCCTTCCTCCATAACTAGACACATCCTGCCCTCGCTCAGCGTGGAACAATCTTAAAAGTGGAGCCACCTAGTGGTACACTTAAAATTAAGTGTTTTTCTAACACCAACACTAGTGGCAACTGAGCTGCCACCAAGTTGAAGGAGACAAAACCTTAACTTTGCTGGAGTATTGAAACAAATCATCCTGAGATGTTTTAAAACATTACATGGTGTGTTGTAACACCACTTAATCAAGTATTGTGAAACACCTTGCCAGGGACTTGGAGAACTAACAAAAAAGGTTTAAAGTCATGTTTAGTGCAGAATTAGAAACCTTCTCATTTGGTCTTGTTTCCTCTCCTTAAAGTTTCTAAACACCATTATGATGTTTTCAAACCTGTCCAGAGCAGAATGCAAACCCTTTTTTTGAAGTGTCGTAACGTTTAACATTGTTCTATGCATTTGATAATTTGCCATTATATACCATTTTGACAGGCATTGTCAAGCAGTGTTAAAACCACCAGCAGTGTTGGGTAACTGAGGCATTCTGAAGGCTTCATTGCTTTCACCAAATTGTACCAGAAAACAGTTCATTACTCAGAGCTTCATTATCTGTTCACAATGCAGATTAGTGACATCTGCTGGTTAGCAATAAATAGCAGCGTGTGATTATCAGATACACATGTCTTTCTCCACTTTCTCCGCCTGCCATATCAATTGTGTTATAGTCTCAGAAATTATTTTAACATTTTCTATCCAATGCTACCAATTGTATGCATATCCTGGCTTCTCGCCATGAGCAACAGGCAGTTTACTTTGGGCACGTCAGTCAGGCGGAAATTCAGGAAAATAGACCCGAGCCTGAATAATATATACAGTGGGGCAAAAAATATTTAGTCATCCACCAATTGTGCATGTTCTCCCACTTAAAAATATGAGAGAGGCCTGTAATTTTCATCACAGGTACACTTCAACTATGACAGACAAAATGAGAAAAAAAATCCAGAAGATCATATTGTAGGTGCAAAATAAGTATTTGGTCAATAACAAAAGTTTAACTCAATACTTTGTTATATAGAATGACAGAGGTCAAACATTTTCTGTAAGTCTTCACAAGGCTTTCACACACTGTTGCTGGTATTTTGGCAAATTCCTCCATGCAGATCTCCTCTAGAGCAGTGATGTTTTGGGGCTGTTGCTGGGCAACACAGACGTTCAACTCCCTCCCAAAATGTTTTATGGGGTTGAGATCTGGAGACTGGCTAGGCCACTCCAGGACCTTGAAATGCTTCTTACGAAGCCACTCCTTCGTTGCCAGGGCGGTGTGTTTGGGATTATTGTCATGCTGAAAGACCCAGCCACGTTTCATCTTCAATGCCCTTGCTGATAGAAGGAGGTTTTCACTCAAAATCTCACGATACAAGGCCCCATTCATTCTTTCCTTTACACGACGGATCAGTCGTTCTGGTCCCTTTGCAGAAAAACAGCCCCAAAGCATGATGTTTCCACCCCCATGCTTCACATTAGGTATGGTGTTCTTTGGATGCAACTCAGCATTCTTTGTCCTCCAAACACGACAAGTTGAGTTTTTACCAAAAAGTTATATTTTGGTTTCATCTGACCATATGACATTCTCCCAATCTTCTTCTGGATCATCCAAATGACCTCTAGCAAACTTCAGACGGGCCTGGACATGTACTGGCTTAAGCAGGGGGACACGTCTGGCACTGCAGGATTTGAGTCCCTGGCGGAATAGTATGTTACTGATGGTAGGCTTTGTTACTTTGGTCCCAGCTCTCTGCAGGTCATTCACTAGGTCCCCCGTGTGGTTCTGGGATTTTTGCTCTTTGGAGGGATCTTTGGAGGGAGTTGAAAGTCTGTGTTGCCCAGCAACAGCCCCAAAACATCACTGCTCCTGAGGAGATCTGCATGGAGGAATGGGCCAAAATACCAGCAACAGTGTGTGAAAACCTTGTGAAGACTTACAGAAAACATTTGACCTCTATCATTGCCAACAAAGGGTATATAACAAAGTATTAAGATAAACTTTTGTTACTGCCCAAATACTTATTTTCCACCATAATTTGCAAATAAATTCATAAAAAATCCTACAATGTGATTTTCTGGATTTTTTTTCTCATTTTGTCTGTCATAGTTGAAGTGTACCTATGATGAAAATTACAGGCCTCTCTCATCTTTTTAAGTGGGAGAACTTGCACAATTGGTGGCTGACTTAATACATTTTTGCCCCACTGTATGTGCAAGCCTGCTTCTACTGAAAATACCTTTAAATCAATTTATATCCCAATCATGGAAAAAAGTAAGATCTTGCAGAAAAACAACCACATCAAATCTGAAAAAGGTTACTTGTGTCTCCATCCATCTCTGGGCCTGGTTCTTTTGTGAGAAAGATTATAAACGTTTGGTAATTTAAGTTTTGTAGCTCGAGGGGGAGTCAGTCTGTTGATTTGTGCAGGATACTATTTTCCCAAATGAAAGCAAATTGCCCCGAGGTTCAAATGTTAATATTTAGATTGTTCTTGGAGTAAGCTGTTGGAGTGTATAGTGCTTTGATTACCAATTACTGATGGAGTATTGCCTCTTTAACATTTCCAGTTTTCCTTCCCTACTTCCACTTATTTTATTGGGAAAAACAGATTTCCATTAAAGCAATGTTCCATTAGATTAACAGAACAAAGCCTCTCTGTGTTTTTTGAGTTGGCTAATGAAACATTAGTCTAGTTGCTGCGCTGCTTGTTGATCAGATGAGTGACTCTCTGCTTAGGTAATCCTTATTGTGGATAAACGTTTGTTGTTGAATTAATTATTTTTAGATGGCTAATGCACTTTGCATTGTATGGAGGCACCTAGGTGAAGTTGCACAGTGCATGAGTGTCTCTCTGATTTTGTGATCCCAATGGTGCATAGAAGTTTGATGTTGAGATTGTTGTTCTTAAAATTTGTCATTTTTTTCAGACAATTGTACCTTAATCCACTTTTATTCCTGGTGTCAATTAGTATATGATTGTTTCAGGTATAGGCTACATTCTATGGACCTTTCTACACTTCAAAAATAGAAAGTCTAAAAACACCATGATTGTCAAATGAAACCATGAGAAGTATTGCACCTAAGCTAAGATGTGGTGTTTGGAGGTTGTTTGAATGTAAACCCAATGTAAATGTCGTAATAACCAGAATGTGTTTTAAAACAGAAATGTACAGTAGTACTCTGAAAGGGTCAAAGTGGTTCTTCAACCTGAATATTAGTGTTTTTAACTTCGGTGAGTTAACTTAGATGTGATTCAACTTTTTGGGATAGGTAGCAGCATTTTCACTTTTGGATGAATAGCGTGCCCAGAGTGAACTGCCTCCGACTCTGTCCCAGATGCTAATATATCCATATTATTATTAGTATTTGATAGAAAACACTCTGAAGTTTCTAAAACTGTTTGAATTATGTCTGTGAGTATAACATAACTCATATGGCAGGTGAAATCCTGAGAAAAATCCAACCAGGAAGTGGGAAATCTGAGGTTTGTAGTTTTACAACTTAGCCCCCATTGAAGATACAGGGTGATATTAGTTATGTTTCACTTCCCAAGGCTTCCACTAGATGTCAACAGTATTTTGTTTTGAGGATTCTACTCTAAAGGAGGGGCTCATAAGGGCTCTTTGAGTGAGTGGTCTGGCAGAGTGCCACAGCCTCGGTCTGGCGCTCTCACGTGAAAGGTAGCTACATTCCACTTCATTTGTACAGACAAAGGAATTGTCCTGTTGGAACATTAATGAAGTTTTATGTTAAAAACATCCTAAAGAATGAATCCATACTTAGGTTGGCATGTTTCTACGGGCTGTAATGGAAGTTTTTAAACTTTTCGTCCGACGTTCGTTGCGACTTGAACAAGCTTTTGGATTTGTTTACCAAACGCCCTAACAAAATAAGATATTTGGAAATAACAGATGGACATTAACGAACAAATCAAAACATTTATGGTGGAACTGGGAGTGCATTCTGATGAAGATCATCAAAGGTAAGTGAGTATTTAAAATGCTATTTTTGAGTAATGTTGACTACCCAATATGGCGGGTATCTTTTAGCTGCTTTGTTGTCTAAAGGCTGTACTTTAAAAAAAATCTGAAACAGCGGTTGCATTAAGGAGAAGTTTATCTAAAGTTCCATGTATAATAGTCGTATCTTTATCAATGTTTATTATGAGAATTTCTGCAAATTGATGTGGCTCTCTGCAATATCACCGCATGTTTTAGAACTACTGAACGTAAAACGCCAATGTAAACTCAGATTTGAACTAAATATGAACTTTATCAAACAAAACATACATGAATTTTGTAACATGAAGTCCTATGAGTGTCATTTGATGAAGATCATCAAAGGTTAGTGATTAGTTTTATCTCTATTTCTGCTTTTTGTGACTCTCTTTGGCTGGGAAAATGGCTGTGTTTTTCTGTGGCTTGGTGGTGACCTAACATAATCGTTTGTGGTGCTTTCACTGTAAATCCTTTTTGAAATCAGACACTGTGGCAGAATTAACGAGAATTGTATCTTTAAAATGGTGTAAAATACTTGTATGCTTGAGGAATTTTAATTGTGAGATTTTTGTTGAGGTTAAAGCGCAGAACACAAATGGAACACCGCTAGGTTGCAATACAAACACTTAAAAGATACACCCTATCCCCTCAGACCTCAAATTAAGTCAACACTATGGATGACGTATCATGACATCTGACTAGAATGGACTACAGTCAATTAAAATTCCATGTCTACTAATATTAACTATATATTTATTCATATAGGACTACTGTATGATAGCTAGCAAATTAATTAGCTAAATAACGTTAGCCTGCCTAGCTGGAACGTCTGAAGAAGGAAAATGTTTTATTTCTACAATTTACAAAAGCTAACCAAACAAAAACATCATTACTTTAACCTGACGTGTTTGTGCCGTCATGCGAATTAGTAGCACAATTTCTAACCTATTTACATTAGTTTTTACTTACACTTGTATGTTGACTTCTCCATTGATATTGTTTCTAAGTTTTGCCGGACATTTCATAGCGGATGTACAATTGTCGCATATTGAATTATGGGGAATTTCAGGCCCTGGAGTGAATATAATTGTACACTTGCAAACACGACTAAAAACGAGGGCTGAGGGGCTTACGTTGCAAACTTCCCTTGCTTGGCTAATTATTTGGGCCTCACTCCAGGATTGTGATGGGGATTCCTCCAAGGCCATAGGGTAAGTGGACAAGGGTGTTTCTTTTATAAGTTTGAACCGCTGCCATACAGTCAATAGTCCCTTTGCACAACATAGCAACGCCCACTTCTGCTCAACTTCCTACCCGATACATAGCTTCCTGTCCCAATCCCGTCCTGTCAGCCTGATTGTAGCCATACTAGCCTTGAAGTTGCTCGGCTCTATCTCAGTATATTAATATAATCATATTTCTACAGGGTTTTTTAAATAATTATTTTTGGAAATTCTGTTTATCCGTTCAGGTCGGGATTTTTGTAATTAGATTATTGTGTTCCTTGTCTTTTTTGTGTCTCTTAGCTAGCTATTAATTAGTAAGGTGTCTAGCAATTAGCCACACAAGGTGCTTGCAAGAGCTGCCAAAGATAACAGTGACGGATGTACATTGTCTGGCCAAGACAACAAGCAGCAAACCACCGACCTCAAAGTTGGAAAAAGGATTCAGACTTTATGTCCACAGTTACCTTTTCAACTATGAAGGTAAGTGTAGCCAAGTTGCCTATCAGACCAGACAAGGATGTTTCCTCAAAGCTGCAATGTAGTTTAAGACATGCCTTTTACAGTAGCTAGCTAACATTATGATTGCTCATTCTTTTTATTCAAAACAGTTTTGAACAGGGGAGAGGTCAGCATAAGGGCTTGCTGCTAGAGATCCATGAGGAAAAATGAGAAACCACACAGTTTGAGTGTAGGGTAAAATGTAAGCTGTTTGTGACACACTACATGCTGGTGACACAGTCAGAGATGAAGCCTAGTCTTAGACTAAGAAGTTCCTGTCAATGGAGATCTGCATTAAGAGGCATTGATTAGTCTAGGACTGGGCTTAACTCATGTCTATGAAACCATTCTTACATGCTGACCAGACCGGACACGTCGCGTGCGCGAGCGTCGCAAAATACATTTAGAAATCCATGTTATTCAATTATTGCACTCACACTGCTCGCGCGCGGCAACGCGCGTCTGCGATGCCCGGGGCTAAAATATAACTCCTTTTTATTTCTGATGCAGATCACACTGAAAGTCCTGCCTCTCTCATCTCCTCATGGGTTTATAGAAGCAGGTACCCACATGCCATCTCCTCATTGGTTATACCCACGTGGGTGATTGAAAGATATTTTTGCTGTTAGAGAGGTAATACTATGAAAGTTTAGATGCCAATCACCAAATAAGTTCAAAGATGAAAAAGCCTGGAAGGAGGAGAGATGACTAGAAACGATTCGGTTGGCCGTTTTATGTGTGGATTAATTGGCAGAGTAAAGGAGCTTGTGCATTTAAGATAAAATAACAACTCAATGTTTATATCCCAGGACAAATTAGCTACCAACAGCAAGCTAGCTAAATAGGACAAATTAGCTAGCAAGTGCAAGCTAAATAGCTAAATTGCCATACATGTTTAATTATTTTCGACCTGTCCCCAAATGAATGTCATTGGTTCAGAGTTTGTTTTGCTATTTTAACCTGTGTGTTGTGATCGCGTTTGGTGTAGGGGGACAAAATACATTTATGCACCATAACAGACAATGGCGCTGTCGCGCAGCCTGTTTGGGTTCCGTGTTAGTGTAGTAATTGTTCAGTTGTCTTCCTTGCTGTTTCTGTAAACTCTTTTATGTTGGATACATTAGATTAAATTTAATCAAGAGCATACGTATATCCTTAATAGAAATGTTTAAACCTGTATTGTTGTAATGAATTTAGTGGCTGTTGCATGTTGCTCCAGTCACATCTGTTTGCTGGTCGTGACACATGTTGAGTGATTATATAGTCTAATAATTTTATTTTTATATCGCCACGTAGGTTGTACTGAAGCCCCCTGAGCAAGTAACAATGACACAACATCACTATACTTGTTGCATTACTATCCCAGTCTGCACACTATTCCCAGATGGAAACATCAGTGGTCCCACTTCACCGCTGAGACATATCAGTAGTGGCTTAAGCCAAGGAATATGGTATGTTTTAATAGCTATACCACATATCAACATCATATGGTTATAATCACATCATAATGCTAAGAAATTATTTAATGAAAACTTAAATTGTCTCATGATTAGATTTAGAATAGTGCCCTTGTACAGTCTGGGGTCTGCAACCTGGGCCCGTAGGCAAAATTACCATTACCAAGCCCACCAAAATGTGAATGGCAGAAGGAGGGATTAAGTGAGTAGTCCCTAATAGCCAGTATACTAGGTAGTATCTTTGACTATTTACCATTTTTTAATTTCAGGTGGTTTCAAGTACGTTGTTTAGATTGGCTAACCACAGAGGCTGCTTTGCTTTGCAGAAGTACTCTCTACTGCGCCCTTCTTGGACCGCTCCCTGACCTCTCAGTTCTCCAGATAGAAGAGGGGTACAAGAACTTTGACCCTCTATCCAAGCCTTTGATCTGCGCTATGGGGATGTCTGCTGAAAAGCTTTTAGTCGACTCCCACTTTGGAAAGGTACTGGTGGGGAGCCTCTTGTCTTACCATCAGCCTCCAATCACAGCGCGACACATAGTTTACCGTATGGAGACACCACCATTCGCTTCACTGCCTGTTGATGGCTACAGACTGGTGAGCAACTTTCAAGTCTGCACATTTGTGCTCAGTGAAGAAGACCAGATTCACATTGTCTCTTCATGTGAGCTTCGCAACACCCCACAAAATAGAGGACTGACCTCATCACGGTTCAGAGGTTTGCCATTCGAGAGGGCTGACATCCGCAGGCAATCTACCTGAAAGGATCCTCAAAGGCACAGCACAAACAGCTGACATGAAGAGGGGACTGGAGTTGAAAGCAGCTAGTGACTATTGCAAAATGCAGAATGTCAACTTCTCACCCTGTGGCCTCATCATACATCCTGATGTCCCTTGACTTGCATCTTCTCCTGATGGACTGGAGATTACCCAAATGTAAAAGGTTTTGTGGATTGCAAGTACGTTCACATGCATAACGGTGAACTTTCCCTGAAGAGGCAGCATGCCTACTATTGACAAGTTCAAGGTCATCTCTATGAGGAAATTCTGGTCGAGAGAATACATAGAGACCCAGTGGTGTTCTCACTAATTAGAGAGAAGGGTGACTGGTACTACTTATATGTGTACATGCAAAAGTTCATAGGCAGGAAAGACTAAATAACAACAGACAGGCTCCTACAGGCTCCTTTATCTTTCAATTAATGAAAGAGAAACAAACCAACATCTGTCTAATTTATTAATTAATAATTTAAAATAATTAAGTAAATTTTTTCTGTTCTCTTGTCACTGTAAACATTTTGTGTTTGGAGTATGAGCAGTAGTGTTTATCATCAATAAATGGACTACAGGGTGTTAGACAATGTGGATGGTCACAGCAAATAAAGGAAAGATGCATTTTAGTAGTAGCTCATTGCTCCTTGGCTCATGCCTTCACAGCAGGCACACACTGGTAGTTTTATGAGAAGGCAAGCCACAGCCCAGATGCAGTTGATGCTTCCCATCAGTAACATGAGGATCTCATGGACATGGTAGTTATTCCACTGGAATAGCAAAGGTACTGCTCCCTTCTTCAGATATCGAACCCCACTAGAAGGTTAAAAGAAATCTTAATTTTCAATAAAGATGCCGCACCAACTAATAACGTTAATGATAGCACTTACGTTAGCTAGGTACTGGTAGCTAACATTTGCTAGCTAAAGGGACAAAAAAAAGACACAGAACACAATCGAATTACAAAAATCACTAACTGAACAGATAAACAGAATTTTCAACAAGAAGGATAAAAAAACAAAATAAATATGATTATATTTATATACTGAGGTAATGATATCAGGCTGATAGGACGGGATCGGGACAGGAAGTTATGTATCGGCTAGGAAGTTGAGCACAAGTGGGCATTGCTACGTTGTGAGAAAGGTCTATGCTTAGGCTGCGGTTCAAACTCATAAAAGACACACCCTCGTCTACTTACTCTCGCCTTATGCCCTTGGGGGAATCCCCGTCACCATCTTGGAGGGCGGTCCAAATGATTAGCTAAGCAAGGGACGTTTGCAACGTAAGCCCCTCAGCCCTCTTTTTTAGTCAAGTTTGCAAGTGTACAATTATGTTCACTTCGGGGCCTGAAACTCCCTATAATTCCATTCGCGACGATTGTGAATCCGCTAAGAAATGTCAGCCAAAAATGAAAACCTCAACGTCAGTATATGGAGTCAACAAACAAGTGTAAGTTAAAACTAATATGAATAACTTAGAAATTAATGAACATGACGGCAGAAACACGTCTCATATAAGTAATAATGTTTTTGTTTGGTTAGCTTTTGGAAATTGTGGAAATAAAACATTTTCCTTCTTCAGAAGTTCCAGCTAGGCAGGCTGTTATTTATCTAACTAGCTGTCGTACAGTAGACATGTATTAATAATGATATATTTAATGTGAGTAGACATGCAATCATAATTGACTGTAGCGCATATAAAGCACCCACAAGCTACCGGTGGCTGAAAACACAATCATCGCGGGATGATCGAGTGACAAATTTCCGGGCAAGGGTGGTACATTTAATAATTATTTTCCACCATAATTTGCAAATAAATTCATAAAAAATCCTCTACAATGTGATTTTCTGGATTTTTTTTCTAATTTTGTCTGTCATAGTTGAAGTGTACCTATGATGAAAATTACAGGCCTCTCTCATCTTTTTAAGTGGGAGAACTTGCACAATTGGTGGCTGACTAAATACTTTTTTGCCCCACTGTATATGGCAAATATACCACGGCTATGGGGTGTATACAGGCACTCGGCTTTGCGTTGTGCAAAAGAACAGCCCTTAGCTGTGGTATATTGGCCATATACCACACCGTCTCAAACCTTATTGCTTAAATAAAATATGACTGTTTATTGGTCAGAACAGTCAGAACAATCAGATCATATTGTAATATCATGTCGTGGACCAAAAAATCCATCCTACCTGAACATGCTGAAATTCCAGGCGTTTTGTTATTCGTGTTTTTGGGCTCTTACGCTACAGTGCCTTGCAAAGTATTCATCCCTCTTGATGTTTTTCCTATTTTGTTGCATTACAACCTGCCATTTAAATATATTTTTATTTGGATTTCATGTAACGGACATACACAAAATAGTCCAAACTAGTGAAGTGAAATTTTAAAAATAACTTGTGCAAAACTGGTGCATACATATGTATTCACTCCCTTTGCTATGAAGCCGCTAAATGAGACCTGGTGCAACCAATTACATTCAGAAGTCAAATAATTTGTTAAATAAAGTTCACCTGTGTGCAATCTAAGTGTCTCACATGAGCTGTCACGTGATCTCAGTATATATACAACTGTTCTGAAAGGCCCCACAGTCTGCAACACCACTAAGCAAATGTCACCACCAAGCAAGCAGCAGTACCATGAAGCTCTCCAAACAGGTCAGGGACAAAGTTGTGGAGAAGTACAGATCAGGGTTGGGTTATGAAAAAATATCTGAAACCTTTAACATTTCACAGAGCACCATTAAATCCATTATTAAAACATGTAAAAATATGGCACCACAACAAACCTGCCAAGAGAGGGCCGCACACCAAAACTCACAGACCAAGCAAGGAGGGCATTAATAATAGAGGCAACAAAGAGACCAAAGATTACCCTGAAGGATCTGCAAAGCTCCACAGCGGAGAATGGAGTTAGTCCATAGGACACTCCCAGAGCTGTGCTTTATGGAAGAGTGGTCAGAAAAAATCCATTGCTTGAAGAAGAAACCAAGCTAACACGTTTGGGGTTTGCCAAAACGCATGTGGGAGACTCCCCAAACATATGGAAGAAGGTACTCGGACAGATGAGACTAAAATGTTTCTTTTTAGCAATCAAGGAAACGCTATGTCTGCCGCAAACCCAACACTTCACATCACCCCGAGAACACCATCCCTACAGTGAAGCACGGTTTTGGCAGCGTCATGCTTTGGGGATTTTTTTCATCGGCAGAGACTGGAAAACTGGTCAGAATTGAAGGAATGATGGATGGAAACCTGTTGGTCTTCCAGAGATTTCAAATAAAATTGTATTTGTCACATACACATACACATGGTTAGGAGATGTTAACCAGTTGCGACGAGCAAACCCGTATCCGGGAGCGTAATAATAGCCTCAAATGCATTAGCATAACGCAGCGGACATAAACTTTTCCTATTCATGAAAATCGCAAATGAAATGAAATAAATATATTCAAACACAAGCTTAGCCTTTTGTTAACAACACTGTCATCTCAGATTTTCAAAATATGCATTACAGCCAACGCTAGACAAGCATCTGTGTAAGTTTATCATGGCATAATGCTATGCTAGGCTCTGCTATGCTAGGCTCCGTCGATGTGGATAGGGGGCTGTTCCCTCTGCTGTTTCCTGAAGTCCACAATCATCTCCTTTGTTTTGTTGACACTGAGTGTGAGGTTATTTTCCTGACACCACACTCCGAGGGCCCTCACCTCCTCCCTGTAGGCCGTCTCGTCGTTGTTGGTAATCTAGCCTACCACTGTAGTGCCGTCTGCAAACTTGATGATTGAGTTGGAGGTGTGCATGGCCACGGAGTCATGGGTGAACAGGGAGTACAGGAGAGGGCTGAGAATGCACCCATGTGGGGCCCCAGTGTTGAGGATCAGCAGGGTGGAGATGTTGTTACCTACCCCCACCACCTGGAGCAGCCCGTCAGGAAGTCCAGGACCCAGTTGCACAGGGCGGGGTCGAGACCCAGGGTCTCGAGCTTTATCAAGATTTTGGAGGGTACTATGGTGTTACGTACTGAGCTGTAGTCGGTGAACAGCATTCCGCCATAGGTATTCCTGTTGTCCAGATGGGTTAGGGCAGTGTGCAGTGTGATTGCGATTGTGTCGTCTGCGGACCTATTGGGGCGGAAAAGCAAATTGGAGTGGGTATAGGGTGTCAGGTAGGGTGGAGGTGATATGGTCCTTGACTAGTCTCTCAAAGCACTTCATGATGACGGAAGTGAGTGCTACGGGGCGATAGTTATTTAGCTCACTTACCTTAGCTTTCTTGGGAACCTCAACAATGGTGGCCCTCTTGAAGCATGTGGGAACAGCAGACTGGTATAAGGATTGATTATGTCCGTAAACTCACCAGCCAGCTGGTCTGCGCTTGCTCTGAGGTCGCGGCTGGGGATGCCATCTGGGCCCGCAGCCTTGCAAGGGTTAGCACGTTTAAATGTTTTACTCACATTGGCTGCAGTGAAGGAGAGCCCGCAGGTTTTGGTAGCAGGCAGTGGCACAGTATTGTCCTCAAAGCAAGCAAGGAAGTTGTTTATTTTGTTTGGGAGCAAGACACCGTGGTCCGCGACGGGGCTGGTTTTCCTTTTGTAGTCCGTGATTGACTGTAGACCCTGCCACATACCTCTCGTGTCTGAGCCGTTGAATTGCGACTCAATTTTGTCTCTATACTGACGCTTAGCTTGTTTGATTGCCTTACGGAGGGAATAGCTACACTGTTTTTATTCGGTCATGTTTCCAGTCATCTTGCCCTGATTAAAAGCAGTGGTTTGTGCTTTCAGTTTTGCGCGAATGCTGCCATCAATCCATGGTTTCTGGTTGGGGAATGTTTCTATAGACGCTGTGGGTACAACATCACCGATGCACTTGCTAATAAACTCGCTCACCGAATCAGAGTATTCCTCAATGTTATTGGCCGACGCTATGCGGAACATATCCCAGTCCACGTGATCGAAGCAATCTTGAAGTGTGGAATCCGATTGGTCGGACCAGCATTGAACAACCCTGAGCACGGGTGCTTCCTGTTTTAGAATCTCACTATAGGCTGGGAGCAACAAAATGGAGTCGTGGTTAGATCATCTGAAAGGAGGGAAAGACCTGTGTGTTGTCCTTGTTACTGCAGACAGAGAAGAGATCCAACTTCTTAATCATAGCATCAATTTTGTCCCACTTATTGAATATAGTTGCGGAGAGTACCTGTAATCCTAGATTCAGATCATTCATGAGAGAAAAAACCTCACCCAAATAGGCCAGTCATGTGAGAAAGTCGTCCTCATGCAAGCGGTCAGACAAGTGAAAATTATGGTCAGTAAAGAAAACTTTAAGCTGTCTCTCAATTCAAAACAATGTGTCAATACTTTGCCACTAGATAACCAGCTCACTTCTTTCTGTATGTAGTAAACACATTACATATTCACTGCCCATATCATTGTATAGTGCAGAAAATACATGAGAGATCAGGGGCCTTGCTCAAACAAAGTTAACCATTTTCACTGTAGTGTCCAAAACGTCTTTCAAGCTGTCAGGCATTCCATTTGCAGCAAGAGCCTCCTTTGAACCATCAGTACAGATACCAACACATCTTGACCACCAAAGTCCATTTGGTGTCACAAAGCTGTCCAGTACTTCAAAAATATCCTCTCCTGTTGTACTGGTTTACAGTGGTTTACAGAAGAGGATGTCTTCCTTAATTGACCACCCATAAATGTAATGGACATACTGTATATCAGGAGCTGTGCCAGACCCGCCATGACTGTTGACTCATCCAGCTGTAACGCATAGAATTCACTGGCTTGTATGCGAAGTAGTAATTTTTTCAAAATATCTCCTTCCATGTCACTGATGCGTCCACAATAGTATGGAGCTTGCCTGTCCTAGCCACTCGGTAGCGCACTATATCTGTTGCTTTTACCACTCGAAAGTCGTCTTAATTCTGGCTCAAAAAACTCCCTTGGCTTATTTTTCAAATTGGCATGTTTTGTTTCTAAATGTCTGCGCAAGTGTGAAGGTTTCATCGAGTTGTGAGATAATACTTTTGCACATATTAATTTAACCTCTTAGAGCTCTAGGGGCGCTATTTCATTTTTGGATAAAAAACGTTCCCGTTTTAAGCGCGATATTTTGTCACGAAAAGATGCTCGACTATGCATATTCTTGACAGTTTTGGAAAGAAAACACTCTGAAGTTTCAGAATCTGCAAAGATTTTGTCTGTAAGTGCCCCAGAACTCATTCTACAGGCGAAACCAAGATGATGCATCACCCAGGAATTAGCAGAATTTCTGAAGCTCTGTTTTCCATTCTCTCCTTATATGGCTGTGATTGCGCAAGGAATGAGCCTACACTTTCTGTCGTTCGCCCAAGGTCTTAGCAGCATTGTGACGTATTTGTAGGCATATCATTGGAAGATTGGCCATAAGAGACTACATTTTCCAGAGGTCCGCCCGGTGTCCTTTGTCTAAATTTGTGCGTAATCTTCAGGTGCGGTCATTTTCTCCTGGGATTCAGGAGAGAAAGCATGTGTCCAAGAACGATGTATCAATGAAGAGATATGTGAAAAACACCTTGAGGATTGATTCTAAACAACGTTTGCCATGTTTTCAGTCGATATTATGGAGTTAATTTGGAAAAAAGTTTGCGTTTTGAGGACTGAATTTATGGATTTTTTTTGGTAGCCAAATGTGATGTATAAAACGGAGCTATTTCTAATACACAAGGAATCTTTTTGGAAAAACTGAGCATCTGCTATCTAACTGAGAGTATCCTCATTGAAAACATCAGAAGTTCTTCAAAGGTAAATGATTTTATTTGAAGGCTTTTATGTTTTTGTTAATGTTGCGTGCTGGATGCTAACGCTAATGCTAACGCTAAATGCTAACGCGAAATGCTAACTCTAGCTAGCTACTTTTACACAAAAAATTGTTTTCCTATGGTTGAGAAGCATATTTTGAAAATCTGAGATGACAGTGTTGTTTACAAAAGGCTAAGCTTGAGAGATGGCATATTTATTTCATTTCATTTGCGATTTTCATAAATAGTTAACGTTGTGTTATGCTAATGAGCTTGCTGATAGATTTACACAATCCTGGATACAGGGGTTTTTTCATAGCTAAACGTGACGCAGAAAACGGAGCGATTTGTCCTAAACAAATAATCTTTCAGGAAAAACTGAACATTTGCTATCTGAGAGTCTCCTCATTGAAAACATCTGAAGTTCTTCAAAGGTAAATGATTTTTTTGAATGCTTTTCTGTTTTTTTGTGTAAATGTTGCCAGCTGAATGCTAATGCTAAATGCTACGTTAGCCATCAATACTGTTACACAAATGCTTGTTTTGCAATGGTTGAGAAGCATATTTTGAAAATCTGAGATGACAGTGTTGTTAACAAAAGGCTAAGCTTGAGAGCTAGCATATTTATTTCATTTCATTTGCGATTTTCATGAATAGTTAACGTTGCGTTATGGTAATGAGCTTGAGTCTGTATTCACGAACCCGGATCCGGGATGGGGAGATCAGAAAGGTTAAACACTGTGGCTGAGGAAAGGCACTACTCCCAATATAAGTGAACCCCAAATCAATGTAGTTCTCATCATATTTGCACCTCTTCGAAGGTCGAACGTCCCTGTCTGTTGTTCTGTGCTTTCCCGGGTAAGGGGGTAGTAGCTCTTCGGCTGCATGAGATTCACAATCATCAGTGTCCATGCTAGCTGGGCTAACAACAAATGTAGAATTACTGATGATAGCATTGGATGTGCTCATGGAAGCAGAACAACCTGTGTCGTCGACAGGTGTAGGTGTAGTACTGCTGGTAGTAGCAGTACTACCAGAAGAGCTGGTATGTGTTTCTATGGACGCGGACCTTACTAAATGGACTGTTTGAAAATGTGAAGATTATAATTTTTTAAAGAAAAAAAAACGTATTAGAATTTTTATGTGAATCACATTTTTATTTGGCATACCCCCAATGGCATTGCGAGTGCCCCTGGGAGTACCCCAGTTTGGGAATACCTGCTCTAATCAAACCGAATTGCACCAAATTGTTCCTGCATCGTATCGGAGCCCATGTATCCTAAATAGAATAGAATAGACACTTAATTGTAAATTGTATGAAAATGTATTGATTTGCTGTCACAATACCCTACTTCACACATGCCGTTAAAAAGCACTTATTTTTCATTATCTCCAGTGCAATACCTGTGTTAACATATATGAAAACAGCACGTTTCTCCATTTTGTAGAACAAAATATTAAGTTAAAAAGTTTGACCTGATTACATCATCAAAAGTAAAAACCTTTTAAAACAGGGATTTTCTAACACTATCAGATTCGCAGTGGTGTAGGGAGCAAGAAAGTACCCTCCCTGGTTATGTCACAGAGAAGCATTTTTTAGGACCTTCTTATCTTTTTAACCATTAATCATAGAACTGTTGGTTTCACATTTGTAGACACTGGTTTAGTGCTGGAGATGATGAATATGAGGTTGAAAAGTGGTGGAATTTCCTTGTAAGGCATGTCTGTCTACTGTACCTTCTGTGTCCTGGGCCCAGCTGTAGGTGGCCAGACAGAGAAGTGCCATGTCTATCCCCAGCCATCTGAAGTGACAGGACCCCCGTCGCATCTTCTTTCAAACGTTATTGCTTGCCCACCTGGACGGAAGGAAAAGAGAGACACTTTCAATTTACTAGTCAGAGATAGCGCATTTGAGCCCAGATATCACTGTCCAGCACACACCTGTCCAACGCACACAGACACACAGACACAGACATAAATGCACACACACACACACACACACACACACACACACACACACATACAACATACAGAACACCCAAGGTTGTTACTGCATTGTGCTTATTCAGGGACACATGTGTAGGCAATGTGTGCGCTGCTTACATTCTGTGTATAGTTCCCATGGGTATGTCACTATGAGTGAATTCGGTAGACATCACATTATCCCAACACAGTAAGTTGTAGACATTGTAAATGGATCTATTCAAGTCCTCACTGAAGACATCTACTATCAATGTAGACCACCTAGTGTGTTTTCTTCTCACTGTATGTAGCCTATGTGATTGAATTGCACATTACTCAGAACATACATGTATTTCCCTACACAGAGGCAAGGTGTCTCAGAGAAGAATATACTGTAAGTGTTCTTGCTTTTGTCTATCAAGGGTATTTTGAGTCACAACTTCCTCAGTCAGCTTATTCTGGGGGAAGGAGATAAGATGGAAAATGTGCTTTTAAACCATACTGGTGCCAGGGCAATCAGTCACAGATACTGTATCACCTGGACCATATCAATGGCCGATCAATGACATGTTCATATCAATGACATGTTTAACACAATCAGCATCTCTGTCAGTCATCTTATTACACGTCCTGACAGAAACATTATTTGTCAGGACGTTACATGCTTACGCACACACTTGCAAGCCCACATCCAGACACCAAGACAAACAGACACAGAAACAGACAGACACGCACACACACACACACACACACACACACACACACACACACACACATATTTTACATATAACTAGCAGATTACAGAAGGGGAAAATGGAGAGCAAACCCATGCAGCTGTTTTCTTCTTCCACATTTCTTTCTTCTCCTTCTTCCACATTTTTTCCCACAACCTATTCTCTCTCTCTCTCTCTCTCTCCCTCTTTCTCTTTCTGCCTCTTCATCTCTCTCTCATCTCAGTGGTGTTCCATTTTGAAGCTAGGTTAATTTCACACAAATGCCTATCTGTCTTAACAGGGCTGATCAGGAGACATTTGAAGCCAGACTTCAGTGCCTAGGAACCCTGGAGAGGAGGGCCATCTTTCAGGATTCTCCCTAGATAACATCCTGTCTGAGCCTTAACTGTCATATCCTCCCTGTCCCCATGAGGATAAATAAATCCATGTGACTATAGGAGAAGAGAACAAGGGGTGCACAAACTTGGAGGCATTGTGACTCAACTGAATGTTCTCCTGGCCCACAAGGTCGACAAAGCAATGATCATGTTTCTAGCCACAACCCAGGCTTTACTGTGACTCTAAAGGAACATACTGACAGGAACATACAAGGGGAAGATGGAGGTGCAAGGAGAGAGTTGATGGTTGATGTCCTGTCTCCTTAGCTTCCTTTGCTTATCAGAATTGATCACAAAACTACCCCAACGGTATGATGGAACACAGAATGTGTATCCTTTAACTATGTCCTTTGCTTTGGATGAGACTGTTTCCACAAGGACAAAGGACAACATATGGGGAAACTAAAAAACAACATGATTCTCATCCTCTGTACACACAAAAATAAGGGTTCTAAATAGTACCAGATAGTGGTTCTTTGGTTTGTAACGAGCGAAACCCTTGTTGGTGCTATATTAAAACACTTTTTAAAGGTTCAATAAAGAACCATGTTCATAACATTCGAATTGGAACGTGTATGGTGTTATAAATAACAATTTTTTTAAAAGGTTTTATAAAGAACCAATCCAAAAATATTCAATATTGCACCAAAAAAGGGGTTCGCTATGGTTACAACCATTTTTGGGGCTATATAGGACCATTTTTTATGGTTATTTATAGAACCTTTATGGAGAATGATTCTATAAAGAACCATTCTCAATCGGAAAGGTCATTTGTAACCAACTCCATATTAATGCCCAGGATTTTGGAATGAGATGTTTGACAAGCAGGTGTCCACATACCTTTAGTCATGTAGTGTATGTGTGTGTTTTCTATACCTGTTCGCTCCTCTCCCTGTAAGCTTTACAGACGACCCCCACCCCTTGGCTGCAACCCTTCTAATTTAGTGTACCCTGTGCGCACAACCCATGTGGAATTCCTGGTCTCTGGCAGCATTTGGAACTGCCGATCTGTGGTCAAGAAAGCCAAGTTCATCTAAGCATATGCTGCCCTTCAGTCCCTTGACTTTTTGGGTCTGACGGAGACATGGCTCATCCCAGTGAACACTGCTTCTCCAGGTGTTATCTGACTACGTTTTCTCTCATAGTCTGAGAACATCTGGTCATCGCAGTGGTGGCGCAGGGCTACTCATTTCTCCTAGGTGTTGTTTAATTTATTTTTTAATTCCATGCTGTCACTGTCACTTGTCCACTCAAGCTTAACATTGTTGTCATATGTTGCCCACCAGGTATCCTTAGAGTTCCTCAATGAGCTTGACACCTTGAAAAACGAATTTCCTGACGCTGGCTCACCGCTCTTCGTACTTGATGACTTCAACCTACAGACGTCTGCCTTCAATTCATTTCTTTCCAACTCTCTCTTTCCCCTCCTTGACTCTTTGGACCTCACCCTTTCTAAGTCCCCTCCCACTCACAAGGCAGACAATACATTTGACATCATCTTTACTAGAGGCTGTCCACCTACTAATCTCAATGCAAACCCTCTCCGGGTCTCTGATCACTACATTGTTTCCTTTTCTGTGTGCCTTTTCTCTAACCTTAGCCAATCAGCCGCTACCCAGATGGTCATGCGCTGTCGCAATCTTCGCTGTCTATATCCCACTATTCTCTCCTCTTCTATCCTATCATCTCTCCCTTCTGCTAAATCCTTCTCCTCCTGTCTCCTCTTCGGCTATACTCTCCTTCCTTTCAGCATCCTATGACTCACACTGTCTCCTTTTCTCCCGGCCGGCTTGGCCCTTATCTCCTGCTCCGTAGTTGAGTGATTCATTGCGGACTCACAGAACAGGGCTGCGAGCAGCCAAGTTAAACTAAACTTCCAGAGGAACAATCATCCTTTCTCTCCCTCCTCTCTACCTCCTCTTCCTCTGTATTCACTGTAAATACCACTTTCTATCGCTCTAAATTTCAAGCTTTTGCCTCTGACCGTAGGTAACTCTTTTCCACCTTCTCCTCCCTCCTTAATCTTCCGGCCCCTCCCCTCCCTACTCACTCTCTGTGACGACTTAGTCAACCACTATGAAAAGAAGGTTGACGACATCCACTCCTCATTCACTCAGCTTATTGAGCCCACTGGTCCCACTCACACATAACTACCCTATGCCTTGACCTCGTTCTCCCCTCTCTCTCCAGATGAGATCCTGCGAACAGTGAGGTCCGACCTGCCCACTTGACCCCATCACCTCCTCCCTTATCTAATCCATCTCTGGAGACCTTCTCCCATTCCTCACTTCCCTCAATTCATCCCTGACCACTGTCTGTGTTCCCTCTGACTTCAAAATTATCTGAGTTGCTCCCCTCCTGAAGAAACCAACACTCGACTACTCTGACGTCAACAACTGCAGACTGGTATCCCATTATTTTCTTTCCAAAACACTTGAGTGTGCTGTCTCTGACCAAATCTCTCGCTCTCGCTCTCAGAACGATCTTCTTGACCCTAACCAGTCAGACTTCAAGACTGGTCACTCAACCGAGACTGCTCTTCTCTGTGTCATGGAGGCTCTCCACACTGCCAAAGCTGACCCTCTCTCCTTTGTTCTCATCCTCCTAGATCTATCTGCTGCCTTCAACACCATGATATCCTCCTCTTAATCCTCCCATCACACTCAGGCCGCTCCTACCAGGTGATGTGGAGAGGATCTGTGTCTGCACCATGTACTCTCACTACTTGTGTCTCCCAGGGCTCGGTCCAATTCGACCGTAACACAGCAGGAGGGTTAAGAACAAATTCTTCTTTACAATGACGGCCTAACCGGACGATGCTGGGCCTTTTTAAAACAATTCCACCCCCACCCTCAGTTTAGACAGGGCTTAGACCAGGCCTGTGCAATTATTTTCCATGGAAGGCCACATTAGAATACATTTTTCCCATCGTGGGCCAGAATCATATTACAGGATTTTACATGTGTATGACTGTGTTGACAGATATATCTACTGTAAATCACGTCCAGATATGCTACTTGTTTTACTTGTATTTTTGGCGCCGATTTGCCGATTCTTTTTTTTTTTTACACATTTATTTAATTTTTATTTAACTAGGCAAGTCAATTAACCTCTTGAAGCTCTGGGGGCAGTATTTCATTTTTGGATGAAAAACGTTCCCGTTTTAAACAAGCTATTTTGTCACGAAAAGATGCTCGACTATGCATATAATTGACAGCTTTGGAAAGAAAACACTCTGACGTTTCCAAAACTGCAAAGATATTGTCTGTGAGTGCAACAGAACTAATGCTACAGGCGAAACCAAGATTAAATTTCATACAGGAATTGAGCCAGATTTTGAATGCGCTGTGTTCCAATGTCTCCTTATATGGCTGTGAATGCGCAAGGAATGAGCCTACACTTTCTGTCATTTCCCCAAGGTGTTTGCAGCATTGTGATGTTTTTGTAGGCATATCATTGGAAAATTTACCATAAGAGGCTACATTTACCAGGTGTCCGCTCTGTGTCCTCCGTCGAAACTATTGCGTAATCTCCAGGTGCGTGCATTTTTCAATTTTGTTCAGAGGAGAAACCAAACTGCCACGAGTGATTTATCATCGAATAGATATGTGAAAAACACCTTGAGGATTGATTCTAAACAACGTTTGCCATGTTTCTGTCAATATTATGGAGTTAATTTGGAAAAAAGTTTGCCGTTGTAATGACTGAATTTTCTGTTTTTTTTCTTAGCCAAACGTGATGAACAAAACGGAGCGATTTCTCCTACACAAAAAATATTTTTGGTCAAACTGAACATTTGCTATCTAACTGAGAATCTCCTCATTGAAAACATCCGAAGTTCTTCAAAGGTAAATTATTTTATTTGAATGCTTTTCTTTTTTTGTGAAAATGTTGCCTGCTGAATGCTAGGCTTAATGCTATGCTAGCTATCAATACTCTTACACAAATGCTTGTGTAGCTATGGTTGAAAAGCATTTTTGGAAAATCTGAGATGACAGTGTTGTTAAAGGCTAAGCTTGTGAGCCAATATATTTATTTCATTTCATTTGCGATGTTCATGAATAGTTAACGTTGCGTTATGCTAATGAGCTTGAGGCTATAATTACGCTCCCGGATACGGGATTGCTCGTCGCAACAGGTTAAGAACATATTCTTATTTTCAATGACGGCCTAGGAACAGTGGGTTGACTGCCTTGTTCAGGGGCAGAAGGACAGATTTTCACCTTGTCAGCTCGGGGGATACAATCTTGCAACCTTACAGTTAACTAGTCCAACGCAATAACGACCTGCCTCTCTCTCGTTGCAATCCACAAGGAGACTGCCTGTTACGCAAATGCAGTAAGCCAAGGAAAGTTGCTAGCATTAAACTTATCTTATAAAAAACAATCAATCATAATCACTAGTTAACTACACATGGTTGATGATATTACTAGATATTATCTAACGTGTCCTGCGTTGCATATAATATGACTGAGCATACAAGCATACAAGTATCTGACTGAGCAGTGATAGGGAGAAGCAGGCGCTTAAACATTCATTCAAACAGCACTTTTGTGCATTTTGCCAGCAGCTCTCCGTGGTAAGTCAAGCATTGCGCTGTTTATGACTTCAAGCCTATCATCTCCCGAGATGAGGCTCGTGTAACCGGAGTGAAATGGCTAGCTAGTTAGCGTGCGCTAATTGTTGTTGTGTTGCTGGTTCTAGTCCAGGGAGGAGCGAGGAGAGGGACGGAAGCTATACTGTTGCACTGGCAATACTAAAGTGCTTATAAGAACATCCAATAGTCAAGTTTAATGAAATACAAATGGTATAGAGGTAAATAGTCCTATAATTCCTATAATAACTGCAACCTAAAACTTCTTACCTGGGAATATTGAAGACTCATGTTAAAACCTGTTGGGGCTAGGGGGGGGGGGGGGGAGGAGTTCCCTAAAGGGAACACCCCCTCCCATTCAGCTGAAAAAAATATTCTTTAGAAATATTTAACTTTCACACATTAAGTTCAATACAGCAAATGAAAGATAAACATATTGTTAATCTACCCATCGTGTCCGATTTTTAAAATGTTTTACAGCGAAAACACAACATATATTTATGTTAGATGACCACCAAATTCAAAAACACACAGAGCGATATTTCACAGTCACAAAAGAAATAAATATAGATAAAATGAATCACTAAACTTTGATTATCTACATCAGATGACACACATAGGACATCATGTTATACATGTATTGTGTGTTTTGTTCGATAATGTGCATATATATATATAAAAAAAATCTCAGTTTACATTGGCGCGTTGCGTGCAGTAATGTTTTGATTCCAAAAAATACAATGATTTTGCAGAAATAATCACAATAAACATTGATAAAAGATACAAGTGTAATTCACAGAATTAAAGATAAATGTATCCTCTATGCAACCGCTGTCTAATTTCTAAAAAAAAACTTTACAGAAAAATAATAATCTGAGAACGGCGCTCAGAACCAAAAGAAATAGCCGCCATTTTGGCGTCAACAGAAGCTACAAGAAACACTATAAATATTCACTTACCTTTGAATATCTTCATCAGAAGGCAGTTCCAGGAATCCCAGTTCGACAATAAATGACTGATTTGTTCCATAAAGTTCCAAAAAGCCCATAATTTAGCAACTTGTTGTTAGCCTGTTCAGCCTGTTCAATTCCTCCAGACAAAAACTAAAAAAGTTCCATTACAGGTCGTAGAAACAAGTCAAATGATGTATGCAATCCATATTTAGGATGTTTTAAACATTAATCAGCAATAAGGTTCCAACCGGAGAATTTCATTGTCTGAAGAAAAGCATAGGAACGCAAGAACACTCTCTCGTGACCACGCGTAATGAAACCGAGGCTTTCTGCCAGACCACCCACTCAAAGAACTATTATGAACCCCACCTTTATAGTAGAATCATACAACCAGAATCTAAAGACGGTGACATCTTGTGGAAGCCCTAGGAAGTGCATTCTCATCCCTATCTAAGGTCACATCCAATGGCACTGTTTTCTAAATTGAGTTCTCACTTCCTGTTTGGATTTCTTCTCAGGTTTTTGTCTTCCATATGAGTTCTGTTATACTCAGAGACATAATTCAAACAGTTTTGGAAACTTCAGAGTGTTTTCTATCCACCAGTAATAATACTATGCATATATTCCCATCTGGGAAAGAGTAGGAGGCCATTTACTCTGGGCTCGCGTTTCATCCAAAAGTGGAAATGCTGCCCCCTAGCCTCAACAGGTTTTAAAAGGAACCACCAGCTTTCATATGTTCTCATGTTCTGATCAAGGAACTGAAACATTAGCTTTCTTACATGGCACATATTTTACATGGAACATATTGCACTTTTACTTTCTCCTCCAACACTTTGTTTTTGCATTATTTAAACAAATGTAAGAATGTTTCATTATTTACTTGAGGCTAAATTGATTTTATTGATGTATTATATTAAGTTAAAATAAGTGTTCAGGTTTGTTGTAATTGTCATGTGAACTTCCGGCGCCGACAGTGATGGCCGCCTCGCTTCGCGTTCCTAGGAAACTATGCAGTTTTTTGTTTTTTTTACGTGTTATTTCTTACATTAGTACCCCAGGTCATCTTAGGTTTCATTACATACAGTCGAGAAGAACTACTGAATATAAGATCAGCGTCAACTCACCATCAGTACGACCAAGAATATGTTTTTTGCGACGCGGATCCTGTGTTCTGCCTTACAAACAGGACAACGGAGTGGATCCTATGCAGCGACCCAAAAAAACGACTCCGAAAGAGAGGGAAACGAGGCGGTCTTCTGGTCAGACTCCGGAGACGGGCACACCGTGCACCACTCCCTAGCATTCTTCTTGCCAATGTCCAGTCTCTTGACAACAAGGTTGATGAAATCCGAGCAAGGGTAGCATTCCAGAGGGACATCAGAGACTGTATCGTCATTTGCTTCACTGAAACATGGCTCACTGGAGAGACTCTGTCCGAAGCGGTGCAGCCAACGGGTTTCTCCACGCATCGCGCTGACAGAAACAAACATCTTTCTGGTAAGAAGAGGGGCGGGGGCGTATGCCTCATGGCCAACGTGACATGGTGTGATGAAAGAAACATACAGGAACTCAAATCCTTCTGTTCACCTGATTTAGAATTCCTCACAATCAAATGTAGACCGCATTATCTACCAAGAGAATTATCTTCGATTATAATCACAGCCGTATATATCCCCCCCCCAAGCAGACACATCGATGGCTCTGAACAAACTTAATTTAACTCTCTGCAAACTGGAAACGATTTATCCGGAGGCTGCATTCTTTGTAGCTGGGGATTTTAACAAGGCTAATCTGAAAACAAGACTCCCTAAATTTTATCAGCATATCGATTGCGCAACCAGGGGTGGAAAGACCTTGGATCATTGTTACTCTAACTTCCGCGACGCATATAAGGCCCTGCCCCGCCCCCCTTTCGGAAAAGCTGACCACGACTCCATTTTGTTGATCCCTGCCTACAGACAGAAACTAAAACAAGAGGCTCCCACGCTGAGGTCTGTCCAACGCTGGTCCGACCAAGCTGACTCCACACTCCAAGACTGCTTCCATCACGTGGACTGGGAGATGTTTCGTATTGCGTCAGATAACAACATTGACGAATACGCTGATTCGGTGTGCGAGTTCATTAGAACGTGCGTTGAAGATGTCGTTCCCATAGCAACGATTAAAACATTCCCTAACCAGAAACCGTGGATTGATGGCAGCATTCGTGTGAAACTGAAAGCGCGAACCACTGCTTTTAATCAGGGCAAGGTGTCTGGTAACATGACCGAATACAAACAGTGCAGCTATTCCCTCCGCAAGGCTATCAAACAAGCTAAGCGCCAGTACAGAGACAAAGTAGAATCTCAATTCAACGGCTCAGACACAAGAGGCATGTGGCAGGGTCTACAGTCAATCACGGACTACAGGAAGAAATCCAGCCCAGTCACGGACCAGGATGTCTTGCTCCCAGGCAGACTAAATAACTTTTTTGCCCGCTTTGAGGACAATACAGTGCCACTGACACGGCCTGCAACGAAAACATGCGGTCTCTCCTCCTTCGAGGTGAGTAAGACATTTAAACGTGTTAACCCTCGCAAGGCTGCAGGCCCAGACGGCATCCCCAGCCGCGCCCTCAGAGCATGCGCAGACCAGCTGGCCGGTGTGTTTACGGACATATTCAATCAATCCCTATACCAGTCTGCTGTTCCCACATGCTTCAAGAGGGCCACCATTGTTCCTGTTCCCAAGAAAGCTAAGGTAACTGGTAACGACTACCGCCCCGTAGCACTCACATCCGTCATCATGAAGTGCTTTTATTTTTTTTTTTATTTTACCTTTATTTAACTAGGCAAGTCAGTTAAGAACAAATTCTTATTTTCAATGACGGCCTAGGAACAGTGGGTTAACTGCCTGTTCAGGGGCAGAACGACAGATTTGTACCTTGTCAGCTCGGGGGTTTGAACTTGCAACCTTCCAACGCTCTAACCACTAGGCTACCCTGCCGTCTCTCTTTGAGAGACTAGTCAAGGACCATATCACCTCCACCCTACCTGACACCCTAGACCGACTCCAATTTGCTTACCGCCCAAATAGGTCCACAGACGATGCAATCTCAACCACACTGCACACTGACCTAAACCATCTTGACAAGAGGAATACCTATGTGAGAATGCTGTTCATCGACTACAGCTCGGCATTCAACACCATAGTACCCTCCAAGCTCGTCATCAAGCTCGAGACCCTGGGTCTCGACCCCGCCCTGTGCAACTGGGTACTGGACTTCCTGACGGGCCGCCCCCAGGTGGTGAGGGTAGGCAACAACATCTCCTCCCGCTGATCCTCAACACTGGGGCCCCACATGGGTGCGTTCTGAGCCCTCTCCTGTACTCCCTGTTCACCCACGACTGCGTGGCCACGCACGCCTCCAACTCAATCATCAAGTTTGCGGACGACACAACAGTGGTAGGCTTGATTACCAACAACGACGAGACGGCCTACAGGGAGGAGGTGAGGGCCCTCGGAGTGTGGTGTCAGGAAAATAACCTCACACTCAACGTCAACAAAACTAAGGAGATGATTGTGGACTTCAGGAAACAGCAGAGGGAACACCCCCCTATCCACATCGATGGAACAGTAGTGGAGAGGGTAGCAAGTTTTAAGTTCCTCGGCATACACATCACAGACAAACTGAATTGGTCCACTCACACAGACAGCATCGTGAAGAAGGCGCAGCAGCGCCTCTTCAACCTCAGGAGGCTGAAGAAATTCGGCTTGTCACCAAAAGCACTCACAAACTTCTACAGATGCACAATCGAGAGCATCCTGGCGGGCTGTATCACCGACTGGTATGGCAACTGCACTGCTCTCAACCGTAAGGCTCTCCTTATGTACATATTCTTTATCCCCTTACACTGTGTACAAGACAGTTTTGGAATTGTTAGTTAGATTACTTGTTATTACTGCATTGTCGGAACTAGAAGCACAAGCATTTCGCTACACTCGCATTAACATCTGCTAACCATGTGTATGTGACAAATAACATTTGATTTGATTTGATTTGATTTGATTCATTATTACATATAAATTAATAATAATTAATCGGCCGATGAATCGGTATCGGCGTTGAAAAATCATAATCGGTCGACCTCTAATTTGAACTACTCAATCAGTGTGAGGAGTGAACTCTCTGATGGGCATTGACTAGAGCAGTGAAGTCAGGGAAAGTTGCTGATGTCCCTATGTGCAGTATAACTGAGAGGTGAGAGTCAGCAAGATAATCTGTGCCTTGACTTGTTAAGTCATGACTGAAAATGTCTGTTCACATACATAGGTTGACCCAAACAGTACAAACATCTTCTGAGCGTGACTTCTAATCTTTGGAAAGTTTTGTTCATCGAGAGATGCATAGATCCTCGTTAGTGACATTGTTTTGAATAGTTCTCCAATCACTGCATCAGACTGAAGATCGATAAGCTCAAGTTACAGGTCAGTGGGAGCGTTATTCACATTGAAGGTGAAAGGAGAAGAAACCAACAGCATGTCATTTTCCAACACTTGGAAATCCTCAAAAGGGACGACAAAACTCAATGTTCAAAGCACGCAGCAGCGATGTATACTTTTCCCGCTGGTCATCTCATAGGAGACAGACTAGTAGTGTTTCTGAAGGTGGGTGAGATTGTTGGCTTCTAGTTGGTGGGTTACGAGGAGTAATTTTTCCTTGAAGGCTTTGACAAGGCTGTACATCTGATGTGCAAAAAGGCCCTTCCCTTTGTTTGGTTCTGAGAATATGAAAATATACTTATTCATGTCACTGATGGAGTGCTGAGGTTCGGAGGGTCTACACCAGAAGTTAAAAACGTTTTTGGGATAGGGGCAGCATTCAAAATTTTGGATGAAAAGCGTGCCCAAAGTAAACTGCCTGCTACTCAGGCCTAGAAGCTAGGATATGCACATAATTGGTAGATTTGGGTATAAAACACTCTAAAGTTTCCAAAACTGTTACAATGATGTCTGTGAGTATAACGGAACTGATATGGCAGGCAAAGACTTGAGGAAAATCCATCCAGGAAGTGCTATTATTTTGAAATTGCTGTTTTTTCATTGAAAGCCTTTCCAACATACAAAGACTTATGACGCAGTTCACGATCCCTATGGCTTCCACTACATGTGGCTAGTCTTTAGGCATTCTTTCAGGCTTTTACTCTGAAAAATGAGGTTGAAACACCACTTTCAATGAGAGGACAGTGGAAATTTCCAGACATGAGTCCTGCGCATGACCGGGAGCAAGCCTTTCTTGTTTTTCCTGTTCTATTGATGAAGCTATTGTCCGGTTGAAATATGATTGATTATTTATGACAAAAACAACCTGAGGATTGATTATAAACATCGTTTGACATGTTTCTACAAACCTTTATGGTACTTTTTTGATTTTCTTCTGCCTGCTTTGACTGCGCTTTGTTCCAATGGATTACTGAACAAAACGCACCAACAAAACAGAGGTTTTTGGACATAAAGAGGGACTTTATTGAACAAAACAAACATTTAATGTGTAACATGGAGTCTTGGGAGTGCAACCATAGGAAGATAATCAAAGGTAAGTGATACATTTTATAGCTATTTCTGACTTTTGTTACTCCTCTACTTGGCTGGTTACTGTTTGTAATGATTTGTCTGCTGGGCGCTGTTCTCAGATAATCGCATGGTTTGCTTTTCCCGTAAAGCCTTTTTTTGATATCTGACACCGTGGTTGGATTAACAAGAAGTTAATCTTTAAACCAATGTATAACACTTGTATGTTTTATACATTTTTATAATGAGTATTTCTGTTTTTGAATTTGGCGCTCTGCAATTTCACTGGATGTGAGGTTAAGGGAGAAATAAAGGTTTATGGCTCGTATCACAAGTGCCCTGCATAGCTGTAAAGAACAATGTTTGTACAGATGAGTAGGAGGAGACAGCCTATGAGGAACGGTTAAATATCAGTTCTTGTGTGAAAATGTATGTCTATTGCAGCTGTATTGATCCTCTTTGAAGAATAAACTTGGTTAAGCTTCCATAGTGTCCGTAGAGTTTCTTACTCTGAGAATTAGAGTACCGTGTAATTTGGAAATCAGTTCATTCATAAGGGCCATGATGTTCACGATGAAGGCAAGCCCTGACACTTAAATAAAGAAATATATCCATGTCCTCTCTTACTGGAACACCCTACATTCATTGTCTACTTTCCTTTTCCTTGAAATCTTTGAAAAACAAATTTTTGCACGTTTTATAGCTAGCTACTATTTGTAACTGTGACGTGTGTCAGCATGAAAGTCACTGTCTGTCCTTGTGCAGTTGTTATTTACATGTGCCTTCAAAATAAATGTCCCACAAGCAGTTGGAGTTAAATCATTACACAAAGGCCAGTATTCATTGGGCCTCGAATTTGAATAACAAATAAGTTTTCAAAACTTTACTATCGCAAATTCTTTATCTGATCTGAGCATGATTCCGCGGGCCGTATCGAAACAGGTCGCGGGCCGCACACGGCCGTCAGGCCGGTCTTCCATGGCTTAACTCAAACGAGAAAAGGTCAAAAGTCTTTCCCAAAAAGCTGCCTGGGTTTAACATCTTCTACTCTACAGCAAGTGAATAGCTTAATCAATTGATAGTGACAGATATAGATTACTTCCCAATGAAAGTCAGCCTCTGAATGTCAAAGAAACGAAACAAAGATATCCCCATATGCATCGGAGTCACGTCTTTCCTGAGTATTTTACAGCTTTTTTCTAGCATAAAGTATTGCGGACTAAAGCGCTGATAAAGATCACTTTATATAATCTGATATTTTCTTTTCTTCAAAATCTTACAATACAAAATCTTATTTTCATTAATAAAAGGTATGCCTATTGCATACCCACTCATTCCCCCTCAATTTTAATTTAGGTTTTAACTTAACAAACAACCCCTCACTTACATGGAGGTAGGCTATTTAAAGAGTGCATGGTGGGTGGAGGAAATTACCAACACATCTATAGATATAGCAGCCTATAGCCTAATTTCATCTGTCAAACCGATAGGCGTACCTCTTGTTCCTTAAAAGGAAAAAATAGGCTTCATTACAAAGCCCTCTTTGTTGTTAGCCAAATTTGCCTACTTTCAGGACCATGAGCTGTTCATTTCTGACTGATTGTACAGCAGCTGCTGTTTCAAGTTTCAGAACCACAATGTAAATTACTCAAATCTGGATTATTGTGAGACAAATAAATGTGATAAATAAATCATGGGCAAGAAACATTATTGTGTTTAATAAAATAAATTATAGTAGTAGCAAGCTTTCAAAGTTGACCTCCGGGTTCTCCTCATATTCGCACTCTCCTTCTCAAACTGAATTGAACATAGGTTACGCGCAAGACTAGACCTAATAAATAAAACAATTCTGAAGAAACCTCCGACCCTCCTCCTGATCAGCAAGAGCAGAGCAGGCCGGGGATCAGGGTTGGAATATCCATTACAGTGTGTAATGCAGCCTAGTTTTATTTACACCATCCCAGCAGCTATCTTAGAAATATAACTTTGCTCTGTGCTTCTCTGGGCATGCACTCTGTAGCCTATAGATATATAGCCGAATAAGCAACTAATCACAAAACACTGAGAAATATTGGAATTCCATCAGTTATGAATTACGTTGCCCTCCTATGGACTATATTTTTCTCTAAAATTGAAAAAGCATGACCCTCCCCCATTTTCCTCTGGCTAACCATTCTGTAAATTTTGGTCCGTCCCTTAAGGAACCGGAATGATATAGCAATGCTAATGATAGACATAACCGTCTTCTGGATGTTGGAAAGACTTTCTCAAAGTCCTTCTCAATAAATGTTAACTAGCTACAGAGTAGTCTATGCTTACCTGACAGAATGAGATCATGATTATTTGCATCAATCCAGTGGCCATTTGTTTTGCAACTCCATCTCATGTGTGCTACAGAAACACTGCTAACCAAACAACAGTGCCAGGTGCCTACACAGTTCAATAAAAAGATAAATAAACTCAAAAACCTACATGTACTGGTTTCCTGATGTAGTTTAAGCATTGTTGTGGACTTAAAATATTACATTTGCTTGCTTTTCATTAAAAAAAGTGTTTTTGAGAGTGAACCCCCCCCCCCCCCCCAAATAATGACTCAGTTGATAGCTTCATTCATCTATTTCAATAGTAGGTCTACTATTAGCCTACTTGCAAAGTACAGCTTGGGTTGAGCTGACTGTGAAAGACTAATATGGGATGTATCATTTTAGGTCATTCAGAGTGTATGTCACAGCTTGTCATAGCATTTTTCACACAATGTGCCTTTCCTTCGCCGGGCGGGCTGTTTGGGACCTTTTTGGGCTAAATTAGAGTATACCTACTTCTCCAGGAACACTACACCACTGAACGGCATCATGAACTTTACCCAGTACCGGGATAGTTTAGCCAAAAACCTAGTTGCCTCTGCCAGCAGGCTGAAACTGGGCTGTAAGTGGATCTTCCAGCAAGACAATAACCCCAAGCACCCATTAAAATCCATAAAGAAATGGTTAACTGACTACAAAATCAACATTACTTCTGTGAATGTCTGTACATTGCATCCAAAAATGAACTGGTCACATTCAGGACATAACTTTGTAAGAACTGTGTTTGCGCAAAATGTTTCCGTGAAAAAACAGTTTGGCCAGCTCAAACGCTGACTTTTGCATCAATCGAAACTGGCCATTTTAAATAAGCATTCTAATCAAATATGTTTGAGTGTAACGTTGCAGGGATAACTGTAGAATGATCAAACCCATCTGTTGGTACGTGTCAAAGGGTTAATGGCTTTGATAGGAGAAAACTAACAATAGATCAACAACATTGTAGTTAATCAACAATACTAGCCTAATTGACAGAGTGAAAAGAATGAAGCCTGTAAAGAATAAAAATGTTCCAAAACATGTATCCTGTTTGCAACATGGCACTAAAGAAATAATGGAAAGAATGTAGCAAAGCAATTCACTATGTGTCCTGATTCCACTAAAGTAATATTTGAAAAATGTAGCAAAGCAATTCACTTTTTGTCCTGATTACACTAAAGTAATACTGGAAGCAAGGTAGCAAAGCAAATAACGTTTTGTCCTGATTGCACTAAAGTAATACTGGAAAGAATGTAGCAAAGCAATTCACTTTTAGTCCTGATTGCACTAAAGTAATACTGGAAAGAATGCAGCAAAGCAATTCACTTTTTGTCATGATTGCACTAAAGTAAAACTGGAAAGAATGTAGCAAAGCAATGTACTTTTTATCCTGAATATAAGGTGTTATGTTTGGGCAAATCCAATACAACAGATTACTGAGTTCCACTCTCCATATTTTCAAGCATGGTAGTGGTTGCATCTTGTTATGGGAATACTTGTAGTTGTTAAAGGACTGGGGAGTAAAAATAAAAAATTACAAAAATAAAACAGAATAGAGCTAAGTCAAAATCTTAGAGGAAAACCTGGTTCCGTCTGTTTTCAACCGACACTGGGAGAAGAATTCACCTTTCAGCATGACAATAACCTAAAACACAAGACCGAATCTACACTGGTTTGCTTACCAAGAGGACAGTGCATGTTCCTGAGTGGCCGAGTTACAGTTTTGACTTGAACATCTACTTGAAAGTCTATGGCAAGACCTGAAAATTGATAGAGCTTGAAGAATTTTCAAAATAATAATGGTTAAATGTTGTACAATCCAGGTGTGGAAAGCTCTAAGAGACTTTCCCAGAAAGGGTCACATATGTAATAACTGTGTGAATCAGGCCTTCATGGTCAAATTGCTGCAAAGAAACCACTACTAAAGGGCATCAATAAGAAGAAGAAGAGACTTGCTTGGTTCAAGAAACACAAGCAATGGACATTAGACCGGTGGAAATCTGTCCTTTGGTCTGGAGTCTAAATTGTAGATTTTTGGTTCCAATCGCTGTGTCTTTGTAGGATGCAGTGTAGGTGAACGGATGATCTCCGCATGTGTATTTCCCACCGTAAAGCATGGAAGAGGAGGTGTTATGGCGTGGGGGTGCTTTGCTGGTGACACTGTCTGTCATTTATTTAGAATTCACGGCACACTCGGATACCAGCATGGATACCACAGCATTCTGCAGCAATACGCCATCCAATCTGGTTTGGACGTAGTGGGACTATCATTTGTTTTTCAACAGGACAATGACCCAACACACCTCCGGGCTGTGTATGGGCTATTTACCAAGAAGGAGAGTGATGGAGTGCTGCATCAGATGACCTGGCCTCCACAATCCCCCAAACTCAACCAAAGTGAGATGGTTTGGGATGATTTGGACCGCAGAGTAAAGTGCTCAGCATATGTGGGAACTCTTTCAAGACTGTTGGAAAAACAAACAGGAATTACCCACCACTTTGCAAGACAGCATAATGTGACTTGCAGGCCTGATGTGGCCTGTAAACTATGAGTTTCAGGCCACTGTATTAGAGCAAAACTATAACCATCCCAGAGAACCATAACATCAGGTTTTCTGGGCATAACAAAGGGTGTCCCACAGAGATCGAATCTTGGTCTGGTTCTTAGTATTTACATTAACAATATTTGTTTATCTGTAAAAAAAAAAAATATGTCTTTATTGCCCTGCAGAAAGCCTTTAACTGAAATTGGTACTTAATTCAGGTAAAACCAAGTACATGTTATTTTCCAAATCTGGTAAAAATATATCATAGCGGAACCCTTTTTTGTTGCTATATATAACCTTTTTTTATGGTTCTTTATAGAACCTTTAGAAACAGGTAAGAGTTTGGGAAACCCTGATTTATAGCACCATACAGCAGTGGTGTGTATTCATGGATGCCAAGGTAAGCCAGGCTTCCCCCCCCAAAAAAAATGTATCAAGAAGAAGATAATAAAAAATGTGTTTCTTTCGTCTCTCTGTGTTTCTTAGTTTTCCTTCAATTCGCAAGAGGCTCGATGTATCTCACCGGAGAAAGCATCCAAGTGAGCGAAACAGCGCCCCCTCTGTCCTTGTATGTGTAGACAATCTATATGATGATTGATGTCTGGTCAAAAAGAGTATGACATTGTTGCTGTCCATAGCATTGAATGCAAGGGAAGCCATGGAGCATTTGGCATCCCTTGATAAGAAAAAGTACAAATAATAGCCAATCAGCGTTGAGCTAAACTGAGTGAGCTCAACTGTGAATGGTCCTGGCGCACCAAAACAAAGTGTCAAGGGAATCCAGTTTGGATTTGGCTTCACTTCAATCACGTCACATCGAGAGCAACATGTTATTGACAGGAACAACTTGAATTGTTGCATCTTGTTTTGTTGTCCTCAAGAGGCTAGCTAGCTAGCTAGCTAAAATTGCCTATGACAACAAATAAAAGTCTGTACTGTATGACAGTCATAGACGTTTTGCGTACATGAAAGAGAGCAGGATGGCAGTTGGGTAAATTAACAAGTTTTTTTCTACACTAATGCATGCATGCACACACACACACACACACACACACAGAGAAATCAGAACCATGGAAAGCCACATCATATTTAGCATAAGTTGTTGATTGAACTAAATCGTTTTTTGGTATTTTTTAGTTGTCACTGTATTAGACTAATCATAGGTGATTTGATGATGTTGAAATGTTGAAGTTGAAAAGGTGCAGGAATAGTAGAGGCAGCTCCTGTTTTCTTTGCGACTTAAGGTAACACTCCGTTGTTCTAAATCAATAAGCCTAGTTGTTAATTAAGTAGTCCAAAAATGTCGGAAACATTAACTTGCTTGACCATGCTGTAGGTCATGTAATTGTTTGTTACATTGAGGACTTCACCAGACAGAGGTTGATCTCAGGTTTTGTGATGAAACAAAGGTGTGGTTGAAATAATATTCTCCCACTGTGTCTTGTTATTGTCTTGACCTTAGAACCACATGTCATGATCGCAAGGCATAGACTTAACAGGTTATAGAGCAAACAACGCAATTATCACAACACATAGGTTATACTATGGCTTTTTTTTGGCTTGGCTTCCCAAGTTATTTTACACACGCATCGCTACTGCCATACAGGTTCCACATAGAACCAAAAAAGGATCCGCTATGGATACAAGCCAAATAACCCTTATTTCAACACATTTGTATTTAGTGTGTACTGTGTGTGCGTCAACGCGTGAGAGACCTGGCCCATGCACGTGAAGGCGCTATAGTGTGGTGACTCAGTGGAGAAATGATTTTAGACTTCTTCTCCCCGTGCATAAAACAAAAACACAGAGCATTTGACACAGAGAGACATGAAGTGCTGAAAGCGACTGGAAGTAAACTTTGTTTTTCCTGCAGCTGCAGTTTACAGTAAAGCACTGACACGAGTGGGATATCACTCCTATATAATCAATCCTAAGTGAATGCTCATGCAATCAGTGTGCTTTAAAATATAACTTTCAAGAGATTAACGGAACGGTCTACTTTAGGCTGCTCTATGATGACGCATTGTCAGTGGATGAAATATAGTCCAAATTATTATCACATTATAATTGTTTATTACTGGCATCCCCAATACTGCAATGATTACACTGCATAGTAGTTTTATTTGAAATGAAATGCCTAGCTCATAGATTCGCACACGACCAAGCAATACATTACAATGGCTGTAGATTACAAACATTCAAATAACTAACACATTAACTACCGTTTTCACATTATTCCCTGACATAAACAAAATATTACAACGCTCATATCAAACATGAAATGATGTCTTACCATGTTGGCTCCAAAAGCACACAAATCCTATTCAGGCTGTCATAGACGGCGACTGAAACTAGAACGCATTCTCACACAAGCACAACAGCCCTTGCCTGCCCATCTCTCGCCTACACTTGAAATGGGGAGATTTAGTGGTAACTACTGTACGAGTTAGTGTCTAGTATCTTTCTGTTGCCAAGCGTGATCATCAAACATTGAGGCACTACTACGCACGGCACATGCATACACCAAACTTACTTGTTAAAATTAAAACAGAGGCTCTCTCTTTCTCTCTGTTTTAGCCAGAGCAAATTGTATTATGCAGGTGAAGCCGGTTAAATCGTATTTCCCCCCTGTCTTCCTCGTTTGAGAGCAGCACTGACCATCTCCTACTACACAGAGTAATAGGGAAGGACAGTAAAGACATACAGGTAGGGCCGCTGGAAAACGTGTGGAAAGCCTGCATTTGCCCCAGCACACTGTAAAGTCCAATGTGCTGTCATTACTCAAACCTTTTGAGGAAACCTGTTAAACTTAATATACAGTTACTTCAAGTGATTTTGTAGTCATTACTCAAACCGAAAGAGTCACTGTGACCCTGTAGGGGTCCAGATTTGAGTTGCATCAGCATGAACATTTTGATCAACTCCCCCACTTAGCCGGCCTCCAATATTATTTACCAGTTTCTTTTCGAGTGACTTGAAGCATTTCCACGCAACTGTATTTGTTAGTGACAGTGACCATTGTTGAATTCGTTCATTTTCAGTCCTGTGGCCTTTGTCAAGTGAGTTCCTAGGCGAATGTTATCATTACAATTAAACTTTTGACAATACATTACATACGCTATATATACAAAAGTATGTGGACACCCCTTCAAATTAGTGGATTTGGCTTACCGGTGTATAAAATCAAGCACACAGTCATGCAATCTCCATACACAAACATTGAAAGTGGAATGACCTTACTGATGAGCTCAGTGACTTTCAATGAGGCACCGTCATAGGATGCCTCCTTTCCAACATGTCCGTTCGTAAAAGTTCTACCCTGCTAGAGCTGCAAGTGTAAGTGCTGTTATTGTGAATTGGAAACGTCTAGGAGCAACATCTCAGCCCCGAAGCGGAAGGCCACACAAGCATACAGAACAGGACCGGCGAGTGCTGAAGCGCATAAATATCGCCTGTCCTTGGTTGCAACACTCACTACCGAGTTCCAAACTGCTTCTGGAAGCAAAGTCAGCAAAATAACTGTTCCAAACTGCCTCTGGAAGCAACATCAGTACAATAATTGTTTGTCAGGAGATAACTCTGGAGCAGTGGAAACCATCTGGCAGTCCGACAGGACAAATCTGGGTTTGGCAGATGCCAGGAGAACGCTATATGCCCAAATGCATAGTGCCAACTGTAAAGTTTGGTGGAGGTGGAATAATGGTCTGGGGCTGTTTTCATGGTTTGGGCTAGGCCTCTTAGTTCCAGTGAAGGGAAATCTTAATGCTACACCATATAATGACATCCTAGACTGTTCTGTGCTTCCAACTTTGTGTCAACAGTTTGGAAAAGGCCCTTTCCTGTTTCAGCATGACCATGCCCCCATGCACAAAGCGAGGTCTATGCTGAAATGGTTTGTTGAGATAGATCTGGAAGAACTTGACTGGGCTGCTCAGAGCCCTGACCTCAACCCCATCGAACATATTGGGGATGAATTGGAAATCCAACTGCGAGCCTAACATCAGAAGAGTGAAGGCTGTTTTGGCAGCAAAGGGGGGATGAACTCTAAATTAATGCCCATTATTTTGGAATGAGATGTTCGATGAGCAGGTGTCCACATATTTGTGGTCATGTAGTATAACTCATAAGACATTATTTTGAGTCTTAGCTTTACCCGAATAAAGTGGCCTGAAATTCATGGTTTACAGGCCACATCAGGCCTGCAAGTAGTGTTGCAGATTCTCAGATTTTCAAAAAATCCTGGTTGAAAAATGTCCAGGAATCTTCCAGCTGGGATTTCTGGTAAACCTGGGAAATATACCAAAATCGTGCAACCCTACCTACAAGTCACAAAACAATGTAAAAAAAGACTACCTATAGTAGATAGTGTTTGGAAAAATTTTCATTTGTTATCATATTTTTTTTTGTTGTGACTTCTCATTTAGTTTTTAATCAGTACCACATAAACATTTTAAGTAATAGTGACTTTTTGTTGACTTTGAGTTCAGATTTACAAGAAATATTATAGTTAAAAATGCCTTGGGGTTTGTATTGATTTAGCAAACATGATAACACATCACTCCCAACAGACACAAGTAAAAACTCTTTACATAAATGTAGGAGCATACACATAAACATTATCTCACATGCTGTATTGCATGGAAACAAGTTGTATTCTTTGTATAATTTTTGTTATTTTATTCTTTGTATACTGTTGTATATAAGATTTGTGAGAATGTCCTTGTCTCTCAGTGTATCAATGATTTGGTTTTTGTGGACCCCAGAAATGTGAATGGGATCTGCTATGTCTTGTGAGTTTCATAACCACGTCTTTATTACAATTCAATAATGATAAGACAGGAGATGGGAATCAGTTCAATCATTTTATCTAGAAAGTGATCATATCAATGCACATATTACCCGTGATGCTCTGTGTATACAACTACGGAGGTGCAATTGGTACAAACCTAATAAACAACACCTCCACTCTTACATGAACTGTCAGGAGAGTCTGTTTTACAAGTCCAAGCATGTACATAGATGCCCGCCTTCATTTCGTAAGGTAACAATAACAATGTCTTTGGACTTAGGCTTTGGCTCAAGTGTAGGCATGTGAGTAGCTTGTCCCACAGTCTCGTCACATTCCAGTGTGGGTGCTACTGAGTCAGTGTCCTGAGACCGTGACTGTGAGCCCCAAGGTGATGACTTCTGGGTCAGGGTGTCTCCCAGTTACAGTTCTGGACCACTCATGACTGGTAGTTCTGTCGGTGTTGCTTTACTCAACAGTAACTGATATGTGTGCCTTTTCCAGATGACATCCTCTGCAGTCTAGACAGTGTAGGACACAGGACCAGTCTGATCAATGACTGTAGCAGGAATCCACTTCGGTCCTTTGAGGTATTTCCTAGCTAAGACAGTTTCTCCAGGATTGAAAACTATGTCCTTTGCTCACAGTTCACAACATTGGACTTGGATCTCCTGTTGACGTTGCACTGTCTCTTTTGCATTTGGAAGTTTGAGTAGGTCAAAGCTTGTGCGTAGCTCTCTCTTCATAAGTAGTGATGCAGGCTAAGCCTTGTTGGTTTCATGCAGCGTGTTCCTGTAAGATAGCAGGAAGCTGTTCTAAGCGTTGGTTTCCTCAGCAAAGGCAGAATGATAACTCTCCTCCCCTACAGCAGACAACCGGACTATACTGACAGCTCAGTTCTCCTGGAAAGGTAAGGTTTCGGTTCCAAGGCAATCTTCTGCGGCTTTACCCTTGATGATAATGTCCATCACTTCAGATAACACCGGGTCATTTCTGGTGTATCTCTACACTTGTGTTGAAGTGACTGGTGCATTTTCCTCTGGTATGAAGTAGATGTTTACCTACTATGACTCTGGCTTGACCACAGGTAGTGGTAACCTGGAGAGTCCATCTGCATTGCAGTTCAGACTTGTGGTACTTGATGTCACTGTAAATGACATGATGGACACTGTAAAGTCCATGGAGAATAAGAACACCTCCTCCCAGCTGCCCACTGCACTGAAGATAGGAAACACTGTCACCACTGATAAATCCACCATAATTGAGAATTTCAATAAGCATTTTTCTACGGCTGGCCATGCTTTCCACCTGGCTACTCCTACCCCTGTCAACAGCACTGCACCCCCAACAGCAACTCGCCCAAGCCTTCCCCATTTCTCCTCCTTCTTATCCTTCTCCCAAATCCATTCAGCTGATGTTCTGAAAGAGCTGCAAAATCTGGACCCCTACAAATCAGCCGGGCTAGACAATCAGGACCCTTTCTTTCTAAAATTATCTGCCGAAATTGTTGCCACCCCTATTACTAGCCTGTTCAACCTCTCTTTCGTGTCGTCTGAGATTCCCAAAGATTGGAAAGCAGCTGCGGTCATCCCCCTCTTCAAAGGGGGGGACACTCGTGACCCAAACTGCTACAGACCTATATCTATCCTACCATGCCTTTCTAAGGTCTTTGAAAGCCAAGTCAACAAACAGATTACCGACCATTTTGAATCTCACCATACCTTCTCTGCTATGCAATCTGGTTTCAGAGCTGGTCATGGGTGCACCTCAGCCACGCTCAAGGTCCTAAACGATATCTTAACCGCCATCGATAAGAAACATTACTGTGCAGCCGTATTCATTGATCTGGCCAAGGCTTTCGACTCTGTCAATCACCACATCCTCATCGGCAGACTCAACAGCCTTGGTTTCTCAAATGATTGCCTCGCCTGGTTCACCAACTACTTCTCTGATAGAGTTCAGTGTGTCAAATCGGAGGGTCTGTTGTCCGGACCTCTGGCAGTCTCTATGGGGGTGCCACAGGGTTCAATTCTTGGACCGACTCTCTTCTCTGTATACATCAGTGAGGTCGCTCTTGCTGCTGGTGAGTCTCTGATCCACCTCTACGCAGACGACACCATTCTGTATACTTCCGGCCCTTCTTTGGACACTGTGTTATCAACCCTCCAGGCAAGCTTCAATGCCATACAACTCTCCTTCCGTGGCCTCCAATTGCTCTTAAATACAAGTAAAACTAAATGCATGCTCTTCAACCGATCGCTACCTGCACCTACCCGCCTGTCCAACATCACTACTCTGGACGGCTCTGACTTAGAATACGTGGACAACTACAAATACTTAGGTGTCTGGTTAGACTGTAAACTCTCCTTCCAGACCCATATCAAACATCTCCAATCCAAAGTTAAATCTAGAATTGGCTTCCTATTTCGCAACAAAGCATCCTTCACTCATGCTGCCAAACATACCCTTGTAAAACTGACCATCCTACCAATCCTCGACTTTGGCGATGTCATTTACAAAATAGCCTCCAATACCCTACTCAACAAATTGTATGCAGTCTATCACAGTGCAATCCGTTTTGTCACCAAAGCCCCATATACTACCCACCATTGCGACCTGTACGCTCTCGTTGGCTGGCCCTCGCTTCATACTCGTCGCCAAACCCACTGGCTCCATGTCATCTACAAGACCCTGCTAGGTAAAGTCCCCCCTTATCTCAGCTCGCTGGTCACCATAGCATCTCCCACCTGTAGCACACGCTCCAGCAGGTATATCTAGTCACCCCCAAAACCAATTCTTTCTTTGGCCGCCTCTCTTTCCAGTTCTCTGCTGCCAATGACTGGAACAAACTACAAAAATCTCTGATTCTGGAAACACTTATCTCCCTCACTAGCTTTAAGCACCAACTGTCAGAGCAGCTCACAGATTACTGCACCTGTACATAGCCCACCTATAATTTAGCCCAAACAACTACCTCTTTCCCAACTGTATTTAATTAATTTATTTATTTTGCTCCTTTGCACCCCATTATTTTTATTTCTACTTTGCACATTCTTCCATTACCAAACTACCATTCCAGTGTTTTACTTGCTATATTGTATTTACCTTGCCACCATGGCCTTTTTTGCCTTTACCTCCCTTCTCACCTCATTTGCTCACATTGTATATAGACTTGTTTATACTGTATTATTGACTGTATGTTTGTTTTACTCCATGTGTAACTCTGTGTCGTTGTATCTGTCGAACTGCTTTGCTTTATCTTGGCCAGGTCGCAATTGTAAATGAGAACTTGTTCTCAACTTGCCTACCTGGTTAAATAAAGGTAAAATAAAAAAAAAATAAAAAAAATGTTGTAGGTGTGTGCTGAGAACAACAAAACCCACCTTTGCATTCTACAGATACTGGTGAAACTTACTCACTACAAAAACGATGCCTAGGGCTTTACTTTCTATCTGTGCATAGTTACTTTCTGCTTTTCTTAATGTCCTAGATGCGAAATTGATCGGCTTCTCTTCCCCGGAAGGCATGATATTGGAGTCGACCAAGCTGCGCATGTGTGCGGATGAGCAGCTCCCTGTGACTGCCGTGCAGAAGCAATATCATAGTGTGCAGAGAAACAGGAGATGGGACTTCACTCAACTTTCTAGAGTTTTTCCCCATTATTTAACACTATCAACGTTTCCCTTTACTGTGGGAACTGATCGAATCAACACAATATTTTGCCACTTTTAATGCAACATACTGAAACAAAACTAACTATGGAAGATATTTTGTTTTTTGTTTTAGGCAGAACGCATCTATTGCATCGACAGGCACAACTCAGGCACGTACTCTACACAGACCGGTGCGCCATAACCAATCAGAGCTGCAGTAGGCCTATATGCAAATAGACCATTGCCATATATGGATCTGTGCCATTCACTTTGACTTGGACTGTTTTTACAGTATCAGCGTTGTGGGTAGATGCGCTTGTTTTGAGATCAAAGCGAGAGCTACATGTAGCGATGTGTGAATTTTTAAAGACACATTAGCCCATTTGTAGATAAATTGTAGTCAGCAATGGTGGAGTGATTGCTTCCTAAAAGAGCAAAACATTTGTGCATTTCTATACATCTTTGAAAAGTGAATCAGATAGAGAGCTTTTTTTTCATCTTAAAGGGGCAGTGTTGTATTTTGTCTTGAATAAGCTAAGTAGCCAATAGGCAGAGGGTAACATAATTTGTCTGATTTTCTGTAATAATGGTATCAGAAGAATGATGCATTTTATTTTGTAAAGTGGTTTCTTGCATCAAACAACACAACAACATTTTCAGTCACCTCCTTGTCTGAAGGACAACTGTAAACAGGTTGATGACTAGCCCTGCATGAATTTTGGCACTGGAGAAGAAGGCAAACGTTTTACGTGTCACCAACCGATTGTGTTCTTTTGTTTGTTTATTTGCATTGTTTGTAACTTATTTTTTTGTTATTTTGTACATAATGTTGCCGCTACCATCTCTTATGACTGAAAATAACTTCTGCACATTAGGACTGCGATTACTCACCACGGACTGGCAGAATCCTTTTTTTCCCTTTAACGAGTCTCATGAGCCCGACGTGAACGATATACTGCTTTCTTTGGAACAGGCCCAGGTCCCTGTGATTTGCGTGAAGAGGAGGTGGAGAAAAAGGGGCCAGAGGGCGGGCTGCCTTCTGAGAATTCATAGGTGATCGAATAAACCCCCACTTCCTTCCATTCTGCTAGCAAAAGTGCAATCTTTGGATAATACAATTGATGACCTACGCTCAAGATTAAACTACCAACAGGACTTTCAAAACTGTAATATCTTATGCTTCAAAAAGTTGTGGCTGCACGATGACACTATCAACATACAGCTGGCTGGTTATACGCTGTACCGGAAGGGTAGAACAGCGGCGTCTGGTAAGACAAGGGGAGGCGGACTATGTATTTTTGCAAATAACAGCTGGTACACGATATCTAAGGAAGTCTCGAGCTATTGCTTGCCTGAGGTAGTGTATCTCATGATCAGCTGTAGACCACACTATCTACCTAGAGTTTTCATCTGTATTTCCCGTAGCTGTTTACATACTACCACAGTCAGAGGCAAGCACTAAGACAGTATTGAATGAGCTGCATTCCGCCATAAGCAAACAAGACAATTCTCACCCAGAGGCGGTGCTCCTAGTAGCCGGGGACTTGCAAGGAAACTTAAATCCGCTTTCCCAAATATCTATCAGCATGTTAAATGTGCAATGTCATGACGTGGCCCTTTCTGGGTATAGATCATGGCATCCCCCTCTCTCTCTCTCTCTCCTACACCCAGGTTCTGTTATCTCAGGTCGTACATTTCTGGAGGAGACTCTCTCCCTCTGGCCATGCAGAAAGAGAGACACATAGAGAGAACAAAGGATTTCACATGGCGAACTCCTATATCCCCAAAATGGGAATTTGATACAATAGGTCCACTTGTGAGAAGGTGGGAATGGTCCGTGGACACTTAAGGGTATGACGAGTGTGTTTCATTTGGTGACCTCAGAGAGGACAGGAAACCCACAACTATATCTCTGAATGTACATTTATCAATTATGGGGTTTGCATCTAAGTCTTGTATAAAATGAATGAGTAAAGATTAAACTAGTTGTGAAATGATGTAAGGTGATGTTAAACTGAATTGTATTCCCTTTCAAGTTTAACTAAGTCATTAGCCAGCTCCCGTGAGCAGAGACATGATCTGGCGTCATAGACCTGCCTTTTCTATTTTTACAAATAAAACCCCTTCCTGAGGAAACCCTCTTCAGACCACGCATACCTCGATGGACACCGAGGGGGCACATGTTGAGTTTAGACCACAAGAACCTCAGTATAAGCTAAGGGCTAAGGTTCTAATGGTTGTTGAATTCCTAACCATACCACGTGGAGCATTGGCTACATGGCAGGAAATTGATAAACTCTGAGACTATCGATCCCTACAGAATAAGAGCAAATCTTAGATACTAATTACTAGTCTGCAGCTAGATATTATGTAAACCTGGGGTTGCGAACACTGACAACCGCCAAAACATCTACTCTATGAGAACATTTCTGAATGGTACTCTAAAGTATCCATTCTAACCACGAAATATGTTGATCTTCAGGGAAGCAGAGAGAGAGAGAGACACTCGGATAAACTCTCCAACAGACAGACGGACAATTCCAAAAGAGATTACGACGATACGGCGTAAATATATAATGATTGCAATTATTCCCGCATGAGTGAGCGTTCATGTGCAAAGGATTAACATTTCAATTAACATAATGATCAACTGTGTAGTGATTCCTTTTTGTATTTCCTGCTGTTCTCAGTCCACATCCACTTCCCCTTGTCCACCAAGCCGTCATATCGGCTTAGCCCACTAGGGAACCTCCCCTGTCATTTTCTTGTAACCATATCTACTGTGTTGTTTGTGTGATTATTACTTTGATTATTTAGTTAGTTAGTAAATAAATGATCAAGCCAATTGGTAAATGGATGATTCATAGTAAAGGCTGGGTGCGTGCAGATAATCAACAATTTACGACATTTGGAACGAGACTAACGTGATGAAAATAATAATTATTTAATTAAAATACTAATTGATCAGATATTAGAATATCTGAAGAGTTATATTAGGAAAATTATAACTTTGTCATTTGAAAATGTTCCTTGGTGCCCCGACTTCCTAGTTAATTACATTTACATTATTAATCACGTAACAATAATTACAGAGAATTGATTTGATAAAATTACAGTTTAACTTTAATGATGCCAAAGACATGACAGCAACCAGAGGGGAAAAAACTCTGGACCACCTTTAACTTACCAGGACGTGTACTCCGAGCATGCGCTGACCAACTGGCAAGTGTCTTCACTGACATTTTCAACCTCTCCCTGTCTGTAATACCAACATGTTTCAAGCAGACCACCATAGTCCCTGTGCCCAAGAACACTAAGGTTCTTAGGTGCCTAATTGACTGAAAGGCTGGTCATGGCTCACATCAACACCATTATCCCAGAAACCATAGACCCACTCCAATTTGCATACTGCCCCAACAGATCCACAGATTATGCAGTCTATATTGCACTTCACACTGCCCATTCACACCTGGACAAAAGGAACACCTATGTGAGAATGCTATTCATGATTACATCCCACACCATAGTGCCCTCAAAGCTCATCACTAAGCTGTGTACTTTGTATCCCTTATTTACTCCAGTGTTTCTTTTATGTTGGCATATACTTGTGTATTTCTCCTTCCATCTCCCTTATTAATGAAGTGCATTCTTCGTGTGTGTGTTTGTGTCTACAGTGGTTCCTCCTTTAAAAGTTGCGAGCTTACACCGCAGGACTTAGATGTGCCCAGCGTCACGGCTTCATTGCTCCAGACCACCACAAGGGGGAGATAGAGCACTCATTATGCATTTGGGTCCCATGGTTTTTATATGACCAATTATGAATTTGACGCGAGCCACCCGTCCCTGGTGGCTTTCTTCAACAAAGATGGATGACAAAACATTACGGGGAAGCAAATGTGAGTACTTTTAATGTCATATTGAGTCTAGCTAAAAATTTACAATTGAGAGGACTATGTTAGTTAATAATGTAGAGACAAATGATTGTGCATATTTTTTGGACATGAAGTTCATTTACAAAAATTGCGATTTAGCAAGTTAACTGACTAGCTAACGTTAGCCAGCTTGCTGGTGTTATGACATGAGTATGACATTGTAATTCATGTTGTTTAATGTTTTAGGGACTCCTGAGAAAACCTGCAAACCAGGCTGTCATCTTGGGAAACAGTGGATGTAAAGAATCTAGCTAGCTAAAGCATTTACTGCAAATTGAATGTACAATTGTGTATGATTGCCTTGCCGTGCAATGCAGCTGAAGTAACATAGCTAGCTAACTATTTACTTGCTTATTGTGTAGTGGAGGATAAAAATAACTGTATGCCTATGGATGTGTAGCTAGCTACAGTATATAGCCGATCTGTGTATGCACCCTAAAACGTTAGGTTCTGAACTAATATTCGTACCAATCTATGAACCTCAGCTAAGTCTGAATGGCATTTATGAAGCCCATGGATTGAGTAGACTATAATAACTTTATTGTGCCAAGGATGGAAGTCCTATATACATGTACTGTAGTTATTACCACACATGACATACCCACATTGTATTTTTGAATGTATTCACTGATCATGTACTCTGCCTTGGCAAATAAAGGGGTGGTTCAGGTATGAATCTCTGAGACATTCTGTTTCAGTCATATCCAATACCAGGTGTATCAAACTCCATTCTTTGAATGATGCTGTGTCTGCATGTATGTATTACAATTATACACTTCAAAAAACTATGCATATCTAACTCCCTTCGTCTGCATTAATCTGAGGACACAGTATTTCAATGAGATACTTCATTTCAACCAGTGGAGAATTTGAAATGCTTTATTGAAAGAAGTTCATTATCCAGGTGTTATAAATATACTTAATACATGCATTATAATTATGATAATTGTAATATTACATTATAAATACAAGTTCAATCTGTACTTCAATGTGCATATGGTGTGCATTATCAAACAAGTAAGAAAGATGAGGTGGGGAGAGGTGTAGAAGACAGAATGGGAAAGAGGTAAGAACAGAGGCAAACAGCATATGATTAATGAATTAGAGTGCTACCCTAATATTCTCTCAGATCATCACAATTACAGTGTCTCTAGCGCTGTCTCCTAACCAACCTTGAGCCCCCAGTTGTCCCGAAGTTTATCTTAAGAGCATGTGAGGTGGCGATGACGGGACTGGCTTCTTGTCTCACATCAAAACACGCCTGCCGACTAGAGACAGATGGATAGAGAGAGAGCATGATTAAGCCTTGTTTTTTTTTATTCTAACATGGTCAGTCATGATAATCATCATGAGGTGAAATGCAAAACTGACGTTGGATCATTAACTCTGGGACTACTATATCTCCATCTGTATTTAAATGTAAAGCATCTCTTTAAAACCTGTTAGATCTCTAGGGGCGCTATTTCATTTTTGAATAAAAAACGTTCCCGTTTTAAGCGCGATATTTTGTCACGAAAAGATGCTCGACTATGCATATTCTTGACAGTTTTGGAAAGAAAACACTCTGAAGTTTCAGAATCTGCAAAGATTTTGTCTGTAAGTGCCCCAGAACTCATTCTACAGGCGAAACCAAGATGATGCATCAACCAGGAATTAGCAGAATTTCTGAAGCTCTGTTTTCCATTGTCTCCTTATATGGCTGTGATTGCGCAAGGAATGAGCCTACACTTTCTGTCGTTCGCCCAAGGTCTTAGCAGCATTGTGACGTATTTGTAGGCATATCATTGGAAGATTGACCATAAGAGACTACATTTTCCAAGTGTCCGCCTGGTGTCCTGCGTGGAATTCGGTGCGCAATTGCCAGCTGCTTGTACTTTACCATTTGATTCAGGGGAGAAACCATGTGTCCAAGAACGATGTATCAATGAAGAGATATGTGAAAAACACCTTGATGATTGATTCTAAACAACGTTTGCCATGTTTTCAGTCGATATTATGGAGTTAATTTGGAAAAAAGTTCGCGTTTTGAGGACTGAATTTTCGTTTTTTTTTTGGTAGCCAAATGTGATGTATAAAACGGAGCTATTTCTAATACACAAAGAATCTTTTTGGAAAAACTGAGCATCTGCTATCTAACTGAGAGTATCCTCATTGAAAACATCAGAAGTTCTTCAAAGGTAAATGATTTTATTTGAAGGCTTTTATGTTTTTGTTGAAATGTTGCGTGCTGGATGCTAACGCTAATGCTAACGCTAAATGCTTTGCTGGCTAGCTACTTTTACACAAATTATTGTTTTCCTATGGTTGAGAAGCATATTTTGAAAATCTGAGATGACAGTGTTGTTTACAAAAGGCTAAGCTTGCGAGATGGCATATTTATTTCATTTCATTTGCGATTTTCATGAATAGTTAACGTTGCGTTATGGTAATGAGCTTGAGGCTGTAGTCACGATACCGGATCCGGGTTTGGGAGATCAGAGAGGTTAATAATACTTCCTGTTGACCTGACCTCTCACCTATGATCATGCTGTGCCCTCTGTGTCAGCCAGTTCAGATGCGGAGGGGTTCACCAACACAGCTGATATAACCTAGAGGATTTAGGGAGAAGGGGCAAAGGGAGGAAGTGAAGGAGATACTTTTTCCATCTGTGCAACCAGATGGAAAAAAACTCTGGACCACCTTTACTCCACACACAGAAACGCATACAAAGCTCTCCCTCGCCCTCCATTTGGCAAATTTGTCCATAATTATATCCCCCTGATTCATGCTTACAAGCAAAAATTGAAGCAGGAAGCACCAGTGACTAAATCAATAAAGAAGTGGTCAGATGAAGCACATGCTAAGCTACAGGACTGTTTTGCTAGCACAGGCTGGAATATGTTCCAGGATTCCTTCGATGGTATTGAGGGGTACACCACATCAGTCATTGGCTTAATCAATAAGTGCATCGATTACAACATCCCCACAGTGACCGTACGTGTATATACCCCAACCAGAACCCATGGGTTACAGGCAACATCCACACTGAGCTAAAGGCTAGAGCTGCCACTTTCAAGGAGCGGGACTCTAACCCGGAAGCTCATAAGAAATCCCGCTATACCCTCTGACGAACCATCGAACAGGTACAGCGTCAATACAGGAATAAGATCAAATCGTACTACACCGGCTCTGATGCTTGTCGGATGTGGCAGCGCTTGCAAACAATTACAGACTACAAAGGGGAGCACAGCCGAGAGCTGCCCAGTGACACAAGTCTACCAGATGAGCTAAATTACTATGCTCGAGGCAAATAACACTGAAACATGCATGAGAACACCAGCTGTTCCAGAAGACTGTGTGATCACACTCTCCGCCACCGATGTAAGACCTTTAACTTCTTAAGGTATAGGGGGCAGCATTTTCACGTTTGGATAAATAGCGTGCCCAATTTCAACTTCCTGCTACTCATGCCAGGAATATAGTAGATCTGGATAGAAAACACTCTGAAGTTTCTAAAACTGTTTGAATCATGTCTGTGAGTATAACAGAACTTATGTAGCAGGCAAAACCCCGAGGACTAACCGTTCAGGACTAACCGTGTACTGCAAGCATGCGCTGACAAACTGGCAAGTGTCTTCACTGACATTTTCAACCTCTCCATGATGATTGTGGACTACAGGAAAAAGAGGACCGAGCACACCCCCATTGTCATCAACAGGGCTGCAGTGGAGCAGGTTGAGAGCTTCAAGTTCCACACCAAGACAGTCACGAAGAGGGTACGACAAAACCTATTCCCCCTCGGGAGACTGAAAAGATTTTTCATGGGTCCTCAGATCCATGGGTCCTCAGCTGCACCATCGAGAGCATCCTGACTGTTTGCATCACTGCCTGGAATGGCAACCGCTCGGCCTCCAACCGCAAGGCACTACAGAGGATAGTTCGACCGGCCCAGTCCTGCCATCCAGGACCTCTATACCAGGCGGGGTCGGAGGAAGGCCCTAAAAATTGTGAAGGACTCCAGCCATCCTAGTCATAGACTGTTCTCTTTTCTACCGCACGGTAAGAGGTATCGAGGTCCAATAGGCTTCTAAACAGCTTCTACCACCAAGCCATAAGACTCCTGAACATCTAATCAAATGGCTACCGAGACTATTTGTATTGCTCCCCCTTATTTTACACCACTGCTGCTCTCTGTTGTTATCATCTATGCATAGTCACTTTAATAACTCTACCTACATGTACATATTACCTCAACTAATCGGTTTTATTTCTTATTCTCATCTGTATTTTCTTTTTACTGCATTGTTGGTTAGGGGCTCGTAAGTAAGCATTTCATCTGTTGTATTCGGTGCATGTGACTAATACCATTTGATTTGATTTGATTTGAAGGTATAACGCATTTCATAAAATGTTGACTGCACGCTGTTGCAAATTGATCTCATAGCATTTCATATTATTCTGTACGCAAACCTGACATATGGTAAGTATTAGTTTGTGGAAGTACATCATCCTTTTTGCATGATATGTTACACATTTTCAATACGTATGATATGTTATGAATTTCAAATTATTGTTGCTAAAGTTAGCTTGAAAGCTAACAATGTTAGCTAGAAATTGGAAATTGGAAAAAAAATGGAAAAGTCAACCTTTGGGTAAATAAACATTGGCTCTATACACCCATCCATCCAACCCAATCAACCACCCTCATATTTGCCTTAAAAACGTGTACTGCAGTGCGCTAAATCAGGGTCCCACAGACTGTTTTTTGGTAGTCTTAAACAAATCTACTTTGAAACAAAAGTTTACACCTCACACACATGGTGTTGGCCTTTAAAAAAAGAAGACATGTCAGATATAGTTGAAATGTATTACATTTCGAGTTCATCCAAATATTACACTTTATATACATTGCAGTCATCAAAAGGAGAGCTGGCCAAAGCAAGCAAAGGCAGCAGTGCAGTCATCAACTGCATGCACCATTTATTCAACTACAGAGTTGGGAAAACACGTATGGACCTGAATTGTGATAACTGCAGTGGCCAAAACAAGAACAAGTTGGTGCTTTGATATGCGCAAGCTTCACCACAATCTGGACCTTCACTTCTTGATCACAGGCCACACCAAGTTTTCCCCTGACTGGCGCTTCGGCCTCATCAAGCAGACCTTCAGAAAGACCAGAGTGACCACTTTGTCTGAAATTGCTGGTGTTGTGAAGGACAGCATTTTGACGTGTCAACATCCCACAGCTGGTTGGTCTGGAGGATGGCTACGGCGCTGGTGGAAAGCTATGGCTGGCGACAACACCTGACTCCGTACTTCAGGCCACTGCCACAGATAATGCACTACCAGCACTTCAGGTAAAACATCCTTTTCATTGTATGATGTTAATTTTATCTAAACTTGGGAGGTGAATTGATATTGTCCAGGGTTGTAATGTCTTCTGATTTTTTGTTATTCCCTGTTTTACAGCTTCAATGCTCTGGAGCCTGGTTTTGTCGCCAAGGAGTGTTCGGACTGTCGGGATCAGGTTTCAGCTGCTGCGCATCCTTCCTCCCATAGATGGTCTGCCTGTAAATGCATCACGTGGACTGGACACAGCTAGACAAACTATCTTTTTGACAAGATCAGGGAGTTTTGCGACAAAGATGCTATGGACATCACATGCCCTGCACCAAGGGCAGGACAGAAACAGGCGAATATAGATTCCCTTGTTCATGCGTGGTTTGGACGGACCAGTCATCTGCACTATCTGCAGTACCTCTATTCACATGACTCTCTCATAACACACATATGTTGTTGCTACTATTTTTTTATCCTGCTGCTTAGCCACTTTACCCCTGATTGTATGCATACCTTGTCGATAACTGATATTGTTATTGATATTGTGCTAGTACTGTTGGATTCTGGGTTAAACCTGGAACATTTCTATCCTATAAACATGATACATCAGAAAACTATAGTATCTGAGGAGTGAAAGAGACTGGTTTTTACATCAGAAGTTAACCTCTCCGTGCACCGAACCTGTTAGCGGGATTAAATTCGACAACATACGGTGATCGCTACTTAAATAATCATATTAAACATTAATGAAAATACAAGTGTCTCACATGTTTCGAAAGCCTAGAATATTGCTAGTCCAACTGCGTTGTCAGATTTAAAAAATGATTTACCGTGAAAGAATACGATGCGATTATCTGAGGATAGTGCCCCATAAAAAATAACTATTTCAACCAGCACAGGCGTAACAAAATCACAAATTGCAATAGAATAAATTGTTTACGTTTGACGATCTTCCTCTGTTTGCAATCCCAATGCTCATTGTTACACAATGAATGGTCTTTTGTTTGATAAAATCCATTTTTATAGCCTAACTAGAAACATTTTGTGAACCGCTTGTGTCGTGAATTCCGTCTCATTAAATTTTCAACGACATATTCGATGTAAATACACACACTAAATGTGACTTTTCCTGTCATGTTTGGTTTCATTGCAATCAACTGGTTTGTTTGTAACACAACCAACCTTGATGGGTCATTTCGCGGGACGTATTGACTGAAAGAAACCAATTTGAAGACAACAAGTAATGACATCATTGTGCACCAATGATATGACCGCTGTTTCGTTGATTGACTGTATTTTAACCCAACGACCACTGATCGTCTTGAAATCTAGCTGGGTAGATAGCCAATGAGCTGAGGTAAACGGCAATATGTAATGGTTATGTGTTGGAAGACCAAGCCATGTAGTAAACTCTGGCGTAAAGAGGGTAGTTCGCCATTGAAGATTCATACTGGAAGGAGCGCATGTTACGCACAGCACTTTTTTGGTAAAGCGCATCTTCAGGTGTTTATATATCAATCAGTATGGCGACTAAGTCAGGGAAAGCTAAATCTAAGTCTAGATATACAGATGTGCACACAATTTTAGAAGAAATTGATCGGGAAAGTGAGAAAGAGATTTTTGGAGGACGATTCATTTAGCTAGCATAGCTTTGATTCCCAAATGGAGGAATATTTTTGGAACAGAGAGGACATCGTTTTGGACTGGTAAGTTCTTCTCATGCTAATGCCGTTGTTTGAAATTAATAATATAAAATATTATTTGTGATTTTTTAAAATTTTAATAGCAATATATAAAAATGTAATGAAATATGTAAAGTACACGTTGGCTATACATTGTGGGTGGAGGTATGTTTGTATGTATGTGTATGACCCATAGCCTATGTTTGTGTGTGTATACACTGTATATACATATTGTGGATTAGAGGGAGCATGGCGAAATGCGTGTGTCTGCCGCTCCACCCCACCCCACCCACACATGAAATAGCCTATTTGAGGCTGTTGAGGGGAGGGCAGGCCATCAACAATGGCCAAAGTGAAATGGAGACGGCAGATACAGCTGGTCTGTTGTAATATAAAATAGACAGTAGATCTAGCAGGTCTGTAATAATATATTCAACCTTATGTTCCCTGTACTCTATATACATTTTTTTGCGGTCCATGCCCCAGTAGCGCTGAGACAACAGGTGTCCGGCTGGATGAACCAGCTTCAGTGGGGGGATGGACACCTTGGCACTGGGGGCTCCCAAAGAAAATGGTCAGTTAGAATAGTTTCACAAATGAGCCCTGTATCAACAGGTATAATAAACAGATATATATATTTTTATATATTTTAATAAAGCCATGGAGTCGCTGAAAGAAGCGCACATGCATTCTACCAATTCGGCTCGAGTATGGGGAATTAATAGTTGTACTTAGCTACAAAAACACTGGGTACGTGAGTACATTGATAGAGTTTGTACTTTGTCTTTGATAGCAGGTTTGAAACCTGTGATCAAAACAACAATTGTGGGGGTTGTGGATAAAATAGAACAAGAGGGGGGGGGGGTTGATCTCATGAGACATTTTATATGGTTTTATTCTGAAATAGATTTCTAGAATGTACATACGGGGTGGAGGGGTAACGAGGAATTAGCAAAGGGGTTACTAAACCTAAAATTTACTTTAGATGTTTTACTAAGTTCATGAACATTTGGGTGCTGTGGTTATGGACATGCTAAATAAAAGATACATAATTATGGAGTAGGCCATAAACAGAGATCCAGATAAATGAGTTCCAGATAAGCACGCACGCATAACTTAGCAGTTATGAAAATGCATTTGTGGTGTTGATACTGTGGGATTTATTTTGGATGGGGTCTTTTAATTTCAGTTTTAAATTGGGTATGGTGTCAAATGCCCTGTATCCTCACTTTCTGGTGAGGCCTGGTCAATCTCACTTGAAATGATAGAAACGGGTGGGATTTAATTTTAAAACTAATGAGAAACACCAGTTACTTTATAAGATACTATTATTTCTTAATAGTGTTGTCAAGAGTTGTAATTCTAGGTTAATTGGTTATTGGAATTTGTTTATTTTTGATTTACGATGTTGTTTTTAAATCACGATGTGAATCATGTGTTCGAAGGGAAAATGACCAGTTCTCTGTGGTCCTGGTCCTTGGGTAAGTATACAAATGTACTTTGTTCAGTCTGCATATAGAAGGAATAATATATGTTAATAAGGGATGACAGTTATTCCAAATGGATTGTGATATGTGAATTGCTGATTTTATTTTGTGTTTTTGTTTCGATACAAATTTCACCGGATTGGGATACTGGGGTGTGGGATTCTGTGAGGGGTTAGGGTGCTAACGCCCTGATCTGGTAACTCTTCCGAGAGGTCGCCAGTAAGATAAGGGAGTATGAACTAATTTTGAAAATTGTTTCACCATTAACAGTATGTTATGCTCTTTGACGTTTGTCGTAGAGATAATGTTATTAAGAAAAGGTAAATGTAATAATTTGTCATATATTTAATGCTTGTCTGGATTTCTTGAAACAGAAATGAATTGAACTAAACTGTTGTTCTGATCTGTCATTTTTTGAGGTTATCACGGAAGGTGATGTCAGATTGTGTCTTAATGCATGGTAGGAATAATTTGACCACAAACAGTGGTCAAACGGCTGAAGAAAGAGCGACAAAGGTGTTCAATGCGACAGTGACTTTTAATACTTCTATCTGAGTCTGAGCCATAAACCGGGGTACGGGCAGCAGCAGTGCTGAGAGCACGTGTGGAGTGAGCATGGAGAGAAACGGCTCAGGTGAGAGATTTGTGTACGTTTGGAGGAACTGATGTATCTATTAGGATATTGAAATCAGGACATTTTCAAGGGCCATCAAATGTGACAGGCAAGAGTTACATGTGCCTTTGGGAAGATGAACAGTAAACACTATCTGAAAAGACACGCTAGAATGATAAGTGCCAGGGGGGGGGGGGGGGGGGTTGGTCTACACACTGCAAACAGTTTAGACCGAGTATGCATTGAGATACTGATCTTTCATTACCAGGCCACTTCCGACAGAAACTGGGACAAAGGGGCCCTGTAATGAGAAGAGTTATTACCGGCAATAAAAGGTTCCATTTATAAATGTACATTCTAACCGGGATGATGTGTGCTAAATTGAGAGGCTTGAATTTGAGTCCTAGACTCAAAGTAAGCACTAAGGACTGTCATTCTGAATTTGGGTTGGATAATTTATAAAATGTTTAAGTTATGATTCTGATACAGCGAGAGATTGTTGCTTTCAAACGGTGAGGAGTGGGGGCACTGCTAAAATGTATTAGGCCTAGGAAGGCTCTAGAAACCTTATGTCTAAGTAGAACTCACTGGATGATAGCTTGGGTCAACCCTGAAGGTTTTTTTTTGTTCTCTTTTGTTTTACCATGTCATCAGAATTGTTATGTTGAATCGCATCAATACATAGAGATTGCTGCATGACATTGCACAATTAATTGCATACAAGGCTCATAGTCTGTGTTTTGCGATAACACCCAAGGATGAAAATGAAGAAGAGGCCATGGAGACGAGCATAACATGGGCATAGAATATAACGGAGTCAATATGTTTTTAGGTTTCGTGGAACATAAGAGTGATCATTGTTCCAGAGGAGGGACTTATGTATATTGACTAATTGATTTGAGAATGTTTTAGTATGTTTATAACTGTAGAAGTGCATTAGGAGTAGTGACTAGTGTGAATGACATATGTGCAAATGCGTCTGTAGCAGGAGGCGAGGTACACATTAGATATAATGTTTACATAGGGCTGTTAAGTGGGATGGAATGTGTCTGCATTGGAGATCTGTGGGGGCTCAAATTAAGGTCATGTTGATAGAGGGATATCATTCCCAGAGACTAGGTACTGTATATTGATACAGGAGATAGCTCGTAGGAGAGGGAGGACAGCTAAATGTGCACAATATAGGTACTAATGTGTTAAAAGTTAAGTTAAATTGAGCATTACACATACCCAGATCATGGTGAGAGTAGAAGAGATAGTGGTGGAATTTCAGACACTATGGTAAACTTTCAAGAAACCTGTGACTCAGAGTTTTCTTAGGTTGGATATTCTTCCAATTCATTAATATCTTTCCCAAACACTTGAGAGATTACATGCAGTAGTTATTCTCACGGCAGTCGCTTTAGGGACAGTAATTGAAGGAGGCTAGGGTCATGGGCCATGTTAGTAGTAGCAGGGGTTATTTTAGTGGCATTGTTAGGATATCAGTTTATGAGGACTCATACCACATGGCTGGGTAGCTGGTAACTGGGAGACCGATGGGAAATGGGGGCTGCAACAAATTAGTGATCTTGCCATAAGGGGGAGTTTATGTTGTCAGGAAATGACCCATGCGCTGCAATGTGTATATCCTCAGGTGAAAGCAGCATGCGAGGAGCAGGAGATAACCAAGGGCAGGGGCTGAATACTGGAGATTGAGTGTACATCAAGATACACCAGGCGGGGTTGTTAGGACAGTGTTGGTCTGGTCCATACACCCAAAAGTACTTGTTACATTTTGACAGGAAAATTGTCAAAAATGCTAATTAATTACTTAAAATCATACAATGTGATTTTATGGATTTTTGTTATAGATTCCGTCTCTCACAGTTGAAGTGTACATTTGATAAAAATTATAGACCTCTACATGCTTTGTAAGTAGGGAAACCTGCAAAATCAGCAGTGTTTCAAATACTTGTTCTCCCCACTGTACATTACTTTGAACCAAAACCATACCAATCATTATCATATTTCCCAGCATGCTCTATTGCAGTTTAATTTCATTAATTGTTTGGTTCAATATCTATCGTTGTTCATGATTTATTTATTAAACAAATGCTTCTCAAGTATAAATTACAAATAATTTGAAAAACTAATTAAATATGTTACATGGACTTATTGCACCTGAAATAGTTCAGGTTAAGATGCTTTAGGTAGTCATATCTTACTCTTCACAACCCTGGCAGTCATTCTGAATACAGGTCTCTGGTGATTTAAACATTCCAGAAGTTGGATTCTAATAGGAATTTCACATCACCTTGCAAGCCATCATAATGTGAGTTGCAAGCGATTGTATTATGAAAAGGTTTAGATTTGTTCCTAAAGGAGTACAAACACTTGTCACTATAGTGGTACCCTGTTAGGTAATCCTTTGTACCTTTAGTTATACGTGCATAATTGTACACCAGTTCATACTTCACGCCGCATCAGGGCTTCAAATAGGGTTGCAACAATCTGGTGACTTTCTCAAAATTCCCTGTTTTTTTTTCAAAAATCCTCATTGAACGATTTCCATTTCCAGGAATTTGGGAAAATCTGGGAAAGTTACCAGAATTTTGCAACCCTACCTGCAAGTCACATTATGCTGCCTTGGATAGTGATATGTAATTCCTATTGGAATGCAGACAGAGATAGGATATACAACCATAGGACTTTTTTTTCACCTGCAACCTGCATTCAGAATTACTGCCAGGGTTATGAACATTGTGAGGAGACTATCTAAAGCATTTAAACTGGAACAAACACAACATGCAACAAATATAACTAATTTGGATTCGTTTATAAAAATGTAGGTTATTTATCTTTGTGTTGCATAAGATGAATCAATCAATCAATGTACAAGAAAAAAAATAGATATTCAAACAATCAATTTAAAAAACAATCCTGCAGTAGAGCAAGCTTGGAAATATGATAATGATTGGTGTGGTTTTGGTTCAAATTGATGTGTATGAGTTTCAGGATCCTGCATTAGGGTAAAACTAGGTATTTATTTATATAGTTGCTTAGGATCTCACTTGGTGAAATCCATGTGAGCAAAAATAGATGAATGCAACAACCATGTCTCTCTGTCTGTCACTAACAAATACAGTCATGGGTGGTAACTATACAATTTACTCGAAGGGCAAGGCACTCTGGGAAGTATTTTAATAAGGCTTTACACTAAGCAGGGTGTTCATTTAATAACACTGTTACGGTGTCTATATGGGTCCACAGAATCCACACTTTCAGTGTTGAATAAACACTTTTAATTAATGTATTTATTTAGCACCTCAGAAATGGCTGTGTATTACAATATTTCACCAACAAATTCAGACAGACATGCTAAGAGCCTTCCCCTAATGAATGTGGTCTCTACACACTGCACTCTGCCTGCAACAGCAGAACGTCTGTGTTGGCCATTACGTTGCGATATCCTTGTTAAATAATAAGTGTCATGGTTGAAGTGTTTTAATGGACAGTAAAAGCCATCGTGTCACTCTCCAGTTAGAAAACAGGACCACTCAAACTGCCACTTTAGACAAGAAGTGTGGACCAGGCTCCATAAACATGGGAGGGACGGTGAAGAGGGAGAGAGACAGAAACAGAGGAAGACAGAGAGACCAAATTCAGTCAAAACGGCATGTTGATCCTGGTGGTGGGACAATGTGTTCCTCACACAATTAACCACTATAGGGAGAAAAGAGTTTAATTTTGAACTACAATTAAGAAATCGACATGTACAAATTAAGTTTGAAAGAAAACCTTTTCCTCCTTCAAACAATAGTGCTTTACATCCTGAAGAGACCCTGGTGGACATTGATTATGATCCTAAAAAGAACACCCATTACTTGATATTCTATCTTTAACTTACAGTATGGTGAGAAAGCAGACACTGCTAGGAACTCCTTAATCACTACAATCTGGAGGAAAGCAAAACTCATGTTGAAAGTAAGGAGAGAAATAACACATCTTGAAATTGATGTCCATCCATATTTTCTAATACTCAAAGGGCCTTGATGTGATTTTGCCCACAAATGTAAATCTTATGCAAGGTTATTTCAGCACATGAAGTAAACATTTCCTCCACCACTGACCACTGTGCAGTTCCTGCACTCACAACGTTACCTAGGCTACTCACAAATATTTGTGCTTGCATATACTGTATCTATATATATCTATCTAGGATTCATGTTATGCTGCTTTAATTTTAACATGAAGTAGATATGTCCTCCAGAAATAAAGATAATTCAGGTTGTGCCCTCTATTAAATTGAAAGTGGCTCCTTAAAACTAGGCACTGATAGACAATATTTGCATCTGAATCTAGGCCTATGACATAAGTAAATAAGAAGCGATACCTTTTAATCCAGTGTAATTTCAATACAAATTGAAATTGTATTTGTTTTATTATGAAGTCATACATCTCTCTAACGTAATATACATTTGTCTCATTTTTACAAATCCAATTTCATTGCCAATAAATCGAATTCTAATCATATTTGTGACCCACGACCTTGATTCGGTCATACGTAGCAAAATCATATAGTCCTTGGCCTATATCCTAATCTGATTTTGGTCCAGTTATTGTTGTTATTCACATTACCGTCTCTAGTAAACACACACTATATCAAATAAAAAATTAAAAAATGTGTCACATGCTGTCATGACTTCCGCCGAAGTTGGTGCCTCTCCTTGTTCGGGCAGAGTTCGGTGCTCGTCGTCACCGGCTTTCTAGCTGCCACCGATCCATGTTTCTGTTTTCCATTTGTTATGTCTTGAGTGTACACACCTGGTTCCTATTAAGTTATTATTATTTCCCTATTTAACCCTCTGGTTCCCATTATGTGTTGTGCCTGATTGTTCCTGTTTTGTGTTAGGCTTGTGTGTTAGGGTTGTTATCCCTACGTGGATTTATTGTACTGTTTATTTTTCCAGAGTAAAGTACATTATTTTTACTCAGTTCTGTTTGCTGTGCTTGACTCCGTCCTCACCTATACACCACTGACGCTGACACATGCACAGGATACCGAAGCTATAAACGGTACAGTGAAATGGTTACTTTTGCTAAGACCCATAATCCCAACCCATTCTACCATGCATGAATCAGCAGGTAGCTAAAGCTAACCAACTAGATTCAATGTTAGCTAGCTAACATTAGGCTATAACTAGCAATGAAAACGGCTTTCTGAGATACAAATTATATTACTACACAACTCATGCATGTTAAATTAGCTTGCGTGCCAGCCAGCTAACTTTAGCTAGCTAGCTAACAGTACACTTTAACTTGCAATGAAAATTACTTTCTGCCCAAATTTGAAACGTATAATATCTGAACGTGTAGCTAGACTCTTAACCATATACATGGATGAATGCTTCTCCCTCTCTGTCATGGATGCCATGGTTGACCCTAGTTTGAAGATGTAATCCGGAGACAGGTGTTTTATACAACAGATGTCTGTGTTCTCTTTTCGACTGCATTTTGCAATCATGCTCTGCTTCCACCGGGAATTCCACTGATTTCAAAATTTTTCAAAACTTATTCCATGACAACACTGTTTTTCACCATTTCATCCCCGTCACTGTCATCAGAAGACTCTAAAATATCTGGTTCAATTAAAATGTTTTTACCTAAATCAGGGATTTCCTCATCTGATTCATTTTCAGAGTCAGAGAGAATCAGCATAGCATGATCATCCTCCAGAAAGTAGTCCATCACAACTTTTCCACACTGATCTTTGTCGATAGCGCCTGTTAAATTCAGTTGTGAGCAGTAGCAACAATTTTGCAGTTCTCCATGATATCTTTCAAAAATGCCATGGTAGAAAGTATTATCTACACATACTGAGCATCTTATGTTATAGACCGAAGCATTCTACATGGCAGACCAATCCGAACTCACCTTTCGGCATGTCCAGCCAATTCATTATCTCAGCTATCATGGCTAGCGGGAAGGTTACTCACTTTTTCCATGGCTAAATCAAATAGGCTCATAATTTAACAATTTTAGTCATATTTACAGATGGCATATATGTTTGTTTTTAAGGCACATGAAAGTTCATGTTCCAAAAGGCATTTATGCCAAAAAAACAGCAATGCGATTACAATTTTTTTATGTTCAAATTTGTGTCGTGCATAATACGCCAAGCTTCCTGGAACAGGTTACGTATGATCTGATATGCAGTTGTTTCATCATCAAACAATGATGTGAATGGTGTAAACTTCCTGATAATCTCCAACACCTGCTGATGTCAGCTTGGCTCTATATTTCACAGCTAATTGACTGAGAACAAAACCTGTGTGTGCTACTACATTCCTTCTGAGTGCAAAAAAAATCTAAGCCTTTTAACTAACTTTTTTTTTAAATCCCCAAGCCCATTAATGAATCAGGTAGCGTCGAAGAGGCGTCAAATTTTTTTTATTGTCGGCATTGGAAGTGAAAACTAGTGCGACACAGCACTTTCTAAAATGTCATCATGTCATAACCCACTTTGTTAAAGGCTATGCTTGCTGCGATGCTGCACAGTTTCATATTTTTCCTGGTGAGGCAATAAATATCATCTTTCTGCGTGTGTGTTTTAATCTCATCCGGCCCCTTTGATCTAGTGCAACACTTTGAAGACAAAGAAGCGACTTGATTGCTCAGGAAGTCGATGTGCAGCTTTGAAAGGTTTTCCGTCGGCTTATATGACAGAGCTTGTCTCTTCCCTGCTACTTGATGATTAAACATTTCCTACGATTAATTAACGAGAAGTTCCAACTTCAGGTACATGTGTAAAAATGAAGAAACTGGAGATATTTCACCACTAACTTCAAAAAGTCATACAGTTATTTGACTGCTATTGATTGTGTCTTCTGTCTCTTTAGTACTTGCCAAGATGTCCAAACTTGTGAAATTCCATCTTCAAAGTACAGTACACATAATAATCCCTGGGCCTTGTGGATGTGTTGCCAACATGAGGTCAGCTAAGCTTTTATCTCAGTGCTGTTAGACTGAGAGACCGAGGTTTACAGCTATAACCCATGAACTTGTTGTTTGTTCACCCTTCCCTGCCTGTAAAGTGAGGACACGGTTGTAGTACAATTTGTTGGCATGCAGAAAAGTGGTCACAGCGGGTTGTGTGAGAATGCTCCATCACCACTTTACACAGATAGGAATGCCAAATGATGAGGGCTGGCTCAAACTGTAATTGGCAGAAGCGTCTTCATAACACTAGTGTGACAGGCAGTGTCCATATGATGACACAGTATACAGTAGTAACTGTTCTGTCTGCCTCCACAGTGACAACCTTTACTACTGGACACAAGGTTACCCTGCCAGTTACTCCTCCAGCACAGCCCAGTAAATAAATGCAATGTCAAGACTGTGAGGAAATATTTACAAAATGCCCCAGTTGTGTTGTGAGAATGACGACGGGTGCTTGCCAACTGGAATTTGGATGCAAATGGCAGTTTTGGTTTATAAATAGCCTCTGGGCATATGGTGTTATTGGGACTTGTCAGGAGAATTGATATTGGAGGTACACTGTAGGAAGGATTGGATGATTTCAGAAGTGCACATTCAGCCAAAAGGTTTGTTTGTGTGTGCTGCTTGTGTGCATTCAGGCAATGGATGTCCTTTCCCCGAGCAGATACACTGTGTGCTTCAGGGCAAGAATGAAATCAACAAAACAAATTAAAACAGACAGATTACTGTCTGGCCAGGATTTACATATTAATGCATTGCTGTTTGTTTGAATTTAATACCACTGCAATGCATTTCATACAGCACCTTCTGAATAATATCTACTCAAACAAAATACCCACAAATAGCTTTTGTTAGTTATTGCTGGTCTATAAAACTTGTTTAGTCGTGATGATTTCCAGATTTAAAACACTTTGTTGGTTTCCTTAATTTTGGCAGTTGCATGTTTTCAAGTTATGTTTTGTCAGTATTGTAAGTCATTATTGTATTCACATGGTGGCTCATACTACGGGCTGCCAGAGCAGCTTCAATGCGCCTTTGCATAGATTCTATGCGTCTGGAACTCTGTTGGAGAGATGCGACACCATTCTTCCATGTCAAATTCCATAATTTTGTGTTTTGTTGATGGTGGTATAAAACGCCATCTCAGGCGCCGCTCCAGAATCTCCCATAAATATTCAATTGGGTTGAGATCTGGTGACATACACAAACACGCACGCACAACGAATGAACATGAGCGCACACACACACTTGAAACCCCCTATGCTGCTTTGAGACCGCTCTTTCAAAGTCACTGAGCACTGAGATTTCTTCCTCTAGACATGGTAGCAAAAATAATAGGCAACTGGGAATTTGTATATATTTTTTATACAACTCAGGAACCATAGCTGTGTGGAAGCACCTGCCTTGAATATACAGTGCCTTGTGAAAGTATTCGGCCCCCTTGAACTTTGCGACCTTTTGCCACATTTCAGGCTTCAAACATAAAGATATAAAACTGTATTTTTTTGTGAAGAATCAACAACAAGTGGGACACAATCATGAAGTGAAACGACATTTATTGGCTATTTCAAACTTTTTTAACAAATCAAAAACTGAACAATTGGCCGTGCAAAATTATTCAGCCCCTTTACTTTCAGTGCAGCAAACTCTCTCCAGAAGTTCAGTGAGGATCTCTGAATGATCCAATGTTGACCTAAATGACTAATGATGATAAATACAATCCACCTGTGTGTAATCAAGTCTCTGTATAAATGCACCTGTACTGTGATAGTCTCAGAGGTCCGTTTTAAGCGCAGAGAGCATCATGAAGAACAAGGAACACACCAGGGCGGTCCGAGATACTGTTGTGAAGAAGTTTAAAGCCGGATTTGGATACAACAAGATTTCCCAAGCTTTAAACATGCCAAGGAGCACTGTGCAAGCGATAATATTGAAATGGAAGGAGTATCAGACCACTGCAAATCTACCAAGACCTGGCCATCCCTCTAAACGTTCAGCTCATACAAGGAGAAGACTGATCAGAGTTGCAGCCAAGAGGCCCATGATCACTCTGGATGAACTGCAGAGATCTACAGCTGAGGTGGGAAACTCTGTCCATAGGACAACAATCAGTCGTATATTGCACAAATCTGGCCTTTATGGAAGAGTGGCAAGAAGAAATCCATTTCTTAAAGATATCCATAAAAAGTGTTGTTTAAAGTTTGCGACAAGCCACCTGGGAGACACACCAAACATGTGGAAGAAGGTGCTCTGGTCAGATGAAACCAAAATTGAACTTTTTGGCAACAATGCAAAACGTTATGTTTGGCGTAAAAGCAACACAGCTCATCACCCTGAACACACCGTCCCCACTGTCAAACATGGTGGTGGCAGCATCATGGTTTGGGCCTGCTTTTCTTCAGCAGGGACAGGGAAGATGGTTAAAATTGATGGGAAGATGGATGGAGCCAAATACAGGACCATTCTGGAAAAAAACCTGATGGAGTCTGCAAAAGACCTGAGAATGGGACGGAGATTTGTCTTCCAACAAGACAATGATCCAAAACATAAAGCAAAATCTACAATGGAATGGTTCAAAAATAAACATATCCAGGTGTTAGAATGGCCAAGTCAAAGTCCAGACCTGAATCCAATCGAGAATCTGTGGAAATAACTGAAAACTGCTGTTCACAAATGCTCTCCATCCAACCTCACAGCGCTCGAGCTGTTTTGCAAGGAGGAATGGGAAAAAATGTCAGTCTCTCGATGTGCAAAACTGATAGAGACATACCCCAAGCGACTTACAGCTGTAATCGCAGCAAAAGGTGGCGCTACAAAGTATTAACTTAAGGGGGCTGAATAATTTTGCACGCCCAATTTTTCAGTTTTTGATTTGTTAAAAAAGTTTGAAATATCCAATAAATGTCGTTCCACTTCATGATTGTGTCCCACTTGTTGTTGATTCTTCACAAAAAACTTTGAATCCCTCATTTTTTTAAGTGGTTCCATTATTTTAGCAGTTACATGTATAACGTCACAGAATTTTACAGTTGTTTTTGATATCTGCACAATGTATCATTAGGAAAACATATGAGTATATATCTTCCTAGAATAAAATCAATATAATGTAGGTGATAAAGGATTTATGGTACAGTTGTAGGATCTTTATCTGAGCCAGTTTTCTACATCACGAAATGTCATCCTGCAACAGGGTGATCAATTGAACCTTGATCCTACATCCACAGATACTGTATATCCCAAAATGAGTTACAATATCTCATGATCTGGTAATATTCAAGGGAAAGCATGTCAAAACATGTCAAAATATTACCTACTGTCACAATAGGCCTTCCACCCTCTGTGCTGATGCTGTTTTTGCAAGTGATACTAATGACAGGCTCGGACTAGGAGACATGGATTTAACAGGGCTTGAACACCCTGTTCCAAATATGCTCAGATCTGACATTTTAGCGAAACAAATCCTTTTTATATTAAATTGATCAGCTGGAACTGTTCGTAGAAATAAGCCAGGGGTTTCTGTCTGCATTCTTAGAAATCTATATATTTCTGTGACAAAAACTAACCATATGCAACCAATCAATATTAAACTGCAGGCCTCAAGACAGGGTTAGCCCACTGAGCTAAAGCCCTAGGCATTGGCTCTGGGAGCTAACACAAGTCTTCAAGTCTGAGGCAGGGTTATCATGAGGCGAGTGTCGTTCACCAAACTCCCTGCTTTATTGCATTATGCATATATGTTTTTGTAAAATCACTCAAGCGTAGATGTTTCAGACAGGAAACCTGAGTATTAGTATCAGCTGATAGCATCGCCTGATATTGCACCAATTAGATTCATCACTCTACCTTAATATGGTGGTCTATTTAATCAATCAGGTTCTGCACACACATTCTCTGGTGGCTGCCACGTGCAAGCAATGTGCTGGTGTTCCTAGTGGCATGCTACTGCTGTAAAATGGGTTTACTTGCCATCAGTGGAGGCTCCTCAGAGGAGGAAGGGTATATTTAGTATAAAACTATAATGTCATCAAATAATTTATTAAAACACACTGTTTTCCAATGAAGGTCTAATGTCACTTCGACAGCACTCTCTGGGGTAGCATCATGGTGTAGCACAGCTAGCTCCTGTCCTCCTCTGGGTACATTGACTTCAATACAAAACCTAGAAGGCTCGTAAGCCATAGACCTACATGGTAATTATGACCACTTCCGAAGGACAACCTCCAAACAATGAAAGCTTTTGTGGAATGAACTGACATGTTGTCCATCCAATTTTAGGACTAGGATCAGAGCATTAACCTAGTGTGTTCAGAGGTTTGGTGAGTTGGTGACATTATTGGATAGAGATTGAAAAGTAATAGTTGAGCATTTTTGGGATATTGTTCAATTTAAATTAGTTTCCAGTTAGTGCAATTTATTTCAATTTGCCTTGCCAACTTCAGTTGCAAATAGCAGTAGCTAGTTAGCTAGCTAGCTACCAGCTCCAGTGTGCAGTTTTCGCCGCTGGCGCTACAGCAAATTTAGTTGACTTTTTTGTTAAAGAACGACTTTCATTCTCTGGGGTACACAGGAAAGCTGCAAATTAAAACCGAGGGTTGACCTCCGCCTGAGATCAGTTTCATGAAGAAGGATGAAAAGGTAAGGGCATTCAATACCACTTGGTATCAAAAGTATAGCTGGTTACCACTGCATTTAGGGAATGCAAGAATTGGCTTTTAGAAGACACAAAAAGAGGGAAAGTTCCACTAACAAGTGCAACTACAAGGAGCTTGAAGCGGTAATTGCATGTTACGATACTTTACTTGCTGAACATATGGAACTTTCTACAGTCTCTTTCTGGGATGTCAAAATCAATTCAATAGCTTCCATCACATCATGCATTAAAAGTTAGATTAAAGGTAGAGGTTGACGCAGTGCATTGTTTCCACTTTCCTCCGGTATTTATTTTGCAAAGATGATAACACCTAATCACTCTGAACAGACACAAGATAAAACTCATAACATACACTAAATGTTGAAGCAGCCTAGGCTACACCTGAACATTAGACATCTGACATGCTGTATGGGATGAAAATGAGACAATCTTTCAGTTTGATCAACTGTGAGCACACTGCCTGTGTGTGCTGTCCATTTGGTTGGTACTAATTGGTAATGTTATGTATTTATAGTCTATTTGTGTGTCATGAGAAATTGTGAATGTCATCAAATTTAGTTTATATACACAATTGGGCTGGCTAGGCTACCTATAAGCTTTCAATTCAAAATGATTAACTGGAATTAATGAATCAACATAAGAGTGATGAAAGATGTGAGTACATTTTTTATAAGGCCTAGAGTTGTATAGGCCTGCATGATGCAAACATTCATAAAGCAAGCTCAGCCCTGTGAGTTATATTGTCTATCAGTTCTTGTATCTGTGTCTGGGTAGAGGAAATCCCCCTCCTAATCTAGTCTAAATATAATTAATATGAACAAGTATAAAGTTTTTGCAGTTGACAGGGTTTTTATCCCCCCCAGGGCCAGGAGTTTTTTTCAGTTTTTTAAAACCACGTGACCTGATTAGGAAAAACTGGTCCCATCATAGCCCTTTTAAATCCTTTTTACAACTGATTAATCACTGTCACACATTATAGGGCCAGAGTTTTCCTGGTTAGGTTAACAGATAAAGAAAAACTCTTTGCCCCAGGAGGTAAAAATTGCCCCCACTTAGTGAATATAGAAAAAGTGCTTAGACCTACAAGGGTTAATGCATTTCCAACTAATTAGCATATTTTAAAGAAAATAATAACTTCTCTGAGACTGTTCTGGGTGGCGATATTTAGTAAGACCCCTGTGAAAAACAAAAGTATTTTCCTCACACATGATGCAAAAAAACTAAATGTCTCTCTTGAATGTGATACCACTCACTGGTGGGATAATGGGCCTTGAGCATGTGCATTTACACAGTGATAGCAAGCGCCAACATTATAGCACAAATGCATCCAGGCCAAAAAAGTCCTCACCACCCATCAGAGACAAGACGCTCCGCTCCAGTTCATCATCGTAGACCAAAGACATTTAAGTAAAAGTCTGAATGAGAATTAAGATATCAGACCAAATCCACCAAAAAATTGTACTTTTCCTTAATTGAGCCTCACACATGAACTTCAAAGCCACACCAAGAAGTAATTCCAGGCCTTTTCCAAGGCAGCTAAAATCTTGTCCTCTTCATTTAAGGCCATCTCCTCCACATCCCCCTTGGCTTGACATGTTCTCACTGTGTCCCCTGCTCCCAGAGAGGTGGGATTAATTAAACATGTGGTATTACATGTCAAAATAAGGAACATGTGGGACAGCTTGATACCAACACAATTATCCCATGACTATGAATGAGAGAGAGCGAGAACTAAAAAGAAGCTCTATCTTTTCCTTCTAGCCTGCTGAGCCTAATCTTCTAATGGAGAGTTCAGACCAAAGAGGCCATACCGAGGCCATACTGGAAGTCATCCAAATACATCTAAACCCTACTGATTAGACGTTTTTCTTGGGCTGCGAATAAGCATATTTTCAATCATGTAACTACATAGAAATGGAACGGCTTGAAACTACAAACAATGCGACAAGGACAATTCTGTTTTCCCTCAGAGCACTTTTGATTAAATTGAGCTCCTACAAATATTGTGGAGGCACCAGATGTGCCATTGGGATTAAGAGGAATGGAACAGCAGCAGTGGATGAGTGATAGAATAGAGCAGTAAATAAAGAAAAAAGGTCAGTAAGTAGTATTTCCTTTTTTGTTCTGACACACTAAGGGCCAACAATCTAACAGCTGTCAACTGTAGCTTGTCATTTCGACTTTCAGGTGACAGCCACATTCCCAGTCACACACAGTTAAACATGCTGTCCCACAAAACTTTTTTCACATGCACACTTTTCTTACAACTTAGAGCTTCCCATGTTCAATCAAGTTTAGAATCAAACAATAAGTCTATACTTATTTCAAACAAGGTCAACGACTTGCTACACAAAGGAATCTCTCCCATTCAGAACAGTGTGTGACATTTTAGGGTAAATACTGAGATGTATAAGCCTGAACTGTGATCCAAGGATGGTACCCGAGCTCAAAGGATGTACATATGGAAAATGGAACATAAACATTAACGTCACACTGTGGAAGGCTGTATTGTGGGAGGCTAATGGAGTTTGTTGTACTTGATGAAGCACTGCACTGATTTCCTCCATGCCAAGCTCCACTTCTTCTGACCCCATTTTCGACAGACCTCAAAACAATGTGAGCATTCCTCTAGATTAATGATTTATGTATTTATCATTACATGAATCGTATGTCCATGAGGATAACTTTCTCTACTGTAGTAATCCAACTTTATCTGTCCTCATCCACACATACACAGCACCTCTAGTGGAAATAATAGAATATAAGAGAATATAATAGAACAACATTTCATCTAATACTATTACATTGGTATTTTGATTGGAATTCAAAAAGGCAAAGTCAGTTTACCTAACTGAAAATAATTTTAAATAAGGCCTAACATGATGAGCAAAACAAAAATGATGGAAAAGCTGAGAAAAGGTCCATGTCATGATGGAAAACGGTGTAGTTCATCTTGTTAATAGTGTTTACACCCCAAGGACCCTGCGGATGTAGAGGGATGAGAGCCACAAATAGTCTCTGTTATCCCAAATGTGTGGGCTTTATTCATTCATCCCAGCTACTCAACGTAGATTTAGGCCACTTGCAACTGAAAGCACCATCAGCAACCCTCTCCTTTCCAGTGCTTAAATCTCCATCTTGTACACTTAGATGCAGTTTGTTTTTATGCTCATGTTGGAAGGTAACACCCAGTTAAAAATGTGGATGCCGCTGCTCTGGCTGTCTCAATCCTACCGCACCAGAGGAATATAAGGGCGACGAGTAGGCAGACAGACGGGTTTCCTTTGTGGCTGGATGGAACCGGAAGATGACAGTGAGCCACTAAAGCTATGGGTAACCAGGGGAGACTGCAGGACAGGTAGCCGCACGGAGGTTGACCGGATGGATGACTGTCACAGTAGAGGATTTAATAAGTAAAGCTAGTTAAACAGGTTGACTGGCTGACCAAGATAAATACAGTATGTTGCATATGATTCTCCATATTGATAGGTCTTTGTTGTTTCAGCTTTCAATATACTCCATAAACATCATGTTTTACAGAAAACATTGTATCAAATAGGATTCATACTGATGATGTACGCATTTGCCAAACTTTTCTCTTCCAATATGTTTTTAATTAGTTAACATTCCATTAGAATTTTGGATAATTTACATATTATCGTGTGGTAATGGATGTAGCCCTCAAAATAGTAGGACTTTCACTGCACTGGTGGAACTGATTGAAAACCAGTGGTTGCAATTTTCTCAGCTGCCATTCCTGGTCTTTAAGTCATTTAAGACTTTCATCAAATATCCGTGATGATGATTGTGTTGCCCAGCTGGTTCTGTGTACTATGCACACACAATGGGTAACTATGTCTGAGACCTGAAGACTGCCAGAGATAATGCCAAGGCTTTAGCTCAGTGGACTAACAAAGTCTTGAGTTTTGCTGACAACCCATGTTCAATAAAGGTCAATCACTACTGTTATACAGAAATATGTTGTGCAGAAAGAGCTGCTCAGTATTTGTGATATACCATTCAAGCGACAGACATCAAAGTTATTCGTCTTCGCTCCACTGAAGGATAGACAGCCATGAGGGATGAGGTTGCAGTGAGGCAGATCCACATACTGTATGTGGACCATTTCTCTTGACAAAACTACATCTCCCAGAAGTCCTTCTCATTTGATGTTTTATGAACATCACTAAAGTGGCCGCTAATTGGTGGAAATAATAAAATAACGTATTATATTTTTGACATCAGAAAGAGTAAGGTTGGGCACATAAGATGGTTTCCTATGAATAGACTCTTCTTGGCAGGGCAAAATAGATAAGGGAACAGATGTTGAAACTGCTGAGTGTAAGAGTGAAAAATGGCTGCTTTTTGTAAAATTAAGAAGTGTGTATGAACATTAATGTCCACGAGAAGCCTGTGAATAATCTTAAGGCAACAAAGAAACACCTGGGATCTTTGAAGTGAAATATTGTTGAAGTAAATGGCCATACTTAGGTTGAGATTCCTCCACTGCAAGTGGATACCTTTATACCTTTTTAATAGCAAACCAGAATTTTCTGAAATGTTCTGATGTAAGATCTTTATTTGACCAGTATTGTCATAGCAAAATAATCCTGCAGCAACAGGATTTGAACATTTTGTCCATAATGTTCCTTGATCTGTGGTTAGGATATTTGCTTGACAAAAGTAGGCTACATAAAAAGTGCAATACTGTTAATATAACCGTGTGTCAGTGTAGGTTCAGTGAATTTATGTTTACCAGCAACAAAAGAGTGATCAAATTTAGATGCTACACCTCTACTAGTATAGTGCATGACATGAGGAAGTGGCATGATTCGAATTCTCATTTACTAAAATGGTATTTGTATTTCAGAGTTGCAAAGAAAGATGCTAACAAAGACAGAAGGAGAAAGTAAATTAAACCAGACTAAATAAGAACAGACAGAGAAAGCAGTGTCTGGTAAGCAGAGCTCGAAATATGAAGGCTAATCGAATAATCTAATTGTTGTTGTTTTTTCACTCATGGATCTACACACAGTACCCCATAATGACAATTTTTGCAAATGTATAAAAAAAATAAAAATAAAAAAAAATATCAAAATTTATATAAGTATTCACACCCTTTACATATTACTTTGTTGAAGCACCTTTGGCAACGATAACAGCATCAAGTCTTCTTGGGTATGACGCTAGAATCTTGGCACACCTGTACTTGGGGAGTTTTTCCCATTTTTCGATGCAGATTCTCTCAAGCTGTCAGGTTGGATGTGGAGCGTTGCTGCACAGCTATTTTCAGGTCTCTCCAGAGATGCTCGATTGGTTTCAAGTCCGGGCTAAGGCTGGTCCACTGAAGGACATTCAGAGACCTGTCCTGAAGCCACTCCTTCGTCGTCTTGGCTGTGTGCTTAGGATTGGTGTCCTGTTGGAAGGGTGAACCTTCAGAGTCTCTGGGTGCCTTTGGGCAATAATTAAGTGGGCTGTCATGTGCCTTTTACTGTTGAGTGGCTTCCATCTGGCCAGTATACCATAAAGACCTGATTGGTAGAGTACTGCAAAGATGGCTGCCCTTTGGGAAGGTTCTCCCATCTCCACAGAGGAACTCTGTCAGAGTGACCATCGGGTTCTTGGTCACCTCCCTGACCTAGGCTCTTCTCCCCCGATTGCTCAGTTTGGCCGGGCGGCCAGCTCTAGGAAGAGACCTGGTGGATCCAAAGTTTTTCCATTTAAGAATGGTGTGTTCTCAGGGACCTTCAATGCTGCAAAAAATGTTTGGTACCCTTCCCGAGAGCTGTGCCTCGACACAATCCTGTCTCGGAGCACTCCGGAAAATTCCTTCGACCTCATGGCTTGGTTTATGTTCTGACCTGCACTGTGAACTGTGGGACCTTATATAGACAGGTGTGTATAGACAGGTGAATTTACCACAGGTGGACTCCAATGAGGTTGTGTGCACATCCCAGGACTACCTGTGAAGGACCTCGGCGTTACTCTGGACCCTGATCTCTCTTTTGAAGAACATTTCAAGACCATTTCAAGGACAGCTTTTTTCCATCTACGTAACATTGCAAAAATCAGAAACTTTATGCCCAAAAATGATGCAGAAAAAATAATCCATGCTTTTGTCACTTATAGGTTAGACTACTGCAATGCTCTACTTTCCGGCTACCCGGATAAAGCACTAAATAAACTTCAGTTAGTGCTAAATACGGCTGCTAGAATCCTGACTAGAACCAAAAAATTTGACCATATTACTCCAGTGCTAGCCTCTCTACACTGGCTTCCTGTCAAAGCAAGGGCTGATTTCAAGGTTTTACTGCTAACCTACAAAGCATTACATGGGCTTGCTCCTACCTATCTCCCTGATTTGGTCCTGCCGTACATATCTACACGTACGCTACGGTCACAAGACGCAGGCCTCCTAATTGTCCCTAGAATTTCTAAGCAAAGAGCTGGAGGCAGGGATTTCTCCTATAGAGCTCCAGTTTTATGGAATGGTCTGCCTACCCATGTCAGAGACGCAAACTCGGTCTCAACCTTTAAGTCTTTACTGAAGACTCATCTCTTCAGTGGGTCATATGATTGAGTGTAGTCTGGCCCAGGAGTGGGAAGGTGAACGGAAAGGCTCTGGAGCAACGAACCGCCCTTGCTGTTCCCCTCTTTCCACTGGGATTCTCTGCCTCTAACCCTATTACAGGGGCTGAGTCACTGGCTTACTGGGGCTCTCTCATGCCGTCCATGGAAGGGGTGCGTCACCTGAGTGGGTTAATTCACTGATGTGGTCATCCTGTCTGGGTTGGCGCCCCCCCTTGGGTTGTGCCATGGCGGAGATCTTTGTGGGCTATACTCAGCCTTGTCTCAGGATGGTAAGTTGGTGGTTGAAGATATCCCTCTAGTGGTGTGGGGGCTGTGCTTTGGCAAAGTGGGTGGGGTTATATCCTTCCAGTTTGGCCCTGTCCGGGGGTGTCCTCGGATGGGGCCACAGTGTCTCCTGACCCCTCCTGTCTCAGCCTCCAGTATTTATGCTGCAGTAGTTCATGTGTCGGGGGGCTGTGGTCAGTTTGTTATATCTGGAGTACTTCTCCTGTCCTATTCGGTGTCCTGTGTGAATCTAAGTGTGCGTTCTCTAATTCTCTCCTTCTCTCTTTCTTTCTCTCTCTCGGAGGACCTGAGCCCTGGGACCATGCCCCAGGACTACCTGACATGATGACTCCTTGCTGTCCCCAGTCCACCTGGCCGTGCTGCTGCTCCAGTTTCAACTGACCTGAGCCCTAGGACCATGCCCCAGGACTACCTGACATGATGACTCCTTGCTGTCCCCAGTACACCTGACCGTGCTGCTGCTCCAGTTTCAACTGTTCTGCCCTATTATTATTCGACCATGCTGGTCATTTATGAACATTTGAACATCTTGACCATGTTCTGTTATAATCTCCACCCGGCACAGCCAGAAGAGGACTAGTTCCTCTCTAGGTTTCTTCCTAGGTTTTGGCCTTTCTAGGGAGTTTTTCGTAGCCACCGTGCTTCTACACCTGCATTGCTTGCTGTTTGGGGTTTTAGGCTGGGTTTCTGTACAGCACTTTGAGATATCATCTGATGTACGAAGGGCTATATAGATACATTTTATTTTATTTGATTCAAGTGTGATCAATGGAAACAGGATGCACCTGAGCTGAATTTCGAGTCTTATAGCAAAAAGTCTGAATACTTATGTAAATAACATATTGTAGATTGCTGAGAACAAATATATATTCAAACTATTTTAGAATAAGGCTGTAATGTAACAAAATGTGGAAAGAGTCAAGGGGTCTGAAGTCTTTGCGAAGGCACTGTAGCTTTGAATCCACCATATGTCAGATATTGTCAGATATTGAAAAGCCATAAAACATACATTTTCTTAACAACAGGTTATAATAATGATAACACATGGGACTGCCATAATGCTTTTCAAGGACAGGGGGGGGGGGGGCAAGGTGGTGAAAGGCTTTGTAGCCCAGAAGGAGGATCTTGCAATCAATGATTTGGGAGACAGGGGTCAGTTCATGGAGGACAAGGGTGGTGTGCGGCCAGGACTTAGTGTGGATGTGGAGCCGAAATGCTCAAACCAATACTGTGGAGGGGGTGTAAACCAGAATTGGGGGGCTTGAACAGGTTGTTGGTTAGCAGGTGAGTTTGTAATTGGGGGAAAACAGTAACAGAGTCTTGGCAAGGAAGAGGAGGTTGGAAATGGGGCAGAGGTTATTGATGATGGTGGTGGCTTTTTAAGATGGGGGTGACTGCAGCTGTTTTTTAGTTTAGTTGGAGGGGACAGTTCCGTGGGTGAGGGAGAGGCTGACAATATGTACTGTATGATATATGGACAGAGAGCAGGTAGACAACCTTTGACGAGAGCAGTGCGGAGAGGATCCAGGGAGCAAGTTGTAGTCTTGGATGACATGATGAGTTTTGAGATACAGTGAGGGAAAAAAGTATTTGATCCCCTGCTGATTTTGTACGTTTGCCCACTGACAAATAAATGATCAGTCTATAATTTTAATGGTAGGTTTATTTGAACAGTGAGAAACAGAACAACATCAAAAAAATCCTGAAAAACGCATGTCAAAAATGTTATAAATTGCTTTGCATTTTATTGAGGGAAATAAGTACTTGACCCCTTTGCAAAACATGACTTAGTACTTGGTGGCGAAACCCTTGTTGGCAATCACAGAGGTCAGACATTTCTTGTAGTTGGCCACCAGGTTTGCTCACATCTAAGTAGGGATTTTGTCCCACTCCTCTTTGCAGATCTTCTCCAAATCATTAAGGTTTCGAGGCTGACGTTTGGCAACTCAAACCTTCAGCTCCCTCCACAGATTTTCTATGGGATTAAGGTCTGGAGACTGGCTAGGCCACTCAAGGACCTTAATGTACTTCTTCTTGAGCCACTCCTTTGTTGCCTTGGCCATGTGTTTTGGGTCATTGTCATGCTGGAATTCCCATCCACGACCCATTTTCAATGCCCTGGCAGAGGGAAGGAGGTTCTCACCCAAGATTTGACGGTACATGGCCCCGTCCATCGTCCCTTTGATGCAATGAAGTTGTCCTGTCCCCTTAAAAGAAAAACACGCCCAAAGCATAATGTTTCCACCTCCATGTTTGATGGTGGGGATGATGTTCTTGGGGTCATAGGCAGCATTCCTCCTCTTCCAAACATGGCGAGTTGAGTTGATGCCAAAGAGCTCCATTTTGGTGTCAACTGACCACAACACTTTCACCCAGTTGTCTTCTGAATCATTCAGATGTTCATTGGCAAACTTCAGACAGGCATGTAAATGTGCTTTCTTGAGCAGGGGGACATTGCGAGCACTGCAGGATTTCAGTCCTTCACGGCGTAGTGTGTTACCAATTGTTTTCTTGGTGACTATTGTCCCAGCTGCCTTGAGATCATTGACAAGATCCTCCCATGTAGTTCTGGGCTGATTCCTCACCGTTCTCATGATCATTGCAACTCCACGAGGTGAGATCTTGCAATGGGCCCCAGGCCGAGGGAGATGGACAGTTATTTTGTGTTTCTTCCATTTGCGAATAATCGGACCAACTGTTGTCACCTTCTCACTAAGCTGCTTGGCAATGGTCTTGTAGCCCATTCCAGCCTTGTCCCTGACATCTTTGGAGAGCTCTTTGGTCTTGGCCATGGTGAAGAGTTTGGAATCTGATTGATTGATTGCTTCTGTGGACAGGTGTATTTTATACAGGTAACAAACTGAGATTAGGAGCACTCCCTTTAAGAGTTACCTGTATAAAAGACACCTGGGACCCAGAAATCTTTCTGATTGATAGGTGGTCAAATACTTATTTCCGTCATTAAAATGCAAATCTAATCTTCTAACATTTTTGATAAGTGTTTTTCTGGATTTTTTGTTGTTATTCTGTCTCTCACTGTTCAAATAAACCTACCATTAAAATTATAGACTGATCATTTCTTTGACAGTAGGCAAACGTACAAAATCAGCAGGGGGGTCAAGTACTTTTTTCCTCACTGTATAGGGAGAGTCATTGGGGGAAAATTCAGAGAGCTGGGTTTCAGGTGTGACGGATGGGAGGTTGACAGGGAGAGGGGCAGCTGAGGGAGATTGATGTCAATGATGAGTATATTTTGGTGATCTTGTCCTTGAAAAACTGAAGGAAAGAGTTGCAGAGTTAAATGGAGGGAGTAGAGAAGGTGTTGTCATAGAGCAAAAGTAGCCGTAACAGGCCGTGATTGTAAATAAGAATTTGTTCTCAACTGACTAGTTAAATAAAGGTTGAATAAGGCCTCCCGGGTGGTCTAGGGCACTGCATCTCAGTGCTAGCTGTGCCACCAGAGACTCTGGGTTCGCGCCCAGGCTCTGTAGCAGCTGGCCGTGACCGGGAGGACCGGGGGCGATGCACAATTGGCCTAGCGTCGTCCGGGTTAGGGAGGGCTTGGCTGGTAGGGATTTCCTTGTCTCATCGCACACCAGCGACTCCTGTGGTGGGCTGGGCACAGTGCGCGCTAACCAAGGTAGCCAGGTGCATGGTGTTTCCTCCGACACATTGGTGGCTGGCTTCCGGGTTGGAGGCGCGCTGTGTTAAGAAGCAATTTAGGTTGTGTTTCGGAGGAAGCATGGCTTCGACCTTCGTCTCTCCCGAGCCCGTGCGGGAGTTGAAGTGTTGAGACAAGATAGTAATTACTAACAATTGGATACCATGAAATTGGGGAGAAAAGGGGGTAAAATAAAAAAAATAAAAAAATAAAGGTTAAATAAAAATAGTAATTAGCTGACAATTGAGAACAGAGTCTAGGAGTTCTTATTGTAGCTGTTGATGATTTTTGAGAAGTAGCTGGACCTTGCAGCACTGAGGGAATTCTGTAGGTTGAGTTTGTAGGCTTCATCGTGGACATTGAGCCCAGTCGCTCCAGGCAGCGGCCAGCTTGATTCAGAGCTCCTACAGTATATAATGGCATGCTTGACTGCACTGCCATAGATAAATACTATTACTGAAGTGTGAAAATAAAACGTATGCCCTGATGCTGTATCTGCTCACACCTAGTAATAGAATACTGAGTGCTTAATTAACCTTTTGAGGGCATGGCAGATTTACGCCCCCTTTGGAGAAATTGGGTACCCCTAGTAAACTGAAAAAATTGTTATCAAAAATTGCTAATATATGCATATAATAATTATTATTGGATAGAAAACACTCTAAAGCTTCTAAAACCGTTGGAATTATGTCTGTAAGTATAGCAGAACTCACAGGGCATGCATTCTTCCAAACTAGTTTTTGTGGCCATGAAAGTTGGAGCAACTTTGACGTCATGGCCCCCACCCTTCCCGACCACTTATGGATCTGGGGACACTTTCCATCTCTTCCACTAGATGTCCTCTTTCTTTAGAGCGTTCAATCGTTCAAATCGCGTGAGAACCTGTGCGTTAGGGCGCGAATTGGTCACAGCCATTCCTTTGTTCCAGCACTCCTGGGAAGAGCAAACGATGCCCGGTAGAATTGAAATTTGTTTTGTGTGTTAAAAACATCATAAAGCTTGCTTCTGCACTTAGTTTGACCTGTTTAGTCGACATATAATATGTAATTTTGAAGTTTTGATGCGCAACGTTTCCGGACCGGAGGACGTTTTGGGTGCATTTCAGCTGATGTTATTAGCAGTAGCTAATACAAAGACGCAAGACTTGAAACCAAACGATGTATTGGGTAAGTATGAACCCTTCCAGAACATTCTGAACGAAGACCATCGAAGGTAAGGGAATATTTATGCTTAAATCTGTGTTTCTGTTGACTCCAACATTACGTGGAAATGTAGCTTGGAACTGAGCGCTGTCTCAGCATATGGAATAGTGTGCGATTTCTGTAACGTTAAAAATAAATCTAACACAGCGGTTGCATAAAGAAGCAGTGTATCTTTCTAACTATATGTAGAACATGTATATTTAGCCAAAGTTTATGATGTCTATTTACGTTATCTTGCCGAGCTACCTAGATTTCCTGCGGGCATTTTTGAGTAATTTCTGAACATGAGTACATTGTAAATGGACATTTATGGATATATATGGCATATTATTGAAAAAAATAAAAATGTACTGTGTAACATGTCCTATCACTGTCATCTGATGAAGATTTTCAAAAGGTTAGTGAGCGATTTATTTTTTAATCCTGCTTTTATAATTTTATATTTTCTGGGACAAAATGGCTGCCGCTTGTCTTGGTTTCGGTGGTGGTCTAATATAAATGTGTGGTGTGTTTTCGCCGTAAAACATTTAAAAAATCTGACATGCTGGGTAGATGAACAAGGTGTTTATCTTTCATTTGAGCTATTGGACTTGTTAATGTGTGGAGGTTAAATATTTCTAAGAATATTTTTGCGTTCCATGCGCCACGGTTTGAGCTGAACGGGGGGGGGGGGGTGTTCCTCTAGAGGAACTCCTGGCATCAATTAATCAGAGAAGTCAGAGCAAGATTTGATTCACAGAGGTAGTACCCTAATACATATCCTGGGCCATCAGATTCTTTACTAAAACAAACATTGGTTATACTTGGGAAGTTACACACATGGAAATATTTAGTGTAAGGTTAGGTAGATGTGTACACACACACACGCACACACACATGCACATGACATCATACTTCCAGACATTGTATATGTTTTATTGATTGTATCTTGCTGTGGTTCCTTGAGAAAATATGAATAATGTTCAAGGGCAAATGCTGAAGGGAGATAATAATAACTTACCTGTGCATCAGCTGGCTCCTGTTCATTTCCTTCTGATTGAAGGGCAAGGTTGAATTGAACAAGAAATTACAGTGCCCACTTAATAATTGATTAAAATGGTACAAAACAAAACATTAGTGGAATGACAATTTCACATTAATACAAAACATGACTGCCAAGGCTATTTCTATCTCATCTTGACAACAATGTACTCTGGTTCAAGGGAAAAACAAATCACATCACCGATGATGATATGAATATCTTGGAGAAAATCATCAGAACCAGAAAACTACATATAGATAAATATGAATACCCTAAAGGGTAACACTTTGCAACATGATTCCTTTTGTAAAGGGTATGTATAGGGTTTGCAATTACTTTAATGGTTATTCAATAATTTGTAAATGCACTACAAACCACTAATAAATGTAGAAAAAAATGTGTGCGATAGCCAGTCAGTGCTTGCCAAATAGTGAGCCACTATTTACCTCCAGCTATTAATAATTTATAGATGCGCTTACTTATGCGTATAATATTCACACTTATGTATCATCATGCAACCTTATTTTCAATGCTTGAACAGTTAAACAATAGTTACTTTCTCAATTTTGGGTTTGATGCATTTTTGCTCTGTCCCAAGAACAGAAATGGTTGGTTTTCACTCAAATGGTTAACTCCAATGATGTGTAAGTTGCCGCATGTATCAGCTTTTAGAAAAAACACTTTATATCGGATTTGTCTCGAGATGGCTATGCATATTCATGTCATGAGGCTATTAGCAAAGCATCTCTATCCATTGAATACAGGCGATTGATGTCAACAACTCTCATCGAATATTCAAAAAACGATTACAACAATGAGATGTGTCCATCAATCCAAAGAAAGGATAGGCGGGAGCTAGACAGGGTGGAGAGACATGTATCTTGTCAGTATTTCCATAATCTTTGGCAGGCCACACAGAAGAGATTGCGTGAAAGAAACATTGACAGAATAGAAGCTAAATTCTCAATGCAATTTTTCCACTTTTGGATACAGAAGTTCTGCTAGATGACTTAGATACTAAGCTAGCTGAGCAGTGTGCTATCTAACTTACATTTGCTAGCACTTCTGTCCTGCCTAGCTAGGAAACATTAGATATCTAGCTAGCTAGCATTAGGTAAAACCTACAACTTTTTTTTGAATATAGAAATTCTGCAAGATGATTTAGCATAAAATAGTCATTGGCATGATACATTTAGGTAGCTAAGTAGATCACATTTGCTGGCTAGTTTACTTCGCTAGCTAGATAGCAAATGTTAACTGCCAGCTAGCTAGCTAATATTGACATGACAGAATTTCCATGCAACTTGTTTAGCTAGATTTTGGGGGATTAGCATACTAGCTAGTTAGTAATCAAACCTTTGAACTTAGGTACTGTCTTTAACTCGGTAGCTGGTAAGTTAGCTAGCTAGCATATTTTGTCAGTACACTAGTGGTTACAATTTTAAGACTAACTCACTAGCTAGCTAGATAATTAGTGTTTTAGCAAAAATTTTGATAACTAACTAACCCCTTTAATCTCTGGTAGATAGCTATTAGTGTTAGCAATGAATGTTAATAGTAGTCATAGTAGTAGCTGGCAGTGGATAACAAAATTAGCTAAGCCTAAATTGTAGATTTATTTTTTATTTTTATAATTTCACTTTTATTCAATCAGGTAAGCTAGTTGAGAACATGTTCTCATTTACAACTGCGACCTGGCCAAAATAAAGCAAAGCAGTGCGACAGAAACAACACAGAGTTACACATGGAATAAACAACCATACAGTCAATAACACAATAGAAAAACAAAAAAGTATATTTACAGTGGGGGCAAATGGCAGGAGGAGGTAAGGCAATAAATAGGCCATAGTAGCAAAGTAATTACAATTTAGCAGAATAACACACTGGAGTGATAGTTGAGCAGATGATGATGAGCAGATGATGGTGTGTAAGTAGTGATGCTAGTTAGTATGCAAAAGAGCAGCAATGTAAATAAAAACAATATGGGGATGAGGTAGATAGATTGGGTGGGCTATTTACAGATGGACTATGTACAGCTGCAGTGATCAGTTAGCTGCTCAGATAGCTGATGTTTAAAGTTAGTGATGGAAATGTAAATCTCCAGCTTCAGCGATTTTTGCAATTCGTTCCAGTCAGGAAAGGCAACCAAAGGAGGTGTTGGCTTTGGGGATGACCAGTGAGATATACCTGCTGGAGCGCATGCTACGGGTGGGTGTTATTATTGTGACCAGTGAGCTGAGATAAGGCGGAGCTTTACCTAGCATAGACTTATAGATGACCTGGAGCCAGTGGGTCTGGCAATGAATATGTAGCGAGGGCCAGCCGACTAGAGCATACAGGTCGCAGTGGTGGGTGGTATAAGGGGCTTTGGTAACAAAACGGATGGCACTGTGATAGACTACATCCAATTTGCTGAGTAGAGTATTGGAAGCTATTTTGTAGATGACATCGCCGAAGTCGAGGATCGGTAGGATAGTCAGTTTTTCGAGGGTAAGTTTGGCGGCGTGAGTGAAGGAGGCTTTGTTGTGAAATAGAAAGTCGATTCTAGATTTGATTTTGGATTGGAGATGTTTGATATGAATCTGGAAGGAGAGATTACAGTCTAGCCAGACACCTTGGTATTTTTAGTTGCCAGGTCAGAACCGTTTAGAGTAGTGATGCTAGTCGGGCGGGTGGGTGCGGGCAGTGAACGGTTGAAAAGCATGCATTTGGTTTTACTAGTTTTCAAGAGCAGTTGAAGGCCACGGAAGGAGTATTGTATGGCATTGTTTGCTGTATGGCTTGTTTGGAGGTTAGTGTCCAAAGAAGGACCAGATGTATACAGAATGGTGTCATCTGCGTAGAGGTGGATCAGGGAATCACCCGCAGCAAGAGCGACATCGTTGATATATACAGAGAAAAGAGTCGGCCCGAGAATTGAACCCTGTGGTACCCCCATAGAGACTGCCAGAGGTCCGGACAACAGGCCCTCCGATTTGACACACTGAAATCTGCCTGCGAAGTAGTTGGTGAACCAGGCGAGGCAGTCATTTGAGAAACCAAGGCTATTGAGTCTGCCAATAAGAATACGGTGATTGACAGAGTCGAAAGCCTTGGCCAGGTCGATGAAGACGGCTGCACAGTACTGTCTTTTCATGATAATGATGATAGCAGAGTTGTCTGTAGCTGCAGTATCTATGCTTAATTGTAAAAAAAAATTATCTTCTTTCCCACAGATTCTTATAAAGACAGACTCTGGGATGGGAAAATGCTTAACAAGAAAGAAACAGATGAAGACACAGAAGGGGACTGTGAGACCCTATGTTGTATTTTAAATGGTTAATATGTTGTCAATTTCTATTCTGACTTGTAATGTTGGGGAGAAAAAGACACCACCTGTTTATCTGAATTAGCTAGGCTACTCACTATACCAATGATAGGCTAGATTGGAGCCACTGCAATTAAAAAATCCCAATGTATCCTTCTGTTAAATTACATTTTGTTCTTACTATGCATTGCATGTTAAATACTGTTATAAATGTTTGCAACTCATTAATAGATTAGGTATATTTTCAGCAGTTAGAAAAGGTTGATAACTCAGTTATGAATGTGCATACTTCTATCACTTGAAAATAAGGTATATTTTTAGCATATATACATGCTCATAACTGTTATCAGTTTCTTATAGGCAGTATTGGGTACTCATCACTGCATACATGAGAGAAGTTGAAACACTTTTTTAAACATGTTCAGTCAATGAATGGTAGGTTTGAAGACCAAAACATTCAACATTCTGAGAGGATACCATTGTTTCGCCAAGTTATTACGGTTACCATTTCACACCAGTGTTCAACATATTTGGACTATCACAAAGAAGTGGTAAGTGTGTTGATATAATCTGGTAAGGGGTAATATGTTAGGAATGATGATTGAATAATGTCCTGGATGTAAATTTGGCCAGGCCATCAGAGTTCCAAAGGTGGGTCAAGACACATCATGAAAACTCACCTCTTCTGTTCATGGGACAGAGCATCAATGCATCACACCCAAAAGTGAGAGAATACCGATTGCTCAACTGTGCAACTATTGAAAATAAGGTAGCATTACGATACATAATGGTTTATCTTATAAGCGTTTGTAAGTGCTTTAATAAATGGTTAATAACTTTCCATTAAGTTGTGGCAAAATGGCTTAAGGACAACCAAGTCAAGGTATTGGAGTAGCCATCACAAAGCCCTGACTTCAATCACATAGAACATTTGTGGGCAGAACTGAAAAAGTGTGAACAAGCAAGGAGGCCTACAAACCTGACTCAGTTACACCAACTCTGTCAGGAGGAATGGGCCAAAATTCTCCCAATTTATTATGGGAAGCTTGTGGAAGGCTACTTGAAACGTTTGACCCAAGTTAAACAATTTAAAGAAATTTAAAGAAATAAAAGCTGAAAAAAATCATTCTCTCTACTATTATTCTGACATTTTACATTCTTAAAATAAAGTGGTGATCCTAACTGACCTAAAACAGGGGATTTTTACTCAGCTTAAATGTCAGGAATTGTGAAAAACTGAGTTCAAACTGGCTCTAACCAGAATAGAAAGAGGAGTGGGAGGCCCCGGTGCACAACTGAGCAAGAGGACAAGTACATTAGTGTCTAGTTTGAGAAACAGATGCCTCACATGTCCTCAACTGGCATCTTCATTAAATAGTACCCGCGAAACACGTCTCAAAAGCCATATCGCAGACTAGCCAATAAAAATAAAACATTAAGGGTAAAAGAACCCAGGACACAAGCTGTCAGGTTGGATGGGGAGCAATGCTGCACAGCCATTCTCAGGTCTCTCCAGAGATGTTCGATTGGGTTGAAGTCTTTGCTCTGGCTGGGCCACTCAAGAATATTCAGAGACATCCCAAAGCTACTCCCGCGTTTTCTTGGCTGTGTGCTTAGGGTCGTTATTCTGTTGGAAGTTGAACCTTCACCCCAGCCTGTGGTCCTGAGCGCTCTGTAGCAGTTTTTTTCAAGGATCTCTCTGTACATCTTTCCTTCAATCCAGACAACTCTCCCAGTCCCTGCCGCTGAAAAACATCTTCTCAAAATGATGCTGCCACCACCATGCTTCACCGTACTGATGGTGACAGGTTTCCTCCAGACGCTTGGTATTCAGGCCAAAGAGTTTAATCTTTGTTTCATCAACCAGACAATCTTGTTTCTCATGTCCTGAGAATATTTAGGCATCTTTTGGCCAACTTCAAGAGGACTGCCATGTGCCTTTAATTGAGGAGTGGCTTCCGCCCAGTATTGCCAACATAGCGACTTTGCCGCTATATTTTGCGAGTACTCAGACCCCGCTAGCGATACATTTTCAAAAAAGTTGACTAGTGACAAATCTAGCGACTTTTTCAGGTGTCATTGGAGACTTGGAGACTTTGACGTGAAAGCACATATCGTTCTTACTCTTTTCAACAAGCAGCGGGTGCTGCCGTGTGCCCCACCCCCGTCCCAAAGCACTCACAGGCGGCCCAGTCCTTGTGCAGCAGTCCCTCCCAGCTGCAGTCAGAGCAGGAGGTGTTCACCCCTCTGCGTCCAGACTGAAAATGATTTGCGCGTGCGGGAAGCCGCCGCTGGCTGATTCTGCCCTGGCTTATATTCAGGGCGGGATGTAAATGTAAAATGCTCTTTGTCTAAAATCACTGCACAAAAATAAATCACTGCCTTTAACTCACACAGCCTCAGTCACTTACTCACCTTGTCCACTGTGTGTGTACCTCTCTGTGACATAAGCTAAACATCTAGCTGGCTAGCTCATCATGTCTCAGTCTAAACTGTACACTCAAAAATACAGAAAGGAGTGGGAATCAACACATGACAACTTGAAAACATACTCAAAAGGCAAATCCTTATAACAGTTCCACCCAAAACAAGCTGACATTTCTGGTTAGAAAAACTGACTCTGCAAAAAAGGCTGAGGCCACCATGGCATTAGCTATCGCTGAACACTGTTCCATGCTGGCATGTGATCACATTCGAGAAGTATGTAGATCTGCTTTCTCAGACTCCACTGCTGCTACCCACTTCAAAATGCACAGGACAAAGTGCACAGAAATAATTAATGGTGTTATAGCACCATACTTTCTGAAAAAGTTGGTCACAGATGTGGGTGACCTGGGTTTCAGCCTCCTCCTCGATGAGTCCACGGATGTAAGTGTTTCTAAGTACCTGGGGGTTGTGATAAGGTACTTTAGTGACACGAAGCAGACATTTGTATCAACATTTCTGGGGCTTGTTGAGTTGGAGGGAGGAGATGCCAAATCTATAGCCCGTGCTGTTGTGGCTTTCCTCAAAGTGTTGTCTTAAAAAAGAGAAACTCCTGGGGATAGGGACTGACAACTTAGTGTATGTGAACTTCTGACCCACTTGAATTGTGATACAGTGAATTTTAAGTGAAATAATCTGTCTGTAAACAATTGTTGGAATAATGAGTTGTGTCATGCACACAGTAGATGTCCTTACCGACTTGCCAAAACTATAGTTTCTTAACACAAAATTTGAGTGGTTGAAAAACGAGTTTAAATGACTCTAACCTAAGTGTATGTAAACTTCCGACTTCAATTGTATATTTTACCAGTCAAGAGTTTGGACACACCTACTCATTCAAGGGTTTTTCTTTATTTGTACTATTTTCTACATTGTAGAATAATAGTGAAGGCATCAAAGTATGAAATAACACATATAGAATCATGTAGTAACGGATAATGTGTTAAACAAATCAAAATATATTCTATATTTGAAATTCTAGTAGCCACCCTTTGCCTTGACATGAGCTTTGCACACTCGTGGCATTCTCTCAACCAGCTTCATGAGGTAGTCACCTGGAATGCATTTCAATTTACAGTGTGCCTTGTTAAAAGTTATTTTGTAGGACTTCTTTCCTTTTTAATGCGTTTGAGCCAATCAGTTGTGTTGTGACAAGGTCGATCGGGGTGGTATACAGAAGATAACTATATTTGGTAAAAGTCCATATTATTGAAAGAACAGCTCAAATAAGCAAAGAGAAATGACAGTCCATCAGTACTTTAAGACACGAAGGTCAGTCAACCTGGAAAATGTCAAGATCTTTGAAAGTTTCTACAAGTGCAGTGGCAAAAACACACACGCTCGATGTTGAAACTGGCTCTCATTAGGACAGCCACAGGAAAGGAAGACCCAGAGTTACCTCTGATGCAGAGGATAAATTCATTAGAGTTACCAGCCTCAGAAATTGCAGCCCAAATAAATTCTTCACAGAGTTCAAGTAACAGAAACATCTTAACATCAATTGTTCAGTGGAGACTGTGTGAATCAGGAATTCATGGTCGAATTGCTGCAAAGAAACCACTATTAAAAGGACACCAATAATAATAAGAGATTTGCTTGGGCCAAAAAACACAACCAATGGACATTAGACCGAAATAAATCTGTCCTTTGGTCTGATGAATCCAAATCTAAGATTTTTGGTTCCAACCGCCGTGTCTTTGTGAGACGCAAAGTGGGGGAACAGGTGATCTCTGCATGTGTAGTTTCCACTGTGAAGCATGGAGGAGGTGGCGTGCTGGTGCTTTGCTGCTGACACTGTCTGTGATTTAATTTGAATTCAAGGCATACTTGACCAGCATGGCTACCACAACATTCTGCAGCGATGTGCCATCCCATCTGGTTTGCACTTAGTGGGAATATCATTTGTTTTTCAACAGGACAATGACCCAACACACCTCCAGGTTGTGTAAGGACTATTTGACCAAGAAGCAGAGTGATGGAGTGCTGCATCAGATGACCTGGCCCCCACAATCACCCGACCTCAACCCAATTGAGATGGTTTGGGATGAGTTGGACTGCAGAGTGAAGGAAAAGCAGACAACATGTGCTCAACATATGTGGGAACTCCTTCAAGACTGTTGGATTCCAGGTTAAGCTGGTTGAGAGAATGCCAAGAGTGTTCAAAGCTGTCATCAAGGAAAAGGGTGGTTACTTTGAAAAATCTCAAATATAAGGCAATAGGGATGACCAGGACGTTCTCTTGAGAAATTAGTGATTTGGACCATTTCCTTTCATGTTAAGCATTCAAAATGTAACAAGTACTTTTCTTTGTCAAGGAAAATGTATAGAGTAAAACTTATATTATTTTCTTTAGGAATGCAGTGAAGTAAATGTAAAAGTTGTCAAAAAATATCTATTTAAATTAGAGTACAGATACCCAAAAATACTGAGAGAGGTACTTGAATATTTTTACTTAGTACTTTACACCACTGGTGTTTTTGTTTGTGCTGGTGTGTGCGCATGCGTGTGAGTGTGTGGTGTGTGCACATGTGATGTGAGTGTACGTTTACTTAGAATTGAGGGTAGGTTACTCTGATCACTAGTATGTGGATCAAAGTAACCTCGAGGCATAAGGTGCACAGTTGTATTGCTCAGGTTTTGACAAACTTTACTTTATCTAAGTGCTCAGAGCCTGGTTCCATCCCCGTAATCAATGCCACCATCAGAGTGATGGAATCTGCTAATGCTCTAAAATCAGTAGGTATTGTCTGGATCCTAGTAAGACTTCTCTACTCCCAGAGAATCACTGATGAGACATTTTCTTCTGCTCTAACTAATAATACTGTTGGGATGATTAGATAATATTGAGCAATCAGACAAATAAGAAATCCATCAGCTGAGGTTCTTGTGAGGAAGGAAAACAGAAGAATGAATCACAAAATCATGCTTGAAGTGTTCAGTAGGTGATTTGATGTCTTCATTCCTTGAAAGCACTTCATCGTATTGTGTTTGCTATTTTCATTTAGGTATTTTATCTTTTCTCTATTTTGGTTCAACTCATGTTTTATTGTTTATTTACTTACAGGCTAGATGGCTAGATGTTATGTAACATGACCTAGCTATCTCATGTTCAGACTCAAATCTATTCACCTGTCTAGTAGAGTCAGTGTCTATACCATCTACACACATCAACATTACAAAAGTATGTGGACACCTGCTCATCAAACATCTCATTCCAAAATCATGGGCATTAATATGGAGTTGGTTCCCCCTTTGCTGCAGATACAGCCTACACTCTTCTGGCAAGGCTTTCCACTGTATGTTGGAACATTGCTGCAGGAAATTGCTTCCATTGAGCCACAAGAACATTAGTGTGGTCGGGCACTGATGTTGGGGAATTGGTCCTGGCTCGGAGTTGGCTTTCCAATTCATCCCAAAGGTGTTTGATGTATTTGAGGTCAGTCCATTCAAGTTCTTCCACACCGATCTAGACAAACCAATTCTGTATGGACCTCACTTTGTGCATGAGGGAATTGTCATGCTGCAACAGGAAAGGGGCTTCCCCAAACTGTTGCCACAAAGTTGGAAGCACAGAATTGTCTAGAATGTCATTGTATGTTGTAGCATTAGGATTTCCCTTCACTGGAACTAAGGGTCCTAGCCCAAACAATGAACAAAAACAACCCCAGACCATCATTCCTCCTCCACCAAACGTTATAGTTTGCACTATGCATTGGAGCAGATAGTGTTCTCCTGGCATCCGCCAAACCCAGATTCGTCTGTCGGACTGCCAGAAGGTGAAGCGTGATTCATCACTCCATCAAATACATTAACTCTGCTCCAAAGTCCAATAGCGGCGACCTTTACACCACTCCAGCCGACGCTTGGCATTGTGCATGGTGATCTTAGGCTTGTGTGTGGCTACTCAGCCATGGAAACCCAGTTCATAAATCTTCCGTTGATATAAAGGGATCAGGAGACAAGTGCAGGAATGCGTAATAGGGATTTTATTTACCCAAATTACAGCGTGCCGTGTAGAGGCACGGGGACAAAGACCAAACAAACACATATACAAAACACAGGGTTGAAACCCAAACAAAAGAGTGAATATACAATTACAATTAGGGAAATGGGGACAAGGTATGCGTAATGACACAGTTCTGGAGGGATCTGTGAAAATAAAGCTCATTACGAACAGTTATTGTGCTGACGTTGCTTCCAGAGGCAGTTGGAACTCCGTAGTGAGTGTTGCAACCGAGGATAGACAATTTTTACACGCTAAACGCTTCAGCATTCGGCGGTCCCGTTCTGTAAGCTTGTGTGGCCTACCACTTTGTGGTGGAGCCGTTGTTGCTCCTAGATGTTTCCACTTCACAATAACAGCACTTACAGTTGACCGGGCAGCTCTAGCAGGGCAGAAATGTTGTGAACTGACTGGTTGGAAAGGTGGGATCCTATGATTGCGCCAAGTTGAAAGTCACTGAGCTGTTCAGCAAGGGCATTCTACTGCCAATGTTTGTCTATGGAGATTTCATGGCTGTGTGCCTCATTTTATACGTCTGTAAATAATGGGTATGGCTGAAATAGCTGAGTCCACTAATTTGAAGGGGTGTCCACATACTTTGTATATTTAGTGCATATTTACACAGTAAGCTGTGCTGCCAACAAGACTATGTTTACACAAGCAGCCAAATAGTGTTCTTTTTTTTCTTCACTAATTGGTCTTTCAACCTATCAGATGTGAAAAGATCTCATGTTATTGTTCAAAAGACCAATTACTGGAAAAAAATATCAGATTTGCCCAGTTTGCACAGTTTGCACAAACCTCTGCAGCATCCAAATCCACTCATATTCAAACTCCCCACTGAGTTGTAAATTGGAGTGATGGTTGGGTTAGTGAAGCAGACAGATGCCAGCATATAGCGTGTGTGTGCTGTGAACCCCCACGTCTATGGAGAACTTTACTTTATGAACCCCTTACGGTGTCGGTTGCCATCCTCTGTCTCGCTGCCACCCTACAACCCCTCCTGAGCAGGACAGACACCCCTACCCTGTCACACCACATCATTTACAGACCTTGCAGTCTCGCGAGGACACACACACATTTATAATTATGGGTTAAGATTGCAAAAATATTCTACCAGAATTGTTAGTAATTGGTGTTTCTATGTGATGTGAATTGTTTTTACCTGCAGGTTTAAGAGATAATACATATCAAGCCTCATCAGGGGTTGCCCAAAGACACAAAAAGACAAGGATTTTGGAATAGTCCACAATTCACCATGGATAGACCTTCGGTTGAAAAGATACTCGATACTTTAAGGCTCAGTTCAAATGAATTGTGGAAACTGTCCATTAGGACAACATATGCGATGACATCACCTGGTTTCAATGTGGTTTCTATAGGCAATATCTCTCTCAACATCACTCAATACATAGGTTTAAATCCTACTAGACCTTTGTCTGTACATTATACCTTATTGCCCCCAGAAATCTCATTTTACTCTGTTCCGGACATTCTAGACCACCAATTCTCATAGCTTTTAGCCGTACCCTCATCCTACTCCTCCTCCTGATGTAGAGGTGAATCCAGGCCCTGCAGTGCCTAGCTCCACTCCTATTCCCCTCTCTTTTGATGACTTCTGTAACCATAATAGCCTTGGTTTCATGCATGTTAACATTAGAAGCCTCCTCCCTAAGTTTGTTTTATTCACTGCTTTAGCACACTCTGCCAACCAGGATGTTCTAGCCGTGTCTGAATCCTGGCTTAGGAAGACCACCAAAAATTCTGAAATCTTCATCCCTAACTACAACATTTTCAGACAAGATAGAATGGCCGAAGGAGGCGGTGTTGCAATCTACTGCAGAGATAGCCTGCAGAGTTCTGTTCTACTATCCAGGACTGTACCCAAACAAATTGAACTTCTATTTTTAAAAATCCACCTCTCTAAAAACAAGTCTCTCACCGTTGCCGCCTGCTTTAGACCACCCTCTGCCCCCTGCTGTGCTCTGTACACCATATGTGAACTGATTGCCCCCCATATATCTTCAGCGCTCGTGCTGCTAGGTGACCTAAACTGGAACATGCTTAATAATGGAACTGAACACTGTTTAACAAAAACAACAACGAGAACAATCGAAACAGTTCTGTCTGGTGCAGACACAAAAACAGAAAGCAACTACCCACAAACCCAGGTGGGAACAGGCTAAGTATGGTTCTCAATCAGAGACAACGATAGACAGCTGCCTCTGATTGGGAACCATACCAGGCCAAACACAGAAATACAAAACATAGAACAAAAACATAGAATGCCCACCCCAACTCACGCCCTGACCAAACCAAAATAGAGACATAAAAAAGGAACTAAGGTCAGAACGTGACAGTACCTCTGCTGTTTTCAAGCAAGATCTCAGCGATCACTGCCTCATTGCCTGCATCCGTAATGGGTCAGCGGTCAAATGACCTCCTCTCATCACTGTCAAACACTCCCTGAAAGACTTCAGCGAGCAGGCCTTTCTAATCAACCTGGCCGGGGTATCCTGGAAGGATATTGACCTCCTCCCGTCAGTAGAGGATGCCTGGTTATTTAAAAAAAAATGCCTTCCTCACCATCTTATTTTTTTATTTCACCTTTATTTAACCAGGTAGGCTAGTTGAGAACAAGTTCTCATTTACAACTGCGACCTGGCCAAGAAAAAACATAGCAGTGTGAACAGACAACACAGAGTTACACATGGAGTAAACAATTAACAAGTCAATAACACAGTAGAAAAAAAAGAAGAAAAAAAAAGAGTCTATATATATTGTGTGCAAAAGGCATGAAGAGGTAGGCGAATAATTTCAATTTTGCAGATTAATACTGGAGTGATAAATGATCAGATGGTCATGTACAGGTAGAGATACTGTTGTGCAAAAGAGCAGAAAAGTAAAAAAATATTAACAGTATGGGATGAGGTAGGTAAATTGGGTGGGCTATTTACCGATAGACTATGTACAGCTGCGCAGATAGCAGATGTTTGAAGTTGGTGAGGGAGATAAAAGTCTCCAATCCGATTTTTGCAATTCGTTCCAGTCACAGGCAGCAGAGAACTGGAACGAAAGGTGGCCAAATGAGGTGTTGGCTTTAGGGATGATCAGTGAGATACACCTGTTGGAGCGCGTGCTACGGGTGGGTGTTGCCATCCTGACCAGTGAACTGAGATAAGGCGGAGCTGTACCTAGCATGGACTTGTGGCGATATGTAGCGAGGGCCAGCCGACTAGAGCATACAGGTTGCAGTGGTGGGTGGTATAAGGTGCTTTAGTAACAAAACGGATGGCACTGTGATAAACTGCTTCCAGTTTGTTGAGTAGAGTATTGGAAGCTATTTTGTAGATGACATCGCCGAAGTCGAGGATCGGATAGTCAGTTTTACTAGGGTAAGTTTGGCGGAGTGAGTGAAGGAGGCTTTGTTGCGGAATAGAAAGGCGACTCTAGATTTGATTTTAGATTGGAGATGTTTGATATGAGTCTGGAAGGAGAGTCAAACATCTCCAATCCAAAGTTAAATCTAGAATCGGCTTCCTATTTCGCAACAAATCATCTTTCACTCATGCTGCCAAACATACCCTTGTAAAACTGACCATCCTACCGATCCTCGACTTGTCATTTACAGGTGATGTCATTTACAAAATAGCCTCCAATACCCTACTCAATAAATTGGATGCAGTCTATCAGGGTGCCACCCGTTTTGTCACCAAAGCCACATATACTATCCACCACTGCGACCTGGCCCTCGCTTCATACTCGTCGCCAAACCCACTGGCTCCAGGTCATCTACAAGACCCTGCCAGGTAAAGTCCCCCCTTTTCTCAGCTCGCTGGTCACCATAGCAGCACCCACCTGTAGCACGCACTCCAGCAGGGATATCTCTCTTGTCACCCCTAAAACATTTGCACCCCATTATTTCTATCTCTACTTTGCACATTCTTCCACTGCAAATCTACCATTCCAGTGTTTTACTTGCTATATTGTATTTACTTTGCCACCATGGCCTTTTTTTGCCTAACTTCCCTTATCTTACCTCATTTGCCCAGACTGTATATATACTGTTTTATTGTGTTATTGACTAAATAGGCCATAGTGGCGAAATAACTACAATTTAGCAATTAAGCACTGGAGTGATAGATGTGCACAAGTTGAATGACTGAAGTAGAGATACTGGGGTGCAAAGGAGCAAAAAAAAAATAACAGTATGGGGATGAGGTAGTTGGACAGGCGAAGTTATCTGTGAAATAGGCTTATTGCCCTTATATAGCAGATTGTTTTCCAAAGTACAATCTACATTACTGCTCAAATACAGATTTACCATCATTTGATTATAGTATCATTTTTTAGTTGTTGAAGTAAATATTCAGTTTTTAGCCCTGACAGACATGGCAGCTCTGCTATTAGCTCCTAAGCATTTTGCAGTATTTCGTTTTTTTGTGTGTTGTTTCTTACATTTTTAGACCAGAAAGTTTTTGGAGTTATTACATACAGCCGGAAATAATTTTTTGATATCAGAGAGGCAGTAAACTCACCAGCATTAAAATCAGGAATAGGACTTTCCTCAATTGGATCCTTTATTCGTACCCCCCAGGTAAATTGAACTTACCACAGAGGCTGCTCCAAGTCGCCACAGTTGGAGAAGAGGTATTTGGAGTGGACTTCTGTTTCACGGACTCATGGCTGGGATATACTGTCAATGTCCAACCAGCGAAATCGGTTCTCAGTTCATTGCGCAGACAGGAATAAAGAACTCTTTGGGAAGAAGAAATACGGGGGTGTATGCTTCATGATTAACTACTCGTGGTGTGATAACATACAGAAACTCAAATATTTTCGTTCACCTGACCTAGAAAACCTCACAATCAAATGCCGACGTTATTACCTCCGTAGAGACTTCTCTTCAGTTATAGTCACAGCCGGTTATATTCCCCCTCAAGCCGATACCGAGATGGCCCTTAAGGAACTACACTGGACTTTATGCAAACAAGAAACCACATATTATTGTATCTGGGGATTTTAACAAAGCAAATTTAAGGAAAACGCTAACGAAGTTCTATCAACACATTGACTGTAATACTCGCTTAGGGAAAACACTAGACAACCGCTACTTGCCTTTTTAAGATGCCTACAAGGCCCTCCACGCCCTCTCTTCGGCAAATCAGGTCACAACTCAATTTTGCCCCTCCCGTCCTATTAGGCAGAAACTCAAACAGGAAGTACCTGTGCTAACGTCTATTCAACGCTAGTCTGACCAATCGGAATCCATGCTTCAAAATTGTTTTGATCACGCGGACTGGAATATGGTCCGGGTAGCCACTGAAAATTACATTGACGCTTACAGTGGATGTTGTATAGTGTATGTTGTTCTCATGGGGACTATAAAAACCTACCCAAACCAAATACTGTGGATAGATGGCAGCATTCGCACAAAACTGAAAACACAAACCGCCACATTTAACCATTGTCAAGGTGACTGAGAATATGGTTGAATACAAACAGTGTAGTTATTCCCTCCATAAGGCAATCAAACAGGCAAAACATCAGTACAGAGACAAAGTGGAGTCGCAATTCAACGGCTCAGACACGAGACGTATATGTGTCAGAGTCAGCAGACAGACAATCACGGGTTACAAAGGGAAAACCAGCTACGTCGCAGACACCGACATCTTGCTCCCAGACAAGTAAAACGCCTTCTTCGTTCACTTTGAGGATAGCACAGTGCCACCAACGCGGCCTCCTCCCAAGGACTGTGGGCTCTCGTTCTCCGTGGCGTGAGTAAGACATTTAAGCATGTTAACCCTCGCAAGGCTGCAGGCCCAGACAGCATCCCTAGCCGCGTCCTCAGAGAATGCGCAGGCCAGCTGGATGTAATGTTTACGGACATATTCAATCTCTCCCTATCCCAGTCTGCTGTCCTCACTTACTTCAAGATGTCCACCAGTGTTCCTATAACCAAGAAACCAAAGGATCATATCACCTCTACCTTACCTGACACCCTATATCCACTTCAAATTGCTTACACACTGCCATATCCCATCTGGACAAGATGAATACTGTTCATTGACTATAAATTAGCCTTCAACACCATAGTACCCTCCAAGCTCATCATTAAGCTTGGGGCCCTGGGTCTGAACTCCGCCCTGTGCACCTTGGATCTGAACTTCCTGATGGGCCACCTCCCAGGTGGTGAAGGTAGGAAACAACACCTCCACTTCGCTGATCCTCAACACAGGGGCCCCACAAGGGTGCATGATAAGCCCCCTCCTGTACTCCCTGCCAGGGAGTACAGGAAAATAAACTCTCTCTCAATGTCAACAAAATTAAGGCACTGATCTTGGACTTAAGGAAAAAGCAGAGGGAGCATGCTTTTTTTTTTTTTCAATCCACATTGACGGGACCGCAGTGGAGAAGGTGGAAAGCTTCAAGTTCCTCGGCGTACACATCACTGACAATCTGAAATGGTCCACCCCCACAGACAGTGTGGTGAAGAAGGCGCAACAACGCCTCTTCAACCTCAGGAGGCTGAAGAAATTTGGCTTGGCCCGTAAGACCCTCAGAAACTTTTACAGATGCACAACTGAGAGCATCCTGTCGGGCTGTATCACCTCCTGGTATGGAAACTGCACTGCCCGCAACCACAAGGCTCTCCAGAGGGTGGTACATTCCCGCCAATGCATTTTTTTATTTTTTATTTTACCTTTATTTAACCAGGCAAGTCAGTTAAGAACAAATTCTTATTTTCAATGACGGCCTGGGAACAGTGGGTTAACTGCCTGTTCAGGGGCAGAACGACAGATTTGTACCTTGTCAGCTCGGGGGTTTGAACTCACAACCTTCCGGTTACTAGTCCAACGCTCTAACCACTAGGCTACCCTGCCGCATCACCGGGGGCACACTGCCTGCCCTCCAGGACACCTACAGCACCTGATGTCACAGGAGGGCCAAAAATATAATAATAAGACATCAACCACCCGAGCCACAGCCTGTTCACACTGTTATCATCGAGAAAGTGAGGTCAGTACAGGTGCATCAAAGCTGGGACCGAGAAACTGAAAAACAGCTTCTATCTCAAGGCCATCAGACTGTTAAGTAGCCATCACTAGCCGGTTACCACCCGGCTACTCAACCCTGCACCTTAGAGGCTGTTCCCTTATATACATAGAATCGCTGGCCACTTTAATAATTGAAACTAGTCACTTTAACTATGTTTACTTGCTGCTTTACTCATCTCATATGTATATACTGTATTTAGTCAATGCCACTCCGACATTGCTCATCCTAATATTTATATATTTCTTAATTCCAGTATTTTACTTTTAGATTTGTGTATTGTTGTGAATTCTTAGATACTACCGAACTGTTGGAGCTAGGAACACAAGCATTTCACTACACCTGCAATAACATCTGATAAATATGTGTGACACCAATAAAATTAGATTTTTTATTACTTGATTCCTATTTATGTGCTAAAACATTTAAAACAGTTAGTCATCCATAGATCCTGAGAGACAGTGAACACAAATATAGCTTAGTTAAAATCAAAATGTTTTACCTACCCTACAGCCATCATTAGCATTGCTACTAGCAAAGCATGCCCAAATCCTCAAAGTCACTTCAAACCAACTGTTATAGCCACCAAAATACCATAACAAGTTGCACATATAGAATTTGAGGGTTTTATAGGAATTATGGTATTTACGGTGGGGTCTGAAATTATTTACACACTTGATAAAGATGAGTAAAAAAAATACTTAACTATATTGTACAGTATGTAAAAAAAAATGGGAAATTGTTATTTTACACTAATACAATTGCTTAGAGAAAGAGATTTTGTTTAACAAAAAATATATATATTGATACCCCTGTTTTCAACACCTTTTAATACCTTACCTTGTGAGTAAAATGGCACTGAGCCTTTTTTCTTTGTCATCCAACAAATGTAACCGGTGCTTTGGTCAACTGACACAAAAATAGAGCTCTTTGGCTACACACGTGGTGGGTTTGGCATCGAAATGAGAATGCATACAAAGCTATACAGCTATCTTTGTAGATTCAGATCATATCTGAGTTCTGTATTGCAGTTCCATCAAGTATTTATACCTTTGGCATAATTTTTATACCATTGGCAGATTTTATACTTACAAAAATAAGGTATTCTTTGCTTTGTACACTGTCATATGATATGTGGTATAGAATGATACAATCAGAGGCGAGTACATGGGGAGCTATATCTCTGCAGATGATCTGTTTATCTGGTCAAAATCACTTATACATGTCCCCCTCCCTCCACCCTCTGGTGGTATCGATAACTTGTTATTATATCTCCAGAGAAAACTAGATTCAACTAAAGGTCCTATCTATCAAATTACTATAGGCAGAATTAGGTGTTTTTGTGGTATATGGCCAATATACCACTGTACTTGTAAAACACACAATTGTCAATTGCATTACAGCATATCAGACAATACCACAAGTTTGACGTAGAACTACTTTATTACTGTTTATGCTCGTAACCGGTTTATAATAGCAGTGGGAGTTTGTGGTACATGGACAATATACCACTGCTAAGGGCTGTTTCCAGGCACTTCAATTCACATCGTGCCTAAGAACAGCCCTTAGGTGTGGTATATTTAAGAAATAAGGTCAAAGGTGGTGTGGTATATTGTCTGATATACACATGGCTGGAATGCTTTTTCAGCCAATCAGCATTCAGGACCAAAACTACCTGGTTTATAATTAAGAAATAAGGCACAAGGGGTGTGGTATATTGCCAATGTACCACGGTTAAGTTCTGTTCTTATGCAGAACGTATCACGGAGTGCCTGGACACAACCCTTAGCCGTGGTATATTGGCCATATACCACAAACCCCCGAGGTGCATTATTGCTATTAGAAACTGGTTATCAACGTAATTAGAGGTGTAAAAATACATTTTGTCATACCCGTGGTATACGGTCTGATATACCACGGCTGTCAGCCAATCCTACAAATCAGAGTGATCATTCTACAGTGGTCACTGCAGCATACGCTCAGGCTGGTGTGATTACAATGCATATTTAGAACATCCAAAAATCAGCATTTGTACTGGCCACACTGCTTTTTCACAGAAGCATTTTGCACAATCACAATACTTCCTTCTTCACAGTCCTTCCTTTTCCAGTTCTTCTATAACACAGACTCCAAGGCAAATCAGGGGGAGAAAAATATATTTATTCAAAGAGAACAAATCATAGTTGTTATGCTGGAAAGTAGATGGCAGATGTTCATTCTTCCCTGTCCTCAATCAAGAGGCAACTTCGGGATGCTGGCCTTCTAGGCAGAGTTCCTCTGTTCATTGTCTGTGTTCTTTTGCCCATCTTAATATATTCTTTTTATCGGCCAGTCTGAGTTACGGCTTTTTCTTTGCAACTCTGCCTAGAAGGCCAACATCCCGGAATCGCCTCTTCACTTTCGACTTTGAGACTGGTGTTTTACGGATACTATTTAATAAAGCTGAAAGTTGAGGACTTGTGAGGCATCTGTTTCTCAAATTAGACACTCTAATGTACTTGTCCTCTTGCTCATTTGTGCACCGGTCCCACCCACTCCTCTTTCTCTTCTGGTTAGAGCCAGTTTACGCTGTTCTGTGAAGGGAGTAGTACACAGCGTTGTACGAGATCTTCAATTTCTTGGCAGTTACTTCCATGGAATTGTCTTCATTTTTCAGAACAAGAATAGACTGACGAGTTTCAGAAGAAAGGTCTTGGTTTCTGGCCATTTATAGCCTGTAACCGAACCCACAAATGCTGATGCTCCAGATACTCAACTAGTTTAATTTGGGATAGGGGGCAGCATTTTCACTTTGGGATGAATAGCGTGCCCAGAGTGAACTGCCTCCTACTCTGTCCCAGATGCTAAAATATGCATATTATTATTAGTATTGGATAGAAAACACTCTGACGTTTCTAAAACGGTTTGAATGATGTCTGTGAGTATAACAGAACTCATATGGCAGGCAAAAACCTGAGAAAAAATCCAACCAGGAAGTGGGAAATCTTAGTTTTGTAGATTTTCAACTCAGCCCCCATTGAATATACAGGGTGATATTAGTTAAGTTTCACTTCCCAATGCTTCCACTAGATGTCAACAATATTTAGAACCTGTTTTGAGGATTCTACTCCAAAGGAGGGGCTCATAAGGGCTCTTTCAGTGAGTGGTCTGGCAGAGTGCCACAGCCTCAGTCTGGCGCGCTCACGTGAAAGGTAGCTACGTTCCACTTCATTTGTACAGACAAAGGAATTGTCCGGTTGGAACATTAATGAAGTTTTATCTTAAGCAATGGCTTTTTTTCTGGACACTCTTCCATAAAGCCCAGCTCTGTGGAGTGTACAACTTAAAGTGGTACTATGGATAGATATTCCAAACTCCGCTGTGGGTGCTTTGTAGCTCCTTCAGGTTTATCTTTGGTCTCTTTGTTGCCTCTCTGATTAAAGCCCTCCTTGCCTGGTCTGTAAGTTTTGGTGGGCAGCCCTCTCTTTGCAGGTTTTTCGTTGTGCCATATTCTATACATTTTTTAATAATGGATTTAATGGTGCTCTGTGGGATGTTCAAAGTTTCTGATATTTTTTTATAACCCAACCCTGATCTGTACTTCACAACCTTGTCCCTGACCTGTTTGGAGAGCTCCTTGGTTTTCATGGTGCCACTTGCTTGGTGGTGCCCTTTGCTTACTGCTGTTGCAGACTCTGGTGCCTTTTAGAACAGGCGTATATATACAAATCATGTGACAGATCATGTGACACTTAGATTGCACCAAGGTGGACTTTATTTAACTAATTATGTGACTTCCAATGGTAATTGGTTGCACCAGATCTTATTTAGGGGCTTCATAGCAAAGGGTGAATACCTATGGACGCACCACTTTTTTTGTTTGTTTTAAACAAGTTATTTCTCCGTTTCACTTCACCAATTTAAACTATTTTGTGTATGTCCATTACATTAAAGAAAACGTGAAAAAACGACAATGGAGTGAAAACAGCAGGCATGTATTGGTTCATCTTAACATTGACCATAGGCCAAAAAGGGAAAATATAGCCAACATTGGTTCCAGAATACATTATCTACTGTACATTATTGGAATTGAATGACGTGACCTGAACACATGTTAGCTCCTTTCAGCTGTAGTGAAGAAAACATCTTTGATATTCTCCTGGTTCTAGACTGTTCTTGTTCTGACAAATCTGCTGACAAAATGCATGGTGACATTTGGTGCACTACCTCTGTATCCACAGGGCTGTCAGGGAGCATGTGATTGTAATGGGATATATGAGCCATGACTTGAATAAAACAACATTTGATAAGACAGTTATCCACAGCCAATGCTATGTTATCGCTTTCACAAAGTATGCCATGTTGATGTAAAAATCCAACATTTCCAGCATTTGACGACCGACTGGTGGGCATGGATTCACATTGAGAACACAATGCGTCATCTTGTGCTGTAATCGTTTGATAAGTTTGTGACTGTATGAACATAGTTGGAACTCTTTTGGATCAATCAGCTTACAATAATGGCATAACTGTACACATGCTGGATTCCCGACATACTTCACTTCACTCTTTGGAAACCACATCAGTTGTGTAGCTTAAAATAAACTGTGGGTTTGATTTAAATACAAAAAGAAATTGAAGTTCATAAGCACTCAACTCCAAAGGGAGGTGTGGAGGAGAAAAGGGGAGGGGTAATATACTTAGTATTTCAGGTGTTTCATCATGTTTACCTCACATTCCTCTCAGTTGAACACATCTTCCATGTACCAGAGTGACAACTTGACCCACTTCTCTAATCCTACACTAACACAGGATGTGCTGCATGCGCAACACGTTATCACTCCACTTCACAGTTCCTGCTTCTGTTCATCTGCTTCAGCCAAATTGAAGGGAAATTGAGGGTGAGAGGGGTATGGAGAAGATAGGCTAAGAACAAAATGGGTCAGCTTCACATCTATTAACAAGCATGTTACATTGAGTCGCAAGAACTGATGACTTTTGGGAACTCACCAGTGGTAAAGGGAACACAACACAATCACCCCACTGACCACAGTCGTCAATTCAACGCCTGTTCCATTTTGGTTCAATGTAATTTCACTTAAATGACATGGAAACAATGTTGATTCAAACAGTGTGTACTCAGTGGGACAAATGCAGCGTGTCCTTACAAAGAAACGTAAAAAAAAGAAAAAAACTGGAGAAAAAAAGGAAATGACCAAGTTTTTTTTTTTTTCTAATCCCGCTGTAATGGCATAGTCTTTGAAGTGTCACAAAGAACTCCTTCCACAAACTCCTATAACAAACATACCCACACGCATTGTGTATAACAGTCAGTGCTCGCAACCAACTTTCCAAATATAACTGAATGTCCTCAGTGTGCCCCTTCGCCTGCTTTATTTGTCAGTGAATGAATATTCCATTGCCAGGGACCATGGTCGTTTTCCAATCACTGCATCTGAGAGACGAGCCTCAGGGTGGCACGTAATGCATCTCAATCTCCCAATAAACTCATCACCATCACCCATCACTGATGTTTATTAAAAGTAAAGAGTGATTTAAGTGATTTAAGCCCACAGAATGTACAGTATGTTTTTTTATTCATTGTCTTCTATTACAGACCTCACAGATCACAATCCAGGGATTTGAGTTCTTCAGAGTCTTATAAAGATAGGATGGTAATCACAAGGTGACAAATAAACAGAGCAGCTATTTATTGGCACAACTGTAGGTTAAAGCATATTTGTAGTAGCCTAACCTTTCTCTACTTTGTCATTAGAGCTAGTCTTTTGAGTCATGTATTATGTTGTGTGAATGATTTCAACAGATCTTTATGTCACCACTCCTCCCTCAATTCACCAGCAGATGCCACTCTTTAATTTGTATTACATCTCATTGTAAACATTATTAACTACTTTAATTATCTCTCTCTCTATATATATATATATATACATGTATATATCTTGTCTCTGCTTTTCCTTGACACTTCTGTTATTTTGTTATTTATCTAGCTTTTTCGTCTTTGTCCCTTGCTGAAATGTCCAAGCACAATGCAAATATAATGCAGTCAGTGCATGGCAAAGATGCTGCTGTGTTTGTTGTTTTGTGTCTATGTGGCGTCCTCTGGAGGGCATTTTACTACATCACACTTTAGTTGACGAAGAGCTTATTGAAACTCTGACAGATGTACTTCCCTCAGACGTTTGTTAAAATTGTCATGGAAAGGCAACACATTTGAGAGTTAGTAACTACCCGTGTCTGTGTCCTGAAGTTAAATTTAAGTTATTCACAAACCACGTTTTTATGCATGTAGAGTCACACAGTATTAATACAAATCAAGACAGCTGTGATGGAAACAGGAAGTTTCGATTCAATTTTAGAAATGGCTAAAGATAATATTGGATCTTTTCGCTTCTGTAAAATCAATTATGCGTGAAATGCCAGTGGAAACGTCTTTATGCGCAAATATTGATATAATAACCATCATATTGAACTAAAGTTGGACACGATGATATGGTGTGTGGTCCTTCCACTACAACTCGGGAAATCAGGCAGTTTATTCGGCTACAGAGTCAATAATTTATGATGAACCTCACAGAGTGGTGAAAGTGTACGGTGGTCTGATTCTGGTGACATGATGATCTAGGCTTTACTGCCATTTGTCAAATACAAATATTCTCGCTCTTATCTGTGAGCTGTTGGCTAGAGTCCAAGTGCCAAGACCAGAGCAGGCACATTTGCTATTTAATGCAACAGTTTTTGTGAGAAAGCACTATCGGTAGAGAAAAAACAACAACATGAAAACACATTGAATTTGAGATTATTGTTTGGTAATGAAAACTTTTGATTATAAAAAGTATGTGTGCACTACATCTGATTTTTATCTGCAACGTCCATTTGGTGGAAACAAACCACTGCTTGGAAAATGTGAATATTCTCTTCATGCTGATTTCTTTATAGTCACATGAAAATCTGTCACCAATTGGATGGAAACCGAGCTAGTGTGGACAAAAGTTCTAGACTTCTGCAGGAAGAGTTACAGCAGATACATTCCACTGAGACCACAGGCATGGTGGCAACACTTGATTAAATGTGGTAAGGTGTAAAGTGAAACCACATCCTGCCAAGATAACAACACACCATGTCATTGGATTTCGTTGAAAAGTTTGGTGGAAAAAAAACATTGATTACTTTTTTCAAATCCAATCAGTTTTCCACGTTGATACAACATCAATGTTGATACAACTTCAACATCATCACATTGGATTTGTTGATGTTGTTGAAATTATGTGCCCAGTGGGATTGTTTCAGATGATCCAAAATGGCTATTTTACATTTATTAGCCTCCACACTGATGTAAAAAAATAAAATCAATAAATGAGTTTACCCTGATAATTTACTTGGTGTCTAACTCCCAGTCCACCATACTGTGAGATTGGAATGCTGTTTCAGTAAGAAAGTATTCAGCTTATTCTTAACAGCCTCTTTTGTTGCCATGACAAAAAAAATCAACCAGCATATCGCACCCAACACTACACTTGTCTGTCCAATGCATGTACATAGTTTGCCTGCTCCATAGCAAGCTGCTCTATTCATTGGTGAAGTCATTTAATGTTGAGCTAAATTTAAAAAAATATATATATTTAAGAGGTTTAAAAAGGAACAGAAAGGAGCAACCCCTGACTACAACCAAGGTTCAATATCAAACAGTTACATAGGCATCCTCTCTTTGACCAAGTCCAAACAGGGAGAGAATGAGCCGTGGCCAACCATTTTTACTACCACTGAGTAGGAAGGGGAAGCCATGCAAGCCACCAGCATTGTGACACACCCCAATGAACTTCCCCCTATCTCTAGCAGAAGCACACAATACTGGAGGTTGTATGTGAGGGTGATGGGTGTTCCTCCTAAAACTACTGTAGAGAAAGAGTGACCGTGTCTGCATCAGTCACTCAGATACGGAGACCAGCAGCCAGAGGATATGGAGCCAAAACAGATCAAAGAAGGATACCTGGTCAAAAAGGTGAGGGTGATAGAGGAAAACATGTTCCTCTTAAAAAAAAACTTGATTACTATAGGTCTTTGTGTTGAACTTGGGCCAGAATGTAATACTGTAGATGTGTTGTGGACGGCTTAGTTATCAGAAAATAGATGATCTCACATTTGAGAACGTTAGGGACAAGATCCATCAATGTAGAGACTGACAAGAGCTAGTAACATCGTCAGCTGGCACTATATTTGACTTTTTACATGTCCTACTTAAGTTGTCAGTCAAGTGCTCTAAATTAAACTGGAAGTTAGTAGATTAGTTCTAGAACTATTTGCATTTGCCCTGAGACGCTTTCCACATGAAAAAAATGATATAGTGTGTACTATGGTAGAAATACTACAGTATTCACTGTAGTGTTGTTGCGGACTTTACTGCAGTATTTACTTCAGTACGATAAAAACACAACAGTGAATACTATAGTATTTACTGCAGTATTTACAGTTTACTATAGTATACATACTTTAGTAAAAAAAAAGAGTAGTATATACTAGATAAATTACTGTAGTGTTTTTGCCGATTGTAGTATGGTATACTGTAGTATTTACTGTAGTGTTTTGGGGGACATTACTGTAGTGTTTACTGTAGTATTTTTGTTTTATTATCTTTGACATAGAGGAAACCTACTGGAGAAATAATAAGAGAACAAATGTGCCATAACCTGTAGGTAGGGCAAACTGGGTTCTGAACAGAGAATTCAGTGCTTCTGCTCTTGTCTATAACCATATGCTTTATACATGGCATGTAGGTTTCTTACTTACGGAGTGCACAAATTGGGATATGGGGGAGGGGAATGGGCAGAATATATGCAAAGTACATACTGTAGTGTGTACTATAGTGAAAAAAATGTAGTGTTTTTGTGGACTGTAGTGTTTTGGCAGAGGTTTTTGCAGTATTTAGTACACAGTTATTTTTGTGGATATTGTAGTATTTACTATAGTATTCTACAGTATACTACAACATTCTAAACTAAGTACTACACATGATCGAGGAATAGTACAGTCTGTAGTATAAGTACTACACATGATCTAAGAATAGTATAGTGTGTAGTGTAGTTTCCTACAGCACACGTTGTTTTTTGTAATTTAGCTTAATTTAGAGAGAGACATGAGCAGATAGCAACAACTGTTTCCCCCACATACCACATTATCTGAAAATAGTCTTCACTCTTTGTATTTCTCATGGCCTGACAAATGACTAACTCAGATGATTGGTCCCGTGACTCTTAGTTTGGGGTCAGATGAAGATGGATAACCCATGACCTCACTGGATTAATCATAATCTATATAACTTAATCTATTGAGTAGAAGATGATTATGTCATGTCACATACTATACTGTTCTTTGCGTATAAACTTTTGCCTGTGCTATTCTTATGCCCTCCGATTGTTATCAGTTGTTCAGTATCATTGGTTCATATTAGTAGAAGTATAGGTAGTGCCTGTGATACTTTTGCATCATACATCTGCATCTATGTTGAACCTTCATTAACAAAGATGAGTGAAACTGAAAAGAGAACATTTCACGAAATTGGGTATTGGATTGATGATTTCCTATGCGTATGCTTCCTTTTTGTATTACCTTTTTCTTTTTTGCTCTTGAGAATATTCTCTATTTGTAAGGATTGATTAAGCAACATTAAAATACTAAAATACATTATTCATGTTAGCTACAGTATATACATTTCATGCCCAGCATCCAGGCAAGCTGATATGGATTTGATAACACTTTACATGATATTTCTCTTATACCTGTCTGTTAACAATGTAATCTACTTTAATCTACATGTTTCTAATTGTAATGTATTTGAATTTGAGGAACAGAGTTGAGCGGTTGTGGAATATCTGTGGTATAGGGACAGATTCACTTGTGTAATAACAGAAACAGCTCAACTCAATGACTACACAATCACAATGTGATTACAAATTCTAACAACATGTACATTTCCTCCTTTACTCCTCAGGGCACAGTGCTGAACTCATGGAAAGTGGTGTGGGTGGTGTTGTCTGAAGATGGGGTGGAGTTCTTCAAGAGAAAGACAGACGACGCTTCCAAAGGAATGATCCCACTGAAGGGAGCTGTTCTGACCAGCCCCTGTCAGGACTTCAGCAAGAGGACGGTACGGTCACGTCACCTTTCAGTATTAAATACGAGTGTAAGTGTCTATCATTACTGTAGTGCCCCTCCCCCCCATGTACTGCAACATTGTCATTTTCTTGCAGTTTGTTTTTAAGCTGAGAACGGCCAAGAACCAGGACCATTACTTCCAGGCATCCCACCTGGAGGAGAGAGAGTCCTGGGTGAAGGACATCAAGAGAGTCATCACCTGTCTGCAGGGGGACAGAAAGTTCACCAGGAAGTCCACAAGGAGGTCCATTCGCCTCCCTGATACCATCAACCTCAGGTATGACCTATGACCTGACATACAAACTACCTATAATCCATGACTACACTTACAGGAGCTACGTACAGGTAATTGGAACTAAGTCATTTGATAACTTACGAAGTCTTGTCTACTTTCTTGTCTGCCTTTTCTCAGTGAGCTGTACATTCTAATGAGAGACCAGGAGGATGGTGTCAAAGAGCTGAAGCTGGAGAAGGAGAAGAGAGTCTACAATCACTGCTTCACAGGTACAGTAGCACAAAAATGTATTTGGACTTAGGTGACAGTGGATTTCCTTTAACTTGTTTTGAGTCATTGAGTCTCATTGCGATAGATCATACCACTTTTGATTATCTTCTTTATGCATGTCTCTTCAGGTGGTACGGTGGTGGACTGGCTGATTTCTAAGGACAAGGCCAGGAACAGGCATGAGGCTCTGATGTTGGCTACAGGACTCCTTACCGAAGGTTTCCTGCAGCCCGCAGGGGACATGTCCAAAGAGGCAGTCGAGGGAGGAGCAGAGTCTGCCGTCCTCGATGATCCAGATGCACTCTATTACTTTGTGAGTGGATGGGTTGATTATTGTTGTTAGTAATGTAGCTGCTAGTCTCAATATATTATTCCATATATGCTAGAAGATATGGAGATATAGTGGTCCTTTGCTAGAAGACCACACAGATTGGGATATGTTTGACCACTTCTGATGTTAGAAACATACTGTACATATAGTACCAGTCAAAAGTTTGTACACACCTACTCATTCAAGTTTTTTTTGTGTTTTTTTTACTATTTTCTACTTTGTAGAATAATAGTGAAGACCGCAACACTATGAAATAACACGTAATCATGTAGTAACTAAAAAAAGTCATTTAACAAATCAAAATATATTTTAGATACTTCAAAGTAGCTACCCTTGATGACAGCTGTGCCCACTGTTGGCCTTCTCTCAACCAGCTTCACCTGGAATGATTTTCCAACAGTCTTGAAGGAGTTCCCACACATGCTGAGCACTTGTTGGCTGCTTTTCCAACTCATCCCAAACCATCACAATTGGGTTGAGGTTGGTTGATTGTGGAGTCCAGGTCATCTGATGCAGCACGCCATCACTCTCCTTCTTGGTCAAATAGCCCTTACACAGCCTGGAGGTGTGCTGAGTCATTGTCCTGTTGAAAACAAATGATAGTCCCACTAAGCGCAAACCAGATGGGATGGTGTATCGCTGCAGAATTCTGTGGGAGCCATGGAGGTTAAGTGTGCCTTGAATTCTAAATAAATCACTGCACCCCCACACCATCCCACCTCCTCCTCCATGCTTCACGGCGGGAACCACACATGCAGAGAACATCCATTCACTTACTCTGCGTCTCACAAAGACATGGCGGTTGCAACCAAAAATCTCACATTTGGACTCATCAGACCAAAGGACAGATTTCCACCTGTCTAATGTCCATTGCTGGTGTTTCTTGGCCCAAGCAAGTCTCTTCATCTTATTCTTGTCATTTAGTGTTTCACGCAGTCTGATTCACGCAGTCTCCTCTGAACAGTTGATTTTGAGATGTGTGTTTTACTTGAACTCTGGAGCATACATTTGGGCTGCAATTTCTGAGGCTGGTCTAATTAACTTATCCTCTGAAGCAGAAGTAACTCTTGGTCTTCCTTCCCTCATGAGAGGGAAAAAGCTACAATGTATTTATTATAAGTGAGTTTTAAATTATGAGATAATACTATATCCAAATGGGAATTTACATTGTACGGTGTGTTGCAGGCAGACAGTGGGTTCTTCTGTGAAGGCTACTCCAGTGATGAAGATGTGATTTTGAAGGAGGAATTTAGGGGTAACATAATAAAACAGGGCTGCTTACTCAAACAGGTAAGACTGTCTAAACACTCATTGAATATCTAGGGGATGAACAATTGTGATTATTACCGGATTACCAGCAGCATACCACCCTGCATCCCACTGCCAGCTTGCTTCTGAAGCTAAGCAGGGTTGGTCCTGGTCAGTGCCTGGATGGGTGACCACATGCTGCTGGAAGTGGTTTTGGAGGGCCAGCAGGAGGCACTCTTTCCTCTGGTCTAAAATAAATATCCCAATGTGCCAGGGCAGTGATTGGGGACATTTCCCTGTGTAGGGTGCTGTCTTTCAGATGGGATGTTAAACGGGTGTCCCGACTCTCTGATGTCATTAAAGATCCAATGGCACTTATTGTAAGTGTAGGGCTGTTAACCCCAGTGTCCTGGCTAAATTCCCAAGCTGTCTCTCATACCATCACAGTCACCTAATCATCCCCAGTTTACAATTGGCTCATTCATCCCCCTCCTCTCCCCTGTACCTATTCCCCAGGTTGTTGCTGTAAATGAGAATGTGTTCTCGGTCAATTTACCTGGTAAAATAAAAATATATATATTTTGGGATGTCCTGAATGATGCTTTATTCCACACTTAAAGGGGTAATCTGCAGGCAGAAATTGTGTAAAGTACTAAATCTATAAAAAGGATGTAAAGTACCCCACACACAGCACCATATCTGTGGTCGGTACTGTTTTCACAACTGATAGTACCATCCATGAGGGTTTGTTTTCATGCTCACTCTTTTTCCCCCAGGGTCATCGGAGGAAAAACTGGAACGTGCGGAAGTTCATCCTCCGGGATGATCCTGCTTATATTCACTATTACGACCCCTCCAAGGTACAGGATTACAGCAGAGTGGAACATGACACAAAATTATTTTCAATTTCAATATAATTTTTCAAGAATATAAAAATGTGTCTTTCTCAATCTTTCCCTCGCTCTTGGCTAATGTCTTTCATTCATCTCCATCCTGACTTTGTCTCTCTAGCTAATCTGTTATTTTCTCTCTCTCTTTGCCCTCAATCCCTCTTTCTCCCCCTTCCCCACCCTCTCTTTCTGTAGGTTGATGAGAACCCTTTGGGCTCTATCCACCTGCGAGGGTCTGTGATCACAGCAGTGGAGTTTGTTCCTGAGGGTGAGTTAATTACTGGGGGGTGAATTTACACCGATCCAAATCCCACACTGAGTTCATTTACATGCACAGTAATAATTCGATATTAAACTGATTATGGCAGCAGGCAGATTATGCAATAGTCATGTAAACGCCTTACTCTGCTTATCTTAATTAGCTTAAGGTCAAAATCGAAGTAAGTGTACGCCGATTAATAACACCTGTTTTTTTTGTAATCTTTCAAATTGTTAGTACAGTGACAAGAAAAAGTATGTGAACCCTTTTGAATGACCTGGATATCTGCATAAATTGGTCGTAACTTCACATCTGATATTCATCTAAGTCACGACAATAGTCAAACACAGTGTGCTTAAACTAATAACACACAAATTATGATATTTGTCTTGTCTATATTGAATACATCATTTAAACATTCACAGTGTAGGTTGGAAAAAGTATGTGAACCCAAGGCTAATGACCACCAAAAGTGAATTGGAGTCGGGATTCAGCTAACCTGGAGTCCAATCAATGAGACGAGATTGGAGATGTTGGTTTGAGCTGCCCTGCCCTACAAAAAAACACTCACAAAATGTAAGTTTGCTATTCACGAGAAGAATTGCCTAATGTGAACCATGCCTCGAACAAAATAGATCTCAGAAGACCTAAGCTTAAGAATAGTTTACTTTCAAAAAGCTGGAAAGGGTTACAAATGATCTCTAAAAGCCTTGATGATCATCAGTTCACGGTAAGACAAATTGTCTATAAATGGGAAAAAATCAACACTGCTGCTACTCTCCCTAGGAGTGGCCATCCTGCAAAGATTACTGCAAGATCACAGCACAAAATGCTCAATGAGGTTAAAAAGAATCCTAGTGTGTCAGCTAAAGTCTTACAAAAATCTCTGGAACATGCTAACATCTCTGTTGACGAGTCTACGATACGTAATACATTAAACCAGAATGGTGTTCATGGGAGGAAACCATGGAAGAAGCCACTGGTGTCTAAAAAAAACGGATGTTTGAAAAAGAGCACCTGGATGTTCCACAGCACTACTGGCAAAAAATTATGTATACAATCTTTATATGTCCGAACTCAAAATCAAACATGCTTCCGGAAAATAAAATGGTCGCTGTGGTAGAACATTTATTTTGATTATTTAGATTTTATGCATTAATCAGAATGCCATAAGGTAGCCTATTTTTAGATGTGTCCATATAAATATGTTTATTAGGGAAATCGTTCTTCTTGCAAGGCATGTAAACGTTGTAATCAAACTATTAAATTAATCTGACTATCTCCCACAATAATCACAATATTGTATGCATGTAACTGTACTCACTGTGACTTAGTGCTCAATTCATTGCGGTTGTTTTGGCGGTGTCAGAGGTGGAACTGAGTTAGAGCTGTCAAATCCACAAGTGGCTCCAGGCATTACACCTAAAGATGCCATTGCCCATGCAGCCTTGTTTACAAGTTTGAAACACTAGAAGGTGACATATAATCTACACCCTGATTAGGATTGTAGAAATACTCAATATTTTGTTTCATGATTTTTCAATTTGAGTGTAATTATGGCCTACACTTTCTCATTCTGAACTGCGTGAATGGGGGGGGGGGGGGGGGGGGGGGGCTTCGTGACCATGATCACAAGAGCAGCTGCTCACCGATTTGACTGCTCCAACCCAGTTCCACCTCTGACACCGCCAAATCATCCACTATGCGGGTGTCTGCTATCCCGGTTAATGCTTGATCTGATTGAATCTAGGACTATGAAGTTTACTGTTAGCAATTACCTTTAAACTCTTTTGACAATTTTTTCTTCTTCATTGTTTCTTGGTTCAGCCAAGAGGTATGATGTTGATGGGAATCTCTTTGAGATCATCACTTCAGACGACACACACTATTTCTTACAAGCGACTACACCCGAGGAGAGGAAGGAGTGGATCAAAGCCATCCACACTGTGTCAAAAACCGGAAAATAATTACAACAGGCCACATAGCTAATTTGAACAACTTACATTGAGGGATATGGATTATGGTTGGCATGTACAAATACTTGTTGCAGAGCCAGAAGTTATCTTAATTTAAATCATTTAGCCCTAGAATTTGAAGGATGAATGACTGATCCAAAATTCAGCTTTTACGTTTTGTATGTTTCTTATTGTAATTATGTTGAATGATTACACATTTCCTGTACATATAGATAATATGCACCCTCACATGCTTTCCTAATTCACCATGATGTGGGTGCACTCTCACCTTTAGATATGAGATACAGGCAGACTGTGAAGAAGGGTACAATGTTTTGTGTAGAAAGGTGTGAAGTTCTGTAATGGTTTCTGGTGTGGCCTTCTGCTTTTCCATCCAGCTGCCTGAAAGAAATAGGAGTGTTAGAAGAATCTCACCATTGCAGACAGTTCCTATGACTGAACACACTTATCTGAACACACTTAACACGTATCATATCCTGCCTTTGAGGACCCTTGTCACTCTGTGGTTTTCATGATGTTCTTATCCCATTTCACTTGATATGCACATGGTCTATGTACTGACTGTATATATCTCTGTGTTCTAAATCGAGTGTCTGTCAAAAAGTATAAATTAAATATCTACTCCTTGTCTCCAACTTCTGGTTTCTGTCAAAAAGTAAGTGTCCAAAAAAGTTAGTTTTCAAACAACCAAGAATTGTGTGCCCCTACTATTTGACATGTATCTTTGACTCTCCTCGTGTTAATCTACTCCGACCAGGAGTTATGACATCCTGAAAGATGTATTGCCTCCCGGATACAGTAATAGGCAGGGTTCAGAACTTTCATGAAAAGCAGAATAGCAAACATATCATATCAAACTGTGCCTTTCCAAATCATGTCCAATAAATTTAATTGTAGATAGGTGCACTCCAATAGAGTTCAAGAAACATTTCACGGATGATCAATGGAAACATCCTGAGCTCAATTTCGAGTCTCATAGCAAAGGGTCAGATACTTAGATACTTGTATGCTTGTATGCTCAATCAGATTATATGCAACGCAGAACACGCTAGATAATATCTAGTAATATCATCAACCATGTGTAGTTAACTAGTGATTATGATTGATAGTTTTTTATAAGATAAGTTTAATGCTAGCTAGCAACTTACCTTGGCTTACTGCATTCGCGTAACAGGCAGTCTCCTTGTGGAGTGCAACGAGAGAGAGGCAGGTTGTTATTGCTAGTTAACTGTAAGGTTGCAAGATTGGATCGCCCGAGCTGACAAGGTGAAAATCTGTCGTTCTGTCCCTGAACGAGGCAGTTAACCCACCGTTCCTAGGCCGTCATTGAAAATACGAATGTGTTCTTAACTGACTTGCCTAGTTAAATAAAGGTATAAAAAATTAAAAATAAATCGGCAAATCAGCGCCCAAAAATACCGATTTCAAATTGTTATGAAAACTTTGAATCGGCCCTAATTAATTGGCCATTCCGATTAATCAGTCGACCTCTAGTCTCAATGTCAACAGTGAAGAGGCGACTCCAGGATGCTGGCCTTCTAGGCAGAGTTCCTCTGTCCAGTGTCTGTGTTATTTTGCCCATCTTAATCTTTTATTTTTATTGGCCAGTCTGAGATATGGCTTTTTCTAGAACTTTAGAAGGCAGAGTTTTAAGCAGATTTAAGTCAAAACTGTATATTGGCCACTCAGGAACATTCACTATCTTCTTGGTAAGCAACTCCTATGTATATTTCGACTTGTGTTGTAGGTTATTGTCCTGCTGAAAGGTGAATTCCTCTAGGAGTGTCTGTTGTGAAGCAGGTTTTCCTGTAGGAGTCTTCCTGTGCTTAGCTCCATCCTATTTATTTTTTTTCCGGGAAAACTACCCTTTATTTACTGATGTCAAGCACACCAATACCATGATGCAGCCATTATCATGCTTGAAAATAAGGCGTCAGTTACCGTGTTGGATTGGACCCAAACATAAGGCTTTGCATTTAGGCACAAACTTTTTTTTGTAGTATTACTTTAGTGCTTTGTTGCATACAAGATGTATGTTTTGGAATATTTATGTTCTGTAAATTTGTATTATTATTTTCACTCTGTCATTGAAATCATCCTCAGTTTTCTCCCATCGCAGCCATTCAACTCTGTAACTGTTTAATTCGACTCATAATCAAATCCTTGAGCGGTTTCCTTCCTCTCCGGCAACTGAGTTAGGAAGTATGCCTGTAACTTTGTAGTGACTGGGTGTATTGATACAACATCCAAGGTATAATTAATAACTTCACCGTGCACAAAGGGATATTCTAAATCTGCTTTTTTTTCCGTATATATCTACCAATAGGTGCCATTCTTTGAGTCATTGGAAAACCTCCCTGGTCTTTGATGTTGAATCTGTGTTTGAAATTGAGAGACCTTACAGATAATTGCGTGTATGGGGAACAGAGATGAGATAGTATTCAAAAAACATGCAACTTATAGCATGTGACTTGTTAAGTAAATGTTTACTCCTGAACTTATTTAGGCCATAACAAAGGGGTTGAACTCTTATTGACTAAAGACATTATAGCTTTTCATTTTGTATGAATAACAAAGTTAGATATAAAAACATAATTCCACTTTGAAATTATGAGGTATCTAAATGCAATCATTTTAAATTCAGGGTGTAACACAACAAAATGTGGAAAAAGTAATGGGGCCTGAAATCTTTTTGAAGGTGCTGTATAAACCATACAGAGTGTAGACATAGGAGCACCCTATTACCATACATACTGTACATAAGTACCAAGCAAACTCAGACAATACAACACGTTCTAATACTTTAAAAAAAATCCTGAGTTGACTCTAAAATGTATATTCTATACCCATTTGAAAATAAAAAACATTATTTGTTTGATATGATAACATATTTTCAAAGGTGACTCCATTTAAATGTCAGTGGAACGGACACTATTGGGGTCCCGACATCATGTTTGGGAACCACTAACCGAAATGATGAAAAGAGACCAGACATATCCGAATGACTCCTCACAGGGGACCACATTGATATCCAACATGACATTAACAGAAAAATTTGTATTATGTGGAGCCATTACTCAGACATAAAAATACCCTGTCCCCAGAGAGCTGCTTCCTGTTTGAACCTTCCTGTCTGGAATCATTACTGGATGTCTAGCTTCACAGCAACCCAGACATCAAATGAAACAGCGGAGCAAAGGATAATATCCCACACATGCAATCTTGAACCTTTCAACTTAAAGTTAAAGTCAAAAATAGATGTGTAGAGGTGTGTGTTTTCTCTGATCTAAGATGCAAATTCTCAACAGAAAATAAGATGATGTGAAACGGTTGATCATCAGCAGACTAGGGATTCAAGGCACTTTGACTACAACACCTTATTACAAGAATCAATGTGAATTGAAGTTTAAATCTAGATGCGCAACTCCAGCTCTAGATCAGGGATGGACAACTCCAATCCTCGGGAGCTGGAGTGGTGTCACAGTTTTTCCGATCTCTAGCAAACACAGCTGATTACACAAATTGTATTCTGAAGATCAGAAATAGTTGAATATTGGTGTGTTAGCTGGGGCTGGGGCAAAAGGCCCCGGTGGATTGGAGCTGCCCATCCCTGGTCTAGATACTTATGTAACAATCATTATCTTGGCTTTTCTTTGCAGACACCAATGTCTACCACAATCAGAAACTGGATTTTCCCTCTCTTTTCTAACATAGTAACTTCACACTTCTCAAATGTGATCAATTTCTAATTTCACAACTCTCTGCTAGGATGTACCTCAGGGGTGTCAAACTGATTCCACGGAGGGCCAAGTGTCTGCGGGTTTTTGGATTTTCCTTTCAATTAAGACCTAGACAACAAGGTGAGGAGAGTTCCTTACAAATGTGTGGGTGCACATTTAGGTTTTTAACCCTAGCACTACACAGCTGATTCAACTAATCAAAGCTTGATGATGAGTTGGTTATTTGAATCAGCTGTGTTGTGCTAGAATGGAATAATGTCTGTAATGGTTTAAAACACATCCACTCCATTCCAGCATTTATTATGAGCCGTCCTCCCCTCAGCAGCCTCCAGTGCTGCACACACATTGATCTGTTAATCTTGACGCTACCATCCCATTGGCGGGATAATTTTCGTCAGCAACCGCTGAATAGCATAGTGCCACAGTCAAATAATATTACTAAAAAATATTAATATTCATGAAATCACAAGTGCAATATTGCAAAACACAGTTTAGCCTTTTGTTAATCCACCTGTCGTCTCAGATTTTGAAATTATGCTTTAAAGCGAAAGCAATCCAAGCGTTTGTGTAAGTTTATCGATAGCATAACAAAACATTATGTACACTAAGCATAGTAGCTAGTAGTAGCTAGGTCACGAAAATCAGAAACGCAATCAAATTAATCGTTTACCTTTGATGATTTTCGGATGTTTTCACTCACTAGACTCCAAGTTACACAAAAAAATGTTCCTTTTGTTCCATAAAGATTATTTTTATACCCAAAATACCTCAGTTTTGTTCAGAAATCCACAGGAAAGAGCTGTCACGACAACGCAGACGTATATTCCAAATAATATCCATAATGTCCACATGTCAAACGTTTTTTAGAATCAATCCTTAGGTTGTTTATAAAATATATATGCGATAATATATCAAACGGGTGTGTAGGTTTTTCAATTACACCGGGAGAAACAATGGCCGCTTTACTCTGTAGCGCAAAACTCACTCTGAGAGCCCCCACCTATCCACTTATGCAATGTGATCTTTCACACTCATTTTTCAAAGTAAAACCCTGAAACTATGTCTAAAGACTGTTGACACCTTAGGGAAGACATAGAAAAAGGAATCTGGTTGATATCCCTTTAAATGGAGGATAGGCATGCATAGGAACAGAGAGGTTTCAAAATAAGAGGCACTTCCTGATTGGATTTTCCTCAGGTTTTCGCCTGTAATATCAGTTCTGCTATACTCACAGACAATATTTTTACAGTTTTGGAAATTTTAGAGTGTTTTCTATCCTAATCTGACAATTATATGCATATTCTAGTTTCTGGAGCTGAGAAATAGGCAGTTTCAAATGGGTACGTTTGTTAGCCAAAAATGAAAATACTGCCCCCTACACGCAAAAGCTTCAGTGGTCAAGCTTATGTAATTGTATTCTTAACCTCTCTGCGCACCGAATCCGTTAGCAGTATGAAATTCCACAACATACGTTGATCGCTACATAAATGGTCATATTAAACAAATACAGGTGTCTCCCGTGTTTCGAAAGCCTAGAATCTTGCTAATCCAACTGCGTTGTCAGATTTAAAAAAGCATTTACTACGAAATAATACAATGTGATTATCTGAGGATAGAGCCCCATAAAAAACAACTATTTCAACAAGCACAGGCGTAACAAAATCACAAACTGCAATAAAATAAATTGTTTACCTTTGACGATCTTCCTTTGTTTGCAATCCCAATGCTCATTGTTACACAATGAATGGTCTTTTGTTTGATAAAATACATTTTTATAGCCTAACGAAACATTTTGTGAACCGCTTGTGTCGTGAATTCCGTCTCATTCAATTTTCGACAACACATTCGATGAAAATACACACACTTAACGTGACTTTTCCAGTCATGTTTGGTTTCATTGCAATCAACTGGTTTGTTTGTAACACAACCAAACCTGATGGGTCATTTCGCAGGACGTATTGACTGAAAGAAACCGATTTGAAGACAACAAGTAATGACATCATTGTGCACCAATGATATGACCGCTGTTTTGTTGATTGACTGTATTTTAACCCAATGACCACTGATCGTCTTGAAATCTAGCTGGGTAGATAGCCAATGAGCTGAGGTAAACGGCAATATGTCATGTTTATGTGTTGGAAGACCAACCCATATAGTAAACTCCGGCGTAAAGACGGTCATTCGCCATTGAAGTTTCATACTGGAAGGAGCAACGAATGTTACGCACAGTATTGTTTTGGTAAAGCGCATCTTCAGCTGTTTATATATCAATCTGTATGGCGACTATGTCAGGGAAAGCTAAATCTAATTCTAGATATACAGATGTACTGTACACACAATTTTAGAAGAAATTGATCGGGAAAGTGAGACAGAGATTGTTGGAAGACGATTCATTTAACTATTCCCAAATGGAGGAATATTTTTTGAACGGAGAGGACATCGTTTTGGACTGGTAAGTTTTTCTCATGCCAATGCCGTTGTTTGAAATTAATAATATAAAATACTATTTGTGAAATGAAATAGCCTATTTGAGGCGGTTGAGGGGAGGGCAGGCCCACAACAATGGCCAAAGTGAAATGGAGACAGTAGATACAGCTGGTCTGTTGCAATATAATAAAGACAGTAGATCTGGCTGAAATGTCATAATATAAATGAGACAGTAGATCTAGCAGGTCTATAATAATATATTCAACGTTATGTTCCCTGTACTCTATATATACAGTGGGGCAAAAAAGTATTTAGTCAGCCACCAATTGTGCAAGTTCTCCCACTTAAAAAGATGAGAGGCCTGTAATTTTCATCATAGGTACACTTCAACTATGACAGACAAAATGAGAAGAAAAAAAATCCAGAAAATCACATTGTAGGATTTTTAATGAATGTATTTGCTAATTATGGTGGAAAATAAGTATTTGGTCACCTACAAACAAGCAAGATGTCTGGCTCTCAAAGATCTGTAACTTCTTCTTTAATAGGCTCCTCTGTCCTCCACTACAGTACATGTCCAGGCCCGTCTGAAGTTTGCTAGAGAGCATTTGGATGATCCAGAAGAAGATTGGGAGACTGTCATATGGTCAGATGAAACCAAAATATAACTTTTTGGTTAAAACTCAAATCGTCGTGTTTGGAGGACAAAGAATGCTGAGTTGCATCCAAAGAACACCACACCTACTGTGAAGCATTGGGGTGGAAACATTATGCTTTGGGGCTGTTTTTCTGCCACGGGACCAGGACGACTGCTCCATGTAAAGGAAAGAATGAATGGGGCCATGTATTGTGAGATTTTAGGTGAAATCCTCCTTCCATCAGCAAGGGCAGTGAAGATGAAACGTGGCTGGGTCTTTCAGCATGACAATGATCCCAAACAAAGGAGTGACTTCGTAAGAAGCATTTCAAGGTCCTGGAGTGGCCTAGCCAGCCTCCAGATCTCAATCCCATAGAAAATCTTTGGAGGGAGTTGAAAGTCCATGTTGCCCAGCAACAGCCCCAAATCATCACTCCTCTAGAGGAGATCTGCATGGAGGAATGGGCCAAAATACCAGCAACAGTGTGTGAAAACCTTGTGAAGACTTACAGAAAACATTTGACCTCTGTCATTGCCAACAAAGGGTATATGCAAAGTATTGAGATAAACTTTGTTATTGACCAAATACTTATTTTCCACCATAATTTGCAAATAAATTCATAAAGAATGCTACAATGTGATTTTCTGGAATTTTTTTAAAGTATTTTGTCTGTCATAGTTGTGTACCTATGATGAAAATTACAGGCCTCTCTCATATTTTTAAGTGGGAGAACTTGCACAATTGGTGGCTGACTAAATACTTTTTTGCCCCACTGTATATCTGTTTATTATACCTGTTGATACAGGTCTCATATGTGAAACTATTCTAACTGAAAATTTTCTTTCACAGTGACACTGACTCCGAATGGGAGCCCCCAATGCCAAGTTGTCCATCCCCCACTAAAGCTGGTTCATCCAGCTCCTGCCTGAAGTGGTGTTCATCTGCCCAAATAATGATGCAGGCATGGATGTGCCTCAGGGCCAAATGGGCACAGCATGGAGGCGTCGCTGTGTTCTTTGCTAAATTAAGTCCCCCATCACTTGCACCATATACTTGGTGACCATCTGCTTTAAAACAGAAAGAGACTGCTATGGCACCTGGCATCAGCAGCATAATATTGTGTAGAGGACTGAGGGTCTTCCAAATATTGGGTGAGGGGGGGGGGGGGGAATACCATTTTGGTATTTTGTATATAGTTATTCCATTCAAAATGTATAACTTCACCAATTTGGCCACTTGGGTACATTTGGGCTACTTGTGTGGGACACCTGGGTGACTTCATGATACATGTCATGTAGCACACTTATTTTGGAAGTTATCATTCTGAAACTTTGCACAAGTACTGTTGCCCTCTTATGTTTTTCACTGAAATTGTCCCCATCATCCTATCTGAATGTTTGTTTTGTCTTGTTCATGTAAGTTTTTTTTCATTGTATTATCTAAACCATATACTGTATATTGTGTTATATTCTCCTACATTCAATTCACATTTACACAAACTTCAGAGTGTTTTTTTTCAAATTAAATCAATAATATGCATATCCTTGGTTCTGAGCCTGAGCTACAGGCAGTTAGATTTGGGTATGTCTTCAGGCGGAAATTGAAAAAAGTAGGGGGGTAGCTGACCACTTTCCAACCTCATTTTCATTATCTCCAGCACAATTCTACTGTCTACATACTGTATGTGAAAACAATGCACACTAAAATTTGAAGTGACATGGGGAGCCAGAAAAGACCCTCCCTCTGGCTAGAAACTAGAGGGAGGGTATTTTTCTTTTTATCCTACACTTTGATGGCACAGGGTAGGATTATGACAAACCATAGAAACACACCATTTTTACAAATGTAGAGACTTATATGATGCAGGAAGTAATGAATATGACGTTGAAAATTGGACCAATTTCCTTTTAACCCTTGTGTGGTGTTCACTAACACCCTTTCATTGTTTACTAAAAGAAAACACTCTGAACAGTCCCCAGACAATCAATCAATCAGTATGGAAAAAATGGGCCTTAGAAATTCTTTATGCAGAGAGAGAGTTAGTGGGGAAGGAGCGTCTCCCACTCTGGAAGATTAATCATTTTCCGATATGATTCAGGAAATCCAGACTTCTAAAACCCATGTCTAAGAGAATTACAACACACAGTTGAAACCATTCCCCCCTCCCACAAATTGGCTTATACTCACCTATCATCTTGGCGATCTCACTGCAGAGTTACAGGTCAGGGAGTCAGAGGGCTAATCCTTAGGGAGAAATCCTGACCATCCATCTCGGGTGAGATTTATTATTGAACAAAGAAAGAAAACAACAACAGCAATACACTCGATGTGGAGGGAAACTTCAGTTCATTTGAAGTAACTATCATCCACTACCAAAACATATGTTTTCTTTTTTACAGACAGGCATGTGAAGGAAATACATTTGCTCTCGCTCTGTCCTTCTCATGATCCGAATTATACATAGGACTCTTGATCAATTATAAACTTCTTTATAATGATTTGTTTTTACATAGCCCATAAAAAAATATCCTGTCTTCCTGGTAAGGGGGGGGGGATCAGGACTCACCATAACAGATGTCAGAGGTCAGTCAGCCCTATTACAGTTTTTCTCAATTGCTAAAACACAATTTCTGAAACCTTGCTCCATTTCCTGTAAACATTCAACACAAAACCTCATCTTCAAGCACTATTTACATAACCTCCACTTGCAAAATGAAACATTTGCCTCAAAACAGTTTTACCTGTGTTCAAAATCAAACACTGCTCTCAAATCATAAACAAAGTGATCAAAATGATATACACTCTCAAGCAGGCAGTAAACAATTCACCGAAAATTTGAAAACACACTGATCAAAACATACAATTCTCAGGGAGAAGTACATTTTTAATAAAAAAAATATTCATATTTTTCCGTCATTGTCTTTTGATGAACCAAAACATGTTCTATCATAGTAGCTCAAAATTGATCAGAAATTACTACTCTGCTTTGCTCTTTGCAATTTAGATTTTTGTTCTTCCTCCTCCTTGTACCCCTATTTTTTACAGTACTGTACCCTGCATCTCACAAACGTGTCCTTTGTCTCTGTGGTACTGTAATTCTTGTTCTTTGTTGATATGAACCTGCAACCAGTCAAAATCTATTGAGCAGTCAGTACTGTTAATAAATGGAAAGCACAATGTTCAGGGCCATACAATTTGTCCATTGTACAGTATACAGCCTACAATGCACTGTACTACAGCATCCATTCTCAGAATTTCTCCTTCCCACCTTCAACAACCTGTTTGCTCTCTGAACTGGCTTATATTGGTTGTGTCGCATCATTTGAAACAGGTTAAATCAATTTTGAGTGGTTGTGTTCAATCAATGACACATGTTCTCCATTTGTATTTGATTGTTGCCACTTGTGTTTACCAGTATGGATGACATGTGCATTAGAGTGCAGCATGTGTTTTGAGAATGAGAATGTGTTTAGAGTTTTGCTGAAAAATCTAAGTGAGATCTGAAAATGGTGTTTTACCATGTGAAGTGGTTTAAGGTATTGACAACAGACTGCATAATTAGCTAAATTAGTCCAGGCAACTGAGAACTTTGTTCAGCCAATGGGTTTTAGTGTTTTAGCAATTGAGAAAAACTGGAAGTGAATGTTTGTTTTCCTGTACCTCAGACATTATTTAAAGATATTTCAAACATTTTAAACATTTTGTGCATCAGGTTTACATTAGGTTGTTCAGTATATTTCTTAGAGAATTTGCATGTGTGCAACCAAAACTCTGACAATAGAAACTTTCATTTGTGTACAGCATCCTTTCTAACCCATGAAAAACGGACAAAAACTAAATTAAAAGACCCCACACTTCTAAATCAAACAGAGTATGAACCACTAACAAATATTAATTAACAGCTGAGTTGTGTGTGGGTGCTGGCATTTGTGTGGCAAAAATCACAAGGTAAACACAAAAAAATGTCCAGGCCTTGCTTAATTATGGAGGTTCTTTAACAGCTGGATCTGTGCACTTTTAACTGCTCTCCCAAGGCAACTGCCCCAGCACACTCTTTCAAGGTGAGAGATACGGAATCTTTGATAAACATGAAGAAAAAAAACTTTGCAACTAACATTCCATCAGTACTGGAAGAAAGAAAATAAACATGTACTTTGTTTTCACTAACAAATATTTAAATCAGTCCTTAATCTTTTTGACTTGTTGCATTGACATATAATTATGTACAAACTCTCCCAAATTTCCCCACTGTGTCTCTCACAGCCTGTTTGAGTTCAGTGTGTACTGACGGCTTTCTATTGTTCAACAGGATGGTTTTCGCTAATCCAAACAACAGATGACTTAAACACAAGAGCAGTGGACCAGGCCTTGAAGAGTGAGCAGCCTCGAATTTAAAATTAGTTCCAACGCTGCATCCCTCTGTCGTACTCCTTCAAATTACTAAAATATTGCGTTATTGTTGAATATAAGATATGCATATTATTAGTAGATTTGGATAGAAAACACTCTGAAGTTTCTAAAACTGTTTGAATCATGTCTGTGAGTATAACAGAACTTATGTAGCAGCAAAACCCTGAGGACAAACCGTTCAGAAATGGCTTTTTTGAGGTCTCTGTCTGTTCAGTGAGTTCTCATTGGGAAACAATATTTCTTAGGCACTTGTTTTCAGTTCCTACCGCTTCCACTGGATGTCACCAGTCTTTGGAATTTGGTTGAGGTTATTCCTTTGTGCAATGAAGAAGTACGACAGATAGACCCGTCTTCAATTTGATCGATTATTAACGTTTAAAAATACCTAAAGTTGTATTACAAAAGTAGTTTGAAATGTTTTGGTAAAGTTTACAGGCAACTTTTGAGATATTTTGTAGTGACGTTGCGCAATTTGGAAGCTGTTTTTTTCTGGATCAAATGCGCCAAATAAAGGGACATTTTGGATATAGATGGACGGAATTAATCGAACAAAAGGACCAATTGTGATGTTTATTGGAAATATTAGAGTGCCAACAAAAGAAGCTCGTCAAAGGTAAGGCATGTTTTATATTTTATTTCTGCGTTTTGTGTAGCGCCTGCAGGGTTGAAATATGCTACCCTCTTTGTTTACTGTTGTGCTATCATCAGATAATAGATTCTTATGCTTTCACCGAAAAAGCCTTTTTAAAATCTGACATGTTGGCTGGATTCACAACGAGTGTAGGTTTAATTTAGTATCTTAGATGAGTGATTTAATTAAAGTTAGATTTTTACATCATTTTATTTGAATTTGCCGTGCAGCATTTTCCCTGGCTTTTGTTAAGAAAGGTGGGGGTGTGGCTATATACAGTGAGGGAAAAAAAGTATTTGATCCCCTGCTGATGTTGTACGTTTGCCCACTTACAAAAAAATTATCCATCTATAATTAACAGAATAACAACAAAAAAATCCAGAAAAACGCATGTAAAAAATGTTATAAATTGATTTGCATTTTAATGAGGGAAATATGTATTTGACCACTCCCCTCTACCCCGCCCCTCTGGTGGCAAAACCCTTGTTGACAATCAGAGGTCAGACGTTTCTTGTAGTTGGCCACCAGGTTTGCACACATCTCAGGAGTGATTTTGTCCCACTCCTGTTTGCGGATCTACTCCAAGTCATTAAGGTTTCGAGGCTGACGTTTGGCAACTCGAACCTTCAGCACCCTCCACAGATGTTCTATGGGATTAAGGTCTGGAGACTGGCTAGGCCACTCCAGGACCATAATGTGCTTCTTCTTGAGCCACTCCTTTGCTGCTGTTGCTGTGTGTTTTGGGTCATTGTCATGCTGGAATACCCATCCACGACCCATTTTCAATGCCCTGGCTGAGGGAAGGAGGTTCTCACCCAAGATTTGACGGTACATGGCCCCGTCCATCGTCCCTTTGATGCGGTGAAGTTGTCCTGTCCCACTTAGCAGAAAGACACCCCCAAAGCATAATGTTTCCACCTCCATGTTTGACGGTGGGGATGGTGTTCTTGAGGTCAGAGGCAGCATTCCTCCTCCTCCAAACACGGCGAGTTGAGTTGATGCCAAAGAGCTCCATTTGGTCTCATCTGACCACAACACTTTCACCCAGTTGTCCTCTGAATCATTCAGATGTTTAATGGCAAACTTCAGACGGGCATATATATGTGTTTTCGTGAGTAGGGGGACCTTGCGGGTGCTGCAGGATTTCAGTCCTTTACGGCGTAGTGTGTTACCAATTGTTTTTTTGGTGACTGTGGTCCCAGCTGCCTTGAGATCACAAGATCCTCCCGTGTAGTTCTGGGCTGATTCCTCACCGTTCTCATGATCATTGCAACTCCACAAGGTTAGATCAAAATCAGAGATCAAAACGTTCAAAATCAGCAGGGGATCAAATACTTTTTTCTCTCACTGTATGTAAAAACTAAATTCCCTGTAAGTGTGGCAAAGTCTGAAACTATTTGTAAACAGTTGGAATTTCTTGCTTTGAATATTGAGGCCCGTCAAAGGGTCTCTCTATAACTGTGATTGGCTGTTATAGACCCCCTTTCTGCTCTCTGTGATGCATTTTCTTCTCTGATGAATCTTATGTCTAATCTTCTTTACAGTGAAATTATCTTGATTGGTGATCTCAAATGGTGTTGGTTAAAGCAGGTGTCTGATGATTTAAAAATGTTTTGTAATTCTATGAATCTTACCCAGTTGATCAACTCACCCACTCGCCCAAATCTTAAATGGCCAGAAAAATCTACCCTAAGTGATTTGATATTGACAAATGTTCCACATAAATATTCTGCGGTTGGTGTTTTTTTATAATGATTTAAGTGACCATTGTGCTGTTGTTGCTGTTAGAAATACCAAGGTTCCTAAGACAAACCCAAGTTTTTTCGTAATATAAATTTGAAGTGTTTTAATGAGCAGGCTTTCCTTCATGATTTGTTTTATTTTGACTGGAGCAAGATTGGGCTTATCCCTGATGTGGAAACTGCCTGGAAATGATTTCATGATGGTTTTTCCCAAATAGTAAACAAACATGCCCCGTTCCGCAGGTTCAGAGTTAAACAGCTTGAAAATTCCAGAAAATTATGTCATGGCTTTAGACGCTTCTGATAGGAAAATTGACATCATTTGAGGCAATTGGAGGTGTATCTGTGGATGTATTTCAAGACCTACCTTCAAACTCAGTGCCTCTTTGATTGACGTCATGGGAAAATCAAAAGAAATCAGCCAAGACCTCCGAAAAAAACATTGTAGACCTCCACAAATCTGGTTCATCCTTGGTACGCCTGAGGGTACCACTTTCATCTGTACAAACAATAGTATGCAAGTATAAACACCATGGGACCATGCAGCCATCATACCGCTCAGGAAGGAGACACATTCTGCTCCTAGAGATGAACGTACTTTGGTTCAAAAAGTGCAAATCAATCCCAGAACAACAGCAAAGGACCTTGTGAAGATGCTGGAGGAAACAGCAACAAAAGTATCTATATCCACAGTAAAACAAGTCTTTTATGCACATAACCTGAAAGGCCGCTCAGCAAGAAAGAAGCCACTGCTCCAAAAAAAGCCAGACCACTACGGTTTACAACTCCATATGGGGAGAAAGATCGTACTTTTTGGAGAAATATCCTCTGATTTGATGAAACAAAAATAGAACTGTTTGGCCATAATGACCATTGTTATGTTTGGAGGAAAAAGGGGGATGCTTGCAAGCCGAAGAACACCATCCCAACCATGAAGCACAGGGGTGGCAGCATCATGTGATGGGGGTGCTTTGCTGCAGGAGGGACTGGTGCACTTCACAAAATAGATGGCATCATGAGGTAGGAAAATGATGTGGATATATTGAAGCAACATCAAGACATCAATCAGGAAGATAAATCTTAGTCACAAATGGGTCTTCCAAATGGACAATGACCCCAAGCATACTTCCAAAGTTGTGGCAAAATGGCTTAAAACTTCTTAGGGCGAGGGGGAAGTATTTGGACGTTCGGATGACTGACGTGCCCAAAGTAAACTGCCTGTTACTCAGGCCCAGACACTATGATATGCATATAATTGGTAGTATTAGATAGAAAACACTCTGAGGTTTCAAGAACTGTTTAAATAATGTCTGTGAGTGTAACAGAACTGATTTGCAGGTGAAAAACCGTGTAAAATTCACCTGGATTTCTTTTTTTTTAGGTCACCACCCATTGAAAATAATCATTTATGGGAAATTCAAAGGAAATCCTCCCAGATTACAGTTCCTATGGCTTCCACTAGATGTCAACAGTCTTTAGAAAGGGTTTCAGAATTGTTTTTGGAAATGAGCTAGAATTTGTAGTTTGTCAAGGTGGCTCTAATTTTGTCTGTTGTCTTGTGGCGCGTAGATGAGGACACGCATTTCGTTATTTATCTCCGATATTGAACACACTATTCTCCGTCTTAAATTGTATTGTTTATTTACAATAAGGGTACCTAGGGATTGTTATAAATGGTTTTGGACTTGTTTGGACGAAGTTTCTTGGTAACTTTTGGGATTCCATTGTATGCACTTTGAACGAGTGGAACAGGTGGATTACTGAATCAAGCCAACCAAACTTAGTTTTTTGGGATATAAGAAGGACTTTTTCGAAGAAAACAACCATTTGTTGTGTAGCTGGGTCCCTTGCGATTGCAAACAGAGGAAGATCTTCAAAGGTAAGTGATTTATTTTATTGCTATTCCTGACTTGTGATGCCTCTGCTGGTTTGGATTTTTTTTTATGCTTTTGTATGCTGGCTGCTGTCCTTAGATTATCGCATGGTATGCTTTTGCCATAAAACCTTTTTGAAATCTGACGAAGCGGCTGGATTAACAAGAAGTTAAGCTTTTAAATTATGTATGACAATTGTATTTTCATGAATGTTTAATATTACGATTTTTGTATTTTGAATTTTGGGCACTGCAATTTCAACGAATGTTGTCAGAATGGGGCGCTAGAGTCCCACCTTTCCCAACAAGGTTTTAAGGACAACAACTCAAGGTATTGGAGTGGCCATCACAAAGCCCTGCCCTCAATCCCATAGAAAATTTGTGGGCAGAACTTAAAAAGCGTGTGTGAGCAAGGAGGCCTACAAACCTGACTCAGTTACACCAGCTCTGTCAGGAGGAATGGGCTAAAATTCACCCAGCTTATTGTGGGAAGCTTGTGGAAGGCTACCCAAAATGTTTGACCCAAGTTAAACAATTTAAAGGCAAAGCTACAAAATATTGAGTGTATGCAAACTTCTGACCCACTGGGAATTTGATGGAAGAAATAAAAGCTGAAATAAATACTTCTCTCTACTTATTATTCTGACATTTCACATTCTTAAAATAAAGTGGTGATCCTAACTGACCTAAAACAGGTCATTTTTACTAGGATTAAATGTCAGGAATTGTGAGAAACTGAGTTTAAATGTATTCGGCTAAGGTGTATGTAAAATCCAGACTTCAACTGTATATACAAAGTACCAGTCAAAGTTAGGACACACCTATTCATTCAAGGGTTTTTCTTTATTTGTACTATTTTATACATTGTAGAATAATAGTGAAGACATCAACTATGAAATAACACATGGAACCATGTAGTAACCAATTTTTTTAAACAAATCAAAATATATTTCACATGAGTTTCTACAAAGTAGTCACCCTTTGCCTTGATTACAGCTTTGCACACTCCTGGCATTCGCTCATCCAGCTTTATGAGTGTAACGTGTATGCTGGGAGTCGGGAAGCAAGTACTGGGAGTGACTTTAATAATAACTAACAAAAGGAACAAAACGAGAAACGTGAGTAGCGTACAGACATGAAACACTGAATCAAAAACAATAACATCTAGGGAAAGAACCAAAGGGAGTGACACACAGTATATAGGGAAGGTAATCAGGCAGGTGATGGAGTCCAGGTGAGTCTGAGGCGCTGGTGCGCGTAATGATGGTGACAGCTGTGCATAATAATGAGCAGCCTGGTGAGCTCGAGCGCCGGAGAGGGAGTATATATGACAATGAGGTAGTCACCTGGAATGCGTTTCAATTAACAGGTGTGACTTGTCAAAAGTTCAATCATGAAATGTATTTCTATCTTAATGTGTTTGAGCCATTCAGTTGTGTTGTGACAAGGTAGAGGTGGTATACAGAAGATAGCCCTATTTGGTAAAAGACCAAGTCCATATTATGGCAAGAACAGCTCAAATATGCAGAGAAACACCAGTCCATCATTACTTTAAGACATGAAGGTCAGTCAATTTTAAGAACTTAGAAAATTTCTTCAAGTGCAGTTGAAAAAACTATCAAGCGCAATGATGAAACTGGCTCTCATGAGGGCCGCGACAGGAAAGGAAGACCCAGAGTTACCTCTGCTCCGAGGAAGAAGTTCATTAGAGTTAACTACTCCTCAGATTGCAGCCCAAATAAATGCTTTGCAGAGTTCAAGTAACAGACACATCTCAACATCAACTGTTTAGAGGAGACTGCGTGTATCAGGCCTTCATGGTCAAATTAGTGCAAAGAAACCATTACTAAAGGACACCAATAACAAGAAGAGACTTGTTTGGGCCAAGAAACACAATTAATGGACATTAGTCTGGGGAAATCTGTCCTTTGGTCTGATAAGTTTTCAACCACCGTGTCTTTGTTGAGACTCAGAGTTGGTGAATGGATGATCTCGGCATGTGTGGTTCCCACCATGAAGCATGGCGGAGGAGGTGTGATGGTGTGGGGGTGCTTTTCTGGTGACACTGTCAGTGATTTATTTAGAATTCAAGGCACACTTTACCATCATGGCTACCACAGCATTCTGCAGCGATACGCCATCCCATCTGGTTTGCGCGTAGTGGGACTATCATTTGTTTTTCAACAGGACAATGACCCAACACACCTCCAGGCTGTGTAAGGGCTATTTGACCAAAATAGAGAGTGATGGAGTGCTGCATCAGATGACCTGGCCTCCACAATCACCCGACCTCAACCCAATTGACATGGTTTGGGATGAGTTGGACTGCAGGGTGAAAGAAAAGCAGCTAAAAAGTGCTCCGACTATGTGAGAACTCCTTCAAGACTGTTGGAAAATCATTACAGGTGATTGAGAGAATGCCAAGAGTGTGCAACGCTGTCATTAAGGCAAAGGGAGGCTACTTTGAATAATCAAAATATATTTTGATTTGTTTAACAATTTTTTGGTTACTACATGAGTCCATGTGTGTTATTTCAGAGTTTTGATGTCTTTACTATAATTCTAAAATGTAGAAAATAGTAAGAATAAAGAAAAACCCTTGAATGAGTAGGTGTGTCTAAAGTTTTGACTGGTACTGTATATTTACACAAGTTGTATACTTTTTTGTTGTTGACCAATTGTGACCTACTGGGCCAGCCATCACTGAAACTATATCCTGTTTCAACCATCCATGGTCTTTCCTATGTAGTGTTATATAAATATTCATACACATAGCTCATATAAACAAAGACATTCCGTCGTAAGAACACATACACCCAGCCATAAGACTGACCCCCTCTTCCTTATATAAACACACATCTCATCTCCCTCTAACTGGCCGGTCCCAAGAGCAAAGCACTTTTGCTGTGCACCAATGGGGCCCGCTCTGGCTAGAGCAAGGCCCGCCTCCAACCCTCCGACCAGTCAAGAAGACCGAAACGACAAGACTCCACCTACTTTATTCTATGTATAAAAATGTATGTAACCATTGTATAGGTCTCTTTTTCACCTGGCTCCTTGCCGAGTTATGTGAACTAGGTCCGTGCACGTAAAACTGCGGGACAAGATATCTCTGACTCATTAAAACTGTCTTTTGTTACAACTGAAATCCACTCTGTCCAGCGTCCGTGATTTGGTCTCAACTCTCCAGTATTTGAACACTAACAGAATTGGTAGCAGAGTTTGGTTATTCTTGAATTCGATCTATTATAAGTTAGTGTGAGAGGACGAGACTGATCACGGCTAAAAAATCAGACGGAAGAGTGACTTCCCCAGCCATTCATCTTGCCTCAGGAAATCTGATCGGAGCGCTCTATATAAAGGTGAGCAGAGCCCGTTATATCGAAATCTGCATATTGTATTATAGCCTAAACCAAATTTTGATCAGAAAGTACTGGGCGTGAGTATGAATCGGTGCCCAAATTTTTTACATAAGAACCTAAGACATTGATCGGGGAGATCTTGTTTTGCTCGTTTTTATTTTTTATTTGTATTTTTATTTTTTATCAATTGGCCTATTATTAGAAGTGTAGTATGCATGTAAAAGTTCCTATTAAATAAGTGCTTACTGTTTAATTGGTTTTGTTTAGAAGTGTAGTATGCACGTAAAAGTTCCTATTGAATAAGTTCTAAACTGTTTAATTGGTTGTGTTTAGAGATTTAGTTAATTAATAGATCGACTGAATCTGCATGTAAAAGATCCTATTGAATGAGTTGTAAACTGTTTAATTGGTTATGTTAGAGGTGTAGTCGAATAGATATAGGATATGTAAGTTTGGCCTTCCACTAGACAGAGATCGGGAATGATGTGGCTATTGCACATCAAACAATAAACATAAGATGAACCAGAGTTGACATTCCATGATTTGGAGATGGGGGAAATTAAATTGAAAGAAACGTTTGTCGCGGAGTAGGTTGGGATACGTAACTGGGCTATTATGCACACGTGCTGGTAGACAAAGCCACCTTAGTATCGAATGGAATACTGATTTTCGTTTTTTTTCATTCCTGTTGATATTGCCTAAAGTTTAAAATTATTCTGACAATTGCTATAGAATCGCTCGAATTTACTGATATAAGTTCATAAAGGAATTTACTGAATTGTTTACAGAAAGTATTTAAATAATTCACTGAACAACTCTTAGTTGTCTAGACATTCTATCTATATTTCCTAAAGAGCTAGAATTACTCTGAAAATTGTTATAGAACCGCATATATTCACTGATATATTGTTCCAAAAGGAAATCGCAGAATCATTTATAGAAAATACCTAAACGAATCGCTGAACAAATTCAAATAAAATACCGGTGAAATACACACGTGGCGGGCGTCACATACTGATAACCCCCTTTGTCTCGACCAGGGACAGGCTAAGCATACAACGATAGAAATAAACACCACATAGTAAGGATTGAATATACCTAAATAACGCATTATACACATTATCAGACGAACTAGATAAAATGTCTGCAGCTACCACGCCCAAACTAAAATTCAATGATTATTTAGATCAGAGTATGATTGATAGAGCGGGAGGTAAAAAACAGTATGGGAAAGTGGAGAAAGTGTGGAAAGGATTACGGATAAGATGGACACAAGCAGGTTATTTTAGCGGAGGACCACCTACAGGGGGGAAACTCCAAGATATGCAGACAGAATTAGAGGACGCAGTAGAGCATGCAAAAGCGAGTGAGGCGGAGAGAAACAACATACACAGGTTCAAAAAAGTAGGTACAAGAGAGAGAGAGAGAGCAGAGGGGGAGCTCAAGATAGGTACATGGGCCATACAGGAGAGTAGGAGGGTGCTGCCCAAAAACACACCAGACATGATGGGCGTGGCTATTGTGGCGTCGGGGGATGTTAAAGCTCCGCCTGAGAACTTGCCCACGGCTCCCCCTGTGGCCGTTTCTCCCTCACTATATCCACAATTGACAATGGAGGCAGTACAGCCCCAGCCATACTCAAAGGGACAAAATCACCGGAGCCCGTCACACAACCCATTCCTGCCCAGGGCACCTCCCACAATACAGGCTCCAGTTCTGAGAATAGACCAAGGGGAGTTAAAAGGAGAAATTACCCTGGGGATAACGGCTGGCCATATGGTATGTGAACAGTTCGAAACTGGGATTCCAGGAGCAGGAGACCTCCCCCAGGAACGGAGGCCGCAATGCTCCTCTGTGAACTCTCTCACCTCTGAAACCAGAGGACACTTACAAACAAGATTAGATTCAAACCACTTCTATCAGACGGATAGGGAGGACTGTCATCAGAACATGGATATCGAAAACGAAGAAGAAATTGATGGTGCTCACCCCAGCTCCGATGGGAGCTCCAAACGTGACTAAGATGCAGGAGCTGCTGAAATCATCAATAGCTCGAGCTAAGGAACTCAGGGAGCTAATAGCTAACCAAGATAACAACAGAGAGGGATCCTACCGTGTGGAAGGCATAATGAGAGGAACAGTAACCAAAGTTACCGAATCAATGGGGTCCGAAACACTCCGTCGGTCCTCCAGAATTGCTGATAGAAGAGAGCGAGAGCAGGAGATGGCAGGACAGTACCCCCTGCGACCGACACCAGGTGATGCACACACTGTGGAGTACCAGCCCTGGAAAATGACTGATTTAACAACACTGATGGGACAGATGCCTAGCCTACATGGAGGAGCTTCAGCGTGGCTACTTCAACTGCAGACACTTACGTCAGGCCTGCAACTCTGCCTAGGAGACATGAAAGCACTTCTAGCAAGAGCCACCGACCACGGAACCATGGAGGCCCTCATGACAGCAGCTGACCTTGGATGGCGGGCCCCAACACTGCCCATAGACCACTTCCGTACCAGATTATGGGAAGTTCTACGGAGAGCATACCCTACAGAAAGAAACCATGCCACCTTATCCTCCTTTACAATCAACCCAGGTGAGCAACCTGCAGCATACCTGGACAGGGCTAAGACCACATGGAGATCGGTCCACGAAGAACCATTCGATCACACTGATACCACACTCAGCATGTGGAAGGAAATGGTGGTCAACGGGTGTCCCGGAGATGTTAAAACCAAACTCAGAGGAACGGTAGGGTTGTTTGCACTTCCTCTGACCCAATTCAACACTCATGTGCACCACCATGTGACCCAGCACAACAAGGAAAGAGGGGGTGCTGAGAGCCAGGTGCAGTCCCTCCAGGTACAACTCCTGAAACTCCAATTGAAGGAAGCACAACAAGGAGAAAAACCTAAGAAACAGATGGTGGCGGAAGAAACGAAGGAGACAGGCACCAAAACAGACATCTCTCAAATAGTGGCCCAGACTATCTCCCAGATGATTCAACAGCAGGCCGGTCCTCAACCAGCCAACCCGGGGCCTTGGTATCCCCCGCAACCACAATTTGCATACCAGCCGCAATGGATACCAGGCCATCCAAAAAGAGGGGTTTGTTTCAACTGTAGAACTCCAGGGCACTACTCACGAGAGTGTCCATACCCACTCACACCACAACAACGCCAGTGGAACTCTACGAGAGGTCCATAGGGGAAGGAAAGGGGTGGAAATAGACCTCAACAGTACGAACATCAGCAACCAGGACCCACACCCATGCATCAGCAACCCGCATACAACCAACCGCAGTTCCAGGGAATGACTGGGAGCACCATCCCCTGGTCATAAAAATGCCCACCACCCACGGCAGAAGAAGGAAACAGCAACTCCCAGACGGTTCACATGTCACCCTTCAATCAGCCATCAACCCTCAACCAGCATCGGCCAAATTAGCTGAAATCATCGGATTGACGCAGGTCCTCATCAGAGGAAAAGGAAAGACTGAATATCTATACAGACTCAGCCCATGCCCATGAAGCAGGCCACACTGATGGACCCAGAACTTTTATGAGAAACACATGGCCCCACACACGGAGGCAAACTAAAGACCCTCCAAAAAGGCCTCGCACATCTGGTGGCACCCTCACATAAAAAATATGACTGACTTATTTATGACGCTGATTTATTTTGTGATGAATGCAATGGTTGTGACAGACACAACCCAAAGAAACCATATCAAACACCAATGGGCTCATACGTAATACCTAATGCATGTTTTCAGGATATTAGTATAGACTACACCGACATGGGCCCCGAAAATGTATCTAAAGGCAAACTCTATCTCCTAGTCATAGTAGATAGGTTCTCCAAATGGGTAGAGGCAATACTAACAAAAGGGGAGGATGCTAGGTCAGTCTTTAAGTGGCTACAAACCAAACTAATACCCAGGTATGGCATCCCAAGACAAATCAATTTTGACAAATGGCTTACATTTAACAAACACCTGAGACAGGTGGAAGAAAGATTTGGCATAACCCACAGATTTGGATCTGTGTACAGGCCCCAATCCCAAAATCTGGTGGAACGTCAAACCAAAAGCAAAAGCTAAGATAGCTAAAGTATGTGCCTCATGGGATAATGACTGGTAGAGTCATGCATGGTCCACCAAGGGAGGGAGGTCATATGCCCGCCCTTGATGTACAACAAATTGTAATGTCTAATTATGTGAAAAAACTGACGGTTCTCTCTGCAGCACTCTCTACCCAGGTTCACAAGGTCCAGGAGGGGGAGCTGCCGGGGGACACGCCACTACTGAAGGTAAAGGTTGGTGACGGGGTGAGGGTTACAGTCCACAAGAGAAAGTGGCTGGAACCCAGGTGGACTGGACCGTACGAAGTGAAGGAGGTTACTTCACACTCAGTCCAGGTCAAAGGTAAATCAGGCACACCTTGGCACCGCCTTACACATTGCACCCCAGCCCCAATTCCTTCTAGAACACTGACTGAAGTCAGAGCTGATTTGAGCGGCCTAAATTCGATTCCAAATGAAGACACTCCTTCCTCAGGTGATGCGGCATCAAACTCCGCCTCCCCTGAGAAGGGAACCTCGCCCAGTTAGAGGGAAATTTCTCCCTCTCTGGGTGAGGCTGGGGATATCTGGTCCCTTATTTGTGATATTCATACTGATATTTGGAGTAACCCTAGGACTCTCACATGGTTAATTGAACAACTATTTCACCCTGCCACATCACATACACCAACCCCTACACATGTCCCTAACTCCTTTCCTGATATCACTCCCTCCAATCACTCCCGTCCCAAACGTAGCACTACACCTACAGACCCACCATGCAAACCAGACAAGGTTAGGAGCACCACCTTATGTATACCCACGATTGCAACCGCCACCTTTCTGCTATAGTTTTCACGTCTAATAGACGTGAAGAGGGGGATTTGTTATATAAATATTCATACACATAGCTCATATAAACAAAGACATTCCGTCGTAAGAACACATACACCCAGCCATAAGACTGACCCCCTCTTCCTTATATAAACACACATCTCATCTCCCTCTAACTGGCCGGTCCCAAGAGCAAAGCACTTTTGCTGTGCACCAATGGGGCCCGCTCTGGCTAGAGCAAGGCCCGCCTCCAACCCTCCGACCAGTCAAGAAGACCGAAACGACAAGACTCCACCTACTTTATTCTATGTATAAAAATGTATGTAACCATTGTATAGGTCTCTTTTTCACCTGGCTCCTTGCCGAGTTATGTGAACTAGGTCCGTGCACGTAAAACTGCGGGACAAGATATCTCTGACTCATTAAAACTGTCTTTTGTTACAACTGAAATCCACTCTGTCCAGCGTCCGTGATTTGGTCTCAACTCTCCAGTATTTGAACACTAACAGTAGGCTACAATAAGGAGAACACACTATTCTCTGGAGTTTACTAGCCTACATTTGGCACATTAGTAACTGTATATGGCCTGTAACAAACTGCACAGCATGCTATCTCCACTTTGTCATGTGGTAAATCAAGGCCATGTTCGAAAATTCCCTCAAACAAAGACCTAGAAAAACGGTTGATTGGAAACAAAGGGTCTCCTTATAATGGTTTATTTGACACAGCAGTATTCTCCCTCGCCTGCCTTTTGTTTGGTTTTATTTTTTTGCTTGGTCATCATTGGCAGAGCGTTTGTAATGTCAGCCACAAAGGCTAACTAACTCTGGAAGGTCCCACGCGTGAGGCTTGCGTGGGAACAGGCCAGCGTGAGATTTTTGGGGGTCTATTTCGTAGGCGCCCAGGGCCAGGCAGCCTTTAGTCTAGAATGAGACAGCCGAGGGTGAGCACCGGAGTTTTCACACACTAAAGGTACCGCAGGGAAGAACGCACTCCGGGGATAACATCAACCGAGGCAGCGGGATAGCGGCAACAACCACAATGTACAAGACCAGTTACCTGCGCGAGGTGCGCAAGGAGAAGTATGAGCGTTCTGATGTCTTCGAAGAGCCCTACGGCCCTGATGCATCGGCAGGCACCTCAGCCATCCAGGGCTGGGAGAGCCTGCAGGAGCTCAACAGCCGCTTCGCCCGCTATATTAATCGGGCACGCGTGCTGGAGCAGCGCAATTCCGTGTTCCGCAAGCAGCTAGAGACGCTGCAGCGGATGGAAGAGGCCAGTGGGCTTGAGGAGGCCTTTACTGAACAGATTGGCCTGAACCGGAGGCGCATCTGCGAGCTCTCTGCCGACCGTGCCAAACTTGAGCGCCAGCTGAAGGACGCATGCCGCATGCTGGACGAGTTCACCAACAAGTAAGTTATGTGCTTGCTTTTGAAAGTGTTAGTGCGTGTGTTTGTGTGTGCGTCAGTAGGGCTATGTGTCTTTTTTTAAACTGATGTGTGGATCAGAGAGAAGGAAAATGTGTATGGGCCACTCTCCGTTCATACACAGTGCAGTGGTGAGCCCTTATGTAGACCAGGTGCAGCAGTAAACTGTGTTTGTGTTGGTGAAGGCTTCCAGATAACCTGATCTTATCTCTGTGATAAATTGTCCAACTGCTAATAGTCTGTCTTCAATAAAGGTGTCTATTGCCTTGGAAATTAGCCATGGTAAGTGTCATGGATTTCTAAATTCTAACACCAAGACAGGATTTAGATGAATGCTGCACAGGTGGTTGTGTTCTGAAAAAAGGGAAGCAACAGCCATTTCAAGTGCTATATAAGGAGAGCCAGGTTGATTAAGGGCAATTACTAGTTAATCAATACAGACATTGCAAAGTCAGAATAGCCCTATAGATGCAAATCAATGTGCTCAACACACAAATGTGTTCAAATTACAGATCAATAAAAGGTAGGCCACACATAATTGTGGAATTCCTGAATTTATGTTTTGTGATTTATGTTTTGTCCTCCATAGATACAGAAATGAGTGTGAGTATCAAGAACAGCTGCGGGGTACATTGGAACAACTCAACAGGGTATGTGTGTGAGTCCCATGACAATGAACCCCGTTTTTTTGTTTGTTTTTTTACTGATTCTTTCTTTTAGTTAAAATACACAAACAGGGGTGCTTTCCCAGACACAGATTAAGCCTAGTCCTGGACCAAAAAAAAAAAGTTTTTTGGTGGACATTCTCCATTGAGTTTGCTTTTTAGTCCAGGACTACAGTAAACCTAATCTGTTTCCCGCAAATCTCTCATACGGTGCTAAACTGTCATGCTGCATTATTAGCGGCATATTCATAAAAAAAAAACAGGTTGTGAACTCAACTTGTGAGTAACGTTTTCTGCCTACCCCTGTGCATGAAAGGGGCTTTGCAATTTGGCACAAAAAAAGTATCTATTATATAATCTGTCTGCTTAATAATCTACAAGCTTTGTCCAGGGTGTCAGAATCATAATTCAATTGTGTAACTGCAACCCTGGTAGGACTTTGTGGTCTGAGAGACAAAGTTTATGAGTTCAGGACAATACAGTGTGGTGATGGAACCGAATTAAAATAGCTTCTATTGATCTTAGAGGCTTTGGATTTAATGGAGGAATGTACTAGTGAAGAAAAAGGCTTTGTGTGGTGTTCAGGTCAACAATATCAGCATTGTCATACTGTTTGAGGCTTTATGAGAATTGGAGTCGATATATGGACCTATTGACTTCTCTTTCTTCTCTCCTTTTCTTCCATCTTCTTCTCTTCCCTTCTCTAGTTTTTTTCTCTTCTTCTCTCCTTGCCACTCACCCTTTTCCCCTTTCTTCTCTTTTCCTAGGAGGCTGACCATAACCTGCTCAGGAACCTGGAGTTTCAGATCCAGACTCAGTTCCTTCAGGATGACATCAACTCCACCAAAGACAGACACAGAAAGGTAAGAGGTGTACAGCATACAGTACATTCGGAAAGTATTCAGACCACTTGACTTTTTCCACATTTTGTTATGTTACAGCCTTATTCTAAAATTGATGTTAAAAAAAAAATCCCTAATCAATCTGCACGCAATACCCCATAATGACAAAGCAAAAAAACATTTTTTTTAAATGTTTGGAAATATATAAAAAAAATAAGAAAATGTTAAATCACATTTACATAAGTATTCAGACCCTTTGTTGAACTTTGTTGAAGCACCTTTGGCAGCGATTACAGGCTTGAGTCTTCTTGGGTATGACGCTACAAGCTTAACACACCTGTATTTGGGGAGTTTCTCCCATTCTTCTCTGCAGATCCTCTCAAGCGCTATCAGGTTAGATGGGGAGCGTCGCTGCACAGCTATTTTCAGGTCTCTCCAGTGATGTTCGATCGAGTTCAAGTTTGGGCTCTGGCTTGGCCACTCAAGGACATTTAAAGACTTGTCCCAAAGCCACTCCTGGGTGGTCTTGGTTGTCTGCTTAGGATTGTTGTCCTGTTGAAAGGGGAACCTTCACTCCAGATGTGACGCTTGGCATTCAGGCCAAAGAGTTTATTCGTGGTTTCATCAGACCAGAGAATATTGTTTCTCATGGTCTGAGAATCTTTAGGTGCCTTTTGGCAAACTACAAGCTGGCTGTCATTTGCTTTTTACGGAGAAGTGGCTTTCTTCTGGCCACTCTACCATAAAGGCCTGATTGGTGGAGTGCTGCAGAGATGGTTGTCCTTCTGGAAGGTTCTCCCATCTCCACAGAAGAACTCTGGAGCCCTGCCAGAGTGAACATCAGGTTCTTGGTCATCTCTCTGATCAAGGTCCTTCTCCCCCGATTGTTCAGTTTGGCTGGGTGGTCAGCTCTAGGAAGAGACTTGGTGGTTCCAAACTTCTTCCATTTAAGAATGATAATGGAGGCCACTGTGTTCTTGGGGACCTTCAATGCTGCAGAATTGTTTTGGTACCCTTCCCCAGATATGTGCCTCGACACAATCCTCTCGGAGTTCTACGGACAATTCCTTCGGTCTCATGGCTTGGTTTTGGCCCTGACATGCACTGTGAACTGTAGGACCTGATATAGACAGGTGTGTGCCTTTCCAAATCATGCCCAATCAATTGAATTGACCACAGCTGGACTCCAATCAAGTTGCAGGAACATCTCAAAGATGATCAATGGAAACAGGATGAAATTGAATTAATTTAGAATAATGCTGTAACGTAATAAAATGTAGAAAAAAGTCAAGGGGTCTGAATACTTTCCGAATGCACTGAACAAATCACCTGCAATCTATTACAAACTCATTCTGCCTTTATACTGTACATTTATACGTTTACATCAGATTTATTGCAAATTATACAGATACAGTGTGCATAGCATCCCGTATTACAACTTACAAATGTAGGATCTTAATTTGACCAACTCTGTCACTGGTAAAATAATAGGGTGGGTGATTAGAGTACAAAGATATTGTGTACTGTACTCTAATATTGCAACCTTGTTAAATACACCCACCCTACATGACATTTTTCTTTATTTTCCTCAGAGTTGTGTGCGCTGTGTATGTGGAGTCCAGGGTCTAATAATTTCTTGGGAAATGTCTCCTCCCCCCGTAGAACCTGTCAGAGATCCAGACCTACGTGAATATCCTGCACCAGATCAACCAGACGATACACCTGGTGCCAAATATGACTGTGGGCACCTCTGAGGTAACATGTCACATGCATTTGTCTGTTTCCAGGGGAACCAGCTGAGTCAGACCACAGGTGTCAGACCAGATAACAATAGGGCCTTGAAATCAGCTACGTGTGCAGAACTTTGTGGATAACCATGTGTCCGTGACTGGAAAATGTGTTGTGATGCTTTCAAATGTGTTGAGGTGTACTGACCTTTCTGTGAAGTGTGACTGCCTTTTATAATAAGCTTCTGTGTGTTATGACAGGTAATCCCAGTTCATGTTGTCTCTCAGCAGAAAGTATGCTGATGCAGTCAGTTAGTCTGTAAGCTGTTTGCTTGTCTGTCTTTGAAGTTGCAAGTAAAGCGCTTGACGTTTTGAATGCCTATCTAGTTGTAATATAACTGGCCTGTCTTGCCTCTGTGTGATCACTGTGTATTATAACTGGTATGTCCTCCCTCTGTGTGAAGGAGCAGGAGAAGCAGCTGGCCCAGAGGAGAGTTCCAGCCCTGCAGAGTCAGCTGGAGGAGTATAAGAGCGCCCTCTGTCAGCTCCAAGCACAGAAGAAGCATCTGCAGTACGAGGTAGGTCCCTGTCTCCGTCACTATGACAATTTAGGAAGCATCTCAAGCGCAATTGTTTGAAATTGTCCCACTCCAAATCAACCCCTAAGCCCTACCCCCCTATGCATATTAGTGAGGAAGGGAGATGAGGTAGCCGCTTTACTTGAGGTAGAAAGTTGAGATGTACCCATGGAGTACAGTACATACTGTAAATTGGTTGTAGTTGCAAAGGGGTGCCAGTAGGTGCCAGTCATCACCTTCAGATTAATGAGTAAAGGCTATAAAAGCTACAGAGAATTAGGAAAATACAGGTGTATTTCTTAGAAAATTAAAATTAGTAAAAAAAATAAGACAAACATCAAAGTCCATCTTTAATTTCTCCAAAGTTGTGAATCAATTGAATAATATTTTAGATGAACATCCCTTCAAATGAGTTTCATTTTGTCCCTACATATTTTTCTACCTCAGCTTTACTCTCAAATTATGCTTTTCACTTTGTTCATTTTCTGTAGCTTGTACCTCATAGGTGTCTGTGTTCCCTAGAAAAAAAGGTTTTCAAATGGTGTTCTATAACTGAAATACGTTTTATTTTAAAATGTTTGAATATAATTGTTGCAAGAAATCTGAATATTTTACAGAATGTTTTTCTCCATATATTCCTTAAAGACTCAATTTAATTTTCAATCCGAGACAGGTTGCCATGAAATATTCAATATGTGGGTTGAACACCTTTGCAGTACTACAGCTGTCACCACAACATCCTCAAAGAGTACAGTAGTAATGAGTTTCTCTTGACAAAAGTTCTGATTAATTCAGTCTTTGTATAGCCAGACACCTGGCACATGAGGTAGCTCAGTGACCACAGTAATCCATCAACTGAAGTTCAGTCATATTCAGAGCCAAGAATGACAAAGATTGCATAAATAAATGTCATTTAGCAGACATTTTTACATATGGGTGGTCCCAGGAATCGAACACACTACCATGGCAATACAAGTCCATACTATCCCAACTGAGCTACAAAGGACCACACAAATACATAATCTGAGTTAGGCAAGAAATGTTTGTTCACCCAACTTACAAAATGACATATTGGTTTCTGATATACAGTGCCTTGCGAAATTATTCGGCCCCCTTGAACTTTGCGACCTTTTGCCACATTTCATGCTTCAAACATAAAGATAGAAAACTGTATTTTTTTGTGAAGAATCAACAACAAGTGGGACACAATCATGAAGTGGAACGACATTTATTGGATATTTCAAACTTTTTTAACAAATCAAAAACTGAAAAATTGGGCGTGCAAAATTATTCAGCCCCTTTACTTTCAGTGCAGCAAACTCTCTCCAGAAATTCAGTGAGGATCTCTGAATGATCCAATGTTAACCTAAATGACTAATGATGATAAATACAATCCACCTGTGTGTAATCAAGTCTCTGTATAAATGCACCTGCACTGTGATAGTCTCAGAGGTCCGTTAAAAGCGCAAAGAGCATCATGAAGAACAAGGAACACACCAGGCAGGTCCGAGATACTGTTGTGAAGAAGTTTAAAGCCGGATTTGGATACAAAAATATTTCCCAAGCTTTAAACATCCCAAGGAGCACTGTGCAAGCGATAATCTTGAAATGGAAGGAGTATCAGACCACTGCAAATCTACCAAGACCTGGCCGTCCCTCTAAACTTTCAGCTCATACAAGGAGAAGACTGATCAGAGATACAGCCAAGAGGCCCATGATCACTCTGGATGAACTGCAGAGATCTACAGCTGAGGTGGGAGACTCTGTCCATAGGACAACAATCAGTTGAATATTGCACAAATCTGGCCTTTATGGAAGAGTGGCAAGAAGAAAGCCATTTCTTAAAGATATCCATAAAAAGTATTGTTTAAAGTTTGCCACAAGCCACCTGGGAGACACACCAAACATGTGGAAGAAGGTGCTCTGGTCAGATGAAACCAAAATTGAACTTTTTGGCAACAATGCAAAACGTTATGTTTGGCATAAAAGCAACACAGCTCATCACCCTGACCACACCATCCCCACTGTCAAACATGGTGGTGGCAGCATCATGGTTTGGGCCTGCTTTTCTTCAGCAGGGACAGGGAAGATGGTTAAAATTGATGGGAAGATGGATGGAGCCAAATACAGGACCATTCTGGAAGAAAACCTGATGGAGTCTGCAAAAGACTTGAGACTGGGACGGAGATTTGTCTTCCAACAAGACAATGATCCAAAACATAAAGCAAAATCTACAATGGAATGGTTCAAAAATAAACATATCCAGGTGTTAGAATGGCCAAGTAAAAGTCCAGACCTGAATCCAATCGAGAATCTGTGGAAAGAACTGAAAACTGCTGTTCACAAATGCTCTCCATCCAACCTCACTGAGCTCGAGCTGTTTTGCAAGGAGGAATGTGAAAAAATGTCAGTCTCTCGATGTGCAAAACTGATAGACATACCCCAAGCGACTTACAGCTGTAATCGCAGCAAAAGGTGGCGCTACAAAGTATTAACTTAAGGGGGCTGAATAATTTTGCACGCCCAATTTTTCAGTTTTTGATTTGTTAAAAAAGTTTGAAATATCCAATAAATGTCGTTCCACTTCATGATTGTGTCCCACTTGTTGTTGATTCGTCACAAAAAAATGCAGTCTTATATCTTTATGTTTGAATCCTGAAATGTGGCAAAAGGTCGCAAAGTTCAAGGGGGCCGAATACTTTCGCAAGGCACTGTACAAGGTATGACATCAATCCATGCTTTGGTTTAGTTTCCCTGGCAGTGGGTTGCACTGTTACCAAATGCTGTTCATCAAACTAATGATATTTAAGTGACTTTGGTGACCTTCACAATCAATTGTAGAGACTTCCGGATGATCTGGACATTACTTGAATGGGATTTGTGCCACAAATGCTAAAACGTTATCATTTGGAAACAGTGCCAGAGAAACTAAACCAATGCATGGAGTGCTGTCATACCTTGAACATAGATGCTTTAGTTTAGAGGGTAAGGAAACCAATATGACATTTTGTAATTTGGGTGAACTATCCCTTTAAGTTTGGTTGTCATTAGCTTAACTCTTTTAATGGAAATATGAAATGCAGTCAGTTTTTTTTTAAAGAAGCAGTTTACAGTATCTCTCTGTCCATCCTTCTGCCTGTCTGTGTCAGACGTCAGTGTTGGAGAGTTCCATCATGAGCACCCAGGAGGGCTATGACGATGAGATCCAGCAGTACAACGAGCAGATTGAGTCTCTGAGGAAGGACATTGAGGAAGCCGAGAGATCCCTGGACAAATACACAAATGAGTGCCGCCACCTGGCCATGTACCAGACCTCACTGGAGAATGAGCTGGAGAGGTACAAGAGGATCATCGAGAACGAGGACAACAGGTAATTTTCTAACCACAACACACAGTGACCAGTGTCCTGCTGCTACTGGATATAGGCAGCACTTCAACGTATTGGCTCTTGGAAAACCAGTAGTAGACTATACTGTATCAGACACATGGCGGCAATTTGGGATATTATATTTGTGTTTTTCGACCTCAGATTTGTTTGATAATGGTTGAATATCTCTTCAGTGTTATTTATTTTTGATGTACTATTTAATTCCCTTTAATATTGCCTAATCTTTCTTTTGTTTACTGTATTAACATGTTTTCTTTTCAGTCTCTCAATGCAAAAATCGAAAAGTATACTGCACAAAAATATAAACGCAACATGTTGTGTGTTGGTCCCATGTTTCATGAGCTGAAACAAAAGATTATAGAAATGTTCCATATGCACAGAAAGCGTATTTCTCTCAGATTTTGCGCAAAAATGTGTTTACATCCCTGTCAATTATAATTTCTCCTTTGCAAAACTAATCCATCCACCTGACAGGTGTGGCATATCAAGAAGCTGATTAAACAGCATGATAATTACACAGGTGCATCTTGTGCTGGGGACAATAAAAGGCCAGTCTAAAATGTGCAGTTTTGTCACACAACACAATGCCACAGATGTGTCAAGTTTTGGCATGCTGACTACAGGAATGTCCACCAGAGCGGTTGCCAAAGAATTAAATGTTGATTTCTCTACCAGTAGCCGCCTCCAACTTCGTTTTAGAGAATTTGGCAGTACGTCCAACAATCAATCAATCAATCAAATTTATTTTATATAGCCCTTCGTACATCAGCTGATATCTCAAAGTGCTGTACAGAAACCCAGCCTAAAACCCCAAACAGCAAGCAATGCAGGTGAAGAAGCACAGACAGGGCTCACAACCACAGACCACATGTAACCACGCCAGCCAGGAACTTCACATACGGTTTCTCCACCTGTGGGATCGTCTGAGACTAGCCACCCAGACAGCTGAAACTGTGGTTTTACACAACTAAATAATTTCTGCACAAACTGTCAGAAACCTTCTCAGGGAAGCACATCTGCATTGTAGTCCTCACCAGGGTCTTGACCTGACTGCAGTTTTGCGTCGTAACTGACTTCAGTGGGCAAATGCTCACCTTTGATGGCCTCTGGCACGCTGGAGAAGTGTGCTCTTCATGGACGAATCCCGGTTTCAACTGTACCAGGCAGATGACAGACAGCATGTATAACGTCGTGTGAGCGAGCGGTTTGCTGATGTTAATGTTGTTAATGTTGGCGGTGGGGTTATGGTTTTGGCACTCATAAGCGAACACAATTGCATTTTATCCATGGCAATTTGAATGCACAGATACAATGATGAGATCCTGAGGCCCATTGTCGTGCCAGTCATTCGCCATCATCACCTCATGTTTCAGCATGGTAATGCATGGCCCCATGTTGCAAGGATCTGTGCACAATTCCTGGAAGGTGAAAATGTCACATTTCTTCCATGGCCTGCATACTCAGCAGACATGTCACCCATTGAGTATGTTTGGGATGCTCTGGATCGATGTATATGACAGCATGTTCCAGTTCCCACCAATATCTAGCAAGTTCGCACAGCGATTGAAGATGAGTTCGACAACATTCCACAGGCCACAATTAACAGCCTGATCAACTCTATGCGAAGGAGATGTGTTGCGTTGCATGATCAACGCCCCTACCTTTTTTTTAAGGTACTTGTGACCAACAGATGCATACAGTACATATGCAAAAGTATATGGATTCAGTTATTTCAGCCACACCCGTTGCTGACAGGTGTAGAAAATCGAGCACACAACCATGCAATCTCCATAGACAAACATTGTCAGTAGAATGGCCTTACTGAAGAGCACAGACGTTCAACGTGGCACCGTCATAGGATGCCACCTTTCCAACAAGTCAGTTCGTCAAATTTCTGCCCTGCTAGAGCTGCACCAGTCAACTGTAAATGCTGTTATTGTGAAGTGGAAACGTCTAGGAGCAACAGTGGCTCAGCCGCGAAAAGGTAGGCCACACAAGCTCACAGAACGGGACCGCCGAGTGCTGAAGCGGGTAGCGCGTAAAAGTCGTCTGTCCTCGGTTGCAACACTCATTACCGAGTTTGAATCTGGCTCTGGAAGCAACGTCAGCAAAATAACTGTTTGTCAGGAGCCTCATGAAATGGGTTTGCATGGCCGAGCAGCCGCACCCAAGCCTAAGATCCCTATGCGCAATGCCAAGCGTCGGCTAGAGTTGTGTAAAGCTCGCTGCCATTGGACTCTGAAGCACTGGAAATGTATTCTCTGAAGTGATGAATCATGCTTCACCATCTGGCGGTCTGACTGATGAATCTGGGTTTGGCGGATGCCAGGAGAACGCTACCTGCCCCAATGCATAATGCAAACTGTAAAGTTTGGTGGAAGAGGAATAATGGTCTGGGGCTGTTTTTAATGATTTGGGGCCGGGCCCTTACTTCCATTGAAGGGAAATCTTAACACTACAGCATACAATGACAGTCTTGATGATTCTGTGCTTCCAACTTTGTAGCAACAGTTTGGGGAAGGCCCTTTCCTGGTTCAGCATGACAATGCCCTGTGCACAAAGCGAAGTTCATACAGAAATGGTTTGTCGAGATTGGTTTGGAAGAACTTGACTGGTCTGCACATAGCCCTGACTTCAACCCTTTGGGATACATTTTTTTATTTAACTAGGCAAGTCACAAATTCTTATTCACAATGACAGCCGAGGAACAGTGGGTTAACTGCCTTGTTCAGGGGCAGAACAACAGATTTTTACCTTGTTAGCTCGGGGATTCAAGCTTCTGGTTACTAGTCCAACGCTCTAACCACTAGGCTACCTGTCACCCCATAATAATAATAATAAAAATAATAGTAGTAATGTGTATTCTAAGATAAATTAATGTATTTTTTCAAATTACACTGAACAAAAAATAAGTATGTGACATTCAACAATTTCAAAGATTTTATTGAGTTACAGATCATATAAGGAAATCGGTCAATCAAAATAAATAAATTAGGCCCTAATCTATAGATTTCACCACTGGGAATACAGATTCACCGATGTACATGACCAAAGTATGTGGACACCTGCTCGTCGAACATCTCATTCCAAAATCATGGGCATTAATATTTAGTTGCTCCCCCTATAACAAACCTCCACTCTTCTGTGAAGGCTTTCCACTAGATGTTGGAACATTGCTGCGGGGAGTTGCTTCCATTCAGCCACAAGAGCATTAGTGAGGTCAGGCACTGATGTTGGGCAATCAGACCTGTGTCGCAGTCAGCTTTCAATTTGTGGCTCCCGAGCGGCGCAGCGGTCTAAGGCACAGCATCTCAGTGCTGGAGGATTCACTACAGACCCTGGTTCGATTGGGAGTCCCATAGGGCGGCGCGCAATTGGCCCAGCGGCGTGCGGGTTAGGGTTTGGCCGGGGTAGGCCATCATTGTAAATTAAGAATTTGTTCTTAACTGACTTGCCTAGTTAAATAAAAGGTTCAATAAAACATTTGTATAATGTTTATTACTAACACATAAAAATACAATATCACTTGCTGTGGTGGTAACTAACATTTCTTCATCACTCTCTTCCACAGGTTGAATTCAGCGATAATTGGGACTCCCATTACCTTGTTCACCACCAATTACCGCTACACCCACACACCCACTGTGTCGAGCAGGGGCAGAGGTGAGGACATGCCATCTCTCATTCCACAGCTGCTTCACACGGATATTCTCCATACATACAGAGCAGACACATAACACCCCGTCGTCATCATAGGCTATAACCACACTAGCTAGAACCCTAATGTATACAGCCACACAGTGATGTGTATCCTACCCACTCAGATACAAAGACCATAGAACAGAAAGCACAATGAATCCTCCTGAGGTCTATTCATGGCAGATAAGGATGATAATGGTCCCGTAGGGGTACTATCCTCCTTGGACAATGTATTTAGAATGTGAGTGTATTGTGTTGTTTTGTTGTCTCCAGACATCACGCAAGCCATCCAGGACATCACCAGTATCAAGCCTCGCCAGAAGAACCTGGCCAAGAAGGTCCTGAAGAAGAAGGAGATCAGCCCCAAAGATGTGATGGACAGTGGCCAGGAGGAGAGAGTCGGTGGAGCTGAACACATGGAGGACGAGAAGCGAGGGGTGGCAGGGGAGGAAGGCGAGGTGAAGAGGGAGGAGCAGAGGTCCCTGTACACGCCCCAGGATGTGCCAGACGGGGCTCAGATCAGCAAAGCCTTCGACACGCTTTGTAACATTGTCAGAGACCGAATGAGGAAGTACAAGAAGCCAGAGCCAATTGCTGACTTTTACACCAAGGGGCGCTATGTGCTGGTGACAGGCGATGGCAGCTACCCCCACCCTCACTTCTACACCTCCAGCCCCTCCGCCGGACACGTCTTCGTCACCATCCGCAACGGCATGGTCTCCCCTTATGACCCCTTCGGGCCTTACACCCCCTCCCCCAACCCCCCTCATCCTCAGCCCATGCCACCCCCTGGTCCCCTTACCCCCACCCAGCCCTCTGACGGAGAGGGGGGGAAAGGAGACGATAAGGGAGGAAAAGGTGGTGGAAAGGGGAAATCTAGGGGCGGAGACCCCGAGCCTAGGCCGAAGAATCCTACTCCCCCCCCACAGCCCAACCCTGCCCCCAAAGGCCCCAGCAATCCCTCCGGACCCAAGGGGGGTAAAGACGACAGTCACCGCAGGGGCCCTCGTCCCATGCCCTGCCCCCGCGGCACTAGCAGCATGCCCCCTGACTCCATGAGCTACGAGAAGGTGGAGATGGTGGAGTCAGTGGAAAAGTTCTCCAATGACCGCAAGACCAAGGGCTATGAGGAGACAGCCATGGTGGTGGAGACCATGATCGAGAAGACCAGCAAAAAGAAGAACTGAGTCTGAGATAAGGTCGACCTTTGCCAAAATATCTCACAAGTTTTGCCTCAACTTATGCCAGTAAGAACAAACACTGAGCCATTATGTGACTCTGCTAAAGACACATTCTAAAGACATTGTTCCCACCCTATATGAAATCAACCTTAAAGAGACAGTTCTTCCTGATACTGCTCCTCTATTCGCTCACGCTTTCTGGCTTTGCGTTCAGCAAGTGTTAGCTGGTTCCATAATGCTGCTATTGTTGTTTTCTACCTACGCCGTAACCTTACACATTTACTGTCTGAAAACATGAAGTACGAACATCAAAACTACAAGCCCCCTTGTCATCTCAACCCCCAAAGTAGAGTAAACATGGCTTGATGTGTGAAAAAACCTCTAACATTTTTATAAATTGATGACATGCTACTGCCCTCATGGATGTTTGGCACCCTTCCAAACCAAAGCTGCCCCCAAACCCAAGAGCTCATTTGTTCAATTGGATGCCATCGACTGCCCTCAACACAGACTTTCTGTGTACAAAATTGCTTTAATAATAAAAAAGAATCAAGCTTTAAAAGCGCAAAGCTCTACTGTCTTTGTGTTTGGACATTAGCACCACTCTTATGACACACTCATAGCTTTGTTCCATTACAAATGAATGCCCCAATCCTTCATATCATCTCATTTCAATCCATTGAAATGTGCCAAAAAGATATTAAATGATTCATATTATATTCTTTGAATCATAACATGGGATGTTTCAGATTTTTACTTTTCGTATGCAGTTAAAGCATTATTGACTTACTTTATAATGATGGTAGAGGTGATGGATGCCTAGTTTTTAACTGATCGCCCTGTTTGACTTGCATACTAGAGGTATATTCATTGCGTCAGAGTGAGGAAACTAGACTGAGCTAGTGCAGTGTTTAGTAAACATTGGGTGTCTCTCAGCACGGAGTGATAGGTGCAGTTACTGAAGGAGAGTCATCCATTTTTCATTGAGATGAACAGGAGGAGCAGACAGCGACCTCTGAACTCTGCATAATCCACTTTCCCTTAGAGGGACAGACAAGAGAGAGAGAAAGAGAGAGCCAGAAAACGTGTGTGTGTGTGTGTGACAGAATAACAAAAGTAAGAGATACAGAGAGTGGCAGAAGAAGATGCTGTTTTATACTGTATTCCCGGTCCTGATCTCACACCCAGTGTGTGATGTAAATGTCCCTGTGCTTTGTGCTCTTGAGTGAACAGATAAGTGCTTCCCATTACAGTACAGGCTTCAATTGTCTGGCATTGAGCATTGTAAAGCCAAATGACTTACCTTAGAAAGTGAAATTGGAATACAGAGCCTCCTATCTTCCAGTTTTATTTCTCTTCCTCATTCAAATGACAAGACATTTCTGCTACCTTGCCTGTGCATTGCAGAGTGGTGCAAATCACTGAAGTGCTTTAACAAACAGCTGAATAGATTTATTATAGTATACGACAAAGGTTATTCTGCAATACGCTTTGAGGACCACAGGCTGCAAAATAAATCACACGATCCTTGTCTTGTTTATATAGAAACAGTTGCTTGTCACAAGAATATAAACGGAAAGAAGTATCACTCCTCTGTTTGCAAGATATTAAACTTTAAGTAGAATGACACTGAAAATCATTTACAGTCACAAACTGTACAACAGTTGGTTCACCAGAGGTGGAGGTGTGGGGGAAAGCAAGAACACCATATAGTGGGATGCATTATGTTTATATACATTTTTGTCATGTGTAAAAAAAACAGACCGAAAGCCAGATAGGATATTTTTGTTTTCTCTATAGAACAGATTATTTTAAGGTTACACTTTTATCATTATCATCGGATTACAAGAAACATTCATTGGAAGTAGATGGCTAATATAAACACAGAAAAACAAAAAGCAGAGAAAAGGGTGGGAGGGGAGGAAAGAAAGAAAATGAGAGAGGAGAGAAAGGGAGTCGGGAGAGAAAGTGTGAGAGAGGGCAAGATAAAGCGAGAAGGGGCAGAGAAAGTTTAAAGTGCGAGAAAGAAAGAGAGAAGTGAGAGAAAGATAGGAGAGAAGTAGAGAGCGAGACCAGCCCGGCATGCAGACCTGACCAGACGGTGTTTAGTTAGCTACGTCAGCTAGTTTTTACTCAGCAGACTTTTCAGACTCCTCTCCACTGCCTCGTCCAGCTCTTCCTCCAGCTCCTCCTTTTTTGACATGGCTAGTTTGGACTGGTAGTCGCGCACTATCTGGTCTATGTAAGGGGCACTTTGTGTTCCATGGAGCATGAGGGTCCACTCCTTCAGGGCCCCTCTCTGTGGCTCGTCTCCCTGGAAGCCCACCTCAAGGACCCAGGTCCCGCGGGGGTCCTCTCCCCAGGTGTGTGTGGTCATAAAGGGCCACTTGTCAAAGCCCACCTTGGCGTCGTCGTCCCGGGGCCGGCAGCTCAGCAGGATGGACTTGGTGCCCATGGGGGAGGTCATGTTGATGTTGAGGTCGCCACGGCGACTACCATTGACTGTGACCACAGCCTGAACGTGCTCCAGGTAGCGGACAAAGTTGTCCTTCCCCTGGCAGGAGTCAGTGGAGATGGTCAGAATCAGCTTGCCACCCGATTGGAACTTACTGAAGGGAAAGATGGAAGGGGGGGATTAGGAAGGTGAAGGCAAAAGAAGAGTCAAGTGAGACAAAGGAAAAAAAGGTGATAAAGGGAGGATAATGAAAAGGGACAAAAGGGGGAGAGAGATGGACAGAGGGATGGGGAAGACTTGAAAGGGAGACAGATGATGAAAGGTGGGAAAGGAAGGGTCAGAGAATGACAAAAATACAGGGAGATGGAGAAAGGAAAACATTACAGAAAGATGTAGAGAAACGGGAATACAAAAATGTATTAAGGAAGAGAGAGATTTGAGAGAGGAAGAAACAGAAGGACAGAGAGAGAGAAATAATAACATAATCAGTATTCTGGTTAGCTCCTTGAGACCACAGGTGTCCCCTGTATCTAATTAAATCTGAGATTCAGCCTGCGGGTGCAGAGTATTTACCATAGCCCAGTCTGTCTAGACCTCCGCACTCACAGCTCCTTCTATTACCTGACCTACTTAGCATGGACCCAGCAGACTGAGCACTAGTGCTGCCTCAAATCCTGCTCCCCCACGGAAACCCAACAACTATAGAAACCATGCTTGGTTTGCCATGAAATTATTCTAGGAAACCGAAGAGTGGGCTTTTGGTTAGGCTTAGACTAGAATATGTTACCTACCCCTATCTTAGCTGGCATTCATTATTGGAGAATGAGATTCACTTGATAAATAAAAATAAAGCATTTCATCATCATAAAATATGCAATTGTATTAACTTTTTCCTGCAAAATAAATATATTTTTCCGTTGTAAAAACCTTTTCCGACAGTGTGCCGTGATGAATATGATGATCACGGTGTTAATTTCATGCATGTCTCTCCTTTGAAACAGTTTCTTGATGTGGGGTGGCATAATTTCTCACATTTTTATTTTCTCTGGAGTGATGAATCATGCTTTACCATGTGGCAGTCCGATGGACGAATCTGGGTTTGGCAGACTCCAGGAGAATTTTACCTGCCCCAAAGCGTAGTGCCAACTCTAAAGTTTGGTGGAGGGAAATATTAACGCTACTTCATGCAATGACATTCAAGACAATTCTGTGCTTCCAACATTGTGGCAACAGTTTGGGGAAGGTACTTTCCCATTTCAGTATAACAATTGCCCAGTGCACAAAGCGAGGTCCATACAAAAATGGTTTGGCGAGAATTGTGTGGAAGAACTTGCCTGGCCTGCATAGAGCCCTGACCTCAACCCCATCGAGCACCTTTGGGATGAATTGGAAAGCTGACTGTGAGTCAGGCCTAATTGCCCCTCATCAGTGCCCGACCTCACTAATGCTCTTTTGGCTGAATGGAAGCAAGTCCCCACAGAAATGTTCCAACATCTAACGGAAAGCCTTCCCAGAAGAGTAGAGGCTGTTATAGCAGCAAAGGGGGGACCAACTCCATATTAATGCCCATGATTTTGGAATGAGATGTTTGACGAGCAGGTGTCTACGAGCAGTGGAGGAGATCTTCATGGGCTATACTCGGCCTTGTCTCAGGGTAGTAAGTTGGTGGTCTGTTGATATCCCTCTAGTGGTGTGGGGGCTGTGCTTTGGCAAAGTGTCAATGGGTATCGTCAGACGGGGCCACAGTGTCCCCCGAGACACCCCCCTGTCTCAGCCTCCAGTATCTATGCTGCAATAGTCTATGGCCGGGGGACTAGGGTCAGTCTGTTATATTTGGTGTAATTATCCTATTCTTTCTGGTGTCCTGTGTGAATTTAAGTATGGTCCCCCTCCAGTTTCAACTGTTCTGCCTGCGGCTATGGAACCCTGACCTGTTCACAGGACGTGCTACCTTGTCCCGAACTTGCCTCTCTCTCTCTCTCGCTTTCTCTCTCTCGCTCTCTCTCGCTTTCTCTCTCTCGCTCTCTCTCTCTACCTCATGCTCGGCTATGAAAAGCCAACTGGCATTTACACCTGAGGTACTGACATGGTACACCCTCTACAACCACTGTGATTATTATTTGACCCTGCTGGTCATCTATGAACGTTTGAACATCTTGAAGAACAATCTGGCCTTCATGGCCATGTACTCTTATAATCTCCACCCGGCATAGTCAGAAGAGGACTGGCCACCCCTCAGAGCCTGGCTCTTCTCTAGGATTCTTTGTAGGTTGATTTGATTTAGTGTATCAAATTACCAATTTATGCGACAAAACCAACTTCATAAGAGGTTTAAAAAATAGGCTCCGTTTGACTCAAAATTCCATGATGGACAGTAAGGTATTGTTAGCAGAAGAGATACTTAATTCACCAATACATTTCTTGGTAGTCCAAAAAATATATTGCTATCAGGTTGTAAATCACAGTTGGCCTGGTACATTATTTTGCTGCCTCCACCCATTCAGGATGCACTACTTCCGTGTCCATTACTCAAAATGTTGGGAAAAACAGACGAATGTAACTAACTCTGGGAATGTCAATACAATCAAACTAGCAAGGGCAAGTCAGTCACAAGTCAGTCATATGCTAGTGTATCTATTTATGTATCTATTTATTTACTGTAGCAAGCTAAAAACATAGAGCTTAACATTATCTAGTTAGTTAGAGAGCTGCTGGAAGGATATCATGTCATTGGAGGAGTGGGTGAGCCACCGACTTTTTCCCCTCATATCGTTTTTCGGTGGCTAAAAAAAGAGATGCAGGTGTCATTTGGTTATCTAGTGAGAAATTTAAATCACTTTGCTAGCTAGCTATGAGGAACTTGAACGACTTTTATCTAGTTCAGCATATCTCTTGCATTCGTAAATTCACTCTGGCTATCTACTCTGATTTCAGAGCACTTGTCTGAGTGAGCCAGAGCGCAGAATAAATTATGGATTTATGAATGCGCAACACCCGCTGAATATGACCGGTGCCAGTAAACTTCTGCAAAAAAGTAATTCAATGGTTGCCAGCAGCACAGTTAGTCACTAAGGCTCTGGCTAATGTAAACAAGCTAACCAGCTCCACTAGGTGTTCTCTCATTTGTGTCTGTAAGCAGCTAGCCAACCTTAGCCAGTCAGCTTGGTTGCTTAATTAACTGCCATTGTGAGGAATGTGCAGATCAACCCTACTCCTTGGCCTGAGCGTTCCTGTATCAATAGCGCAGGTGATGCTCTGAACCCTCGGAGACCGAAAAGCTCAGAATTTATGAACAGACAATCTGACAATGCTCTGAATTTACAAACCACCCACTGGAGGCAATTTATGAACATACCCCTAATTGTCAATCAATTTTATTTGGCATTGGCAAAATGAGTGGGCAGGCAGGTAGGTAAGTTCCCATTCAGTTGTCAAAACATGGGTTGGGACAAGCTTGCTGCAGAAGGATGCGTACTAATGTTCTAAAGTCGTACTGTTGCTACTGCCTGGAAACACACAGTCGAGTTCAAAGTGAATTATGTCAGGCCCATGTGGCAAATAACTTATTTGCATAAAGGCCTACTGTAGCTCTGATTGACTATCTGCGTAGACTCCAGTCCTGGACGAGACAAACTTTTTTATTATGTTTTATGGGTTGAACTGCAGAGGAACCACACAGTCAGGCAATGGTCCGAAGTTAACATACGCTTAGGTTGGAAATATCAAAACGCATTTTTCAACTAATCCACACATTTCCTGATAACAAACTATAGTTTTGGCAAGTAAGTTAGGACATCTACTTTGTGCATGACACAAGTAATTTTTCCAACAATTGTTTACAAACAGACTATTTCACTTATAACTTACTGTATCACAATTCCAGTGGGTCAGAAGTTTACATACAATAAGTTGACTGTGCCTTTAAACAGCTTGGAAAATTCCAGAAAATTATGTAATGGCTTTAGAAGCTTCTGATAGGCTAAGTCATATCATTTGACTCAATTGGAGGTGTACCTGTGGATGTATTTCAAGTCCTACCTTCAAACTCAGTGCATCTTTGCTCGACATCATGGGAAAATCTATTGAAATCAGACAAGACCTCAGAAAAAAAATTGTAGACCTCCACAAGTCTGGTCCATTCTTGCAATTTCCAAACGCCTGAAGGTACCACGTTCATCTGTACAAACAATAGTACGCAAGTATAAACACCATGGGACCACGCAGCCATCATACCGCTCAGGAAGGAAACGCGTTCTGTCTCCTAGAGATGATCGTATTTTGGTGTGAAAAGTGCAAATCAATCCGAGAACAACAGCAAAGGACCTTGTGAAGATGTTGGAGGAAACAGGTTCAAAAGTATCTATATCCACAGTAAAACGAGTCCTATATCGACATAAACTGAAAGGCCGCTCAGCAAGAAGCCACTGCTCCAAAACCGACATTAAAAAAAAGCCAGACTACGGTTTGCAACTACACATGGGGACCAATATCGTACTTTTTGGAGAAATGTCCTCTAGTCTGATGAAACAAAAATAGAACTGTTTGGCCATAATTACCATTGTTGTGTTTGGAGGAAAAAGGGGGAGGCTTGCAAGCCGAAGAACACAATTCCACCCATGAAGCACGGGGGTGGGAGCATCATGTTGTGGGGGTGCTTTGCTGCAGGAGGGACTGGTGCACTTCACAAAATAGATGGCATCATGAGGGATGAAAATTATGTGGATATATTGAAGGAACATCTCAAGACATCAGTCAGGAAGTTAAAGCTTGGTCGCAAGTGGGTCTTCCAAATGGACAATGACCCCAAGCATACTTCCAAAGTTGTGGCAAAATGGCTTAAAACAAAGTCAAGGTATTAGAGTGGCCATCACAAAGCCCTGACCTCAATCCTATAGAAAATGTGTGGGCAGAACTGAAAAAGCGTTTGTGAGCAAGGAGGCCTACAAACCTGACTCAGTTACACCAGCTCTGTCAGGAGGAATGGGCCAAAATTCCCCCACTTATTTTGGGACGCTTGTGGAAGGCTACCTGAAATGTTTGACCCAAGTTAATCAATTTAAAAGCAATGCCACCAAATACTAATTGAGTTTATTGAAACTTCTGACCCACTGGGAATGTAGTTAAATAAATAAAAGCTGAAATAAATCACTACTATTATTCTGATATTTCACATTCTTAAAATAAATTGTTGTGATCCTAACTGACTTAAGACAAAAAAAATTACAAGGACTAAATGTCAGGAATTGTGAAAAACTGAGTTTAAATGTATTTTGCTTAGGTGTATTTAATCGTCTGACTTCAACTGTAGCTAAATACAAACAAACCTACGGTCGTGGCCAAATTTTCACAAAGTCTGCTGCCTCATTTTGTATGATGTCAATTTGCATATACTCCAGAATGTTATGAAGAGTGATCAGATGAATTGCAATTAATTGCAAAGTCCCTCTTTGCCATGCAAATGAACTGAATCTGCCAAAAACATGTCCACTGCATTTCAGCCCTGCCACAAAAATGGACCAGCTGACATCATGTCAGTGATTCTCTCGTTAACACAGGTGTGAGTGTTGACGAGAACAAGGCTGGAGATCACTCTGTCATGCTGATTGAGTTTGAATAACAGACTGGAAGCTTCAAAAGGAGGGTGGTGCTTGGAATCGTTGTTCTTCCTCTGTCAACCATGGTTTCCTGCAAGGAAACACGTGCCGTCATTATTGCTTTGCACAAAAAGGGCTTCACAGGCAAGGATATTGCTGCCAGTAAGATTGCACCTAAATCAACCATTTATCGGATCATCAAGAACTTCAAGGAGAGCGGTTCAATTGTTGTGAAGAAGGCTTCAGGGTGCCCAAGAAAGTCCAGCAAGTGCCAGGACCGTCTCCTAAAGTTGATTCAGCTGCGGGATCAGGGCACCATCAGTACAGAGCTTGCTCAGGAATGGCAGCAGGCAGGTGTGGGTGCATCTGCATGCACAGTGAGGTGAAGACTTTTGGAGGATGGCTTGGTGTCAAGAAGGGCAGCAAAGAAGCCACTTCTCTCCAGGAAAAATATCAGGGACAGATGGATATTCTGCAAAAGGTATAGGGATTGGACTGCTGAGGACTGGGGTAGTGATTTTCTCTGATGAATCCCCTTTCTGATTGTTTGGGGCATCCGGAAAAAAGCTTGTCGGGAGAAGACAAGGTGAGACAAGGTGAGCGCTACCATCAGTCCTGTGTCATGCTGTCACGTTCTGACCTCTATTTCCTTTGTTTTTGTATTTATTTAGTATGGTCAGGGCGTGAGTTGGGTGGGCAGTCTATGTTTGTTTTTCTATGTTTTGGTCTAGTTCTATGTTCGGCCTGATATGGTTCTCAATCAGAGGCAGGTGTTCGTCATTGTCTCTGATTGGGAACCATATTTAGGTAGCCTGGGTTTCACTGTGTTTTTGTGGGTGATTGTTCCTGTCACTGTGTTTGGTGTCACAGGATAGGACTGTTTAGCGTTTTCACATTTCTTGTTTTTGTTAGTTTGTTCATGTGTAGTGATTGATTAAAACATGAATAACCACCACGCTGCGCTTTGGTCCGCTTCTCTTCCACCTACAGACGAACGCCGTTACAGAATCACCCACCGCAACAGGACCAAGCGGCGTGGTAACGGGCAACAGCGGCACAAGGAGGAATGGACTTGGGATGATGTGTTGGACGGCAAGGGTTGCTACACATGGGAGGAGATCCTGGCGGGAAAGGATCGCCTTCCATGGGAACAGGTGGAGGCAGCGAGGAGAGCAGAGGCAGCCGGAGAGAGGAGCCGGCGATATGAGGGAACACGGTTGGCAAGGAAGCCCGGGAGTCAGCCCCAAAAATTTCTTGGGGGGGGGCTAACAGGGAGTATGGCTACGCCAGGTAGGAGACCTGAGCCAACTTCCTGTGGTTACCGGGGGGCTAGAGAGACCGGGCAGGCACCGTGTTATGCTGTGGAGCGCACGGTGTCCCCAGTGCGGGTGCACAGCCCGGTGCGGTACATTCCAGCTCCGCGTATCGGCCGGGCTAGAGTGGGCATCGAGCCAAGTGCCATGAAGCCGGCTCTACGCATCTGGTCTCCAGTGCGTCTCCTTGGGCCGGCTTACATGGCACCAGCCTTGCGCACGGTGTCCCCGGTTCGCCTGCATAGCCCAGTGCGGGCTATTCCACCTCGCCGCACTGGCAGGGCGACCGGGACCATCCAACCGGGTAAGGTTGGGCAGGCTCGGTGCTCAAGAGCTCCAGTGCGCCTGCACGGCCCGGTCTATCCGTCACCACCTCCACGCACCAGCCCTCCGGTGGCAGCTCCCCGTACCAGGCTGTCTCTCCGGCCCATCCTTGCAGGGGCTCTCTCCTCTCCAGCGCTGCCGGAGTCTCCCGCCTCTCCGGCGCTACCAGAGCCTTCCTCCTCTCCAGCGCTGCCGGAGCCTCCCACCTGTCCGGCGCCTCTGCCGGAGCCTCTCGCCTGTCCGGCGCCGCTGCCGGAGCCTCCCGCCTGTCCGGCGCCTCTGCCGGAGCCTCCCGCCTGTCCGGCGCCGCTGCCGGAGCCTCCCGCCTGTCCGGCGCCGCTGCCGGAGCCTCCCGCCTGTCCGGCGCCGCTGCCGGAGCCTCCCGCCTGTCCGGCGCCGCTGCCGGAGTCTCCCGCCTCTCCGGCGCTACCAGGGCCTTCCTTTTCTCCAGCGTTGCCGGAGCTTCCCGTCTGCCCAGCGCCAGCTGAGCTTCCCGTCTGCCCAGCGCCAGCTGAGCTTCCCGTCTGCCCAGCGCCAGCTGAGCCTCCCGTCTGCCCAGCGCCGCCAACGCCGCCCGTCTGCCCAGCGCCGCCAACGCCGCCCGTCTGCCCAGCACCGCCAGTGCCGTCCGTCTGCCCAGCGCCGCCAGTGCCGCCCGTCTGCCAGGAGCCGCCAGTTCCGCCCGTCTGCCAGGAGCCGCCAGTGCCGCCCGTCTGCCAGGGGCCGCCAGTGCCGCCCGTCAGCCAGGGGCCGCCAGTGCCGCCCGTCAGCCAGGGGCCGCCAGTGCCGCCAGTCAGCCAGGGGCCGCCAGTGCCGCCAGTCAGCCAGGGGCCGCCAGTGCCGCCAGTCAGCCAGGGGCCGCCAGTGCCGCCAGTCAGCCAGGGGCCGCCAGTGCCGCCAGTCAGCCAGGGGCCGCCAGTGCCGCCAGTCAGCCAGGGGCCGCCAGTGCCGCCAGTAAGCCAGGGGCCGCCAGTCAGCCAGGGGCCGCCAGTAAGCCAGGGGCCGCCAGTGCCGCCAGTAAGCCAGGGGCCGCCAGTGCCGTCAGTCAGCCAGGGGCCGCCCGAGCAGCTGCCCCTCTGTCCAGAGCAGCTGTCGCCCCTCTGTCCCAAGCTGCTGCCGCCCCTCTGTCCCGAGCAGCTGCCCCTCTGTCCCGAGCAGCTGCCCCTCTGTCCCGAGCAGCTGTCCCTCTGTCCCGAGCAGCTGTCCCTCTGTCCCGAGCAGCTGTCCCTCTGTCCCGAGCTGCTGTCGCCCCTCTGTCCCGAGCTGCTATCGCCCCTCTGTCCCGAGCTGCTATCGCCCCTCTGTCCCGAGCTGCTATCGCCCCTCTGTCCCGAGCTGCTATCGCCCCTCTGTCCCGAGCAGCTATCGCCCCTCTGTCCCGAGCTGCTATCGCCCCTCTGTCCCGAGCTGCTATCGCCCCTCTGTCCCGAGCAGCTGCCCCTCTGTCCCGAGCAGTTGTCCCTCTGTCCCGAGCAGCTGCTTCACCTCTGTCCCGAGCGGCCCCTCTGTCCAGTGGGGTCATTGAGAGGGGTGGCCATGGTGAGAAGGCCACGGAGGCGGACAATAAGGCGGACTAAGACAATGGTGAAGTGGGGTCCGCGTCCCGCGCCAGAGCCGCCACCGCGGACAGACGCCCACCCAGACCCTCCCCTATAGGTCAAGGTTTTGCGGCCGGAGTCCGCACCTTTGGGGGGGGGTACTGTCACGTTCTGACCTCTATTTCCTTTGTTTTTGTATTTATTTAGTATGGTCAGGGCGTGAGTTGGGTGGGCAGTCTATGTTTGTTTTTCTATGTTTTGGTCTAGTTCTATGTTCGGCCTGATATGGTTCTCAATCAGAGGCAGGTGTTCGTCATTGTCTCTGATTGGGAACCATATTTAGGTAGCCTGGGTTTCACTGTGTTTTTGTGGGTGATTGTTCCTGTCACTGTGTTTGGTGTCACAGGATAGGACTGTTTAGCGTTTTCACATTTCTTGTTTTTGTTAGTTTGTTCATGTGTAGTGATTGATTAAAACATGAATAACCACCACGCTGCGCTTTGGTCCGCTTCTCTTCCACCTACAGACGAACGCCGTTACACATGCCAACAGTAAAGCATCCTGAGACCATTCATGTGTGGGGTTGCTTCTCAGCCAGTGGGCTCACTCACAATTTTGCCTAAGAACACAGCCATGAATAAAGAATGGTACCAACACATCCTCCGAGAGCAACTTCTCTCAACCATCCAGGAACAGTTTGGTGACGAACAATGCCTTTTCCAGCATGATGTAGCACCTTGCCATAAGTTAACTGTGATAACTAAGTGACTGGGGGAACAAAACATCGTTATGTTGGGTCCATGGCAAGGAAACTCCCCAGACCTTAATCCCATTGAGATCTTGTGGTCAATCCACAAGAGGTGGGTGGAAAAACAAAACCCCACAAATTTTGACAAACTCCAAGCATTGATTATGCAATAATGGGCCCAGAAGTTAATTGACAGCATTCCAGGGCGGATTGCAGAGGTCTTGAAAAAGAAGGGTCAACACTGCAAATATTGGCTCTTTGCATCAACTACATGTAATTGTCAATAAAAGCCTTTGACACTTACGAAATGCTTGTAATTATACTTCAGTATTCCATAGTAACATCTGACAAAAATGTCTAAAGACACTGAGGCAGCAGACTTTGTGAAAATTAATATGTGTCATTCTCAAAACTTTTGGCGACGACTGTACATCTTAGTACTACTTCTATTTTCAGCCAGGTCGGTAATGTATTGTCTGTACAGTGCCCGGTCACTTACTGGACATCCTGCAATGATCCAGCCACGCAGTGAAAACGCTCGGGGACAGTCTTCCACTCCTTGGCCATCTTGACCATGCCGCCAGCGTCCAGCACACCGTAACCAAACAGGTGGTTGAATTCCAGGCCCACGCCGTTCCTCCGCCACTGGTGCACCTCGTCATGTAGCTGGTTTCTCTTGGAGGTCAGCACGGACAAGTGCTGCATGTCCCTCCATGTCAAGTTAGGACTGCAGCGGGGATGCAGGGGTGAGGGGGAGAGACAAGAGAGAGTTAGATTTGTATTTATTTGATTGAACCTTTATTTAATTAGGCAGTCAGTTAAGAATACATTCTTATTTACAATGACGGCCTAGCCCGGCCAAACCCTAACCCGGACGACACTGGGCCAATTGTGCGTCGTCCTATGGGACTCCAAATTATGGCCAGTTGTGATACAGCCTGGAATTGAACCAAGGTCTGTAGTGATACCTCTAGCACTGAAATGCAGTGCACCACTCGGGAGCGCACTCGGGAGATGTGTGTATCAGGTGTACACAGGTGATAGATCAGGCAGTTAAAGGCCGAAGGCAATCAAAAACTAGATTTTGCTGTGTTTCATATACAAATGAAGTCGGGAGTTTACATTCACTTAGGTTGGAGTCATGATAATGATAACAAATTTTTCAACCACTTCACACATTTCTTGTTAAACAAACTATAGTTTTGGCAAGTCGGTTAGGTTCTGTCTCCTAGAGATGAATGAACTTTGGGGCAAAAAGTACAAATCAATCCCAGAACAACAGCAAAGGACCTTGTGAAGATGCTGGAGTAAATAGGTACAAAAATATATATATCCACAGTATATCCTAACTGTCCTAAAACAGGGAATTGTTACTGGGATTAAATGTCAGGAATTGTGAAAAACAGAGTTTAAATGTATTTGGCTAAGGTGTATGCAAACTTCCGACTTCAACTGTATATTACCACACTAAGAGATTGGAATAATACTGTGAAATTATGAAAATGATGATCATGTAATTTGAGTGTAAGAGCTGTTTGAAAAGACTGCCTGAAATGTCACCATGTTTTGTGTGGGATTGAGTTTTAGCCTGCCTGGTGTCATCAGTCAGATATATAAATAAATACTTAGCTAGATATCTAATTGTGTCGTTATCTGCCAGATGGAAGCCACTCCTCAGTAAAAGGCACATGACAGCTCACTTGGAGTTTGCCAAAAAGCACATGAAGACTCTCAGACCATGAGAAACAAGATTCTCTGCTCCTGTGAAACCAAGATCGAACTCTTTGGCCTGAATGCCAAATGGCAAATCTGGAGGAAACCTGGCACGGTTCACCAAGGTGAAGCATGGTGGTGGCAGCATCATGCTGTGTGGATGTTTTTCAGCAGCAGGGACTGGGAAACTATTCAGGATTGAGGCAAAGATGAACTGAGCAAAGTACAAAAGAGAATACTTATTTTCCACCATAATTTGCAAATAAATTCATAAAAAATCCTACAATGTGATTTTCTGGAATTTTCTTTCTCATTTTGTCTGTCATAGTTGAAGTGTACCTATGATGAAAATTAAAAGGCCTCTCTCATCTTTTTAAGTGGGAGAACTTGCACAATTGGTGGCTGACTAAATACTTTTTTGCCCCACTGTATTTAAATGTGAAATTTCAGATTATTATTTTGTTTCTCTAAAAACCTGTTTTTGCTTTGTCATTAAGGTGGTAATGGCAAGGGGTCTGAATAGTTTCCGACGGCACTGTATGAAGTGGGTAAAACAGTATGTAAACATAATTATAGTGAACAGTGTTCAATGACTATGTACATAGGGCAGCAGTCTCTAACATGCAGGGTTGAGTGCAAGGTGGTAGCCGGCTAGTAACAGTGACTAATGTTCAGGGCAGTCTACTGGGTGGAGACTAGTGATGATTATTTAACAGTCTGATGGCCTGGAGATAGAAGTTGTTTTTCAGTCTCTCTGTCCCAGCATTGATGCACCTGTACTCTCTTTGCCTTCCAGATGGTAGCGGGGTGAACAGAATGTGTCTCAAGTGGCAGAGGTCCTTGATTATCTTCTTGGCCTTCCTGTGACAGTGGTGGATGTAGTGGAGGTAAGACAGTCTGCACCCAGTAATGTGTTGGGCTGAACACTCCACCCACTGGAGAGCCCTGCGATTTCGGATGGTGCAGTTGCCGTACCAGGCAGTGATGCAGCCCAGCAGGATGCTCTCAATGTTGTCCTGAGGTTGATGAGGCGCTGATGCCCTTTCTTCACCACACTTGGATGGACCATTTCAATTTGTCAGTGATGTGCATGCTGAGGAACTTGAAGCTTTTCAGTCTCCCATCAATTTGGATGGGAGTGTGCTCCATCTGCTGTCTACTGAAGTTCACATTTAGCTCCTTCATTTTGTTGACATTGAGAAGAGATTATTTTCTTGGCACCACTCCGCTAGGGCCCTCACCTCCTCCCTGTAGGCTGTCTCATCGTTGTTGGTAATCAGGCCTACCACTGTTATGCGAACAGGGAGTACAGGAGGTGGCTGAGCACATTTAGTTTTGTTACCTTTACTTTATTGGGTACATGAACAATGGTGGACATCTTGAAGCAAGTGGGGACAACAGCTTGGGATAGGTAGAGATTGAATATGTCAGTACACACTCTGCACATGCTCTGAGGATACAGCTTGGGATGCCGTCTGGGCCGACAGCTTTGTGAGGGTTAACACGCTTACATTTCTTACTCACTTCGACCATGGAGAACGAGAGCTCACAGTCCTTGTGAACGCCGTTTGCCCGCCTAGGCAGCACTGTGTTTTCCTTGAAGCGGGTGAAGAAGGTGTTTAGCTTGTCCGGGAGCAAGGCATCAGTGTCTGCTATTCAGCTTGTTTTCCTTTTATAATCCATGATTGTCTGGATTCCCTGCCACATATGTCTCATGTCTGAACCTCTGGATTGCAGCTCTACTTTGATGTTTTGCCTGTTTGATTGTCTTATGAAGGGCATAGCTGGATTGTTTGTGCTTGTCCATGTTCCCAGTCACCTTGCCATGGTTAAATTCGGGGGTTTGCACGAATGCTGCTATCTAGCCACATTTTCTGGTTTGGGTGAGTTCTAACGGTCACAGTGAGAACACCATTGTCTATACATTTCCTGATGAACTCAATCACAGAGTCAGTGTATACGACGTCAATGTTATTCTCAGATGTAACACATATCCCAGTACGCATGAACAAAAGGATCTTGAAGCGTAGATTCAGATGAAAAGGACTTACCACGGGTACTACCTGTTTAAGTTCCTGCCTATTGGAAGGGAGGAGCAGAATGGAGGCTTGATCTTATTTGCCGAAGGGAGGGTGGGGAAGGGCCTTGTAGCCGACCCCGAAGGGAAAGTAGCAAAGGTCAAGAATTCTTGATGAGTGAGTAGCGCAGACGATGTGTTGATAAAACTTCGGTAGCGTTTTCCTCCAATTTGCTTTATTAAGGTTTGCTTTATTAAAGAAATGTTCTTGGAAGAACTGGCCCGCATAAGGTTCTTTGTGGAGCCAGAAAACTCATATGGTTCTAACTTAAAACCATTATTTTTAAGAGTGTATGTAAAAAAGACAAAATTAAAAGGATCGAAAATTATTGGGAGAGTAGGTGAAACCTTTCTAAAAATTATGTTGCTTCATGTACTTAAGATAGTATATTCTGAACATTCTACATTTATATTGTTTTAGGACCTTATCCCTGTATCCTGGAGACACCGTACCCTGGAGCCTGGCCTAGCTATGGTCAGTGGCAGGACTCCACCCTACATGCTCCCACAGTGTCTAGAGTAACTATCAAGTCAAATATATTGTATTATATTGTTCAGATCAAATGTGCCAATTGCCTTCCCTAGTATAAGTTTTACATTTTTGCGACCATAAGGATGAGTTTTCACATCGGCTATGAATTCATGATGTTTGAAATTTCTAATTATCGCTATTGACATAGTGCTAATCTTTGTTGAACATAATAGAACGCCAAAACAAAACTATGCATTATTATTCTGGATTTTATCATCGTAGAACTGGGCTGCGGTATTCCTCTGGTTTACTTGTCAACAACGTGACTTACGCATCCCGGATGGAATTGCTGGGAGAACACTCCAGCATCTTACATCACCAGCTAGTGCTGAGTCGCTCTGTTTCATGTATATGTGCCTTTCGGTAATTAATAAAATATGAATGTGCGCTTTGAGCGCAGTCTTCAATATAAAATGTTTTATTTTTCTGCCATGTAATGAGGTATAAAGAACACCAGGCAGGCCAAACATTATTTTTATCCCTGGCACGAACACAGAGTAAAAACTGGGCGAGACAACACTTTTTTCATGGCGTAAGTCTGTGGGCCTAATGGCAGATTTGGTAAATAAGTGATTCAATGAAGAGAGAAGATATGAAGTGGTCTGAAGAGGAGGAGAGCAATTGAGGGAGATAAGAAGAAGAAAGGCCCTGATGAGGAGAGAGAGAGAAAGCGAGAGCGAGAGAAATTTGAACTTGAATTTAACTCTGGGAGAGAAAGACAGAGAAAGGAATAGGTAGTTTGTAATGAGACATTCATGGTTTCAGTCACTGTGGAGCTGCTTTATTCAAAACATCTCATCCATCCATGCAAAAGCCATATTCTGTGTAAGTTTTTCAGACACTGACCGGTAATGACTGTATAAATATTTAAGCGGCAGCATTAGTCCATGGGCGTGGGGGGCAAATGATGAGGAGGGCAGATGAGGTGTGTGTGTGTGTGTGTGTGTGTGTGCGTGCGTGCGTGCGTGCATACTTGGCCTCTAACGCCAAGGCAAACACTCCGGCTGCTTCAGGAGCTGCAGCTGATGTTCCAGAGTGGCGCAGGGTGCAGTTTCCATACAGGTCCGTGGTGGCCTACCATAACACAACGATGGAAGACGAAGACTGTAGTCATATCAGTGAGCTAACAACATTCAACAAGAGGAGAGGAGAGGAGAGGAGAGGAGAGGAGAGGAGAGGAGAGGAGAGGAGAGGAGAGGAGAGGAGAGGAGAGGAGAGGAGAGGAGAGGAGGGTGGAGAAGAATATACTTCAAGAATGCAAATTATTCAATAAACATTTGATTCAGATGTGTAGTTTAATTCCAGATAATCAGAGATCTTATCCAATTAGTAAGAGAGGAAGAAGCCCATGAGGGAATCCTTGGCTCTCTCAACGGTCATAGCTTTCTGGTGCAAGTCAAAACACAAACAGTGCTGTCAAATACGGTTCGCATATACACTATATATACAAAAGCATGTGGACACTCCTTCAAATTAGTGGATTCAACGATTTCAGCCACACCCATTGATGACAGGTGTATAAACACCAAGCAAGTGGCACCATGAAGACCAAGGAGCTCTATAAACAGGTCAGGGACAAAGTTGTGGAGAAGTACAGATCAGGATTGGGTTATAAAAAAATATCTGAAACTTTGAAAATCCCACTGAGCACCATTAAAATCCATTATTACATTTTTTAAAGAATATTGCACCACACATGAGAGGGCCGGCCACCAAAACTCACGGACCAGGCAAGGAGGGAATTAATCAGAGAGGCAACAAAGAGACCAAAGATAACCCTGAAGGAGCTGTAAAGCTCCATAGGACCACTTTAAGCCGTACACACCACAGAGCTGGTGGCCAGAAAAGAGTGGCCAGAAAAAAGCCATTGCTTAAAGAAAAAAAATAGCAAACACGTTTGGTGTTCACCAAAAGGCATGTGGAAGACTCCCAAAACAAGAAGCTACTCTGGTCAGATGAGACAAATATTGAGCTTTTTGGCCATCAAGTAAAACACTATGTCTGGAATAAGAAAACATCATCAGGGTGGTGGCAACATCATGCTGTGGGGATGTTTTTCATTGGCAGGGACTGGGAAACTGGTCAGATTTGAAGGAATGATGGATGACGCTAAATACAGGAAGCCTATTGAGGGAAACCTGTTTCAGTCTTCCAGAGATTTGAGACTGGGATGGAGGTTCACCTTCCAGCAGGACAATGACCCTAAGCATAATGCTAAAGCAACACAAGTGGTTTAAGGGGAAACATTTAAATGTCTTGGAATGGCCTAGTCAAAGACCAGACCTCAATCCAATTGAGAACCAATTGAGAATCTGTGGTATGACTTAAAGATTGCTGTACACCAGCGGAACCCGTCTAACTTGAAGGAACTGGAGCAGGTTTTCCTTGAAGAATGGGCAAATATCCCAGTGGCTAGATTTGACAAGCTTACTCCAAGAGACCCCTGAAATTGCTGCAAAAGGTAGCTCTACAAAGTGTTGACCTTGGGGGGAGTGAATGGTTATGCACGCTCAGGTTTTCTGTTTTGTTGTCTTATTCCTTGTTTGTTTCACAATAAATTATATTTTGCATGGTAGGCATGTTGTGTAAATCAAATGATACAAACACCCCAAAAAACATTTTAATTCCAGTTTGCAAGGCAACAAAATAGGAAAAATTTCAAGGGGGGTGAATACTTTCTCAAGCCACTGTATTGCCAAAGCGTACTTTGGAGATTAAGTGAAACATTTACAATATTAACATAATTAAAATCGTAATAATCAAGATTGTCCTATTGACAATCAGTAACAACAATAATCAAGGGTCAAAATAACCATACATTGAGCAGTAACAATAACATAGAGGACATGTGCAGGTTGGTTGGTCTGTCAGACACTGTCCCTCATTTTATGGCAGGTAGCAATGTAGTGCTTTGCCAACCAACAGCTCTCTGCGTCCTCCCTCAACAGGACGCGTAAACTATTCTCATCAGAGAGTTCTTTGAATCCTTTAGTAAGTCTTTCAAATTTGTGGAAATTACACTCTCTTTATATTTTTTTTAATTGTGTCAGGAAATGCAGCTCTGGGTTCTGCTGTGGTGCTGTGGTTGCACAGCCTTTCCTCAACAGGGAACCAGTTTTTCCTGTGTCTACCCTTCTCAATGGCAAGGATGTGCTCACTGAGCTTGTACTTTGTCAAGGTTTTGATCAGTAACCAAGGTCAAATAGTTTGCCACAGTGATGTGTCAATTTAGGGCCTATCTCATCCCTCTCTCCCTCCCTTCCGCCCCCTATGGCACAGATGATTAATACATTGTCTTGTGATAACTCTGCAGGTGGAGATAATTCCCCAGATAAATGCAGATATAACAACCAAGCAGAAAGTTATAGCCCATCTCTCTCTGCTATGTCATTGTCCCAGTCCTCTACTCTGATGGCAGATATATGCAATCAGTGTACTCAAAGTACTCATCCTGAGGATAACAATAAGATGAACTTGGTCAACCACTCCCTCTCTCTCTTTTTTTCACACCCCTTCTCACACACTTACCACGCCAGCCTCAGGGTTCCTCTTGCGCCCGTTGCTGAAGGTGGACGCGAGGGTGGAGGAGCAGCTCTCGTCATACAAGGCCGTGCGGCCGTCGTTGATGGCTGAGTTGATGGAGATGGTCCACATGCTGGAGGCGTAACCATCGCAGTTACAGTCATCATAGCTACCACCGTCTCCAGAGGCCCATACGTAGATACTGCCTTTCCCTCCTCGGCCCTACAAGACAACACATCAACTGGCTTCAGGATGTGTTATAGGGTTAGAAGCAGTGGAAGTGGTACAGATGTAGATGTTAATTGTATCACCCTGTTGCAGGAGAACTTTCCTGCAATGCAGGAAATATAAAACGTATAGTGTATATGAGGTTTAAAAAGGCTTCTGAAGTTTGTAATTTCCACTTCTACATTTCAGACTTGATTTTTATTTACGAAAAATGTATCAACACCTACAAAAAATAATTAATTATAATCCAGATAACGATTCACATTTCCAGTTGCTGCAGGTTTATTTTCCTAATGTAGCAAACTGGCTCAAATGAAGATCCAACATCTGTAGTGATAGCAGTACATTGGTAGTAGTGCTGGGGCGGTAGGTAGACTAGTGGTTAGAGCGTTGGGCCAGTAACTCAAATCCCTGAGCTGACAAGGTAAAACTGTGTTGTTCTGCCCATGAACAAGGCAGTTAACCCACTGTTCCCCAGGAGACTGTCATTGTAAAAAATAATTTGTTCTTAACATGTATTATTACTTCTCTCTTTCTATAAGCAATCAGTTACAAGGTAAAATACAGATTAATAAAACAATTTCAAGGCCTACCTTCAAACTCAGTGACTCTTTGCTTGAAATCACGGGAAAATAAAAATAAATCGACCAAGACCTCAGAAAAAAAATTGTAGACCACCACAAGCCTGCTTCATCATTGCGAGCAATTTCGAAATGCCTGAAGGTACCACGTTCATCTGTACAAACAATAGTATGCAAGTATAAACACCATGGGACCACGCAGCTGTCAAACCGATCAGGAAGGAGACGCGTTCTGTCTCCCAGAACAATAGCAAAGAACCGTGAAGATGCTGGAAGAAACAGGTACAAAGGTATCTATATCCACAGTAAAAATGAGTCCTATATTGACATAACCTGAAAGGCCGCTCAGCAAGGAAGAAGCCACTGCTCCAAAACCGCCATAAAAAAAGCCAGGCTACGGTGGAGACAAAGACTGCACATGGGGACAAAGATCATACGTTTTGGAGAAATGTCCTCTGGTCTCATGAAACAAAAAAAGAACTGTTTGGCCATAATGACCATCATTATGTTTGGAGCAAAAAGGGGGAGCTTGCAAACCGAAGGAGACCATCCCAACCGTGAAGCATGGGGGTGGCAGCATCATGTTGTGGGGAAGCTTTGCTGCATTAGAGACTGGTGCACTTCACAAAATAGATGGCATCATGAGGGATGAAAATAATGTGGATATATTGAAGCAACATCTCAATACAGGAAGTTAAAGCTTGGTCGTAAATGGGTCTTCCAAATGGACAATGACCCCAAGCATACTTCCAAAGTTGTGGCAAAATGGCTTAAGGACAACAAAGTCAAGGTATTGGTTTTGTAGTGGCCATCACAATGCCCTGACCTCAATCCTATAGAACATTTGTGGACAGAACTGAAAAAACTTGTGCAAGCAAGCTCTGCCTACAAACCTGACTCAATTACACCAGCTCTGTCAGGAAAAATTTACCCAACTTATTGTGGGAAGCTTGTGGAAGGTCACCTGAAACGTTTGACCCATACTAGTTGAGTGTATGTAAACTTCTGACCCACTGGGACTGTGATGAATGAAATAAAAGCTGAAATAAATCTCTCTACTATTATTCTGATATTTCACATTCTTAAAATAAAGTGCTGATCCTAACTGACCTAAGACAGGGCATTTTTACTGGGATTAAATGTCGGGAATTGTTTAAAAAAAACTCAGTTTAAATGTATTTGGCTAAGGTGTATGTAAACTTCCAACTTCAACTGTATGTAAGAAATGTTATGATTTGCAAAGTTTGAAATACAGTGAGATTACATATGTGCACGGCTATTGTCTCCAGCGCTCCCCAAATGAAGCACTCTTATGTATCTAGCACAGCTTCCAGAATATTCCATATGATTTATTTCCATTATCCATGTCAATTTGCAAAACGAAGCCACCTCGCTCAAGATGCAAAGTAAGTGTCTTGTTTAGAGTGAAGTGATTGTACCGGGGCGGGGGTGACAAGTGTTCCCCAGCTGTTGAAGAGAATAACAAAAAACATCCATGGCTGTTTAATGGAAAAAAATCTAATTGAATTATTCTAATTTTAGGTCGGTGGAAAAGAAAGTACTATTTTTGTTGTTGTACAACGTGCATTGTGCCTAGCCTACGTAATGGTTTACATACGTGATCATTAGCATGAGAGAGTCTGAGTGGAATACTGCTTGATTAGTTGTGTTTATCTTAGCCATGCTTAGAGCACAATTTGCACCTCCTCAACAACACTGGATGAGATAGGGTCAGAGCAGATCAGACCACCCCCCTGCATGGTATTGTGAATCATCAAGCAGCTAATTGCCACTGGCAGTATGCTAACTAACTGTGTGTGTCTAGGGGGTGTCTGTGAAAATGTGTAACTGCAAGGCTGTTCTTTTTCCTATTCTGTGTCTTGAGTCTAATATAACGTATGCCTCTTCAAAGAACACCGTTACCCTAGTAAGACAAGTACAGGTACTCTATAAGCCTGCTATTTCCAGTCAGCCCAGTGTGTGTTTGTGTGTGTGTGTGTGTACCTTGTTGACTCCATCAGCCATGGCTTGCAAAGTGAGCTCTCTGGGTCCGTCTACTGTCTTGCCGTCATCGGTGGGACCCCAACTAGCACTGTAGATGTCAATGACCTGGGGCATATGGCTGATGGATGATGCCTCGATGATGTCTGTCATGAAGGGTTGGTCCAGCATACGGATACCTGGGGGAGGAGGAGAGGATGGGTGGGGAGGGATATGTAGTGTAAGATACACATTGTCTATCATATGAATCAGTCAAGCCATTGGTTACACATTATTAAAATGCTAAGTCACTGTTGACCAAATATATTTTGTATGGCTTGACTATTGCTTTAAAAACTGGAGAAAGTACTTTATAACAAAATATACCAGTTAGCAATTAGGTAATTTGTGTTGGTGCTACAGTTTAACCTACATCTCTTTATGTTAGGCCAGTCTTTATACAAACTGTATATATGAAACATATTCAGCCACCGTTGATGCACCTATTTGGAGAAAAAGTTATGTAAACATAACAAAATCTCAACATCAAAGCCTTCATTACGGTGCTTCCATAACTCCTTTCAACCTCTATGGAAATTGATGAGTTCGAGGTTATTAACAACATACTGATGAAGAAGTCTCTCAATTGGAAATTTGAATTCCACCCAAAACAAAGTGTGACATGTTGTGGCAATTCCCAAATGTCATAGTTATTCTTAAACTTCATCTTTAATAATATGAGCTTTACCGTAGCCCTGTGACTTTCAACAATTCACTATCTATAATGCCTTGCGGTTGAGGGCGGTGCAGTTGACATACCAGGCGGTGAGACAGCCTGACAGAATGCTCTCAATTGTGCACCTGTAAGAGTTTGTCAGGGTTTTAGGTGACAATGCAAATGTTTTGCTGTTTAGCAGTCTGATGGCCTTGAGATAGAAGCTGTTATTCAGTCTCTCGGTTCCAGCTTTGATGCACCTGTACAGACCTCACCATCTGTTGCGCCTTCTTCACCACACTGTCTGTGTGGGTGGACCATTTCAGTTTGTCTGTGAAGTGTACGCTGAGGAACTTAAAACTTTCCACTTTCTCCACTACTCTGCTGTTTCCTGAAGTCCACGATGATCTCCTTTGTTTTGTTGAGTGAGAGGTATTGACGGCGGCCCGTCAATATTGACGGCGGGCCGTCAATAAGTCCAGGACCCAATTGGACAGGGTGTAGTTGATACCTAGGACTGAGCTGTAGTCAATGAACAGCATTCTTACGTAGGTATTCCTCTTGTCCAGATGGGATAGGGCAGTGTGCAGTGTGATGGAGATTGCATTGTCTGTGGACCTGTCGGGGCGGTATGCAAACTGAAGTGGGTCTAGGGTGGCAGGTAAGGTGGAGGTGATATGATCCTTGACTAGTCTCTCAAAGCACTTCATGATGACAGAAGTGAGTGCTACGGGGAGACAGTCATTTAGTTCAGTTATCCTTGTCTTCTTGGGTAGAGGAACAATGGTGGCCATCCTGAAGCAGGGACATCAAACTGAGATACGGAGTGATTGAATATGTCCGTAAACACACCAGCCAGCTTGCCTGCGCATGCTCTGAGGACGTGGCTAGGGGTGCCGTCTAGGCCAGCAGCCTTGCGAGGGTTAACACTTTTAAACGTCTTACTCATGTCAGCCACGGAGAAGAAGAGGTGGGGCCTTGTTAGCGGTCCATGTCGGTGGCACTGTATTGTCCTGAAAGTGGGCAAAGAAGGTTTGTCTGGAAGCAATACATCGGTGTCCGTGAAGTGGCTGGTTTTCTTTCTTTTTGTAGTCCGTAATTGCCTGTAAACCCTGCCGTTGAGTTGTGACTCCACTTTGTCCCTATACCAACATTTTGCTTGTTTGATTGCCTTGCGGAGGGAATAACTATACTGTTTATATTCTGCAATATTCCCAGTCCTCTTTCCATGGTTAAATGCGGTGGTTCACGCTTTTACTTTTGTGCGAAGGCTGCAATCCATCCATGGTTTTTGGTTAGGGTAGGCTTTAATATTCACAGTGTGTACAACATTTTCAATGCACTTCCTTATAAACTCACTCACCGAGTCAGCGTGTAGATCGATGTTATTCTCTGAGGCTACCCGGAACATTTCTGTGTCCATTATTATTCTGTGCGGCATACTTAATAAATATAAGATGCATTTCACAATTGTAGGTAATAATGAGAGAAGTCATTATTATTGAGTATAGCTGCCATTAGTATTGTTATTATCACTACTATAGCACTACTAATACTGTTATTCTCACTGCCACTTTTATACATTTTCTGACATTACTGTGATCACTATTACTTCAAAGCCGGCTGTTATTTACCACAGTATTAGAGCAGTCTACATACCTGCCACCTTAGAGTTGTAGGCCACTCCCACTCCACAGATGTTGTTGTTGGCTGCTGCAGACACCTCACCAGCACACCTTGTTCCATGACTACACACAGAAACACACAGGTAGATTGGGGAATGGGGATAAAGTTGGAAAACATAGTGGGAATTGGTTACTCGTCATTGTATCATGTCTTTGACCACCTATTGTTCAATTATATTCTTCTTACTATAAAATTATATAATATAAAATAATGTCACAGAAATTATCTTGTCAGCTAAATGAACAAGTCTACAGCCTATGGCATGGAGCATAGCCAGATAACAGATTAGCCAACTAATATTCTGTTCTTCTGAAATACATTTTCTTCATATCATAAAGTTTCTTTAGACCTGACTAAAATAAACAATGGATTCATTGTGATGGTGTATATTAATTGATTTATTAGACTTTTTAATTGTAGATGTTCCAAAGGCGTGCATCAGCGGCTTGTATGCAGCTTGTATGTGTGAAAGCCTGAAGATGCCAAACATGTTTATGTTAATAATTAACGGTTAATTACCATTTTGCATGACAATAACTGTCTGATAATGTGTCTACATGTATGTATGTGTGTGTGAGTATTCCTGTGTGGGCTTCGCACAGGGTAATTGCAGCGAGCCCTCTCTGCACTCCCAGCATGCTTTGCCACAGACAGTCTGCTATTTATAAACAACAAGCTAATTAGCCAACTAGTCCTGTGCTGCACTAACTCAGCAGCGGCAACACTGAGATGTCTAATGTCACAACCTGGGTGACAGCTAGGCATGCACTGTTGAACAGGCACAAGAAATGCAATGCTGCTGATGACTGCTTTGGGGCAGATGACCTTGGAGGGACACGGGCTGGCCAGCTAGTCTTTACCTGTTAAACCAGTCATTCGTGTAGCGGGGATATGGGTATGGGTCATTGCTGCTGAAGTCAAAGCTGGCCTCTGCATTCTGAAAGGACAGGACACAAACCATTAAAATCAGGCAGAGTACAAGACACAATAGGATGAAGATTGAGAGGGAAACGAGTAGCGTTAACACAAAAGTACAGACCATCCCTTAAAGGTGCAATGACCTTCTCTAATCTAGTCTTGTCTTGTCCAGACCCAACCTAGACTGCTGTGATGTGTCTGCTTTACTAACGACTGAACTGATGTTTTTGTTGTAGCTGTCTCTCTGAATCTATTTTCCCTCTAAGCTGTGCGCATGCGCGGGTGCCCATCTCCCCTTGGACTGCCGCACAGAAGAAATATCAGCTCATGCAGAGAAACATGAGATTGAACTTCACTCAGATTTCTAGTTTTCCCCTTCAGATAAGACTATCAACGTTTTGCTCTACTGTGGGAATTGTGCTCGAATCAATGCAATATTAGGCTAGTTAATGTAACATACCAAAACTAAACTAACAATACAAGACTTAGTATGCAAAACTACCTGTGCAAGAGATTTCCTTGTAGGCAGAACGCATTGGAGAGGATTCTATTGCATTGAAAGGCCTGACTCAGGTCCGTACTCCACACAGGTCCGTACTCAGAGTTGCAGTAGGCCTATATGCAAATAGCCATTGCCATATATGGTAGCCAAAAGCTGAAGAACATATACACATCCAGGTAATTTCCGCAGGTGCTGGAGTTGTAGGCAAACTCATGGAGAATAGAAAAGAAAACGCTGCACACTGCTGCTCATGCTCCCAGGTGATTTTATTTATAACAACGTTTTGACCCATATGTCTTCATTTTTATTTTATTTTTTATTTCACCTTTATTTAACCAGGTAGGCTAGTTGAGAACAAGTTCTCATTTACAACTGCGACCTGGCCAAGATAAAAAATATCAGTGTGAACAGACAACACAGAGTTACACATGGAGTAAACAATTAACAAGTCAATAATACAGTAGGAAAAAAAAAAAAAAAAGAGAGTCTATATACATTGTATGCAAAAGGCATGAGGAGGTAGGTGAATAATAACAATTTTGCATATTAACACTGGAGTGATAAATGATCAGATGGTCATGTACAGATACTGGTGTGCAAAAGAGCAGAAAAGTAAATAAATATAAACAGTATGGGGATGAGGTAGGTAAATTGGGTGGGCTATTTACCGATAGACTATGTACAGCTGCAGCGATCGGTTAGCTGCTCAGATAGCAGATGTTTGAAGTTGGTGAGGGAGATAAAAGTCTCCAACTTCAGCGATTTTTGCAATTCATTCCAGTCACAGGCAGCAGAGAACTGGAAGGAAAGGTGGCCAAATGAGGTGTTGGCTTTAGGGATGATCAGTGAGATACACCTGCTGGAGCGAGTGCTACGGGTGGGTGTTGCCATCATGAGACCAGTGAACTGAGATAAGGCGGAGCCTTACCTAGCATGGACTTGTAGATGACCTGGAGCCAGTGGGTCTGGCGACGAATATGTAGCGAGGGCCAGCCGACTAGAGTGTACAGGTCGCAGTGGTGGGTGGTATAAGGTGCTTTAGTAACAAAACGGATGGCACTGTGATAAACTGCATCCAGTTTAGAGTAGAGTATTGGAAGCTATTTTGTAGATGACATCGCCGAAGTCGAGGATCGGTAGGATAGTCAGTTTTACTAGGGTAAGTTTGGCGGCGTGAGTGAAGGAGACTTTGTAGCGGAATAGAAAGCCGACTCTAGATTTGATTTTAGATTGGAGATGTTTGATATGAGTCTGGAAGGAGAGTTTACAGTCTAGCCAGACACCTAGGTACTTATAGATGTCCACATATTCTAGGTCGGAACCATCCAGGGTGGTGATGCTAGTCGGGCGTGCGGGTGCAGGCAGCGAACGGTTGAAAAGCATGCATTTGGTTTTACTAGCGTTTAAGAGCAGTTGGAGGCCACGGACAGAGTGTTGTATGGCGTTGAAGCTCGTTTGGAGGTTAGATAGCACAGGGTCCAAGGAAGGGCCGGAAGTATACAGAATGGTGTCGTCTGCGTACAGGTGGATCAGGGAATCGCCCGCAGCAAGAGCAAGATCATTGATATATACAGAGAAAAGAGTCGGCCCGAGAATTGAACCCTGTGGCACCCAATGGATGCCTGTGGCATCAGGCATCCATTGGGAGCATGAGCAGCAGTGGGCAGCATTTTCCTTTCTGTTTTTCATGTATGGTAGCCAACATTTAGATAATGCAACTGTCTAACTGTCTAAAATCTAACAATTTTTTCAGAATGGCACAAATTCCCCGATATCAGGGTACTCATGTCAACATGTTTGCTTTCAGAGCATATCTGATCCCAAATTATAAGGGGGAGAGATACCTTAAGTTGTGAATGGTATATTTTCTGTAACACACCTGATAGTCACTATATGGTTTTTGTTCTTCCATCCCCAAGCTCCCTGCTCACTCAGAAGTTTTTTCAAACTTCCTGATAGTTAGAGATGAGAGAAAATCTAACATTTCGTAATTTCTGAGCATTTTAATAGAGTAAAGATATTATGGATGATATTTTGGTCATGCAAAGGCTATTTTTACTTGGGAAATAGGATGACTGTGTGGGACCTTAAAAGGTTGATTGCTTCAAGAAATAATTGTTTAGAATTCCCTCATGCCAAGCATGCTATAATGAAAACCTTTCAGTCTGATGGAAATACTGTATGTCATGTGGACCAGATTAATATGAAGACATTTTCCAACACGAGCACACACACACACACACACACACACACACACACACACACACACACACACACACACACACACACACACACACACACACACACACACACACAGTCACACACACACACACACACACACACACACACAGCACTAATATGAATGGCCACAGTAATGCATGGTCACTGCAAGGAACAGCAGCTGAGACACTGACACACCAATTACTCCCGCCATTTAATTCCACATGTCCAAAAGTAATAGGAGTGGAAATAACAGCGGAAAAGCAGGAGAAAACAGATGCATTACATGCACACATCTGTCGGAGTCATCAACCCAGCATACATAATCAGCAAATGCCTGCTCTGCAAAAGAATCACACACACACACACACGAAGGCATGCACACACCCACACACGCAAATCTATAAATCCACCAGGAATCTCTATCTGTTCTTTACTTGAAAACGATTTTTCTCTTTACACCTTTCCCTCTTTTTCTATCGCACCTGCTTCTCTTTGAGATTGCTATTTTGAAACAATCTTCAAATAATGTATCCCTCAAACTCTCTTGTGGTCTGAAAGCCACTCTTTCTTTCATGTTCCTCATCCTCTTTATACCACTCTTCTAACCCAAACATTTTCAAACAGCCACCTTCGACAAGTCTCTTGTCACTGTCTTTCCCCTTTTTCTCTCTCTGACAGTCTGTTTTTCTCTCTCTCTCTCTCTTTATAACTCTCCACTCCTCGCTCTCATCTTCCTTTCTCCTTTAGCTCAGTCCCAATCAAAACCCCGTCTTTTCTAATTACCATTCCCCCTCATTTCTCGATTTGTAGCTTGTTGTCTGTATGGGTGGCGTTCGTGACTCAGGGAGTTTTTAAAGAGTTACACGTTACAGAGTTACACGTTACAGGTAAGAAGGTGAAGAGAATGACTTCCAGCACTGTGCCTGTAGTATGAGTAAGATTGTTTGGAGGGGTTGATACCTCTGTATACAGAGAGGGTTGAGGCTGAGGCTCGATGATAGGGCAAGAAGGTACTGGTGTTAGGCGCTGGTGTTATATACTGGTGTTAGGTACTGGTTTTAAGGTACTGGTGTTAAGGCAAACATGATATGGTTTGGGCTGATCCTTTGTTCACACTTAATATCATACTTACTGTAAGCTGTAAAACATACAGTATGAAAGGGTTCAAACAGGGTTTAATGTTCGAAAAGTTAGATTGGGATGAACAAGTCTCCAAGCTCAACTTTGGAGACTAAGAGATATGTCAGCACTGCTTAGATCTTCAATCCCTTGCCGTATTGAAATATTAGGCTACCACATCCTCAAATGACCTATATACTAGAAATGCTCTCATGCATCTCTCAGAGTACCACTTATTATATTCTCATTATGAACAAAAAAAGTACAATAATCTAAAGGAGCTGTACGGTCAGTAGCTTCTGAATATGGAGTGTCATTTTCAAAGTTCCCTGAGGTCTCATATATTGTAGAGTACATTCGTAAAGTATTCAGACCCCTTTACTTTTTACACATTTTCTTAAGTTACAGCCTTATTCTAAAATTGATTAAATAAATGTTTCTCCTCATCAATCTACACACAATAGCATATAATGACAAAGCGAAAAGTTTTTAGAACATTTTTGAAAATGTATTACAAAATAAAAAACAGAAATACATTATTTACATACGTATTCAGACCCTTTGCTATGAGACTCAACATTTTGCTCAAGTGCATCTTGTTTCCATTGATCATTCTTGAGATGCTTCAACAACTTGGATTGGAGTTCCCCTGTGGTAAATTCAACTGATTGGATATGATTTGGAAAGGCACACACCTTTCTATTTAAAGTCCCACAGTTGGCAGTGCATGCCAGAGCAAAAATCAAGCCATGAGGTTGAAGGAATTGTCTGTAGAGCTCCGAGACCGGATTGTGTCGAGGCACAGATCTGGGGAAGGGTACCAACATTTTTTTGCAGCATTAAAAATCCGCAAGAACACATTGGCCTCCACCATTCTTAAACGGAAGATGTTTGGAACCACTAAGACTCTACTTAGAGCTGGCCGCCCTTCCAAACTGAGCAATCCGGGGAGAAGGGCCTTGGTCAGGGAGGTGACCAAGAACCCAATGGTCACTCTGACAGAGCTCCAGAGTTCCTTTGTGGCGATGGTAGAACCTTTCAGAAGGTCAACCATCTCTACAGCACCCCACCAATCAGGCTTTTATGGTAGAGTTGCGAGATGGAAGCCACTTTTCCGTAAAAGGCAAATGACAGCCCGCTTAGAGTTTGCCAAAAGGCACCTAAAGGACTATCAGACCATGAGAAACAAGATGTTCTGATCTGATGAAACCAAGATTGAACTCTTTGGTCGGAATGCCAAACAACACGTCTGGAGGAAACCTGGCACCATCCCTACAGTGAAGCATAGTGGTGGCAGCATCATGCTGTGTGGATGTTTTTCAGCAGCAGGGACTGGGACACTAGTCAGGATTGACAGAAAAATGAATGGAGCAAAGTACAGAGAGATCCTAAATACACAGCCAAGACAACGCTCTGGCCCAACCAGAGTGGAAACCTGATCGAATATCTCTGGAGAGACCTGAGAATAGCTGTGCAACGATGCTCCTCATCCAATTTGACAGAGCTTGGGAGGAACTGCAGAGAAGAATGGGAGAGACTCATTACCTTAATCGCTGCCAAAGGTGCTTCAACAAAGTACTGAGTAAAGGGTCTGAAAATGTATGTAAATGTGATATTTCAGTTACTAATTTTAACAAATTCGCAGATATGTGTAAAAATCAGTTTTTGCTTTGTCATTATTGGGCAATATGTGTAGACTGGTATGGGGGAAAAAATGATTTAATCAATTTTAGAATAAGGCTGTAATGTAACAAAATGTGGAAAAAGTCAAGAGGTCTGAATACTTTCCCGAATACACTGTATCAACCTTCCTTAATTCTGGCATACGTGGAGATTCTAGAATTTGCATTGCCAACCAATTATTGTGTTTATCTGTATTTGTGCGCTCGCGAATGAGCTTCACAACTTAGCCTGGTAAACGCCCTCCATTCACCTTTCATCTTATAATAACTGCACTGCCACGGTGGTAGATTTACTAATCTTACCTATTTACCGAGTGTATCACCATCCAGAGCAGGAGCCTGGCATGAAATTACATTGACTGGATTTAGATTTAACTGTCATTCAATAGGCAATTAATTTTAAAAGCTACAATGCAGCCATTTGTTTATCTTAATATCACATTTCTGAGTAACAATTCAGTGCCTTACCGTGATTGTTTTCAATTAAAATGTTCAAAAGGAAACAAAATGTGATTCTTAGCAAAGAGAAACTTCTCAAGCAAGAATTTTGCTAGGACTGAGAGTGGTCTGCGTGGGGAGGAGAAAATAGAAAACTAGCTGTTATAGGCAGAGAGATTTGGAACTCTCTTTCTTATTGGTCTATTAAAGTCTCTTATGGATCAAATCCCGTTAACGGGATAGATTTTACAACATCCGGTGAAATTGCAGATCGCAAAATTCAAATGACAGAAATAGTCATATTTAACTTTCATGAAAATCACAAGTGTAATACATCAAAATAAACTTAACTTCTTGTTAATCCAGCCGCTGTCAGATTTCAAAAAGGCTTTACGGCGAAAGCACACCATGCGATTATCTGAGGACAGCGCCCTGCACACAAAAGCATCAAAAACATTTTTAAACCAGGCAGGTGCGCCACGAAAGTCAGAATTAGCGATAAAATAAACGCCTTACCTATGAAGATCTTCTTCTTCAAATGGTCTTTTTGTTCAATAATGTCCTTCTTTATATCCCCCAAAACTCAGTTTAGCTGGCGTGCTTTATTCAATAATCCACCGTTTTCCCTCCTTCAAAATGCATACAAAATTAATCCCAAACGTTACCAATAAACTTCTCCAAACAAGTCAAACAATGTTTATAATCATACCTCAGGTACCCTAATATGTAAATAAATGATACAATTTAAGACGGAGAATCGTTATTGTCTTTACCAGAGATAAACAACAAAGAATGCACTCTCATCCATGTGTTACGGTGCGTGAATTAGGACCCCAAAGCGAATTAACGTAAACAGAACTTCTTTAATAACAAAACATAGGTAGGCTCAGATGGACCGGCAGATTCCGACAGGACAGGACAAGGTTGCAGCAAACATGACGATAGTCTGGTTCAGGCATGAAAAACACAAACAAGAATCCGACAAAGACAGGAACAAAAACAGAGAGAGATATAGAGGACTAATCAGAGGGAAAAAGGGAACAGGTGGGAAAAGGGGTGACGAGGTAGTTAGGAGGAGACAAGGAACAGCTGGGGGAGAGAGGGGGAGAAAAGGTAACCTAATAACGACCAGCAGAGGGAGACAGGGTGAAGGGAAAGGACAGAAACAAGACACAACATGACAATACATGACAGTACCCCCCCACTCACCGAGCGCCTCCTGGCGCACTCGAGGAGGAAACCTGGCGGCAACGGAGGAAATCATCGATCAGCGCACGGTCCAGCACGTCCCGAGAGGGAACCCAACTCCTCTCCTCAGGACCGTACCCCTCCCAATCTACTAGGTACTGATGACCACGGCCCCGAGGACGCATGTCCAAAATCCTACGGACCCTGTAGATGGGTGCGCCCTCGACAAGGATGGGGGGGGGGGGAAGACGAGCGGGGGCGCGAAGAACGGGCTTGACACATGAGACATGGAAGACCGGGTGGACGCGACGAAGATATCGCGGAAGAAGAAGTCGCACTGCGACAGGATTAATGATCCGAGAAATACGGAACGGACCAATGAACCGCGGGGTCAACTTGCGAGAAGCGGTCTTAAGGGGAAGGTTCTGAGTGGAGAGCCAAACTCTCTGACCGCGACAATATCTAGGACTCTTAGTTCTACGCTTATTAGCAGCTCTCACAGTCTGCGCCCTATAACGGCAAAGTGCAGACCTGACCCTCTTCCAGGTGCGCTCGCAACGTTGGACAAAAGCCTGAGCGGAGGGGACGCTGGACTCGGCGAACTGAGATGAGAACAGCGGAGGCTGGTACCCGAGGCTACTCTGAAAAGGAGATAGCCCGGTCGCAGACGAAGGAAGCGAGTTGTGGGCGTATTCTGCCCAGGGGAGCTGTTCTGACCAAGACGCAGGGTTGCGAAAAGAAAGACTGCGTAAGATGCGACCAATAGTCTGATTGGCCCGTTCTGCTTGACCGTTAGACTGGGAGTGAAAGCCGGAAGAGAGACTGACGGAAGCCCCAATCAAACGGCAAAACTCCCTCCAAAATTGAGACGTGAATTGCGGACCTCTGTCCGAAACAACGTCTGACGGAAGGCCATGAATTCTGAAAACATTCTCGATGATGATTTGTGCCGTCTCTTTAGCAGAAGGAAGCTTAGCAAGGGGAATAAAATGAGCCGCCTTAGAGAACCTGTCGACAACCGTAAGAATAACAGTCTTCCCCGCTGACGAAGGCAGTCCGGTGACAAAATCTAAGGCGATGTGAGACCACGGTCGAGAGGGAATGGGAAGCGGCCTGAGACGGCCGGCAGGAGGGGAGTTACCGGACTTAGTCTGCGCGCAGACCGAACAAGCAGCCACGAAGCGACGCGTGTCATGCTCCCGGGTGGGCCACCAAAAACGCTGGCGAATGGAAGCAAGCGTACCCCGAACGCCAGGATGGCCGGCTAACTTGGCAGAGTGAGCCCACTGAAGAACGGCCAGACGAGTAGGAACGGGAACGAAAAGAAGGTTCCTAGGACAAGCGCGCGGCGACGGAGTCTGAGTGAGTGCTTGCTTTACCTGCCTCTCAATTCCCCAGACAGTCAACCCGACAACACGCCCCTCAGGGAGAATCCCCTCGGGGTCAGTGGAGGCTACTGAAGAACTGAAGAGACGAGATAAAGCATCAGGCTTGGTGTTCTTAGAGCCCGGACGATAAGAAATCACGAACTCGAAACGAGCGAAAAACAGCGCCCAGCGCGCCTGACGCGCATTAAGTCGTTTGGCAGAACGGATGTACTCAAGGTTCCTATGGTCAGTCCAAACGACAAAAGGAACGGTCGCCCCCTCCAACCACTGTCGCCATTCGCCTAGGGCTAAGCGGATGGCGAGCAGTTCGCGGTTTCCCACATCATAGTTACGTTCCGACGGCGACAGGCGATGAGAAAAATACGCGCAAGGGTGGACCTTGTCGTCAGAGAGGGAGCGCTGAGAAAGAATGGCTCCCACGCCCACCTCTGACGCGTCAACCTCGACAACGAACTGTCTAGTGACGTCAGGTGTAACAAGGATAGGTGCGGATGTAAAACGATTCTTGAGGAGATCAAAAGCTCCCTGGGCGGAAACGGACCACTTAAAGCACGTCTTGACAGAAGTAAGGGCTGTGAGAGGAGCTGCCACCTGACCGAAATTACGGATGAAACGACGATAGAAGTTCGCGAAGCCGAGAAAGCGCTGCAGCTCGACGCGTGACTTAGGGACGGGCCAATCAATGACAGCTTGAACCTTAGCGGGATCCATCTTAATGCCTTCAGCGGAAATAACAGAACCGAGAAATGTGACGGAGGAGGCATGAAAAGAGCACTTCTCAGCCTTCACAAAAAGACAATTCTCTAAAAGGCGCTGGAGGACACGTCGAACGTGCTGAACATGAATCTGGAGTGACGGTGAAAAAATCAGGATATCGTCAAGGTAAACGAAAACAAAGATGTTCAGCATGTCTCTCAGGACATCATTGACTAATGCCTGAAAGACAGCTGGAGCGTTAGCGAGGCCGAAAGGAAGAACCCGGTATTCAAAGTGCCCTAACGGAGTGTTAAACGCCGTCTTCCACTCGTCCCCCTCCTTGATGCGCACGAGATGGTAAGCGTTACGAAGGTCCAACTTAGTGAAAAACCTGGCTCCCTGCAGGATCTCGAAGGCTGAAGACATAAGAGGAAGCGGATAACGATTCTTCACTGTTATGTCATTCAGCCCTCGATAATCTATGCAGGGGCGCAGGGACCCGTCCTTCTTCTTAACAAAAAAAAACCCCGCTCCGGCGGGAGAGGAGGAGGGGACTATGGTACCGGCGGCAAGAGCTACAGACAAATAATCTTCGAGAGCCTTACGTTCGGGAGCCGACAGAGAGTATAGTCTACCCCGGGGGGGAGTGGTTCCCGGAAGGAGATCAATACTACAATCATACGACCGGTGTGGGGGAAGAGAGGTGGCCCTGGACCGACTGAACACCGTGCGCAGATCGTGATATTCCTCCGGCACCCCTGTCAAATCACCAGGCTCCTCCTGTGAAGAAGAGACAGAGGAAACAGGAGGGATAGCAGACATTAAACATTTCACATGACAAGAGACGTTCCAGGAGAGGATAGAATTACTAGACCAATTAATGGAAGGATTATGACAAACTAGCCAGGGATGGCCCAAAACAACAGGTGTAAAAGGTGAACGAAAAATTAAAAAATAAATGGTTTCGCTATGATTACCAGAAACAGTGAGGGTTAAAGGTAGCGTCTCACGCTGAATCCTGGGGAGAGGACTACCATCCAGGGCGAACAAGGCCGTGGACTCCCTTAACTGTCTGAGAGGAATGTCATGTTCCCGAGCCCAGGTCTCGTCCATAAAACAGCCCTCCGCCCCAGAGTCTATTAAGGCACTGCAGGAAGCTGACGAACCGGTCCAGCGTAGATGGACCGACAAGGTAGTGCAGGATCTTGAAGGAGAGACAGGAGTAGTAGCGCTCACCAGTAGCCCTCCGCTTACTGATGAGCTCTGGCTTTTACTGGACATGAAGTGACAAAATGACCAGCAGAACCGCAATAGAGACAGAGGCGGTTGGTGATTCTCCGTTCCCTCTCCTTAGTCGAGATGCGGATACCTCCCAGCTGCATAGGCTCAGCACCCGAGCCGGCAGAGGAAGATGGTAGTGATGCGGAGAGGGGGGCAACGGAGAACGTGAGCTCCTTTCCACGAGCTCGGTGACGAAGATCAACCCGTCGCTCAATGCGAATAGCGAGTTCAATCAAGGAATCCACGCTGGAAGGAACCTCCCGGGAGAGAATCTCATCCTTTACCTCTGCGCGGAGACCCTCCAGAAAACGAGTGAGCAAAGCCGGCTCGTTCCAGCCACTGGAGGCAGCAAGAGTGCGAAACTCAATAGAGTAGTCTGTTATGGATCGATTACCTTGACATAGGGAAGACAGGGCCCTGGAAGCCTCCTCCCCAAAAACAGATCGACCAAAAACCCGTATCATCTCCTCCTTAAAGTCCTGATACTGGTTAGTACACTCAGCCCTTGCCTCCCAGATTGCCGTGCCCCACTCACGAGCCCGTCCAGTAAGGAGAGATATGACGTAGGCGACACGAGCAGTGCTCCTGTAGTAAGTGTTGGGCTGGAGAGAAAACACAATATCACACTGGGTGAGGAACGAGCGGCATTCAGTGGGCTCCCCAGAGTAACACGGCGGGTTATTGATTCTGGGCTCCGGAGATTCGAAAGCTCTGGAAGTGGCCGGTGGATCGAGGCGGAGATGGTGAACCTGTTCTGTGAGGTTGGAGACTTGGGTGGCCAGGGTCTCAACGGCATGTCGAGCAGCAGACAATTCCTGCTCGTGTCTGCCTAGCATCGCTCCCTGGATCTCGACGGCTGAGTGGAGAGGATCCGAAGTCGCTGGGTCCATTCTTGGTCGGATTCTTCTGTTACGGTGCGTGAATGAGGACCCAAAAGCGAATTAACGTAAACAGAACTTCTTTAATAACAAAACATAGGTAGGCTCAGATGGACCGGCAGATTCCGACAGGACAGGACAAGGTTGCAGCAAACATGACGATAGTCTGGTTCAGGCATGAAAAACACAAACAAGAATCCGACAAAGACAGGAACAAAAACAGAGAGAGATATAGAGGACTAATCAGAGGGAAAAAGGGAACAGGTGGGAAAAGGGGTGACGAGGTAGTTAGGAGGAGACAAGGAACAGCTGGGGGAGAGAGGGGGAGAAAAGGTAACCTAATAACGACCAGCAGAGGGAGACAGGGTGAAGGGAAAGGACAGAAACAAGACACAACATGACAATACATGACACCATGTGCATGAAAACACTGGAGACACTTAGAAAAACTACAAATTCTAGCTAATTTTTCCAAAAACAAGCCTGAGACTCTTTCTAAAGACTGTTGACATCTAGTGGAAGCACTAGGAACTGCAATCTGGGAGGTTTTCACCTCATAATTAACATGACAGCCATTGGAAATAGTGGTAGGCTGAATTTTTCATTTTTTGGATGGTTTATCCTCGGGGTTTCGCGTGCCATATCAGTTCTGTTATACTCACATACATTATTTTAACAGTTTTAGAAACTTTAGAGTGTTTCCTATCCAAATATACCAATTATATGTATATCCTAGCTTCTGGGGCTGAGTAACAGGCAGTTTACTTTGGGCACGCTTTTCATCCGGACGTCAAAATACAATAGCCCAGAGAGGTTTTAACAAATTCACCAGGCAGGCCAAAACTCCATCCCACCAAAACGGGTCTTTTCAAACATCTTTTACACTAAAAGGGCATTATCATAATTTTCAACATTTTACAGTATTATTCCAACCTCATAGTGTGGAAATATATACAAAACACAGGGAAATCACATTTTTGACTGCACTGGGTCTTTAACAACTCTTCGTCACAAAGATAATAGGGAAATGAAGATAAATAATTTACTACAAGGAAAAAATTTCATGCAAGGTGTTATAGAGTATGGCAAACCTGCACACACACAACACACACACACACATACATAAATGAGCGCTCTTGCGCATACTAATGAAGACCAATCAATACTGACTGATTGCAGTGTTTGTAGGCTTCGAGGAAATAGGTAGAAATTATATCAAAAGAACTTCGGCCCTGGAAGAGAGTGAAGATGCACTAAATTAGTTTATCAGCCTCTTACACACACACGCACACACACACTCAGACACACGCACAAAAGTATTTTAATCTCAATTGAATGATGAATGGCATATTCAATACGTTATAGTTTTACTGATAGTTGAGGGAATTATTGCTGCAGAGGATCAGCATGAAAAGATCAGGAAACAGTGATCTATACAAACACATACACGCGCATATACATCACACAAATACACCACACACACACACACAGGAAGTGTGTTGCGCTAAGTTAGTTTTAGATCCTTACACATCATGATCCATCAGCCGAGTAGAGCATTTTCCTCCTGCATCAACCCGACTGCCAATCTCACGGCTATTTTTCGGCTTAGACTCATCCCCGTTCACAGGCAAGAAATAAACACACACACATATACACACACACACACACACACACACACACACACACAGGAATCATGCATGAACCACAAAGTTTATGACAGTTTGAAGCTTTTCCAATATCCTCAGAGTGAAAGAAAATTGTTGACATTCATTCATCTCTCTCCCTTCCTCTCTCTCCCTCTCTTTTGCAGTCTCATCTCTCACCTTCTCATTTCGGAAGCTCTAAATCTTTCCAATATGAAAAGAAAGATAAAATGGTATGGCGGAAAGGCTGTGTGTGTGTGTGTGTGTGTGTGTGTGTGTGTGTGTGTGCGTGTGTGTGTGTGTCCAACTACACTTATGAAGCAAACCTTTCAGTGCTGTTCATTACTGTGTTTCTATAAGAGAACACATTATTGGATGGTGCTGTTTTACAAAAGACTGTTTCCCTGTATCGGCAATGGACTGCTATAAAGCCTCTGTCATTGGCTTAGATCTGACACGATAAGAATCACAGCTCTCACTATCAGTCAAAGCAAAACAGCCATTTCAGGATTTCAGAATTTGGCCATTTAACACTGCACACTGAGCTTGTTGAGTACATAGTCCGGAGATGTTCATTAGTACTGCAATGTTAATAGTCAGTGTTAAATAATATGTTTTGTAATGTGAGTTCCATTTTTGCATTTACATTTTAGTCATTTAGCCGATGCTCTTATCCATTGTTACTTACAATTAGTGCATTCATCTTAAAATAGTTAGGAGAGACACCAACATATCACAATCGTATCAATTATATTTTCCCTCAACAAGGTATTTATAAGCAAAGTCAGTGCTACTGTCACGCCCTGACCTTAGTATTCTTTGTTTTCTTTATTATTTTGGTTAGGTCAGGGTGTGACATGGGTGATATGTGTATTTTTGTCTTATTCTAGGGTGTTTGTACTGTCTAGGGTTTTTTGTAGATTTATGGGGTTGTTTTCATCTAGGTGTTTATGTTGGTCTATGGTTGCCTAGATTGGTTCTCAATTAGAGGCAGGTGTTTATCATTGTATCTGATTGGGAGCCATATTTAGGCAGCCATCTTCTTTGGGTATTTCGTGGGTTATTGTCTATGTGTAGTTGCCTGTGTCAGCACTTGTTACCATAGCGGCAATTTTTATTTTTATTTATTTTTTTTCATTTTTTTATTATTATATTTTTTTTTAAGTGTTCTTTGTGTTTTTCATCATTCAATAAAATAATGGATTCACACCACGCTGCGCTTTGGTCCCCTCCATACGACGATCGTGACAGCTACTAGGAAAAGACAAGTGACATTTCTGGAGGGAGGTGAGCGTGGTGAGTTATTTAAGATACACTTCAAAGATGTAGTTCCTTACTTTTACTACTTCCTCTTTCTGGCCAGCGACACTGACAGTTCTTTGAGGTGTTATTATCAGTATTCTAAAGTTGGAGCCTCACATTATGCGGCGCTAGCTACCCTGGCATTATCTGTGCTAGTGACAGATCGGCCTGCCTTCCCGCCTGCCATAGTGCTGAGCCCATTAACATTAAACAGCTTGGTTGGCTGGCTGCCCATCTCCCTGTCCTCAAACGACACAAGGAGACTTGCCAACCATGAAGGAAACTTGGAATACACCTGCCACTGGCACTCAACAACAGACCAGCCAAAAATGGCACTTCAAAGTGAGATTTTATTTCAGAACAGCAATTCAGGGAATTATTGGAGAATATTGTGAAATGATCAAGTACTTACGTAGTTTGATGCAAGATCTGGGTGGAGATAATCGATCCCTGTAACATAATTTCAACAGAAATTTATGAGGTAATGCTCCAATTTCTTCTTCAAAAGAATACAGGTCTTGAGGGGAGATTTGGACTTTTATAAGAAAATCTGAAACAGGAAATGGTGACTTTTGATTTTACATTGTACTTATTACATTTGAATTGGGAGCTGGTATGTACATGTACGCTGTACATGCACGCTCAAGTGGGGGTAAATGACTTAAGTTAGTGGCTTGCGAAGGTATTCACCTCCTTGGCATTTTTCCTATTTTGTTGCCTTACAACCTGGAATGAAAATAGATTTTTGGGGGGGATTGTATCATTTGATTTACACAACATGCCTATCACTTATCACCACATGCCTAAAACAAGATAAAAGACAAAAAAACCAGAACTTGAGCGTGCATAACTATTCAGCCCCCAAATTCTTGGCGTATGTCTCTATAAACTTGGCACATCTATCCACTGGGATTTTTGCCAATTCTTCAAGGCAAAACTTTTTTCTTTAAGCTATGGCTTTTTTTGGCCACTCTTCTGTAAAGCCTAGCTGTGTGGCATGTACGGTGTAAAGTGGTCCTATGGACAGATACTCCAATCTCCGCTGTGGAGCTTTACAGATCCTTCAGGGTTATCTTTGGTCTCTTTGTTGCCTCTCTGATTAATGCCCTCCTTGCCTGGTCTGTGAGTTTTGTTGGGCGGCCCTCTCTTGGCAAGTTTGTTATGGTGCCATATTCTTTCCATTTTTTAATAATGGATTTAATGGTGCTCTGGGATGTTCAAAGTTTTGGATATTTTTTTATAACCCAACCCTGATCTGTACTTCTCCACAACTTTGTCACAGACCTGTTTGGAGAGCTCCTTGTTTTTCATGGTGCCCCTTGCTTAGTGGTGTTGCAGACTCTGGGGCCTTTCAGATCAGGTGTGTATATATACTGAGATCATGTGACAGATCATGTGACACTTAGATTGACAGGTTGTAATGCAACAAAATAGGAAAAAACACCAAGGGGGATGAATACTTTTGCAAGGCACTGTAATTAGTTAATTAATCACCTTGTCACAATGAACTATAATTAACCACAATAACAAGTGGATGAATATTACCTTTCAAGCTATTTCTAATCAAAATACAATGTAGTAGCAACCAATGGTTACCGATGGCTACCAACTCTGGTATTGAAGAGCTACAGGGTGTAAAGCAGGGGTATCAAACATACAGCTCCTCAATCTATATTTAATTACTAAAACCAAATCGAAACTGTGTAGAAATTATAGTTGCTCTACATTATACATTCTCTTCACTCTGTTCAGCTTGCTAGCAATCACCGAAAAGAAAGCTCAACAGTGAGGGCTAATCAAAAATAAAAAAAAACATCAAAAACGTTTAATAATTGCACATTTTGACAGTAAGGAAATATAACCGAATTTTCAACCATCCGGCACTCGGTGAAGACCAAATGTGTCCCCCGGGCAAAATGAGTTTGACACCCCTGGTGTAAAGAATTTAACTCCAGCCCAGCACTACACTCCCAGTGATGATCTCTACTGAGATAGTGATACAACTTCAACTGTAAGGCCTATACCGGTACCTACCATCGTCCATGATAGCTATGGTGATGCCTCTCCCGGTGTAACCCAGTCCCCAAGCCTCAGCCACATTCAGGTCGAGTCCGGGGGTCCCATCAGCCTGGCCAGTGTTGATCTAATTTGTCACACAAACAATATGGAGACAGGCCATGATGCAGGACACCCAGCCGAGGAGTCATTAGAGAACTACTCAACACGGAGGAAGATAAGGGGAAGGAAGAGGGAGGAAGAGATGAGGTGTGGAGGATGAGAGGGAGGGGGAAAAGCAAATGTCACGGATATGGTACTTTGCTGGGAACCTACTGGGGAGCGTTTAATCTGACAAGTGGAATAAATGAAGGCACATTGGCCCCAGAAGACAGGAAAGTCACACTTGCCAGTTCAGGGTAAACATTGGGGGAGTGGGCTGACATGAATGGGGAGATGAGATGGCATGGACAATATTGACTGGCCTAATGAAAATACATCATCTCCATAGGAGGAGCAGCAGTGAATATGTCTGGGATCAGTGATCAGTGGGTAAGATAACATAATTGAGGCTGATATGGAATGATGACTACTCACCAGATACCACTGTTTGCTGAATAGGGGGTCGGTCATTTTGATATAAATTTCATCAATGCTTCTGTACCCTCTCTTCTGTCGGCCGAAACCCTCTTGGTCCAACACTTTCTTTACCTGAGGAAGGAAATGCAAATATCACACCATGAGCCCTTAATATTGAGAGTCATCAGAATCAATATAGTCAGAGTGTATAATAAGAATGTACGTCAGTATGTATATTGTAACTTTACAATAAAACTCACTTAAACACTTAGAAACCTAGAAACCTAGAAAGTAATGTGTATAACTGTAGACAGTGTACATTGGAGAGGATTTATGCTAATTCGATAGAGATGAACACATTCAAAGGGAATGTTATTAATTGGCATAATGTTGTATCTTTTAAATCAAAGCACATTGGTACATTGGAACTACACGTGGGTTTAAAAGTACATCCCTAATGTCCTCCCACATCCAGCTTTGTCTCTGGTGTAGGGAGGAGGACGTCACATTAAACAGGCTAATTCTATTTGTCCTAGTCTGAATCATCTAAATCACACAGGGCCTACACCTGGGGCCGTGGGTCCCTACAGTACCACAACACACACACATAGACTGTTTCAGATGGTGTCCTTGCGAACAAAATAACATCCCAATTGGCCTGACAAAGTCCTTGTGTTTATTCCCATCATCAAAGACACTTTGGGGTGGATCAAAGAGAATTATGATTTTTACTAAAGAGCTTATTCACCGCCGCAACATGGACCCTTTTTGCAAAAACAGGATCAACATCAGAGGGTGTTTTTTTTCATGATATCATAAAGATTTACAATGGTGTTTCTGAAGGAGAGGTTTGTTAATATCTGGGTTATATAGTCTGATCTAATCAAGATAAATTGACTGTGGAAACAAACAGTATTCAACATGAAAGGTAGACATTAATGATCTAGTGAATGGGGCAGTGTGTTTTCCTGAATGCAATGTAATTTAAGCCTATTTAGCATTTAGTCCAAAAATCCCATTAGGAAACAATTGAACTGTCAAGCATTAAAAGCAGAGGTATCTCCACATCTGCAAATGTATTAAAATCCACACGCTTTCATCTATAATTTACTGTACAGCAAAATGCACAATGTCATCATCAGAAAAGTTCAAGTCAATAAAATGGATGAAGTCTGAAAATATAACCAATACTGCTACATGAACTTGCAACCTGGCTGAATATTTTACTGGACCTCATCTAACAGATAAAAGCCTTGAATCATCTGCCCTTCTCAGCGACACTGAGGAAGTCAAATTAAGGTAAAGAAAGGTATAGCAATGAAGATGAATCAGACAGCGATCAGAGCCAAAACAAGTGCCTGTATAGTAATGCTTTATTCTCTCTCCAGCCCTATCTGGAAGTTATTAGAGAGAAAAGGACCTTGCTCTACTTGTCACCAGCTACTCAAGGACACTGTAATTTAGTTGGAAGGTTTAGAACTCCTTGCTCAGAATGACTGGTACAGTACACAGTGCTGTCTTAAGACAAGCTCTAAAAACGTATCTCTCTCCTGCTAACAGCTTATCCGGAGATTGAATTAACATGATTTTGCATAAGCTCAGGTTACAGTTTCATCACAAAGCTACAAATGAATTCAAAATATTTAAATTCCCTTTAACGACTTGACTTAAAATATAACTTGCAGCTACTGGCAAAATATTGCCCAATAGTGATTCAACCATTTCTAGGTTACCTATTACTATGATTTTAAGTTACTAATATTGAATAAACCCATTGTAAATATTTGTTTTCAACTGTGTGCTTGTTGAAAATAGTCAGATATGGAATGAGAGAAAGTCCCCCCCCAGTGTTTAAATGTGCAAACACACATGGTGGAGAGTGAGCGGACTAGTCATCGTCCGATGTTTTTTACCACCATAGATAAGGGATCAGCCATTAAGCCTGCTCTTTACAAGACTAGAAGACACAAACTCAGCAAAAAAAGAAATGTCCCTTTTTCAGGACCCTGTCTTTCAAAGATAATTCGCAAAAATCCAAATAACTTCACAGATCTTCATTGTAAAGGGTTTAAACACTGTTCCCCATGCTTGTTCAATGAACCATAAACAATTAATGAACATGCACCTGTGGAACGGTCATTAAGACACTAGCAGCTTACAGACGGTAGGCAATTAAAGTCACAGTTATGATTACTTAGGACACTAAAGAGGCCTTTCTACAGACTCTGAAAAACACCAAAAGAAAGATGTCCAGGGTCCCTGCTCATCTGCATGAACGTGCCTTAGGCATGCTGCAAGGAGGCATGAGGACTGCAGGTGTGGCCAGGGCAATAAATTGCAATGTCTGTACTGTGAGACCCCTAAGACAGCGCTACAGGGGGGACAGGACGGACAGCTGATCATCCTCGCAGTGGGAGACCACGTGTAACAACACCCGCACAGGATCGGTACATCCGAACATCACACCTGCGGGACAGGTACAGGATGGCAACAACAACTGCCCGAGTTACACCAGGAACGCACAATCCCTCCATCAGTGCTCAGACTGTCCGCAATAATCTGAGAGAGGCTGGACTGAGGGCTTGTAGTCCTGTTGTAAGGCAGGTCCTCATCAGACATCACCGGCAACAACGTCGCTTATGGGCACAAACCCACCATCACTTGACCAGACAGGATTGGCAAAAAGTGCTCTTCACTGACGAGTCACGGTTTTGTCTCACCAGGGGTGATGGTCGGATTCACGTTACAGGGAAGCAATCCTCCTCCCTCATATGGTACCCTTCCTGCAGGCTCATCCTGACATGACCCTACGGCATGATAATGCCACCAGCCATACTGCTCATTCTTCTGTGTGCTTTCCTGCAAGACAGGAACAGTGTTCTGCCATGGCCAACGAAGAGCCCCGGTCTCAATCCCATTGAGCACGTCTGGGACCTGTTGGATCGGAACGTGAGGGCTAGGACTATTCCCCCCAGAAATGTCTGGGAACTTGCAGGTGGAAGAGTGGGGTAACATCTCACATCAAGAACTGGCAAATCTGGCGCAGTCCACGAGGAGGAGATGCACTGCAATACTTAATGCAGCTGGTGGACACACCAGATACTGACTTACTTTTTATTTTGACCCCCCCTTTGTTCAGGGATACATTATTCCATTTCTGTTAGTCACATGTCTGTGGAACTTGTTCAGTTTGTCTCAGTTGTTGAATCTTGCTTTGTTCAAACAACTATTTACACATGTTAAGTTTTCTGAAAATAAATGCAGTTGACTGTGAGAGGATGTTTTTTTTGTTGCTGAATTTATTGTTTTCTTTAAAAGGGACCAAGCCCATAAATGAATTTGTCTTTTTTTATTGCCTAAGTACCTGCAACCGATATACGTCGCACTCAGTATGAACCCATGACAATCCTATGTTACAGAAAAAAGGTTAAGCATTTTGTCACAAAAGGATTGCAGACTCAGTCAGACGCATTGTATGTTTTGTATACTGTATACCGTTTCCTTTAGCTACAGTAAACTGTCCAACAACATAGATGGAAAATAGACTCGTGTAGACTTTAAAGTAACCACCCATCTTCCTTCATCTCTCTCCCTTTCTCCTTCAATTTGCCTATCTCCCTCCATCTTCCTCCATCCTTCCATCAATCCATCAGCGGTTCTTTCCATTACATCACTGGTGTTTCCCTCGAGACGGCCCTCGCATCATCAGACGGAGCCAGCGCCCCGCCCCCCTCTCTGCTCCCCACCCACTCTCCGCCTGCTCCCTGTTCCAGCTGCATGCTAGAAATGCCAACAACCCAGACATAATTTCAAAGGGCTGTGCTGTACTCCTGTATTTCTCTACCGCTCGCTCCCTCCCTTTCTCTCTCTCTAAATCATCTCTATTTCAGAGCACCGAGATACAGCACATTTAGATGGGTTCATTCCCTTCAAACATGTTACTCTGTCTCAACAAGGGAGTGGATTTTTTTTTTAAATGTCTTGTGATATCAAAGATGGTATAAAGTACAAAGATGGTGTACCTTTTACATTCTTGGTCAGAAATGTAGGCCAATGGATTATAATTGAAAGGTCATATTCATCTAGTGGAACGAATGTCATGATATGAAAGGACAGGGAAGAGGGATCATGTAAAAATGAAGACACATGCAGATGTGTCACAGACCTGTAGTTAACTTGAGGGAAAAGTTGCACTTAACCAGATCTAGAATCACATTAGCCAACCCCCAACCTTTTCTATTGGAGAGCTGGAAAAATATCTAATCCAGAAACTCCTAATCAATACTTAAGTCAACAAGCCAGTTAAAAATATTTTGGTGGGCTGGCTTGCTGGATGATCAGGATGACTCCTTGTGTCTGTTTAAATACATTTTCAGAGGCTCATGAATGCAGCAAAATTACACCAACCTGGGTATTTGATGAATGACAATGACCTGAAAAGAAAATCTAATTTCATAACACAAGAGTGGCAAAAAGGACAGTTGCTTTCAAAGCAATCGAAAGGCTCATACAATCCATTGTGCTAGGAGAAACATACAAAAGACAACAGAATAACCAGCTAGTAATACTTCAAAGGAGATGGAGGCAGAAACAATTTGCAGCTAACCTTTCCCAACACTTCAGAACCCCAAAAAATCTAAAACCCATAACTGCAGGAGCACATAGGATCATGTCAAGCAGACAGCTGATTAAAACAGAGCATCCCAGATGTAGATCTGCTCGTGTTAGTGCTGTTTTACGTCCATTTGCCGGATTAGTGATCTGAAGTGGCTCACATTCATATCTTCATACATTATTTACTCACAATGCTGAACTTTCTGCTGTGCCACAAAGTCTGTAGCATTAGTAAAAGTCCCCTACAGATGCATTACTCATCTCTGCACTTAGCGAAAGACTGTCATCTGCACTGCTATTTTAGATATCAGTTAATCTGACTATTCTCTCATTATTGATTTAATTGACGTATTTCAGAAATTTGAGGGATTTCTGTATAGTTGTCTAATGTTGGTGGAGAATATTATACTCCTGAATCACTATGATGAATATAATAGTTTATGTCTAACAATACCCTAAAAAGCCTGCCAACCCCCCCCCCCCCCCCCCCAAAAAAAAAAAAAAAAGATGTATGTATATTTGTTTGGCTCGTGGCCCACCACTTAGATTATATTTTGGCCCACCAAGCCCAAAGGTTTGAGCACACTTTCTGTATAGCCTTGCTCGGTGTATAATATATCATAATGATTGTGGTTAGGCCTGCCTATTGCATCTTCGACCAAATTGCTTTCGCCCTTAAACACAGAAATTGCATTCCATATTCCTGATAAAAGCAACCCGTTCATGAAGAAGTACTGATATTATGCTCTTCTTTTCAATCGCTGAATAAAATCTGCAGCAGTTTTGAGGCCATTTCTATATGCTTGGTATAACCTATTTTATGTGCCTATTTGATGTAGGCATTCTTTTCAAGCCAGTAACCAGGGGCTGTCGATGCCTTTTTCACCTTTACGATATATCTATGTGAATAAACTTGGCTAGATAGAGAAATATTTAACGTTAAACCTCTTTGATGTTAAAATCCCAGATATTGGGGACTTCTAGCAGACTTCTAACATTTTTGTGTACAAAGCGCTCTGTGAACATAGAGTCCAGTGCCTTATAGTGCCAGAAAACCCCACCGGTCTGCTCTCCCGTTACCACTCTGTCCGTGGAGCTGACTTGAACTGTCAGGTTCACACCCGACACTTGCATATGGAGTGACACTTCTTTGGAACATTTACATTTTAAAACGTCTCATAAATCCATGTATTATAGGCATCACAATAAATCCATTATTTATTTTAGACAGGTCTATAGAAATGTAGTGTATTTCAGAAGAACAAAATAGCATACTCTGAGTTGTCCTTATGTTAGGCCCTGATCTGGCTATGCCATATGGCTGTGGGCTACACTAGTTAATTTACTAGCAGACAAGATTTACTTTGAATATTATTTTATAGTATGAAGAATACAATTGAAAATAGAAAGGATCTTTTCTCCAAACAATTTGAGGTTGTTCATTTAGAGTTCTTTATGTAACTAGTTGTGATAAAAATGTTGGTCTATATGTTTTGATTTTTAATACACTAAGGCTGCATGAAGCGGCTCTAATGATTATTTGAAATAAGTTGCATGAAAGTGTAACGGATTTCCTCCTCTTCTTCCGAAGAGGAGAGGCGAGAAGGATCGGAAGACCAAAATGCAGCGTGGTTATTTATAAACATCTTTAATGAAAGATGAAAACGTGAACACTATACAAAATAAGAAAACGTGGAAAAACCGAAACAGTCCTAGCTGGTGCAAAACAGAGACAGGAACAATCACCCACAAGATACCTAAAAAATATGGCTGCCTAAATATGGTTCCCAATCAGAGACAACGATAAACACCTGCCTCTGATTGAGAACCACTCCAGGCAACCATGGACTTACCTAGAACACTCAACTGAACACAACCCCATAGACTACAAAAACCCTAGATGAGACAAAACACGTAAATCACCCATGTCACACCCTGGCCTAACCAAAATAATAAAGAAAACACAGAATACTAAGGCCAGGGTGTGACAAAGGAATGAGCTCTGCTCTATTTTGTGTGCAGGCTGTACACACTTCATCAGTCTCTAATTCACAATTTGACAAGCACTTGATAATGCCTCAAATTTCCCAGCTCCATCCCTTTTGTGTGGCCGTAATGCCCCCTAAAAAAATCCATGCCGTTTGCAGCCAGCGACCGTTGTGCCCTTGGGCTGAAAATAATAATTATAATTCCCTTTTCCCAGCTGCTTGCTGAAGCACCTCTCACTCACATGGCTCTTCCTCACGTGTCTTTCTCACAGGCTACAAGTAAAGACAGTCCAAATGTATTTTTTGTCAGCCAAGTAGGCCTACCAAACCGCAAAAGCACTAGCCTATGTCAATCTACTATCCCCCATAGTACAAAAGTTGACCTATTCTGTGCGGGAAATAAATATTCCAAACATAGTCTGGGATAGTTGTGGAATGCGATCGATCCCAAATTAATACAACCACTAGCATAAAAAAACTGTTTTAAGTAATGAGCCTGACGAAACAAATGAGAATGTTTAGCTTAAAATGATGATTAACTATTAGGATATTACTTCAAATCACAGCAGTAGGCTATAAGCATGAATGTTCCATTAGCAGGAAAACACCATTCTCAAAAGGGACCACAAATGTGATTTATGCATGAATTGCTTTTATTATAAAGTTGCATTTTTGTGGTGACAATTGTCTTCCCCAAACTTGAAATGTATGGCTGCATATGTATGCCAGTTATGCTCTACACCCCTTGTAAAGTGGAGTAATGTACTTTATTTTAAGAAGTTATTTGGCCACTTTTGTTGTGATACAAAACTAATCTTAACATGTAGGTCTTTGGACATTTGGAACAGTTAGCCAAGCCCTAACAGATTTTGGTAAAAGGGCTTTCATGTACTTTGCGCCATCGGATTGGAATGCCTTACAAAATACTTTTAAACCTGAAACACTTGTCCCTATTGATGAAGGATTTTGAGGCTGATTCCCTGACCTGTCATTGTCTTTAATTTGCTGTTTATTGATTTTGTTATACTTTTGTGAATTCAATCTATTTTTGCTAGATTACCTGTAGTTTTCATGTTGTCTGTCTGGTCTTTGTGTAATGACTTGGTGCTGCCTATCTTGGCCAGGACGCTCTTGAAAAAGAGATTTCAAATCTCAATGAGCCCTTCCTGGTTAAATAAAGGTTAAATAAAAGATAAATAAAACTTGATTTGAAAAAGTCGCAAAAAAAGAATGTGCTATTTGCCTTAAAATGGGCATAAGCCCATTTACATGCCAGCCAGGTAGGCTATACTCCTGTTGAAAAGATAAGTAATGTGCTTAATATTAGGAAAGTTGATAAATAAATATAGTAGGCCTAGCCTGTAGGACGCTGATAGGATCCTCCTCTTTTTAATAGAGGCCATCACACTGTTTTCTCATGCAATTGCATAACCTATAGAAATGTTGAGCAACTTAAGCTCATGGGCTCTCATGAAGGGCTTGATTCAATTTCCGCTAACATTTGCATTGTTGTCAGAGTGATTAGAGGGGCAATAGAGTGTGGGGTTACAGGCAGTTAGAACGTTTGGTAGGCTACTACTGACCAGCAGCATCAGAACTTGAAGAAGCCTAATTACCGTCACTAAATGGTCACCTGGAATTTGACTGCCTTCAAGATAGTAATAGTGCCACCATAACAGCCCTAAGCATGATGCAGCTCCCACCATGCTTGAAAATACGAAGAGTGGTAATCAGTGATGTGTTGGATTTACCTAAAACAACGCTTTTTATTCAGGACAAAAAGTACATTTCTTTGACACAATATTTTCAGTATAACTTAAGTGCCTTGTTTCAAACAGGATGCATGTTTTGGAATATAGCTTCCTTCTTTTCACTCTGTAATTGAGTTTATTGTTGTGGGATAACTACAATGTTTTCAGTTATCTCATTTCACAACCATTAAACTCTGTAACTGTTTTAAAATCACCATTGGCCTCATGATTAAATCCATGAGCAGTTTCCTTCCTCTCTGGAAACTGAGTTAGGAAGCAGGCATGTATCATTTTAGTGAGTGTACTGATACACCATCCAAAGCCTAATAAATAACTTCACCATGCTCACAGGGATATGGAGCTTCTCTCATCTACCAATAGGTGCCTTTCTTTGCGAGGCATTGAAAAACCTCCCTGGTCTTTGTGGTTGAATCGATCGAGGGACCTTACAATTATTTGTATGTGTCGGGAACAGTGATGGGGTAGTCTTTCAAAAAATTCAAAAAGCATGTTAGCCACTATTATTGAACACAGAATGGGTCCAACTTATTATGTGATTTGTTAAGCACATATTTACTCTTGACGTTATTTAGTCGTGCCATAACAAAGGGGTTGAATACTTATTGACTCAATACATTTCAGCTTTTCATTATATATTAATTTAAAAAATGTTTTTTTTTAAAAAGGGATCAAATGGTCATTGTCATGACGTTGGCCTGGGGGTAGGTTTATGACAGTCATGAATACCTCTTCCACCATTTTTCCTCTCTCTACCCTACTGATGTTACATTTGCAAAACCCTTAGTTAACATAGAGATTCTGGGAACATCAGAAGGTGGGGGGAAATGAACTATATTCTGGTAATCCGACCAATTGAACATATGCGGTGGTACTCAATGAATATGATGTCAGTTCGGTTGTCATCTGAGACATTCTCATCAATGATAAGATGACATAAACTCTACAGTGGAAAGTCTACACACCGGAGTTATCGGATTCAAATGGAATTGTTGTTCAATTTAAATGTTTGAATATGAAATTATTCATGATGGGATTAAATGTGATTTTAGCTTCTAAAATGTGAGATTTGGGTTTTCATAAGGTTAGGGCTATGCTCAATCAGTGGCCCGCCCCTGTGAAGGGACATGGGCTATAAAACTTTTCAAACACGCCCTCCTCTCTCTTCCTATATAAAGCCTTGACGACAATGTAACCTCCTGTTCCGAGGATGTGAGAACGACGGTCCGATGTCAGAATGGTTCAGATAATAACCACAGAACGAAGCCAACATCAGCGTGAGCTTTGGTTGTGAATGGTATGAACTTTGATCTCTTATTCACTACAGAAGTGGTACCTCCTAGCCGTTGAGTTTTTTAGCTGAAAAAACGCAGGTTAGGAAGGAACAGACAGAGTATCCCATCTACCACACAATGACGTTACTACAACGTATCCAATTGACCACCAGAGACATTCTTCAAAGGACAAAGGACTCGGTTTAGCATGTTTTATCACTTAATCCGGCATAGCCAAAGATTATGGGGTATTGTGTGTAGATCAGTGGCACAAAATTACAATTTAATCAATTTCAAATTCAGGCTGTAACACAACAAAATGTTGGAAAAGTAAATGGGTGTAAATACTTTCTGAAGGCACTGTATATGAAATGGGGAAAAATGTGTACTGTCACTAAATATGATGAGATTTATTTTACAGTTATAAGAAAAGTTAAATATTATAGTAAATCCTATATAACTGAATTGTTACTATATTGTTACTATATTTCATTTCCATAATTTCAAGCCCTATTCACCCACCATGCTTTTCCATATTTTCATAATATTTGTACTACGGTAGGTACTTGAGCTTATGTCCTCGAAAGTGATTACACCTCAACAATGTATAACATTTTTACCAGACCATTCTAGAACTATGCAGCATTATGAGATCTTGAGACTATAAAATCTTAAATTTTGTCCAAATGTAGATGTTGACACGGCCTTGTTCTGTTCAATGTCCTCTACCTATATAGTACTCTAAATAACCCAATTAATATTGTTAAGTTCAAAAGAAAACAAAATAAAAATTACTTACACCATCCAAACCAATGAGGGTTCGGAATATTAAAGACAATTATCTCAAACATATTTTTGAAGATAGAACCTTATAATCCAATGCTCTTGATTAGTAGTTATTTTTTATGGACATCTCATGAAAAAAAATAATTTGGGTTGTATCTGTTTAGGTGGAAATTCTACATTTTGCAATAACTTTCAAGAGGTTCTAAGAACTGAATTAGTACTTTTCATTGTGACACGGGTTGAATGGAATAACACGCTGATGCGAAGTGACTATGCTACTGTAAGAAATCAAACTGACTTCAGCACTATACACACAAGTGTCATGCACTGACCTGTTTCACCTTTCTTTGTGCTTGTCTCCACTCCCCTCCAGGTGTCACCCATCTTCCCCATTATCCCATGTGTATTTATAGCTGTGATCTCTGTTTGTCTGTTGCCAGTTCGTTTTGTTTATCAAACCTACCAGCGGTTTTCCCCTTGCGCCTGTCTTGTCTACAGTTCCTGGTTTTCTAGTTTGCCTGGTTTTGACATTTCTGCCTGTCCTGATCCTGAGCCTGCCTGCCGTCCTGTACCTTTGCCTCCCCGTGTTTGATTTAACAAACTTTTGTTACTTCGACACTCTCTGTACCTGGGTCTTACCTTCAAACCTGATAAGTGTATTACAGCCCAAGCCTCTCCTAATCAGTATATTCATACCACAGAAGAATGGGTGATTTAAAAAATACTATTGTGTACCAAGACAAGACTATACCTTTGATAAAAACATTTGTTCTTGGCTAGTTTGTCGGTTGAGGAGCTCGCCTCAATTTTAACCATTGTTTTGCATTGGCGGGGGATCTGGGCACATATCCATGGGAACCTGTGTGTGTGTGCGTGCGCAAACATGCATGTGTGTGTTTTACTTACCCTGCGGTCCTTCTCCAGGTGCTGCCTGTGGCGAAGGCTGCGTTTGCTCCTCCTCTGATGGGTGTTCTGGGGGTAGAAGTGAAAAAGACCCTCTCCAAAGGGAAGCTGGGAAAGAGAAAGAAAATGGTGTGAGAGAATGTGAGAAAGAGAGAGAGGGAGGGATTGAGTTTTATTTTTTTATTTTTTTATTTCACCTTTATTTAACCAGGTAGGCTAGTTGAGAACAAGTTCTCATTTGCAACTGCGACCTGGCCAAGATAAGGCATAGCAGTGTGAACAGACAACACAGAGTTACACATGGAGTAAACAATTAACAAGTCAATAACACAGTAGAAAAAAGGGGAGTCTATATATACATTGTGTGCAAAAGGCATGAGAAGGTAGGCAAATAATTACAATTATGCAGATTAACACTGGAGTGATAAATGATCAGATGGTTATGTACAGGTAGAGATATTGGTGTGCAAAAGAGCAGAAAAATAAATAAATAAAAACAGTATGGGGATGAGGTAGGTGAAAATGGGTGGGCTATTTACCAATAGACTATGTACAGCTGCAGCGATCGGTTAGCTGCTCAGATAGCAGATGTTTGAAGTTGGTGAGGGAGATAAAAGTCTCCAACTTCAGCGATTTTTGCAATTCGTTCCAGTCACAGGCAGCAGAGAACTGGAACGAAAGGCGGCCAAATGAGGTGTTGGCTTTAGGGATGATCAGTGAGATACACCTGCTGGAGCGCGTGCTACGGATGGGTGTTGCCATCGTAACCAGTGAACTGAGATAAGGCGGAGCTTTACCTAGCATGGACTTGTAGATGACCTGGAGCCAGTGGGTCTGGCGACGAATATGTAGCGAGGGCCAGCCGACTAGAGCATACAAGTCGCAGTGGTGGGTGGTATAAGGTGCTTTAGTGACAAAACGGATGGCACTGTGATAAACTGCATCCAGTTTGCTGAGTAGAGTGTTGGAAGCAATTTTGTAGATGACATCGCCGAAGTCGAGGATCGGTAGGATAGTCAGTTTTACTAGGGTAAGTTTGGCGGCGTGAGTGAAGGAGGCTTTGTTGCGGAATAGAAAGCCGACTCTTGATTTGATTTTCGATTGGAGATGTTTGATATGGGTCTGGAAGGAGAGTTTAGAGTCTAGCCAGACACCTAGGTACTTACAGATGTCCACATATTCAAGGTCGGAACCATCCAGGGTGGTGATGCTGGTCAGGCGTGCGGGTGCAGGCAGCGAACGGTTGAAAAGCATGCATTTGGTTTTACTAGCGTTTAAGAGCAGTTGGAGGCCACGGAAGGAGTGCTGTATGGCATTGAAGCTCGTTTGGAGGTTAGATAGCACAGTGTCCAAGGACGGGCCGGAAGTATATAGAATGGTGTCGTCTGCGTAGAGGTGGATCAGGGAATCGCCCGCAGCATGAGAAACATCATTGATATATACAGAGAAAAGAGTCGGCCCGAGAATTGAACCCTGTGGCACCCCCATAGAGACTGCCAGAGGACCGGACAGCATGCCCTCCGATTTGACACACTGAACTCTGTCTGCAAAGTAATTGGTGAACCAGGCAAGGCAGTCATCCGAAAAACCGAGGCTACTGAGTCTGCCGATAAGAATACGGTGATTGACAGAGTCGAAAGCCTTGGCAAGGTCTATGAAGACGGCTGCACAGTACTGTCTTTTATCGATGGCGGTTATGATATCGTTTAGTACCTTGAGCGTGGCTGAGGTACACCCGTGACCGGCTCAGAAACCAGATTGCACAGCGGAGAAGGTACGGTGGGATTCAAGATGGTCAGTGACCTGTTTGTTGACTTGGCTTTCGAAGACCTTAGATAGGCAGGGCAGGATGGATATAGGTCTGTAACAGTTTGGGTCCAGGGTGTCGCCCCCTTTGAAGAGGGGGATGACTGCGGCAGCTTTCCAATCCTTGGGGATCTCAGACGATATGAAAGAGATGTTGAACAGGCTGGTAATAGGGGTTGCGACAATGGCGGCGGATAGTTTCAGGAATAGAGGGTCCAGATTGTCAAGCCCAGCTGATTTGTACGGGTCCAGGTTTTGCAGCTCTTTCAGAACATCTGCTATCTGGATTTGGGTAAAGGAGAACCTGGAGAGGCTTGGGCGAGTAGCTGCGGGGGGGGGGGGAGCTGTTGGCCGAGGTTGGAGTAGCCAGGCGGAAGGCAGTTGGTGGAGGGAGAAGGAAGGTAAAAAGATGACAGGATGGAAAGAAATGGGGGAATGAGAAAGAGGGGTTGACAGAGGCAGAGAGAGTGATAGAGAGAGAAGTACACAGGTGAGAAAGTAAAAATAAAGCAATAGACAGAAATATATAAAAAAAGAAAGTAATGGTGTGAGTGACAGGATGAATAGAGAGCAGATGAAAGAGAGAGCTACAAGGTCAGCATCAATACATTTTCACTACACAGGGTCTATTTTAAGACAGTGGAGTGCACTGCTGGAATCAACTAGAATAAATCATTGAGGGAAGAACCTAGATGCATGGTATGAGCCATGCCTAAGGCTCCCATTTCAAATGAAATACCTCCATATGCTGTAATAAAGGCTGGCGTGCCAGGTCACTGTTTTTAATTAAACACATTCTTATGGGCCATTCTCATGTGCCAGTCTGATCTATGGGAATCAGTATGCTTATGGAGCTATAGTAATGTCTGATTAGCAGACTTCACTGCAATGGTACAGTACAGTAAGACTGGCCGTAAATAGCCGATATGAGAGGATATTCAAGAACAAATCCCGGCCTTTTCACTGGATGTTAGCTACAGTAAATGCTGGTGATTCAAGTCAAATAAAAGTGTATTCGTCATGTACACAGATTTGCAGATGTTATAGCAGGTACACTGAAATGCTTGTGTTTCTAGCTCCTACAGTGCAGTATTGCCTAGCAATAATAAATCAAATAAATGCATAATCCAGATGTTCTTTTTTTAAATGAAGATGAATTAATAAATATCAGAATGAGCAATGACCAAAATATGAATATATAAATATAATGGTGTGTAAAGTCAGTATGGACAGTTTATATATAAATAAATAAATATAAAAGGTGTGTACAGCATCAGTTACATAAGATGAGTCATGACTAGAATACAGTGTGTGTGTATATATATATATATATAAGTGGGTAAAACAGTATGTAAACATTATTAAAGTGACCAGGGTTCAATGACTATATATTACTTTCCTTTTACTTTCAACCTAATAAATAAAAGGTGTACAGCCATGTACAGTGCCTTGCAAAAAGTATTGATCCCCTTTGAGTTTTTTCTATTTTGTTGCATTACAACCTGTAACTTAAATATATTTTTATTTGGATTTCATGTAATGGACATACACAAAATAGTTTAAATTGGTGAAGTCAAAAGGAAAATATCACTTGTTTCAAAAAATAAATAAAAATACAAAACGGAAAAGTGGTGCGTGCACATGTATTCCCCACCTTTGCTTTTAAAAATCCTAAATAAGATCTGGTGCAACCTATTACCTTCAGATTAGTCACATAATTAGTTAGATTGCACACAGGCGGACTTTATTTAACTGTCACATGATCTCAGTATATATACACACCTGTTCTGAAAGGCCCCACAGTCTGCAACACCACTAAGCAAGGGGCACCATGAAGACCAAGGAGCTCTCCAAACAGGTCAGGGACAAAGTTGTGGAGAAGTACAGATCATGGTTGGGTTATAAAAAAATATCAGAAATGTTGAACATCCCACGGAGCACCATTAAATCCATTATTTAAAAAATGAAAGAATATGGCACCACAACAAACCTGCCAAGAGAGGGCCGCCCACCAAAACCCATGGACCAGGCAAGGAGGGCATTAATCAGAGAGGCAACAAAGAGACCAAAGATACCCCTGAAGGAGCTGCAAAGCTCAACTGCGGAGATTGGAGTATCTGTCCATAGGACCACTTTTAGCCGTATACTCCACAGAGCTAGGCTTTACAGAAGAGTGTCCAGAAAAAAAGCCGTTGCTTAAAGACAAAAATAAGCAAACACGTTTGGTGTTCTCCAAAAGGCATGTAGGAGACTTCCCAAACATATTGAAGAAGGTACTCTGGTCACGAGTCTAAAATTAAGCTTTTTGTCCATCAAGGAAAATGCTATTTCTGGCAGAAACCCAACACCTCTCATCACCCCGAGAACTCCATCCCCACAGTGAAGCATGGTGGTGGTAGCATCATGCTGTGGGGATGTTTTTACTCAACAGGGACTGGGAAACTGCTCAGAATTGAAGGAATGATGGGTGGTGCTAATAAACCTGTTTCAGTCTTCCAGAGAATTGAGACTGGGATGGAAGTTCACCTTCCAGCAGAACAATGACCCCAAGCATACTGCTAAAGCAACACTTGAATGTTTTAAGAGGAAACATTTAAATGTATTGGAATGGGCTAGTCAAAGGCCAGACCTCAATCGAATTGAGAATCTGTGGTATGACTTAAATATTGCTGTACACCAGTGGTACCCAACCAACTTGAAGGAGCTGGGCCACTCTGTCTCAGAATGGTACGTGGCAACCAACATTGGCTGCTTGTGAAGTTGCGGATGTAGACAGTGTCATTGGGTTTTAACTTTCTCTCCCTCGGGTGGTGGCCATGTCTCTCTTTGTTTCTCTTGTCTCTCTTGTTTGTTTCACCTACTTCCGTTCCACTCGTACTTTGATGTCTGGACGCAGTAGATCCAGGTGAGCTTTTGGCTTTCTGTCCATCAACTTCTCAACTGGAGCCTGTCCTGCTGTTTGTGGTGTGATGCGGTACTGGAACAAGAACCGAGAGAGCTTCGTTGTGATGGTTCCCCCAGTCATCTTTTTGAGCCCCTCTTTCAGTGTCTGCACAGCCCGCTCCACTAAGCCTTTCAAGGCCGGGTGAAACGGCACGCTGCGGACATGGCAAATTCCGTTTCTCCACAATAATTCTTAGAGGGATAACGCATTAAGAAGGAAAGAAATAGTCTTAATCCATTCCTTACTTAGATGTACGTGTGTTTTTGGTATTTGATGTGAAACTGTTAGATATTACTGCACTGTCGGAGATAGAAGCACAAGCATTTCACTACACCCTCAATAACATCTGCTAAACATGTGTACATGACCAATATATTTGATTTTGATTTGACTTGAAGCAGGGTATGCTGTCTTATGTTTTTTTTCCACTTTATTACTCAAAATGATGGCACCGACGCGACCACAACATATCATTGTGCAAAAGGCTGTGTTGGTTGGTGATACGGATTCAGACACTTCCTTTCACTTTGAAAGCGATGATGATGTAGAGGGGAGTGAAACAAGTAAACAGCAGATATTTGGTGGTAACGAAGTTTGATGCTGTGAAACTTGGGGAATAGCTCTCAGATTAGCAAGTCCTGTCATGATCACCAGGTTGATACAGGTGAGCACATCAGCGGTGGAGCATTGTTAAGCAGTAGGCTTATACTAACTTGTTGATGATTTTGTCTTGTTTCTACCAAAGTCATTTTATATGGAAAAGAACCAAGCTGCTTGGTATAGACAGCGAACTAGCTAGCTAACTGCCAGATTTTTCTGTCAGGCTAGCTAGAAAAGTTGTGGGATGTTAAATGTGTGCTGCGCTCATGAAGCGTGAAGCCGTCACTTTCACTACCTAACATTAGCCATACAGACAACCAGCTAGCTCTCCACGAAATAGAGTGTTTATCTGTTGGACTTGCTAGTTACAGATATTCATATTACTTCATTTTCCTATTAATTTGACAGCTTGCTTAGCTGACATGTTATGGTAAAAGCATACGCAGTGGCACTGAAATGATATCGACTTGCAGTGATAGTTGTTTACATAGGCAGCTAACAAGATTATTGTATCCTCCTGTTTCTACCGGTAACTAATTGGCTAACATTAGCAGGGAACGGTCAAACTTTAAACAATTGTTACCCAGATGAAAATGGGGGAGGGTCATGGTTTTTCAATTTCAGTCAGGGAAAGGGTTTAGTATTATTTTTTTAGTCCAGGGGAGGGTTATGTAATTTGTAACTGATTTACATGTCATATTATGTAATAAAATTGTCATAAAATGTAATATTGCTCAGGGTTTGAGAACGAGTTGCTTATTGTAGTATCTCGATGTGTGCCCGTGATTCCCCTCATCCCTGATTCGCTGCTGGGCGCGCAATATCAAGTGTACCTAGTGTGGTCTCAATAAAATTATGTATAGCCTATAGTATACGCTATAGGCCTAGGCTATACAAAGAGCATACTCGGGGAAGCATTGGGCAAAGTTATATTTCTAAGAAAATGTACTTCCTTCCCAAGTTTTTTGCGCTGCTGGGATGGTGTACAGTACCAGTCAAAAGTTTGAACACACCTACTCATTCAAGGGTTTTTCTTTATTTCTTCATTGTAGAATAATAGTGAAGACATCAAATGTCATGTATTGTCATATTATGTCTTGTTCCTGTTCTTTCTCTTCACTCCGTCTCCCTCTGCTGGTCGTATTAGGTTACCTTCTCTTCCTCTCCTTCCCCCAGCTGTTCCTCATCTTCTCTAACTACCTCGTTCACCCTTTCCCCACCTGTTCCCTTTTTCCCTCTGATTAGGTCTCTATTTCTCTCTCTGTTCCTGCTTCTGTCTTTGTCAGATTCTCGTTTGAGTTTCTCATGCCAGAACCAAACTATCGTCTCGTTTGCTTCCCCCTTGTCCTGTCCTGTCGGAATCTGCCTGTTCATCTGATGCTATGTGTGATCAGGTACCTCTGTCCTCTACGACCCGCACCTACCCAGAGAGACCAGCAGTCTGTCGCCGCTAACCCAGCTATTCTCCTCTGCTGCTAAGAAGGGGACTCTAACCCAGCTATTCTCCTCTGCTGCTAAGAAGGGGGACTCTTCTGTGAATATCAGAAGGACTTTATGATTCATTTGTCGCCCTCTCTGCGGGTTGTCTATTTTGCCATTATATACATCTGAAGAGGATCTATGTCTTCCCTGTGTTTTGACATTAAAGGACTCTGTTTTTGTTAAACCGCTTTTGGGTCCTCACTCACGTGCATAACATCAAAACTATGAAATAACACATATGGAATAATGTAGTAACCCAAAAAGTGTTAAACAAATAAAAATGTTATATTTGAGATTCTTCAAAGTAGCCACCCTTTGCCTTGATGACAGCTTTGCACACTCTAGGCATTCTCTCAACCAGCTTCATGAGGAAGTCACCTGGAATGCATTTCAATTAACAGGTGTGCCTTGTTAAAAGTTAATTTGTGGAATGTCTTTCCTTCTTAATGCATTTGAGCCAATCAGTTGTGTTGAGACAAGGTAGGAGTGGTATACAGAAGATTGCCCGATCTGGTAAAAGACCAACTCCATATCAAGGCAAGAACAGCTCAAATAAGCAAAGTGAAACGACAGTCCATCAGATTAAGGTCTCTTCAAGTGCAGTCGCAAAAACCATCAAGTTCTATGACGAAACTGGTAACACTGTCTGTGATTTATTAAGAATTCATGGGATTAACCAGCATTGCTACAACAGCATTCTGCAGCGATATGCAATCCCATCTGCAATCCTACCTCCAAGCTGTGTATGGGCTATTTGACCAAGAAGGAGAGTAATGGAGTGCGAAATCAGATGATCTGGCTTCCACAATCACCCGACCTCAACCCAATTGAGAAGGTTTGGGATGAGTTGAACTGCAGAGTGAAGGAAAAACAGCAACAAGTGCTCAGCATATGTGGGAACTCCTTGGAACTGTTGGAAAAGCATTCCAGGTTAAGCTGGTTAAGAGAATGCCTAGAGTGCACAAAGCTGTCATCAAGGCAAAGAGTGGCAACTTCTATATATCAAATATTGGGAGTTGTTTTTGATTACTATATGATTCCATGTGTTATTTCATAGTTTTGATGTCTTCACTATTATTCTCCAATGTAGAAAATAGTTAAAATAAAGAAAACCCTTGAATGAGTATGTGTGTCAACTTTTGACTGGTACTGTATTTAAAACTAGGTTACACTGCATTACACACTGCAATGGATTGGCATTCCCATTCATGAGCCCCGGCCTGCACTGCTGTTTCTGATGTAAAGCCTTTTGCGCTGTGTACGGTGGCACTTAAGGAGGCAAGTCAAAGGCTTCTTCCAAAAATTATTTCTTTATTTGTTAAAAGAAAAAAAGAAAAAAAGCAATATCTGTGTGCACGGACTAGGTCTACTGTTGTCCTGTTTAGTCTGAAAAGTTGACCGCGAAGAAGGACCGGAGGTAAGCTTGCGACCTTTATAATTGATTTTATTCAAAACAATATGTTTCGTTTCCCATAATGAATCCATCAGTTATTGTTCTCACAATAAGCCATATTTGAGTAATTTACGTCACTAACATTACTCTGAAGTGGCAGCCGCTGAGATGGACAGAGCATGGCTGCTGAAAGTAGGCTAATTCGAGAAGGCCTGATTCCTTTAAAGTCTTTGTTTTAAATTGACTTTAGGCTACTAACAACAAGAGGCCTTTGTGCTGAAACTATTTGTTCCTATTCAAGATGTAAGATGCAGGCCTACCTGTTTGACATATTAAATTATAGTCTACTATCCATAGATTTGGCAGCCAATTCCTTCAGTCCTTATGCACTCCTTTAAATATGTCAGTGTCAGTGAAGAGCTTGGTGTGTTAAGTTAAATGCAGGGCTCGCATTGAGGGGGGTATGTGAGGGTATTGTGGCTTTTGTTAAAGAAAATGGCTAAAACCATAGGCCTACCCCTTGTTAGCTTAAAATTTTACCTGATTATATAGAGCAATCTTTAGGTCTTTCATCCAAATTTTGCAACACAACTTCCCCAAACAATTTCACCCTTGGCAAACCCTCTCTGTGGATGAGGCAATGATCAAATTTGACAGGAGACAAAAGACATGTGTATTTTCTGTCCACAAATAGCTCAGGGGAGGAGTTGTTACTCATAATTTGAAAGGAGACCACTCCCTGGTGAAGTTTGAAGGACACAAGATAGGGTGTGTATCCAGAGTGGACGCAGGGCAAAGAGTGGGAGATGTGTAGAAACCTCTACGTGTTCTGTGCCACTTTGTAGGATGGGGCTGTGCTTCCAAAAGTTCCATGACATGTTGCAGGCTAAATGCAAATACTTAAATGAAATACTTAAGTGTGAAATATGAATTTGTCCTACAATCTTATAGGGAAATTGTGTACTTAAAAAAATGGTCTCTTAACAGTTTGTGTTTTGTATCTTATCTCTGTGTCTGTTATCAAATACTTGGTAAAGTTGGAATTTTTCTGTAATTTTTGTAATTTACTGAATTGTTGTCAAAGTTGGCAACTATTTATATATTTTTTTCATGCCTAGTCTGTACTAAGTCTTACTGAGAGAGGTTATCTACATTTTAAAATAGTTACAGAAGAAATAATCTTTGGCAATCCAAGAGCCTACTTTGTGTGGGTTTTGAAATACATTTTGGAATATGTTTGAAATATTTAAATTTAAATAATATTTTGAAGTTTAATATTTGGTACATTTTGACTGAGTAATTTTATCAAATTTGCGACAACTGAAATACTATAAAGGTTTTTCTTGTGTTGGGTGCTAATATATTTTTGATAGTGAGTGTCTACACAATTGAAGACAAAATTAATGTTATTCCTATTGACATGAATGTGGTGTCATATTAAGTTGTGCTTACTAAAACTAAGTTAAAACCTCTTGAGGTATAGGGGGCAGCATTTTCACTTTTGGATAAATAGCGTGCCCAATATCAACTTCCTGCTACTCAAGCCAGGAATATAAGATATGCATATTATTAGTAGATGGGGATAGAAAACACTCCGAAGTTTCTAAAACTGTTTGAATCATGTCTGTGAGTATAACAGAACTTATGTAGCAGGCAAAACCCTTAGGACTAACTGTTCAGAATTATTATTATTTTTGCCTCGGACTGTTCCCTCAATTATCTTTGCCATGGGATATTTGATAGGAACCTGTTTTCAGTTCCTACCACTTCCACTGGATGTCACCATTCTTGGGAATTTCGTTGAGGTTAGTCATTTGTGCAACGAAGAAGAAGCACATCCTGGAACAACGTTTCAATATTGAGAGTTGCGCAAGACTTAAAAAGGAGCATGGTTTGTTTACTTGCTGTATTGAATACAGATTGCCCCGTCTACAATTTGATCAATTATTAACGTTTAAAAATACCTAAAGTTGTATTACAAAAGTAGTTTGAAATATTTTGGCAAAGTTTATAGGCAACTTTTGAAATGTTTTGTAGTTTTTTTTCTGGATCAAACACGCTTTATAAATTTACATTTTGGATATATATGGACAGAATTAATCGAACAAAAGGACCAATTGTGATGTTTATGGGACATATTGGAGTGCCAACAAAAGAAGCTCGTCAATGTTAATGCATGTTTTATATTTTATTTCAACGTTTTGTGTAGCGCCTGCAGGGTTGAAATATGCTACCCTCTTTATTGACATTGTGTTATCATCAGATAATAGCTTCTTATGCTTCCGCCGAAAAACTTTTTAAAATCTGACATGTTGGCTGGTGTAGCGAGTGTAGCTTTAAATGAGTATCTTACATGTGTGATTTAATGAATGTTAGATTTTATATCATTATTTGAATTTGCCGGCACTGCATTTTCCCTGTTTTTAAAAAAAACATTTTTTTTTACCATCATCTTTGAAATGCAAGAGAAAGGCCATAATGTATTATTCCAGCTCAGGCACAATTTAGATGTTGTCCCCTAGATGGCAGCAGTGTATGTGCTACATTTTATACTGATCAAATGAACCATTGCATTTCTGTTCAAAATGTTGTATCATGACTGCCCAAATGTAACTAATTGGTATATTAATAACATTTCAAGTCCATAACTGTGCACTCTCCTCAAACAATAGCATGGTAAAATCAGATATGTCTATGTCCTGGGAAATGTTGTTATTACTTACAACATCATGCTAATCACATTAGCGGACAATATCTCAACTGTCCCAAAGGGTGGGAGACCGATCTGTAGAGACTTGTAATTGTAATTTGTTCTTCATTTTTTACATATGTCTGTTTGTTTGTTTGTTTGAAATGCGTTTTATCTTGAAAATTCTCAGTAATCTTAAGCAGCATTCTAGAATTCTATTGAGGTCTAAATGGTTAAAGTTCCAAACTACAGTACAAGCGGCCTCAGGATATAGGCCTTTTCATGTAGTCCACGATCAGCTCTTTTGTCTTGCTCACATTGAGGGAGAGGTTGTGGTTCTGGCACCACACTGACAGTTCTCTGACCTCCTCCCTATAGGCTGTCTCATCGTTGTCGGTGATCAGGCCTACCACTGTTGTGTCATCAGCAAACGTAATGATGGTGTTGGAGTCGTGTTTGGCCACGCAGTCGAGGGTGAACAAGAAATACAGGAGGGGACTTAATACACACCACTGAGGGGCCCTAGTGTTAAGGATCAGCGTGGCAGACGTATTGTTGCCTACTCTTACCACCTGGGGCGGCCCGTCAGGAAGTACAGGATCCAGTTGCAGAGGGAGGTGTTTAGTCCCAGAGTCCTTAGCTTAGTGATGAGCTTCGTGGGCACTCTGGTGTTGAGCTGTAGTCAACGAATAGCATTCTCACATGGGTGTTCCTTTTGTCCAGGTGAGAACGGGTGATGTGGAGTACGATTGGGATTGCGTCATTTGTGGACCAGCCTTTCAAAGCACTTCATGGCTACCGACATGAGTGCCACAGGGCGGTAATCATTTAGGCAGGTTACCTTCACTTCCTTGGACACAGGGACTTAGTTGGTCTGCTTGAAACATGTAGTTATTACAGACTATGTCAGGGAGAGTTTGAAAATGTCAGTGAAGACACTTGACAGTTGGTCCGCGCATGCTTTGAGTACACGTCCTGGTAATCCATCTGGCCAGGGTCTTTGTTAATGTTGACCATGTTTAAAGGTTTTGTACACATCGGCCACTGAGAGCATTATCACATAGTCATCAAGAACAGCTGGTGCTCACGTGCATGCTTCAGTGTTGCTTGCCTCAAAGTGGCATTTAGCTCATCTGGTAGGCTTGAAAGGCATTTAGCTCATCTGGTAGGCTCGCGTCACTGGGAAGCTCGCGTCTGGGTTTCCCTTTGTAGTCCATAATAGTTTTCAAGCCCTGCAACATCTGACGAGTGTCAGAACCGGTGTAGTAGGATTCAATCTTAATCCTGTATTGACGCTTTGCTTGTTTGATGGTTCGTCTGAGGGCATAGCGGGATTTCTTATAAGCGTCCAGATTAGTCTCCCGCTCCTTGAAAGCGGCAGCTCTAGCCTTTAGCTTGCTGCAGGTGTTGCCTGTAATCCATGGCTTCTGGTTGGGATATGTACATACAGTCACTGTGGGGAAGATGTCGTCGATGCACTTATTGATGAAGCCAATGACTGAGGTGGTGTATTCCTCAATGCAGTAATGTAGTGTAGCATCCGCGTCATCTGACCAGTTCCGTTTTGAGCGAGTCTCTGTAAGGAGATCCTCGCCCTGAGCTCGCCTACATTATTATCCAGGGACTGAACAGTAGCGAGTAATATACTTGGAAGCGGTGGATGGTATGCACGCCGCTTGAGTCTGAATAGGACCCCACTCTTTCTACCTCTACTCCGACGTCACCATTTTGGTGCAGCCCCCGGAATGAATAGAGCTACACAAAGGATCCAGATCAGGGAAGTCAAATTTCTGCTCAAAATTCTGGTGAGTGACTGCAGATCTAATATCCGAAAGTCATTTCCAGCTGTAGGTATTACAGTTTTTTCCAACTGCTTACACACAAAATCTTTTCATGTCACACGATTTTTGAAACTTCTCACTCAGTGCAAAACTACACACCAAATATCCAAAACCATAACCTATTTCTCAGCCTTTGACTCAGTTGTCAATTGCATAAAACACTTTTTTCAAAACACTACACACAATTCTCTACCTAAAACACAAAAATCTAACAGGAAGTGACTTGCTTTCCTTTTCCAAACACAACCAATCAAAATGCTACACTTACTCACCAGGTCACACACACACTCCTCACATGTGCAAACACTAATAGCTTAACTGATGACTAACCAATCACTGCTTTACTGTAGTATGGGCCTATTAATAGGTCAAAGGTCAGATTACCTGTTTTGAACAATCGATGCCAACAATGGACAGAGAGCAAGAGGAGTAGGAGGGAGAGGAAGAGGAAGAAGAGGACGAGGGCAAAGAAGAGAAGGAAGGAGAGCCTGTTGATCATGTGATCAACCACGGTTTGGCCATGAGTCGATTTACAGTGGCGTCCATAATTCGAACCTTCAGAAATGAGAGCAGGTATGCAACTATCTAATGACTATTTAAGCATTACAGTAATGTACTGTAAAATACGTATGACTGCATAGTATTGCATAAACATTTGTAACTCTAAGCCATCCATTTACTGCACTGCATTGAATGAATGAGGTTGGTTATCATGCTGTACAAAAAAATGTTGTACATTGTTTACAGTTCCTATGTTGAACACATACTGTGTTTTGAATTCTGTACACAGTAGAAATGCAAAGCCATCATGGAGGACGAGGACACTTGTTTACAGATGTACAAGAGACTGCAATTATAAATATGGTTTTGGCCAACAGTGCAATTAGGATTTGATCGATAAGAGAGCATATCTCGAATAATGATACCATATTTAACAACATCAATGCTGTAAGCCTGTCGACCATACAACGCATCCTCCAACGGCACCGAGTGACGATGAAACAACTTTACAACGTGCCATTTGAGAGAAACTCTGACAGAGTCAAGAATATGCTAAATGACTTTGTAGAGGTATGTATGCAACACTACTTCCAGTACTTCAGACATAGCATATTTACTCATCTGTCTATATTTTTGTCTGTTACAGAGAGTATCGGAGCTGGATGCCCATGTAATTCACCATGAATTTATTTATGTGGATAAGGTTGGCTTCAACCTCACCAAAACCAGGCGCCGCGGAAGAAATGTAATAGGACAGAGGGCACTTACCAATGTCCCTGGACAGCGTGGGGGTAATATAATTATGTGTGCTGCCATCACTCAAAACGGGGTCCTCCATCACAATGCCACACTGGGTCCGTACAACACCGGCCATATGCTCACTTTTCTGGATGCAATTTATCACAATGCTTGTCCCTGATCCAGATCAGGAGCCTGCTAGATTTGTGGTTTTATGAGACAATGTTAGTTTTCACCGGGCTGTTCTGGTTTGCCACCCATTCACAATTTGAAGTTTTGTACCTACCCCCATATTCACCTTTTCTAAATCCCATAGAGGAATTCTTCTCAGCCTGGCGCTGGAAAGTGTATGATCGCCAACCCTATTCCCACATGCTGCTTCTCCAGGCAATGGAGGATGTGTGGGGACATAGAGGTTGCCTCTGTCCAAGGTTGGATACGCCATGCTAGGAGATACTTCCCTCGATGTTTGCCAAGAGAAAATGTATCTTGTGATGTGGACGAAGTATTGTGGCCAGACCCAGGCCAGAGAAGAGATTAAGTGTAGTTTAGCACTTGTGATGTTGTTGGAAACAACTGTAATACAAGAAGCGTTCTGAGCGGATAATGTAAGAAATAACACTGAAAAAAACAACATACTGCAAAGTTAGTAGCTTGAAACAGGGCGACCGTGTCTGTCGGCACCATCTTGTTTAAAGTATACATTAGGGAATTGGCTTAATGTGGAGGTGTATGTGTATGTATTTTTGTTTTGAAGTATATGCACCTGTATGTGTTTCCAGGCTTGCTAAATGAATTAAGCATGAATAACTGCACAGATATGGATACAAATAACGCTGGAGATGACATAATCCAGAGGTGATGTATGTGTGAAGCAGTGAAGGAGTGGATGGATGAGGGCAGCCTACTGTATGATAGTGTCTATAGTACAACTCAGAGATGCTGCCATTAAACCTCAGTCAAAACAAAACGCATTTGGTATCTAATTATCCATGTCAAATTAAACATTAAATCATGAGTAGCCGTTATTTGAATGCTGAGGTGAACATCTTAATTCACAACACCACAATACCCTCGATTTCTAGGCTACGCCTCAGTGCCTTGCTCTCCAGCTAATTGCACTTACACTCTTATTCTGACATTTGACAAGGCAGTACAGTCAGGGGGATAATTTTCCCTCTTCAGACAAGGCCTGCATTCACAGGGCTGTTTAATAAGTGGTTGGATAAATAGATGGGTGATCAACTGCCACATCCGAAGAGAAAGCAATCTGTTGATTTCTGATAAGATGGTGTCAATTTTCTTCATTGAGAATTCAGTTAATTAATCTTGAATAAAGAGGATGAAGCATACGGTGCCTTCAGAATGTATTCGCACCTCTTGCCTTTTTCCACATTTTGTTGTGTTACAGCCTGAATATAAAATGTATTAAATTTAGATTTTGTGTTACTGGCCTACACACACAACACCCCATAATGTCAAAGTGGAATTAGGTTTTTAGAAATGTCTTGAGTCAATAAGTATTCAACCCCTTTGTTATGGCAAGCCTAAATAAGTTCAGAAGTAAATATTTGCTAAACAAGTCACACTATAAGTTGCAAGGACTCATTCCATGATTTTGTAAGGACTACCTCATCTGTCTCCCACACATATAATTATCTGTAAGGTCCCTCAGTTGAGCAGTGAGTTTCAAACACAGATTCAGTCACATAGACCAAGGAGGTTTTCCAATGTCTCGCAAAGAAGGGCACCTATTGATTATATGGGTAAAAATAAAAATGCAGACATTGAATATTCCTTTGAGCATGGTGAAGTTATTAAATACACTTTGGATGATGTATCAATACACCCATCTGCTCCAAATATACCGGCGTCCTTCCTAAATCAATAGCCGGAGAGGAAGGACACCGCTCAGGGATTTCACAATCAGCCCAAGGTGACTTTTGGTCACCTTTCGGTCCCTGTCCCAATGCTTTTAACCACTAGGCTACAGCATCCATTCCCACATTCATGATTGTCAACGGAAGAGGCAAGTGCAGAATCTTAAATTCTTGCAGTTCAACCTCCAGTTACTGCTAGTGGTTTGAACACTGTGCTTGACAATGCCTGCCAAACGGTAAATAATGGCAAATGATCAAATACATAAAACAATGTTAAACATAAAGACATTTCAGAAAAAGGGGATCTAATTCTGCACTGGACATGATTCAAAATGTCATAATGGTGTTTAGAAGCTTTAGAGAGAGGAAAGAGAAACACCAAAAGAGAAAGTATCTAATTCTGCACGGAACAGGACTAGAAACACAAACATATTGTTATATTTTCTGTTAGTTCTCCCAGTACCTGGGAAGGTGTTGCACGATACTTGATTTAGTGGTGTTGTGTTCCATGTAATGTTTCAAAACATCTCAGGATGATGTGTTTCAATACTCCAGTCAAGTTCAAGTTTCGTCTCCTTCAAGTTTGTGGCAGCTCAGTTGCCACTAGTTGTGTTGTACAAAGCACTTAATTTTAACACTGTGCTATTAGCCTGCCTTAATTCATGTAGTCTAGTCACCCCACATTTCTCATTTCCAAAATTACTGGGGGATAAAAAATAGATTAAGGCTGATTTTATATTTATGTTAATGTAGCCTAAGGCTTAATGAGGCAACATTGGCCTAGATATTATGTAACAAAATAAATTATACAGATCAACTTAATTGAAGGTCATCTGAAAAACAAAACAAATAGGCAAAGGCATACTTCAAATAACAGGCTACATATTTTAAATGTTTTAACTGAAGTCATATCAAGTATTTATGTTGATAAAATCATAGCCAAAATAGGATTTTTTTTAATATTCTATGCAATATAAATAAAAATAAGAAACATGAGCATTTAAAAAAAAAGTGGAGTTGAGTGACAAACACTGGACATGTTCATCAATGCAAATGATTGGCTTGATGGGAATATCGAATCGACAGCCCATCATTAGCCTACATTATGCACATTTTCTGCAACATTGTAGCCTAACATGTCTTACCTTCCGCGCACTATGAAACCCGTGCTCTGTTGCAAGTTGGTGCGCTTCATCATGTGCACCTTCATGCAACTGAACCAAGAGATGATTTGTGAAGATCCCATCGACTGTGGCGTGTGTCGCAAGAAACAGTGCTTTTAGTAATATCAATACAACTGCTGTCCCATATGTGAGAGATCCAATCATCATTTCTAGCTTGTATCAAGGTGCCTGTCGAAGTGAATTCTGTGTGCGGGATGCTCCTTTGAAGAGATGTATGATTCAGTCCTTTTGGGAATACATCTCCTCTGCAGCGGAGGGCTAGTGGAAGTTGGCGATGCTACGAGACGATTCGATGGATGATTGTGTACCAAACCTGCATCCTCAGCTCTCTCTCCTCCTTCATCTATCATTTATCAGCCCCTCTGTTCGGGTCCTCTATTCGTGACGTTCCACCAATCGGCTCCGGCGGGTGTGTCTCCCTCCTCTCTCTCTCCGCTCTGGTGCGTTTTGGAAGAGAGGAATGTTCGCACTTTCGAGCGCACGAGGACACTTTCAGGACCCTGGAGAATTCCTTCTCTGGTCAGAAATTGTGCTAAGCACACTAGCGCGGCAGACAAGGAAAGTCCTGAATAGAAACACCTACAGCAACTAGGTCTATATTGTGCTCCTCAAATAACTTTGTGTATGATTTCTTGTGTTATTAGACTGTGTGGTGTGCAGAAAAATACACGTGTCCAAGTACAGCACCAGGCATAAACATTGGCTATATATGCTGTAGACTTTGTAGCGTTGGGCATAGAAAAAACGGTGCCTCAATTATTTATTTCATGCACAACGATATAGACTGTAGCCTATACTTGAATGGACAACATATTTCACTGCTGTATGGTGGTATTAATGTGCTGTAGTCTCTATTTCGGCAGCTGGTTCACAGACACTATTATACTGTAACAAAGACTGTGTTGAGAAGCAAAATTAAACAAAGAAAACATGTAATCAAATTTGGGAGTTTTACATTGAGCCAATCTGATACCCAAGTCGTTTCTAAATATTGTGGTGCAAATGTGTGTGGAGAGAATTTGTGAATGTGTGTCTGGGATTGGGCTCCCAGATTCAGACATGATATGTTCCTTTTTCTCTGCTTGCTGTATGATGGGTATGAGGCTATCTTCTTCTGTGTGAAATGAACCAGAAAATACCGTTCAGGTCTCTAAAGGGGGCATTGGTTGGAGGTATGGACCCAAAGCAAACCAGGGTACAGGTCTTTGAGTCTAACACAATACCATGTAGCATAAAACCTTGTCTTTTCACACAAGCAGCTATGAACATTTGGTTGTTTTCATTACATGTTCTTGCAAGGATCGTGTCTGGCACCATTGTGATCTACCCATCAATAGAGCAGATCTTTGCAGGTCCGTGACTCTTTATAACCGTGGGAGATCAGACATTGGTGCTCCTTTGGCACTGTAATCAACAGGAGAATTGAGATGATGTGAGGAGCTTCAAAACAACAGTCAAAGTAATGTTTTTCACTATATCCGTAATATTATTCCAGAGCTGTGTTGTACACAACATGCTGTAGATCTATTACATCCTACACTGCTTTATAAAAGGCAACATCTCACATTATGACTGCCCCTGAAAAAGTAGATTTTCTCAAAGAGAAAGCATTATCTGCTGAGTATGTTTGGGGATATTTGGAAATGAACCAATACCAAACAGCAAGTTATCTTATTATTACGTCTCTCATTACAATTCACAGACACAATCTTGAATAAGGGCAAGCCAAAATGTGTGTCATCATTCTCAATTTAAGGATTCCATGATATCTGTACCAGTATTTCTCTCAGGTACAGTGGCCTCATCTCAAAGGTGTATCTGAGGATGGAAACAGCGAAACTAGACATGAGTCATCTTGGACTGCTTTCATTTTCTTATTTCTTTGTTTTTTATATTACAGCATTACACGTGTTTTCTATCACTTAGAGTAAAGCTGTGTCAATTACAGTTACTAACATGCCAGATAAAGGTTTGGCATGATGGATCATGCAAGGGAATACCTATACAGTAGTATCCTCCCCAGAGACTGGCCTGATATCATCATGGAAAAAGACATAGATCCTACTAATGAGATGTGTTTTTATATAACATTATCTTCTCCAGTAATCAGTGTTTCCATTCTCCCTGAAGACTCCCTCCCACACACCTGCTTTTTTTTACAGTGGTGAGACAATTATTTATTTAGCCAGGCAAGGTAAGCATCCTTATTTCTTCCTGCGGCAAAGAAAACTAAGTCACAAACTAGGCACGCCAGGCATCTGCAAATCAATGTTGACAAACGCAGAGGTCAGAACATTCTGTTTTGCAGGTCTTAAATAGCAAATATTTGACCATTTTGTCACACAAATTGTCACTTTTTTGTTTCTCATTAAAATACTGAATCCATCAATCAAATCCATTACTCCATTATATGAAATGGCTATTTGATTGTAATAAAAAAAAAAACAATACAAAGCTCAATAAACATTGTGTGGGGGTGTTCATTTCAGTCGCATAGTCAGAAATTACCATGTGGCTGGGCATGAGTAAAATTTACTGGGCCAACACTTCCAAGCAAAATACAGCAAAAACACCCAAATATATTTAAAATAAAATTTGTGCAATCACATTACATCATTTAACACATAACATAGGATAAATGTGACCAAGAAACACCACACATGTCCCTTGGCAAATGAGCCCATTATTAGGCCTATTGCCAACACCGCTGACAGAACCGGCAGACTGTCCGAGTCCAACCGTAAACAAACCAAATTAAATATACAACATAATAGAGTTTCATGTTTGTGGAAGCAGCTCAGCCCAGAATGTTGCGTTGACACTGACATCGTGTGACAGGGTGTCATGAAGACTCATGATGGATGTGACTATAAGAAGTGTTTCAAGGCCAGGTAGAAGAGATTGCACAAAATAAAAGTTGTTCACATGATAAAAAATGTTGCCAGAGGAGAGGGTAAATTCTCCATGCAATTTGTTTCACTTTGTTCTGCTGATTGATTCAGCACACTGCTCAGCTAGCTAAGTAGCTAGCTAGATAGCTAACATTTGAAATGCACCTCTGTCCTATCTATCTAGCTAGGACATGTTAGCTACCCAGCTAGCGAGAATGAGGTAAAACCTCAAAAGCTCCCTCTGCAACTGGATCCTGAACTTCCTTACGGGCCAGGGGGTAAGGGTAGACAACAACACATCTGTCACGCTGATCCTCAACACGGGGACCCCCGAGGGGTGCGTGATTAGTCCCCTCCTATAGTCCAGGTTCACCCACGACTGCCTGGCCAAGCATGACACCAACACCATCATTACGTTTGCTGACGACAAAACAGTGGTAGGCCTGATCACCGACAACGATGAGACAGCCTATAGGGAGGAGGACAGAGACCTGGCAGTGTGGCACACTGCCAGGACAACAACCTCTCCCACAATGTGAGCAAGACAATGGAGCTGACCGTGGACTACAGGAAAGGGAGGGCCAAACACGACCCCATTCACATCGACGGAGCTGTAGTGGAGCTGGTTGAGAGATTCAAGTTCCTTGGTGTCCACATTACCAACAAGCTATAATGGTCCAAACACACCAAGACAGTCGTGAAGAGGGCCCTTTCCCCCTCAGGAGACGGAATAGATTTGACATTGGTCCCCAGATCCTCAAAAAGTTCTACAGCTGCACCATTGAGAGCATCCTGACCGGATACATCACCGCCTGGTATGGCAACTTGGCATCCAACCGTAAGGTGCTACAGAGGATGGTGCAACCACTCTGGTGGTTTCAACCACTCCACAAATTTGTTGATAACAAACTATAGTTTTGGCAAGTTGATTAGGACACAAGTCATTTTCCAACAATTATTTACAGACATATTATTTCACTTATAATTCACTGTATCACAATTCCAGTGGGTCAGAAGTTTACATACACTAACTTTACTGTGCCTTTAAACAGCTTGGAAAAATACAGAAAATGATGTCATGACTTTAGAAGCTTCTGATAGGCTAGTTGACATAATTTGAGTCAACAGAAGGTGTACATGTGGATGTATTTCAAGGCCTACCTTCTAACTCAGTGCCTCTTTGCTTGACATCATGGGAAAATCAAAAGAAATCAGAAAATAAAATTGTAGACCTCCACAAGTCTGCTTCATCATTGGGAGCAATTTCCAAATGCCTGAAGGTACCACGTTCACCTGTACAAACAATAGTCTGCAAGTATAAACACCATGGGACCACGCAGCCGTCATACCACTCAGGAAGGAGACGCGTTCTGTCGCCTAGAGATGAATGTTTGTTGGTGCAAAAGGTACAAATCAATCCCAGAACAACATCAAAGGACCTTGTGAAGATGCTGGAGGAAACAGGTACAAAAGTATCTATATCCACAGTAAAACGAGTCCTATATCGACATAACCTGAAAGGCCGCTCAACAAGGAAGAAGCCACTGCTACAAAACCACTATAAAAAAGCGAGACTACGGTTTGCAACTGCACATGGGGACAAAGATCGGACTTTTTGGAGAAATGTCCTCTGGTCTGATGAAACAAAAATAGAACTGTTTAGCCATAATGACCATTGTTAAATTAGAAGGAAAAAGGGGGCGGGCTTGCAAGCCAAAGAACACCATCCCAACCGTGATTCACGGGGGTGGCAGCATCATGTTGTGGGGGTGCTTTGCTGCAGGAGGGACTGGTGCTTCTTCAGGAAGGAAAATTATGTGGATATATTGAAACAACATCTCAAGACATCAGTCAGGAAGTTAAAGCTTGGTCGCAAATAGGTCTTCGAAATTAACAATGACCCCAAGCATACTTCTAAAGTTGTGGCAAAATGGCTTAAGGACAACAAAGTCAAGGTATTGGAGTGTTCATCACATGGCCCTGACCTCAATCCTATAGACGATTTGTGGGCAGAACTGAAAAAGCGTGTGCGAGCAAGGAGGCCTACAAACATGACTCAGGTACACTTGGTCTGTCAGGAGGAAATGGCCAAAATTCACCCAACTTATTGTGGGAAGCTTGTGGAAGGCTACCCGAAACATTTGACCCAAGACAAACAATTTAAAGGCAATAATACCAAATACTAATTGACTGTATGTAAACTTCTGACCCACTGGGAATGTGATGAATGAAATAAAAGCTGAAATAAATATTTTTTGAAATCTGACACAGCGGTTGCATTAAGGAGAAGTGTATCTTTAATTCTATGTAAAACACTTGTATCTTTCATCAACATTTATGATTAATATTTCTGTAAATTAATGTGGCTCTCTGCAAAATCACTGGATGTTTTGGAGGCAGAACATCACTGAACATAACGCTCCAATGTAAACTGAGATTTTTGGATATAGATATGAACTTTATCAAACAAAAAAAACATCCATGTATTGTGTAACATGAAGTCCTATGAGTGCCATCTGATGAAGATCATCAAAGTTTAGTGATTCATTTTATCTCTATTTCTGCTTTTTGTGACTCCTCTCTTTGGCTGGAAAATGGCTGTATGTTTTTGTGACTAGGCGCTGTCCTCAGATAATCGCAATGTATGCTTTCGCCGTAAAGCCTTTTGAAATCGGACACTGTGGTTGGATGAACAAGAAGTTTATATTTAAAATGGTGTATAACACTTGTATGTTTGAGGAACTTTAATTATGAGATTTCTGTTGTTTGAATTTGGCACCCTGCACTTTCACTGGATGTTGGTCAGGTGGGACGGTAGCATCCCATCTAGCCCAGAGAGATTTTAATAGCGGGAAGTACCAGATTTTCTCGCATAGTCTGTATTTCAAGTAAGGCTTCTCTCAGAAACATGTTTCCTTTTTTAAGTTCTTTAACGTCCGTTTCAATGGTTTCAATGTTATTGACTACCTTTTCAGCTTGTTTGTTTCTTTCTCCATTGTCATAGTGGAGCTGTCACTACTTTCTTTTCACACACGCCTTGAAAGCTATTGCGTTATTTAAAAAATAATAATTTAACTAGGCAAGTCAGTTAAGAACAAATTCTTATTTCCAATGACGGCCTACGCCGGCCAAACGCGGACGATGCTAGGCCAATCATGTCCCTATGGGACGCCCAATTACGGCCGGATGTGATGCAGCCTGGATCGAACCAGGGACTGCAGTGACACCTCTTGCACTGAGATGCAGTGCCTTAGACCGTTGCGCCACTCGGGAGCCCAAAAAGGCTACCAAGGCAGCCAAGCCCAAAGCAGCCAAGCCCAAGGCAGCCAAGGCCAAGAAGGAGTAAACATATTACAAACAGTGTTCTACTCTACACGTTACTGTAGGTTTGTGTGTGTGTGTGTGTGTGTGCACCTGTGTTTTTTTCAAGGGCATGATGTCCCCTGGCTTTCTCAGATTCTACATGGCCTCATTTTGGGTTTACCCTTCAGACACCACCCTCTGTCCATCTGTCTGTGGGTCTGATGGAAATGAGAAACAGAAGGTGCACTAACAGAAGAGGCTCTTAGCCTGGTCACTGTCTCCTACTGGTCACTGTCTCTCTGTGACTCAGGACCTACCTGACCATGTCACGGGCTAGCACTGGATGGTAGCAAACACTATAAGCTCTCCAATGTACACTGAGTGTGAAAAACATTAGGAACTCCATCCAAATATTGAGTTGCACCCCCTTTTGCCCTCAGAGCATATTTAATTTGTTGGGGCATGGACTCTGCAAGGTGTCGAAAGCGTTCGACAGGGATGCTGGCCCCTGTTGATTCCAATGCTTTCCACAGGTATGTCAAGTTGGCTGGATGTACTTTGGGTGGTGGACCATTCTTGATACACAGGGAAATGCTGAGCATGAAAAAACCAGCAGCGTTGCAATTCTTGACATGCTCAAACCGGTGCGCCTGGCACCTACTACCATACCGCTTTCAAAGGCACTTAAATATTTTGTCTTGCCCATTCACGCTCTGAATGGCACACATACACAATCCATGTCTCAATTGTCTCAAGACTTAAAAATCCTTATTTAACCTGTCTCCTCCCCTCCATCTGCACTGAATGAAGTGGATTGAACAGGAGACATCATAAGAGATCATAGCTTTCACCTGGATTCACCTAGTCAGTCTGGTCATGTCATAGAAAGAGCATGTTTTGTACACTCAGTGTATATAGTGGCTTTATACAAAACATTAGGATAAAACAATTGGAAAATGTGCTCTTTCCATGACACAGACTGACCAGGTGAATATAGGTGAAAGCTATGATCACTTATTGATTTCAAGAAATTGTAAAGCATGCCCTGACGAATTGAGGCTGTTCTGAGGGCAAAACAGAGTGCAACTCAATATTACAAAAGTGTTCCTAATGTTTTGTACACTCAGTGTATATTACTTTGCACTTTTTTGCTCTTCTTGCTATTGAACACCACTGTAAACGTTTTACCTATCAAACAAAGGTATTTTGGCCATTGTTTTCAAGTGACTTATAGTGTTACATTTCAGGCTGTGTAGAGGATTCTTACCAACCTACCAGTCTGCAATTTTTAGGCCTTTCATATTGGCTCCTCAATTTAAATCCTTAAGTGTCTATTGACGCACCCGTGTGTCAATCTAAATAACATAATACAAAAATCCCTATCAAAATCCGTAAATATAAGCTAGCTATATCTGTTTTTTATTTTGCATGGGCTTCGTCTCGATTCACCACATCCGCCTAAGTCAGACTTTCGCGCTGACATCCCGAAAAGCCAAAGGTTTGGCCTACTAACCATTATGGAAAGATGAGACTGAAAGGAAGTATGGAGGTAGTTTTGTGCCAACGAAAAAAGGGTTTAAATATGTGTCCAAAAAACTAAAATATTTTTTGGAGCATTCTTTTTTCTCTTAAATATAGGACAGACAATTAAAAACCTTATTCTTTATTATTTCTTTTTTACTCTTTAAAAAAAACACATTTATGAATGTGTTATGCAATGCTTTTCTATGGTCTATAGTAGTAATAAAGGCCAAATGTAATATTTTATCAAGTAATAATAGCTAAATGATCCATGGTATGACCATTTAAAAAAATGCAATATGTTAGGGTAGTAGAACCCCGCCCCCTAAAGCCTTAGACTTTTGGAGTTAATTTAATAGACCCTGCATTGTCCAGAAACACAAGCAAAAAGAACAGAAACCGACAATGAACTGTATTGGCTACATTCAGTCCAATTTTTGTTTGTGCAGACACTGTATAATGTATCCAATATTTCATTTAAAGATGCATCCTCCCCTTGTGGACACAAACACAGAGGGATATAATGTCACTTCAAATAAACCATACATTATCCACGAGGAGGCCAATAAAACTAAGGGCTGGGTTGTGTCTGGAGATGTTGAATAAGGATCCCATTGCTCACTCCCTGGCTGAGATGGGGAAGGATACACAAGCCAATCAATACAAGGACCATTAGGCTTAACAAACCCAGCTCCTCCACAAACCGCCATGCAAAAGACTCTGTAAATGAACATCAGATTACCCAGGGACAAAAGGTTTACTCATACAGCTGGAACATGAAGAGCTTGGTGCTGTAACAGTGTAACAAATCAAATCAAATTTTATTTGTCACATACACATGGTTAGCAGATGTTAATGGGAGTGTAGTGAAATGCTTGTGCTTCTAGTTCCGACAATGCAGTAATAACCAACGAGTAATCTAACCTAACAATTCCACAACTACTACCGTATAAACACAAGTGTAAAGGGATAAAGAATATGTACATAAAGATATATGAATGAGTGATGGTACAGAGCGGCATAGGCAAGATGCAGTAGATGGTATAGAGTACAGTATATACATATGAGATGAGTAATATAGGGTATATAAACATAAAGTGGCATAGTTTAAAGTGGCTAGTGATACATGTATTACATAAAGATGGCAAGATGCAGTAGATGATATAGAGTACAGTATATACATATACATATGAGATGAGTAATGTAGGGTATGTAAACATTATATTAAGTGGCATTGTTTAAAGTGGCTAGTGATACATTTTTTAAATACATTTCCATAAATTCCCATTATTAAAGTGGCTGGAGTTGAGTCAGTATGTTAGCAGCAGCCACTCAATGTTAGTGGTGGCTGTTTAACAGTCTGATGGCCTTGAGATAGAAGCTGTTTTTCAGTCTCTCGGTCCCTGCTTTGATGCACCTGTACTGACCTCGCCTTCTGGATGATAGCGGGGTGAATAGGCAGTGGCTCGGGTGGTTGTTGTCCTTGATGATCTTCATGGCCTTCCTGTGACATCGGGTGGTGTAGATGTCCTGGAGGGCAGGTAGTTTGCCCCCGGTGATGCTCTGTGCAGACCTCACTACCCTCTGGAGAGCCTTACGGTTGTGGGCGGAGCAATTGCCCACTGGGCACAGACTACCTTTTCACAATGCAGATAGCCCGGTTAGCCACTGTGCGGGAGCACTGGTTGGTCGGCCCAATTGAGGTAGTATGTACATGAATGTATAGTTAAAGTGACTATGCATATATGATAAACAGAGAGTAGCAGCAGCGTAAAAATAGCGTTTGGGGGGCACACAGCAGGGTGGAGATGTTGTTACCTACCCTCACCACCTGGGGGCGGCCCGCCAGGAAGTCCAGTACCAAGATGCACAGGATTCTATAGGGCACTTTAACACCTAGATTGTTGGAGGTGTTTTAGCGTAGTTTGCAGGTATTATTTAGTTCATTTGGAAGCCTATTTGAATTATGTAGTGATGACGTAACATGCATTATGGGGCAGATCAAAACACACTAATCATTGTCTAGACGTTCTGTGTGTGTGTGTGTATGTGTGCGCTGTATTGTATTGTATTGTATTGTATTTGTTGTGCCTGTTTGTCAGTGCATACCTAGCTGTCACCCAGGATGTGACATTAGATGAGAGCATGTTTCTCGTAATGAGTAGCTGTACTGGACCTCAGTACTATCAGCAGAAGCCTGGCAACAAGCTCTCTGTACAACAGAGATATGAGGCTAATAGAACATATTAATTGATTTTGAAGAAAAATGCACTTAAATTAAACCACCCTGGCTTCTGTTTAGGACTCCTACACTGTACATCACGTTCCACGGTTCAGAGGAGTAGTAATTGTGTACCAGCTAATCTAATTATGGATTCTATAGAAAGAACACATGCAGGGTGCAACCATGTTTAAATAAGAATGTAGTCAGTTCAGAGTTTTTACAATTAAAATATCCATTGCAACAAGCACAGCATTGAATTTTAATGTTCATTTTATTTTGTATTTATTTAGCCCTTATTTTACCAGGTAAGTTGACTGAGAACACATTTTATTTTACAGCCACGCCATGGTGGGTAGTTACAGGAGAGAGGAGGGGGATGAATGAGCCAATTGGAAGCTGGGGATGATTAGGTGCCATGTTGGTATGCCAGATTGGGAATTTAGCCAGAGCATTGGGCTTAGGCTCATTATAAAATATGTAGTTAAGTAATGGTGCACTATACTGACCATACAGGCTACACTACCTCTACAAGTAGGCTGGGAAATTAAATATAAGTCACAGCTATATAAGCACACGCATTGGCACACACACGAGCACCTACACACACCACACTCAATCTTTCTTTCTCTCACAGACAGAGGCATAGTCGCATGCACAATTTTGTTTCACCCCGTAATTGCCTTAATTAGCATCACTGCTTTTGCAATGGATAAATGGTTGTCATGACAAATACTAGACCGACACTGAGCCGAGACACAGAGCGCTGCAAAACCACAGTGGCCATAAAGGAACTAAAATACCATTGGAGTGACAGGGCCAATTTCTGATGGAAACATGCCACGTCCCCACAGCTAAGTGGATGGAAATAATGAACTATTTCTTTCTGCTCTCCTGTCTCCTCTGTAATCTGTCAATCCATTTAAGGGGAGGCATGGCGAAAATGAAGGGTAAAACCAAAGCACTACCATAGCCTTTCCGCTCTGCACACAATGAAACAGTCCTTGACTAACAGCCATATCTCTTGGCATTAAGACTCAATTAAGACTAGATTCAGCGGGAGAGGAGAGTCCTCACACTAGAGAAACTTCCACCTGATGTTTAGGGAAGTGCCAACGCTATCATGCATATTCATGGGAAATTATCCCACTTGAGAAATAACTACTAAATTGAATTCCATTTTGGGTTCAGTGAGATGTCAGGGTATTGGTGTGAAAAGAAATGCCTGGTGGATCATTAAACTTCTCAGTGCATTGTATCTTGAATTGAACAGTATATCTCAAACCTGAAGAAAAACCTGCCGATGAAAATGACATGTTGTGACACATCAATTTGCTTAGATACTGTACATAAACTCTATTTATCTCAGGGCTCCCGAGTGGCGCAGCTGTCTAAGGAACTAGATTTCAGTGCTGGAGGCGTCACTACAGACCCTGGTTCCATTCCAGGCTGTATAACAACCGGCCGTGATTGGGAGTCCCATAGGGAGGTGCACAATTGTCCCAGCGTCGTCCGGGTTAGGGTTTGGCCGGGGTAGGCCGTCATTGTAAATAAGAATTTGTTCTTAACTAACTTGACTTGTTAAATAAATGTTAAATAAATAAATAAAATTAAACTTTCTCTCTCTCACACACTCCCATCAAGGATCTGGAAGGATTCTTTATGGAGGAATGGTCTAAGATCCCTCCCAAGATGTTTTCCAACTCATAAAAAAAATTATGTAAAGGCTCAGTGCTGTTTTCCTCGCAAGGTGAGGTATTAAAAGGTATTGAAAACAGGGGTGTCAATAATTTTGACCTCTACCTTTTTGAGAAAGAAAATATTACTTGTATTAGTATAAAATGATATAATTTCCCACTTTTTTTGAGCATACAATATAGCTCAGTATTTGAATTATTAATGTTATACAGTCACTTCAAATCAAATCAAAGTTTATTTGTCACGTGTGCTGAATACAACAGTGAAATGCTTACTTACAGGCTCTAACCAATAGTGCAAAAAAAGGTATTAGGTGAACAATAGATAGGTAAAGAAATAAAACAACAGTAAAAAGACAGGCTATATACAGTAGTGAAACTATAAAAGTAGCTAGGCTACATACAGACACCGGTTAGTCAGGCTGATTGAGGCATTATGTACATGTAGATATGGTTAAAGTGACTATGCATATATGATGAACAGAGAGTACCAGTAGCGTAAAAGAGGGGGTGGTGGGTGGGACACAATGCAGATAGCCCGGTTAGCCACTGTGCGGGAGCACTGGTTGGTCGGCCCAATTGAGGTAGTATGTACATGAATGTATAGTTAAAGTGACTATGCATATATGATCAACAGAGAGTAGCAGCAGCGTAAAAAGAGCGTTTGGGGGGCACACAATGCAAATAGTCTGGGTAGCCATTTGATTACCTGTTCTTAGAGTCTTATGGCTTGAGGGTAAAAACTGTTGAGAAGCCTTTTTGTCCTAGACTTGGCACTCCGGTACCACTTGCCATGCGGTAGTAGAGAGAACAGTCTATGACTGGGGTGGCTGGGGTCTTTGACAATTTTTAGGGCCTTCCTCTGACACCGCCTGGTGTAGAGGTCCTGGATGGCAGGCAGCTTAGCCCCAGTGATGTACTGGGCCGTACGCACTACCCTCTGTAGTGCCTTGCAGTCAGAGGCAGAGCAATTGACATACAAGGCAATGAAGGGTACTTTTGCTCATCTTTATCAACCAAGTGATCAATATTCTGAGCGGACTGTCCCACTGGGTACAATCTGGTTGAATCAACTTTGAATTGACATCTGTGCCCAGTGGGATGAGTCACATGCTGACCAAACCGCTTGTGTGCGTGCGACTGTGTGCGCCATCACATACATGTTGATTTTGTAACCCTATACCAGACACGATCAGGACACGCAGGTTGAAATATCAAAACAAACTCTGAACCAATTATATTAATTTGGGGAAAGGTCTAAAAGCATTAAACATTTATGGCAATTTAGCTAGCTAACTTGCTGTTGCTAGCTAATTTGTCCTGGGATATAAAAATTGGGTTGTTATTTTACCTGAAATGCACAAGGTCCTCTGACAATTAATCCACAGATAATACATTAAACCAAGTTAGTTTCTTGTCATCCTCTTTTTCTTCTTTGGACTTAATATGGTGGTTGCCAACCAACTTTACAGTGCATTACTACAAATGACTGGAGTGTGGACGTCAGTTCATCTTTCAATCAACCACGTGGGTATATGCTCCTAAAAACCAATGAGGAGATTTGAGATGCAGGACATACAGCGCGTTAAGCATAACAAATAGAATCAAGTTCTATTTTAGCACCTGGCCACGCAGACGCTCACTGTCGACCGCAAGTAGAGTGGGTGCAATTATTGAATAACATGTATGTGTACATTTATTTTTGCAACACTTGCGTACACGACATGTCCAGTCTGGTTAGCGTGTCAAGGTTGTGAGATGGTACCTGTTGTGCAGTCGGCTTCGGTGTGTGATGTGTGTGCTACCTTCGGTGGACAGAGCCTCGCTCCTTCGCTCCTGGAACACACTCCTTATTGACAGACAGATCCATTAATTTCTCCTCACCTGTCACACACACACATTCCTTCTGGAGAGAGAAGACCGATTACAACAGATCATGATTACCTCAAACAGCCAAAGCACTGAGACTGAGGCCAGTTCTATTTACCTCTTTATACAGTGCCTTGCAGTATTCATCCCTGTCACGCCCCGACCATAGTGAGCCTTGTTATTCTCTCTTTTGGTTAGGTCGGGGTGTGACTAAGGGGGGTGTTCCTATCTAGGTTGTTTGTATTTCTATGTTGGCCTGGTATGGTTCCCAATCAGAGGCAGCTGTTTATCGTTGTCTCTGATTGGGGATCATATTTAGGCAGCAATTTCCCCATTGCGCTTTGTGGGATCTTGTTTTTGTGTAGTGCCTGTGAGCAGTCCATTACGTCACGTTTAATTTGTTTCTGTATTGTTTTGGTGAGTTTCAATAATTAAACATGTGGAACTATATGCACGCCGTGCCTTGGTCCATTTATTCATTAAACGATCGTGACAAATCCCCATTTTGTTGCATTACAACTTGTAATTTAAATCCATTTTTATTTGGATTTAATGTAATCGATATACACAAAATAGTTTAAATTGGTGAAGTGAAATGGAAAAAATAACTTGCTTCAAAAAAATAAACAGTGATGTGTGCTTATGTATACACCCCCTTTGCTATGAAGCCCCTAAATAAGATATGGTGGAACCAATTACCTTCAGAAGTCACAAAATTAATTAAATAAAGTCCACCTGTGTGCAATCTAAGTGTCACATGATCTGCCACATGATCTCAGTATATATACACCTGATCTGAAAGGCCCCAGAGTCTGCAACACCACTAAGCAAGGGGCACCACCAAGCAAGCGGCACCATGAAGACCAAGGAGCTCTCCAAACAGGTCAGGGACAAAGTTGTGGAGAAGTACAGATCAGGGTTGGGTTATTTTTTTAAATCCTGAAACTTTGAACATCCCACAGAGCACCATTAAATAAATTATTTAAAAAATGTAAAGAATATTGCGCCACAAAAAACATGCCAAGAGAGGGACATCCACCAAAACGCACAGACCAGGCAAGGAGGGCATTAATCAGATAGGCAACAAAGAGACCAAAGATAACCCTGAAGGAGCTGCAAAGCTCCACAGCGAAGATTGGAGTATCTGTCCATAGGACCACTTTAAACCATACACTCAACAGACCATGTCTTTACAGAAGAGTGGCCAGAAAAAAAGCCATTGCTTAAAGAAAAAATAAGCGAACACGTTTGGTGTTCATGTGGGAGACTCCCCAAACATATGGAAGAAGTTACTCTGGTCAGATGAGACTAAAATTAAGCTTTTTGGCCATCAAGGTAAACGCTATTTTTGGTATGAACCCAACACCTCTCATCACCCTAAGAACACCATCCCACAGTGAAGCATGGTGGTGGCAGCATCATGCTGTGGGGATGTTTTTCATTGGCAAGGACTGGGAAACTGGTCAGAATTAAAGGAATGATGGATGGCCCTAAATCCTGTGAAATTCTTGAGGGAAACCTGTTTCAGTCTTCCAGAGATTTGAGACTGGGATGGAGTTTCACCTTCCAGCAGGACAATGACCCTAAGCAAACTTCTAAAGCAACACTTGAATGGTTTAAGGGTAAACATTTAAATGTCTTGGAATGGCCTAGTCAAAGCCCAGACCTCAATCCAATTGAGAATCTGTGGTATGACTTAAAGATTGCTGTACATCAGTGGAACCCATCCAACTTGAAGGAGCTGAAGCTGTTTTGCCTTGAAGAATGGGCAAAAATCCCAGTGGTTAGATGTGCCAAGCTTATAGAGACATACCCCAAGAGACATGCAGCTGTAATTGCTGCAAAAGGTGGCTCTACAAAGTATTGACTTTGGGGGGGCTGAATAGTTATGCACACTCAAGTTTTCTGTCTTTTTGTCTTATTTCTTGTTTGTTTCACAATTAAAACATATTTTCCATCTTCAAAGTGGTATGCATGTTGTGTAATCAAATGATACAAACCCCCCCCAAAAAATTTGAATTCCAGGTTGTAAAGGCATCAAAATAGTAAAATGCCAAGGGGGTGAATACTTTCGCAAGTCACTGTAGCTTTTCTGATTGATGTGCTGTTATACACCTGAACTTTACATGATTTTATGAAATGCTTTTTCATGTCTTATCTATTTAAAATATCTTTATTCTCTATGGTTTCCCATTGAATACGTTATTCCATTGCTCCAGGCAAATGCGTGGCCAAATAGCCTCTCGTTTTCATTCCATTGTTCTTAAGGTCTTATATTTTCAGCACGTGACTTTTAACCTTTCACTCTTGGTGACCTCATTACCACAGGCAAAGACGACTGTTGCTGCGTCTCTGAGTTAAAGACTGAATGGCCAGCATTGTTAATGGCTGTAAATGGAAAGCAGGAGAGCCTTCCATTATTGGTCTCTGGCCCATTTCCTTTCCACAAAGCACTCACCTTAAACCACACCCCCTGCTGCCAATGCCTTGAATCAGTATGGTAACCATGGGGATGATTCATAACAGAAAGACTTGGTTGGGAGCCGGGGTTCATGTCTGATGCAGTTTCATCAGGTGTGAAATAGTTTACTGTTCATCAAGAAACCCATTTGATAGATGAGTAAGAGAAATGGCCACTACACAATTTAAACCCTTACACTGACATATGGACACACACTCACTCAATCACCTCATAGATGCACTCTACGCTCTTAGAATTTGTAGGAACATCGGAGTTCCTCAAGGAAACATTGCTAGTCATACAGTTGAAGTCGGACGTTTACATACACTTAGGTTGGAGTCATTAAAACTTGTTTTTCAACCACTCCACAAATGTCTTATTAATTAACAAACTATAGTTTTGAGAGGTTGGTTAGAACATCTACTTTGTGCATGACACAAGTAATTTTTCCAGCAATTGTTTACAGACAGATTATTTCACTTATAATTCACTGTATCACAATACCAGTGGATCAGAAGTTTACATACACTAAGTTGACTGTGCCTTTAAAAAGCTTGGAAAATTCCAGAAAATGATGTTATGGCTTTATAAGCTTCTGAAAGGGTAATTGACATAATTTGAGTCAATTGGAGGTGTACCTGTGGATGTATTTCAAGGCCTACCTTCAAACTCGTGCCTCTTTGCTTGACATCATGAGAAAATCAATAGAAATCAGCAAAGACCTCAGAAAATAAAATTGTAGACCTCCACAAGACTGGTTCATCCTTGGGAGCAATTTCTAAATGCCTGAAGGTGCCACTTTCATCTGTACAAACAATAATATGCAAGTATAATCACCATGGGACCACACAGCCATCATACCACGCAGGAAGGAGATGCGTTCTGTCTCTTAGAGATGAACGTACAGAGGAGGGAAAAGTGCAAATCAATCCCAGAACAAAAGCAAAGGTCCTTGTGAAGATGCTGGAGGAAACAGGTACAATAGTATCTATATCAACAGTAAAAACAAGTCCTATATCAACACAACCTAAATGGCCCCTTAGTAAGGAAAAAGCCACTGCTCCAAAATCGCCATAAAAAGGCCAGACAAAGATCTGACTTTTGGAGAAATGTTCTCTGGTCTGATGAAACAAAAATAGAACTGTTTGGCCATAATGACCATCGTTATGTTTGGAGGAAAAAGGGTGAGGCTTGCAAGCCGAAGAACAAACTGTGAAGCACGGGGGTGGCAGCATCATGTTGTGGGGGTGCTTGCTGCAGGAGGGACTGGTGCACTTCACAAAATAGATGGCTTCATGAGGATGGAATATGATGTGGATATACAGTGCCTTGCGAAAGTAGTCGGCCCCCTTGAACTTTGCGACCTTTTGCCACATTTCAGGCTTCAAACATAAAGATATAAAACTGTATTTTTTTGTGAAGAATCAACAACAAGTGGGACACAATCATGAAGTGGAACGACATTTATTGGATATTTCAAACTTTTTTAACAAATCAAAAACTGAAAAATTGGGCGTGCAAAATTATTCAGCCCCCTTAAGTTAATACTTGGTAGCGCCACCTTTTGCTGTGATTACAGCTGTAAGTCGCTTGGGGTATGTCTCTATCAGTTTTGCACATCGAGAGACTGAATTTTTTTCCCATTCCTCCTTGCAAAACAGCTCGAGCTCAGTGAGGTTGGATGGAGTGCATTTGTGAACAGCAGTTTTCAGTTCTTTCCACAGATTCTCGATTGGATTCAGGTCTGGACTTTGACTTGGCCATTCTAACACCTGGATATGTTTATTTTTGAACCATTCCATTGTAGATTTTGCTTTATGTTTTGGATCATTGTCTTGTTGGAAGACAAATCTCCGTCCCAGTCTCAGGTCTTTTGCAGACTCCATCAGGTTTTCTTCCAGAATGGTCCTGTATTTGGCTCCATCCATCTTCCCATCAATTTTAACCATCTTCCCTGTCCCTGCTGAAGAAAAGCAGGCCCAAACCATGATGCTGCCACCACCATGTTTGACAGTGGGGATGGTGTGTTCAGCTGTGTTGCTTTTACGCCAAACATAACGTTTTGCATTGTTGCCAAAAAAGTTCAATTTTTGTTTCATCTGACCAGAGCACCTTCTTCCACATGTTTGGTGTGTCTCCCAGGTGGCTTGTGGCAAACTTTAAACAACACTTTTTATGGATATCTTTAAGAAATGGCTTTCTTCTTGCCACTATTCCATAAAGGCCAGATTTGTGCAATATACGACTGATTGTTGTCCTATGGACAGAGTCTCCCACCTCAGCTGTAGATCTCTGCAGTTCATCCAGAGTGATCATGGGCCTCTTGGCTGCATCTCTGATCAGTCTTCTCCTTGAATGAGCTGAAAGTTTAGAGGGACGGCCAGGTCTTGGTAGATTTGCAGTGGTCTGATACTCCTTCCATTTCAATATTATCGCTTGCACAGTGCTCCTTGGGATGTTTAAAGCTTGGGAAATCTTTTTGTATCCAAATCCAGCTTTAAAGTTCTTCACAACAGTATCTCGGACCTGCCTGGTGTGTTCCTTGTTCTTCATGATGCTCTCTGCGGTTTTAACAGACCTCTGAGACTATCACAGTGCAGGTGCATTCATACAGAGACTTGATAACACACAGGTGGATTGTATTTATCATCATTAGTCATTTAGGTCAACATTGGATCATTCAGAGATCCTCACTGAACTTCTGGAGAGAGTTTGCTGCACTAAAAGTAAAGGGGCTGAATAATTTTGCACGCCCAATTTTTCAGTTTTTGATTTGTTAAAGAAGTTTGAAATATACAATAAATGTCGTTCCACTTCATGATTGTGTCCCACTTGTTGTTGATTCTTCACAAAAAAATACAGTTTTATATCTTTATGTTTGAAGCCTGAAATGTGGCAAAAGGTCGCAAAGTTCAAGGGGGCCGAATACTTTCGCAAGGCACTGTATTGAAGCAACATCTCAAGACATCAGTCAGGAAGTTAAAGCTTGGTCGCAAATGGGTCTTCCAAATGGACAATGACCCCAAGCATACTTCCAAAGTTTTGGCAAAAGTTCTTAAGGACAACAAAGTTAAGGTATTGTAGTAGTCATCACAAAGCCCTGACCTCAATCCTACAGACTATTTGTGGGAAGAACTGAAAAAGCGTGTTTGAGCAAAGAGGCCTACAAACCTGACTCAGTTACACCAGCTCTGTCAGGAGGAATGGGCCAAAATGGATCCAACTTATTGTGGGAAGATTGTGGAAAGCTACCCGAAACATTTGACCCAAGTCAAACAATTTAAAGGCAGTGCTACCAAATACTAATTGAGTGTATGTAAACTTCTGACGCACTGGGAACGTGATGAAAGAAACAAAAGCTGAAATAAATCATTCTCTCTACTATTATTCTGACATTTCACATTCTTACAATGAAGTGGTGATCCAAACTGACCTAAGACAGGGAATTTTTTACTAGGATTAAATGTCAGGAATTGTGAAAAACTGAGTTTAAATGTATTTGACTAATGTGTATGTAAACTTCCGACTTCAACTGTATATATATACAGTATGTTTATTTGGCCACCGTTAGAGTAAATGTCATTCCTGTTAATCTGCTCTGTTGTATTGTCATCACATGTTAAGGTTGAACACTGACAGCTTTGGGGCTTGAATGAGACTGACAGAGGTGTATGAATTCCTCAATAGTCTATGCAAATCCCAAAAGTTGGAATAGTTACCACATTGTTACTGTATGTAATCAGCAATGGTTCATGTTAAATTAGAATATGAAATATATGTAAATACTGAAGGAACAGAGTGAACAAACTTAACATCATGAACAAGAATGACATTTAAAGCCACACCTTCAATAAGCTACATCTCCAATCTGATAGGCTATCTCTGCAATATACAGGATATTCAAAAGCTTCAAAATGTAACACCTCTCATCACATACCTTTTTTTATACAGGAAAGTTTCTGCTGGTGTGGCAACCCAAAGGGTTCTTCCAGGCACCTTTACTTCTAAGAATCTAGGTGAGAAATCATTATCGTCATTGTGACAGCTATGCCGTTTTTCCACACACTGGAAAAGGAAAGTTGATGTCACGTTAGGTGGTGATTTTCAGATATCTAGTTGCCATTTTACATCAACAAGGGAAAACTCTAAAGGTCTTCACTCCAGACAGCAAATGGCTCACAAGAATTGCAAGGAAAAGTATGCATAATGCTTTATGGAAGTGTTGGAAGTGGATAATAAACTATAATTTTCCATAGAGAGGCTGCTGAAAGCAGTAGGCTTATGTTCATTTTCACAGTCAATGTATCTAATGTTGACCACAGTCAATTTCATCTTATTAAACTGCAGTTCATGGTAATAACATGACAGCATCAACAATGCCTACTTTGTGTGTTTCCAAAATGAGTGTGAAGAGGCCAACGAAACATCAGCCAACACACTTGTGAGTCAGTCTACTACACACACAGTCTACTACACACAGCATTCTATCATTTCAAACTGACCTGTCTCATAACCCCTGTAAACATCCCACTCTCCTACACCAGATAATTGTCAGTGAGCCTACAAAGCTACTGTGAAGTGCCTGATATTTCCTCAGGGAGCTCTGATCTGTTTACTCTATTAGTTTTGTGTGGCTGACTTATTGTCTTGTATCTATGAGCACATAATAGCATTATGTTGCTCAGGGAATAGCTATTAACTGTTGAGCTAGCTGTGCACATTGTCTTACGGCAGCTAGCGCGACGAATACGCCTGCAGGGTGAGGGAAGGGAGTGACGCCACATGCAGGAAGACAATGAGCTGCGCCATCGAAGAAGAGGCGATGAAAGAGGCTTGACTCCGCCCCAAAATCTGTTGCACAAAAATACAGCGTTGAAGATGCATTATGGTTTTGTATAATTGGGCCAGTAGTATTGAAAGTGGCGCTCACGAGTCAAAACTGGTCCCCCAAAATTGTGCACAATTGTTTACAACGTCATCCATTTCATATAACATGTCCTGCCCCCAAAAATTCATAATAATAAACCTGAATTCGTATAATATGTTACGAATTCCAATTTGTACAGTATGTTGTGAATTTGTAAGTGCTTAAGATCTTGTTCAATCTCTTGAACCAGAGGAAGTCGGGATTTTTTTTATGAAGGTCAATGAAAGTGTCAAACTTGGTTTACATCGCTAATTTGAAGCTTATTTGATCAAACAGAAGTTTAGTAATGCTTAGATTGAGAAAAAATATGATATATCGGAACCGTATCTAGCCCTCTCATTGGCTAGAATGTTCCTGCCTGATCATGCCTCCTCCTGCCATCCACATTTGCGGAAAAATATTCCAGTTGTTAGTCAGTAAATAGATCATGTTTGTCTGCAGTACTTCCATGAAGATGATTCTGTGATGATCATGGAAGTTCAATGTTACAGCGCGATTAAAAATGAAAGGCAATGTTCGTGGAGGCTGCAGTAAATGCTGCATATGTCAGCTCAAACGGAAATGACCTTTACATTTCGATAGCGCTATAGCTATGAACATTCATGATTGATTTGATTTAGATTTTATTAGGATCTCTTTTAGTCCCCATTTGGACTAATCTTCCAAGAGTCCTTAACATTAAAATACAATGTATAATACAAACACACTTTCACATATAACACACTATTACAAACATACATAACAAACTAGCATAATGACCCAATAAATACTCAATCTAAAAAAATATTGATTCTTCATCTACTATAGTCCCACATTTCTATATACTATATTAAAATTATTTTTAAATAATGTTTAAACTTATATATTGAAATGTTTCTAGTTTGCTCAGTTAATTTATTCCATTTCTTTATTGCTCTAAATCTAAATGTTCTTTTGCCCATTTATTTTTTCTGTCTGGATAACGCATAGATGGTGGACAATCTATTCCTAGTATTTACGGAATGTACGGATTGAATCGAAACCCTAGGCTATTTACCAGCAAACTGGGAACATTCCCAGGACATTAGCTAACATTCCCATTAAGTCAGGGTTTGAGCTAACATGAAGATGAGAACATCCCACTGTAATAATGGAGCTGTGAGTCAGGAAGCAGGTGCAGGTGAAACCTTTAATAAAACAACAAAACCAGTAACGAGACATTTACATAAGGCTACATGCCGGTACAAAATAACAATACTAACTGGTGAGAAAACATAAGGGAGTAACATATGAAGGGGAGGGAATGATGAAGGTAATGAAGTCCAGGTGTGAATCATAATCATTAACAGGTGCGCGAGCGATGAGTGACAGGTGTGTATAATGATAAATCCCAGGATCGGTGGTTAGTATTCTGGCGACGTCGTACACCAGAGGGGAGGAGCAGGAGAAGATGTGACAGTATCCCCCCCCCCGCCCCCTCTGACGTGAGGCTCCAGCCGCAGGACGAAACCGGCCAGAGGGACGACCCCGAGGACGAGGAGTGGGTCGGTCCTGGTGGCGAAGTTGGAAATCACAAATTATGTTGGGGTCCAGAATGTCCTCCACCGCAACCCAACACCGCTCCTCTGGGCCATACCCATCCCAGTCCACCAGATACTAGAGCCGGCCAGCACGACATCGGGAGTCCAGGAGGGATCTTACAGCGTATGCCGGACCCCCCTCGATGTCCAGGGTGGTGGGGGTGTGTCTTGGGGGACAGTATCAGCTAGGGGACAAGGAACCACCAGCCTGAGAAGGGAGACGCGATAGTGACTGGGTAGTTGTAACCTGTATGTCACCTCGTTGACCCTCTGGAGAACCTTGAACGGCCCCTTAAACCGGGGGCTCAGTTTCTTGCAGGGCAGGCGGAGTGGGAGATTCCTGGTAGAGAGCCAGACGCGGTGCCCAGGATGGAACACAGGGGTCTCTGGTTCCTTCTGACGATGCACGTCTCTCCACAGCTCCTCTTCGCGCCCGAACTGCTCATCTACCGCAGGTGCAGTGGTCTGGCCCGGGGTCTACGGGGCCAGGGCAATTCCCACATTCTTCTGACATTACACATTCTTAAAATAAAGTGGTGATCCTAACTGACCTAAGACAGGGAATTTTAACTAGGATTAAATGTCAGAAATATTGAAAAACTGAGTTTAACCTCTAGCGACGAGCAATCCCGTATCCGGGAGCGTAATCATAGCCTCAAGCGCATTACCATAACGCAACATTTCCTATTCATGAAAATTGCAAATGAAATGAAATAAATATTTTGAAACACAAGCTTAGCCTTTTGTTAACAACACTGTCATCTCAGATTTTCAAAATATGCTTTTCAACCAAAGCTACACAAGCATTTGTGTAAGAGTATTGATAGCCTAGCATAGCATTAAGCCTAGCATTCAGCAGGCAACATTTTCACAAAAACAAGAAAAGCATTCAAATAAAATAATTTACCTTTGAAGAACTTCGGATGATTTCAATGACGAGCCTCTCAGTTAGATAGCAAATGTTCATTTTTTCCAAAAATATTATTTGTGTTGGCGAAATAGCTCCGTCTTGTTCATCACGTTTGGCTAAGAAAAAGACTGGAAAATGCCGAACTTTTTTTCCAAATTAGCTCCATAATATCGACAGAAACATGTCAAACGTTGTTTAGAATCAATCCTCAAGGTGTTTTTCACATATCTATTCGATAATGTATCAGTCGTGACAGTTGGTTTCTCATCAGAAGCGAACGGAAAAATACTGCAGCTGGAGATTACGCAATAATTGCAACGGAGGACACCAAGCGACCACCTGGTAGATGTAGTCTCTTATGGTCAATCTTCCAATGATATGTCTACAAATACGTCACAATGCTGTCGACACCTTGGGGAAGCGGCAGAAAGCCTAAGCTCATTCGTGGCCGATTCACAGCCATATAAGGAGTCATTGGCATGAGGCGGTTTCAAAAAATGCGGCACTTCCTGATTGGATTTTTATCTGGTTTTCGCCTGTAACATCAGTTCTGTGGCACTCACAGACAATATCTTTGCAGTTTTGGAAACGTCAGAGTGTTTTCTTTCCAAAGCTGTCAATTATATGCATAGTCGAGCATCTTTTCGTGACAAAATATCTTGTTTAAAACGGGAACGTTTTTCATCCAAAAATTAAAATAGCGCCCCCTATATCCAAGAAGTTAAATGTATTTGTAAACTTCGGACTTCAACTGTATATATATATTTATATATATGTTTTGTGTATTTGATGTATTGATGTATTGCTCACGCCCTTCTAAAATAAAGGTTAAATAAGTTTAATAGTAAACTTGAGTTTTAACCATGAAAAATAAAAAAAGCCTCAGTAATGGTAGAGTAAGATGACCTGTGGGAGCCAACTTCAAAGACACCACATTTTAGTCCTCTGTCCCCCACTCATTCAAATGTAGGAACTGGCTTCTCCAGTTAATGATCCATCATAGATAAGATAATGATCCATCATGTATGACATCATAGATAAGATACTGATCCATCATGTATGACATTCCTGGGAGTGTGTAAACTTAAATGTTTTATTATCATAGCATTTTTGTAGGTTCTCTGTAGTTATGTACTTTGGTCACACTTGGGTAAATTTTGGCCACTTGGGTACATTTAGGCAAACTCAGGAGGGACACATGGGAAACATGATACAACATTTTATGTAGAGCTTTGGACACACACTGCTGCCCTCTTGTGGACATCTAAATTACACTCAGCTTCCTAGGTCAATGTATGGCCTTTCTTTTGGATTTCAAAGACAATGCAACAACAAAAAATACAAAGAAAACGCATGTTTTTTTGTTTGTTTTATATTTTACCAGATCTAATGTGTTATATTCTCCTACATTAATTTGACATTTCCACAAACTTCAAAGTGTTTCCTTTCAAATAGTATCAAGAATATGCATACCCTTGCTTCAGGTCCTGATCTACAGGCAGTTGAATTTGGGTATGGCATTTTAGGCGGAAATTGAGATGAAGGTTCCAATCCTTAAGAGGTTCATATATACCCACAGATTTTTGAAGAATATAACGTTTGAATGCCTCATGAGCTTAATGCAACTGTCGTACCCCATCAGAACCCAAAAGCTTTTTTTCTCCATTGTTTTTTAACAATGTAATTGTAATTCTAGAACTCGTGCGTCTAATCCTGAATGCTGATTGGTTAAAACCGCATTCCAGCTAGTGTCTATTTCAGAAGTTTCCCACTGACTAAATCTATGACGTTGAAATGCCTATTTACTCTGCTCCATCTCACTGTGCAATCCACTGTCTCATCAACCCTGCCAGGAAATGTATAACCTTGATCTCCACTTTAAAAATCATCTAGACATTATCTCCTATTTCTTTTAGACTAGCATTTGGTTTTCACCAGCAGAGATTAGAATAAAACCTGCTGTCTGTCTCTCCGAGCTTTTCAATATTGTTTCAGTATTGAATTGCGATCTCCACTGTCCCATATAAAGTGAATGTGTCCGAACGACACTAACAGCAAATTGAGCTGGTTGTCATAGCAACATACAACACTTATTTTCAGTTGACTGGCTAAATCGCTACTTTGTTGCGAAAACTCAAATGGATGAGTGGAACATTTCTTTTGATATTTTTGACGGCGTGACTATGAATAAATGGACAAAAGAGATAATAAACGGGCATGCAGATTTGGGGGATACTGCATTGAATGACCTTGAGAAAAACAGCGACAACAAAAAACAGTTAAGAATACAAACTGGGCTGTGCATTACATCGAGGGCTGGCTAGTGAGAAGAAAAAAGTTGTTGACTTCAAAACTGTCACTTAAGAAGAGTTTAACATTCTTCTCTGACTGTTTTATGGAAATGTACGAAATGGGAAAAGGGAGAAGTACAGCATAAGTAGCTACCTGGCATTCCATAGTGGGCTCAACCGGTTTCTAAATGACCCACCCATCGGTCGCAGCTGGTGCCTTATGAAGGACACTGAATTTACCAACTCAAATCATGTATTTCTGGGCAACATCAAACAGCTAAGAAGGCAAGGAAAAGATATCACAAACAGCCACCCTCGTATCAACGATAAGGAAATGGTCCAGCTCCAAAACCCCCAGGCTCTGAATCCTAGTACACCAAGGGGTCTGGTCCAGAAAGTGTGCTTCAACCTGCAGTTATATCTGGGTCAAAGAGGAAAAGAGGGGAATAGACAACTAAAGCCCAACTCATTCCTCGTAAAAACAAATGAGAACAGTCTAAGGTATGTTGTTTATATCGTTTTCGTGTTATTTCTAAGTTACACCCGTAATTAGGCTACTGGAAAACAATATACTGTAACAACGCATTCTCTCTCTCTCTCTCTCAGATACGCCCCTCTCGCACTTCTACCCAAGATCTGCAGGGAAGCTGGAACAACTACATACAGAAATCACAGCATCAGGACCACGACAGTCCAGAAACTGGCCAATGCTGGTTTAGAAGCGAGGGGATTATGTCAGTGAGTGGGAATCGGTGTGAAGGTTCGCTCCATAGCTACTGGCGTCACTCACTGACAGACAAAAAACACAGGGGCAACATCCTGACTGAAAACAAAGAGAACACTGCAGCACCATCAACATCCAAAAGGCTGAAGCAAGGCAGCAGAAGTAGTAGCACAGACACTAAATGTGACATACAGTAAGTAGTTATAGCTATGTCAGTTGTGGTGGATAACACGGAGAATGCATGTTTTCATTTATTAAAATCAGCTCAAGTGAATGTATTGGATTGCCATTATTTTGTCTGAACAGTGTCCTGACGAGAGAGCACATTTTCTCTACCAGGCAAAGTTGCACATCACAAGATCACTGTTATGGATATATACAAAAAATAAATTTAACATAGAAAACAACTAACAAATGAAGCCACTTTTGTTATTTTGTTATTATTATTAGCCGTAGTTGGCTAGCTAGCAAGCAAGGGATAAGAACGTTGCCAGCCAGAATGGCAAAGGAAAACATTAGAACGAACAACTGGGTTGCGTCTATAGATACAGAACAAAAAGACTGAACGACAGGGTCGCTTCTCTAGCAACCTTAGATTTGTGTCAGGTCTATGTCTTGTGGAAGGATGAAATAGTATGAATAAATTAATACAAATAAATGTTAAGTAAAATATGTCAATCATTATTTGAATAAGTTGGTAACTGTTGCATAAAAGTGATAATGTCCTCGAAGCCGGTGTTTGAAAGATTCCCGTGAAATGTATCCTCCAAACACTGGCTTCTCGGGCATTATCACTTAACAAACACGGCATATCCTCAAAACATGGTTAAAACTATCATCTCTATCATATGGATGGTTAGTCATAGCATCCATAGCTCTGTCTATGAAATTGAGAGTGGTTAAATTTTTCATAAAAATACAAAAACCCTAGACAGGTTAAAACACATATATCACCCTCGTCACACCCTGACCTAACCAAAATAATAATGAAAACAAAGATAACTAAGGTCAGGGCGTGACAGCCCCATCCATCAGCTGAGCTGTTTACCAAATTAGTGTCGGGGTGCCCATTTTGTTGCTGTTTGATTTGCAGATTGGCCTTTTAAATGTATGAATGATTTATTGCAGTTTAGGGAGGCTCCTTTAAGGATGCCCGTGCTCATTCTTGGAGAGCTGCTTGTCTAGATAACAGGATGTTACTATAGCTCTGCCAAATACTCAGATGTGTGTTTATGATAATTTTGCTTCAGTCCTTTGCCTTAGACATTTTGTTATTGGCCAAGTTACTTTATTGGTTTTCATGTACATTTCTTCCACATATATTTTGTAAATAATACAGATTTGTGCTAAATCCAGTTCTCATCACCTGCACAGTGATAAATATAATTAATAAATATCACCTATTTTTGCACCTGATCCTCTGACTCTGTTACTGCTCCACACCAATTAAAAACAACAACACATCTGCCTCGCTGATCCTCAACACTGTGTCCCCTCAGTGGTGTGTTCTTAGTCCCCAGTTCACCCACGACTGTGTGGCCAAGCTCGACTCGAACACCATCATTGAGTTGAGTTTGAGTTTATTTTTTATTTTTACAGGGACAGTGCACATTAATCAACGTTTCCGTAAAAGTGCCGGTTTTAGCCAGCCGGCTAATTTTCAACCGCAGTCCCTGGGCAGGTTATTAAAAACAATTACAATATAGACAATAGCAGCATAGAACAAGCAAGACATATCAGCATAGGACAAGCAAGACATAGCATACAGACAGAGCAACATAGGACAAGCAAGACGCAGCATACAGACAGAGCAACATAAAACAAAAAGCAGCAAGACAAAATTCATAAAAGTGTTTCCACACCTCACAAGCTACAGACAACAGACAACATGGAAAGTGGCAACACACAGCTAGGGACCATGTTCATAAATCTGATTGACCTTTAGCCATGTCTTCAAGCATTTTGTGAAAGTGTGATATGTGGTGCAGTTATGTGTGTCTGATGGCAGTGTATTCCAGACATGGGAAGCTCTCATAGAGAATGCAGATTTACTAAAGGTGCTTTTCCTTAGGGGAACTATACAGTCACCTCTCATGGCAGACCTTGTGGATCTGCTGCCATATGTCTGGGTTTTCTGTTTAACAAAAATATTGAGTGGAGGGGGAGCCAGGCCATTAAGGATCTTGAATACAAGACATGCGTCGGTGTATTGCACAAGATTTTCCCAACTCAAGAGCTCATGCTTTCTAAGGATGTGACAATGATGATGGCTATTGGGCTTCCTATCAAGCACTTTGAGAGCCTGTTTGTAGACAGACTGAATAGGTTTTAATGTTGTACAGCAAGCTTGGGCCCAACTAGTCAAGCAGTATGTTAAGTGGGGGAGTATCATAGATTTGAAGTACAGTTTTGCTACCTCTGTAGTCAAACAATTTCGTATAAATCGGAAATTAGCTAGGTTGAATTTGGTTATTTGAATTACCTTTTTCACATGCTTTTTAAAAGAGAGGTTGGAATCAAGTATGATGCCAAGGTACTTAAAATCAGATACCACCTGGAGCTTCTCCCCTGACACATAGACATCTGGCTCAGTAGCATCTGTTGCCCTCTTTGTGAAGAACATGCAAACAGTTTTTTTCACATTGAGATGCAAACACGAGTCACTGAGCCACTTTGTAACCTGGACCATTACAGTAGTGAGTTCTTGTGCAGCTTGTTGTTTGCTCTTTGCATGCACATATATCACTGTATCATCTGCATACATTTGAACTTCAGACCCAGTACAGACAGAAGGCAGATCATTAATGTACAGGCTGAACAGGAGGGGCCCCAGTATTGACCCTTGGGGCACGCCCACATCATAGCTACGAGTGGGCGACAGCTCATTGCTCACTCTGACACACTGAGTTCTGCCTTCAAGGTATGATTTCATCCATCTCAAGGCATTAGGGGAAAAGTTGAACTTGGACAATTTTGTGATGAGAATCTAATGGTTAACAGTATCAAAAGCCATTAAGTTTGCTGACAACAGAACAGCGGTAGGCCTGATCCCCGACAATGATGAGACAGCCTATAGTGAGGTCAGAGACCTGGCAGTGTGGTGCCAGGACAAAAATCTCTCACTCAATGTGAGCAGGACAAAATAGCTGATTGTGGACTATAGGAAAGGGAGGGCCAAACAGGCCCCCATTGACATCGACAGGGCTGAAGTGGAGCGGATTGAGAGTTTCACATTCCTTGGTGTGCACATCACCAACAAACAATCATGGTCCAAACAAACCAAGATAGTTGTGAAGAGAGCACGACAACACCTTTTCCCCCTTCAGGAGACTGAAAAGATTTGGCACTTTACAAATTACCTCGACTAACCTGTAAATAAAATGGGATTTGATTTGGGCTCATGGTAGAGGCCGGAGCAGAATATATATATATATCCATCCAATAAAATTATAGAATCGCATGCTTGATGTAGTCATTGCGTGCTATGAAAATGGGACCAAATACTTTTACTTTTTAAAAACACGTAAGTGAATTTGTCCCAATACTTTTTGGTCCACTAAAATGGGTGGATTATGTACAAAAAGTGTTGTAATTTCTAAACAGTTCACCAGATATGGATGAAAATACCCTCAAATTAAAGGTGACAGTCTGCATTTTAACCTCATAGTGCTGGAGTACAGAGCCAAAACAACCAAAAATGTGTCACTCTCCCAATATTTTTGGAGCTCACTGTGGCATTTACAGTTATCAAAAGCTGCTGGTTAAATTGAAAACCAAGAGTTCAACTAAACATAGACAATATGCACACCAGGGGACACAACAGACTAGTTTCTGGTCCACAGTGAGGTCAGTGAGGGTTTAGTTGCTCTGATGTGACAAACAGAGGACACTATTCTCAACTATTCTCTAAATAATTATAAAAGAAAGCAAACTTTTGGATATTTGAAGATTGTTGAACACAGAATGAGGTAGAGCTCGTTTTGTTGTTTTGGAAAGTCTATTGAAAAAGATTATTTGAAAGTCTATTTAAAAAGTTTGGTTACTAGCTAGCTACCTTTTGAGTTTGGATCTTGCAACAAGGTTGGCATCAGTTGCTGGGATTGCTACTATCTGTTCAGTGATTCTGCCGACCAAGGCTGTGTCTGAGGAGCTGTTTGGCATAGCAGCTAGCCTAGCTGCTATCTAGCTTCCTATCAAGCTAGCGGGGTTTCCTTCAGGGCATGAACACAGCCCGCGATGCGGTTATCCATTGTGGCTGGGGCCGCAGATTGCCCAGGGCTTGTGGCTGTCTATACACTGGCTGTTTGCTGTTGTTGCATTTCAACCTGCCCTGTCTAGAACTGCGAGGAGTATTAGCATTGTTACCATGACAATGATCAAAGCCGGCAGAAAAACTGTTAAGGACAGTTGTGTCTCTCTATCACAGTTGAAGGATCTTTTAAGCAAACAAAAATAGTTCTATAAGCAGTTGTTACAACAGAAAAGAAATAGCTTAAATTGTTTTGCCCAAATACTGGTGGAGTCAACTAATAAAAGAATGGACGACCTGACCAGAGAAGTCGAGGACCTGAAGAACAGTTTACAGTTCTCCCAGGGTCAGCTCGATGAGATTAAACAGGAGAACAGCAAGACACAGCAATCTGTAAGTCATTGAGAGAGGACATCAGTTATGTATGTGAATCCACAATAACAATGACAGACAAATCAGATTATATTTAGGGACAACATGGTTGTGGATGGAACTTCACAATCTCCACGAGGCCTGGACGGAGTCCGAGGACAAAGGGAGGGATATGATCTCGGAGAAACTGAAGATGGACCCACAGGTTACAGGCCCAGGCCGATAGTGGTCAAGTTCCTGAGGTTCAAGAACTTGAGAACATATATCTTCCTCAATGAGGACTATCCTGAAGCTGTGTGCCAGAAGAGGCAAGAAATTATCCCAACCATGAAAGCTGCCAGAGCCCATGGGAACATTGCTTACATCTGCTATGACATGCTCATTGTCCACCCTCCGGGCCAAAAGTCTGAAAGGGATGAGAGAGCCAAGCCTATGGGTTCGTAGCTTCAACCCCACAGCACACACACACACGCTTAAACACCAATTGATTAATGGAGTGCTGAATGTATATTTGTATCATGCTTTGTTCTCTCTTTTCCATATTGTGTCCATCTCTGATAAACTCCCCAGGAAATTGCTGAAAATAGCCCATATTAATATGTGTAGCCTTAGTAAAAAAATGTAATTACTTGCTAACAACAGATAACTCACTTAGATAATTCATTTGATGATACAACAGTAGCAATACAAGGATGTAACATCTATAGAAGAGACAGGAATGCTTATGGGGGAGGTGTTGCTGTATCTATTCAGAGCCATATGCCTGAAATGCTCAGAGAATATCTTATATCAAGTGTTATTGAAGTGTTGTGGTTGCAGGTCCACCTGGCACATCCAAAGCCTTTTCTTTTGGGGTGTTGCTATAGGCCACCAAGTGCTAACTGTCAGTATCTAAATAATATGTGTGAAATGCTTGATAGTGTGATATGTGATGTAAACAGATAGGTCTACTTTCTTGGGGACCTGAATATTGACTGTTTTTCATCAAGTTATCCGTCAAGACAAAGTTTCTCACTGTAACCAGTGCCTGTATTCTGGTTCAGGTTATTAATAAACCTGCCGTGGTGTTTACAAACACTACAGGAACAAGATAATGTACATGGATTGATCACATTTTTATAATACTGTAGAACTTTGTTCTAAAGCTGCATCCTGTATCCATACCCATTGGATGCAGTGATTACAATAGTGGCTATAAGAGATCATACAAAATATTTTGCTGTGATGTGGATGATGTTCAAAATATGTTTTGGTCTGATGTGATTAATAAGGAGCATCCAGACGCTATGCTTGATGAATTTATGAATTTGCTTCTTCCAATTATTGATAAATATGCACCTGTTAAGAAACTGACTGTTAGAACTGTTAAGGCTTCATGGATTGATGAGGAATTGGAAAAACTGTATGGCTGAAAGAGATAGGGAAAAAGGAGTGGATAATGTGTCTGGCTGCATCTGACTGGCTGACTTACCGCAAATTGAGAAATGATAAGACTAAGCTCAACAACAAGAAGAATAAACTGTATTATGAAGCCAAGATCAATTACAGTATATAAAGAATGATGGGAAAAAAGCATTGGAGTATTTTAAATGAAATTATGGGCAGGAAGACAAATTTAACTCCATCTTTCATCGAACCACATGGCTTATTCATCACAAAACTATTTGATCTTGCCAATTATTTTTATGATTACTTCAATGGAAAAGTGGGAAAACTTAGGCAGGAAATACCAACAACGAAAAGTGAACCATCATACTCGTGTAAAAAAAAACAAAGAAAGAAAGAAAAGCGGTTCCAACAAACGTAATGCATCATAGTGTCAGAAGTTATATTTGCATGATTTAGCATAGATCATATATCATTACCGTTTTGTTTCATTCATGTGACACACCAATACTGGTTCATAACATGTGACATACCAATACCTCACGAGGCTTCTTCTCTCTAAACTGAGACCTTGAAATTGAGATATCTTTCAGTTCTCAAAGCAAGGTCTGGGCGTACTGCCAAATTGCAGATACTGATAAGTGAGGATTCGTTCAACCACATTTTAGGGCACAGCTCTATCTCTAGAAGCCTCGCCTTTCCAAATCATAATTATAACTGTCACGCCCTGATCTGTTTCACCTGTCCATGTGATTGTCTCCACCCCCTCCAGGTGTCGCTTATTTTCCCTAGTGTATTTATCCCTGTTTCCTGTCTTGCTGTGCCAGTTCGTCTTGTCTTGTCAAATCAACCAGCGTGTTTTTCCCGTGCGCCAGCCTTTTCTCTCTTTTGCTAGTCCTCTCGGTTTTGACCCTTGCTTGCCCTGACTCTAAACCCACCTGCCAGACTGCCTGCCCTGATCTCGAGCCTGCCTGCCACTTTGTACCTCCTGGACTCTGACCTTGTTATGATCTTTTGCCTGTCCACGACCATTCTCTTGCCTTCCCCTTGGATACTAATAAATATCAGACTCTAACCATCTGCCTCCCATGTCTGCATCTGGGTCTCGCCCTGTGCCCTTATAATAACTATTGATACATAATCCAATGCACATTTAGAATAACAGTCCTTAGAGCTACCTGTTGATTCTAGAGGTCGACCGACTATGATTTTTCAACGCCGATAACGATACCGATTATTGGAGGAAAATAAAAGCCGATTAATTGGCCGATTTTTGTTTGTTTATTTGTAATAATGACAATTAATGGTTTAAATAATGCAAAAACAAAGTGTTGGAGAAGAAAGTAAAAGTGCAATATGTGCCATGTAATTAACCTTTGACTATTGGATGTTCTTATAGGCACTTTAGTATTGCCAGTGTAACAGTATAGCTTCTGTCCCTCTCCTCGCTCCTACCTGGGCTCAAACCAGAAACACAACGACAACAGCCACCCTCGAAGCAGCATTACCCATCTCTCCACAAAAGCTGCGGCCCTTGCAGAGCAAGGGGTACAACCACTCCAAGTCTCAGAGCGAGTGACATTTGAAACGCTATTAGAGCGCACCCCGCTAACTAGCTAGCCATTTCACATCGGTTACATCAGCCTAATCTCGGGAGTTGTTAGGCTTGAAGTCATAAACAGTGCAACGCTTGAAGCACAGCGACGAGCTGCTGGCAAAACGCACAAAAGTGCTGTTTGAATGAATGCTTACGAGCCTGCTGCCTAGTATCGCTCAGTCAGACTGCTCTATCAAATCATCGACTTAGTTATAACATAATAACACACAGAAATAACCTTAGGTCACTAATATGGTCGAACCGGGAAACTATCATCTCGAAAACAAGACGTTTATTCTTTCAGTGAAATATGGAACTGTTCTGTATTTTATCTAATGAGTGGCATCCATAAGTCTAAATATTCCTGTTACATTGCACAACCTTCAATGTTATGTCATAATAATGTAAAATTCTGGCGAATTAGGCGACCCAAACTGTTGCATATACCCTGACTCTGCGTGCAATGAACGCAAGAGAAGTGACACAATTTCACCTGGTTAATATTGCCTGCAAACATGTATTTCTTTTAGCTAAATATGCAGGTTTAAAAACATATACTTCTGTGTATTGATTTTAAGAAAGGCATTGATGGTTAGGTATACATTGGAGCAACGATACGCACCGCATCGATTATATGCAATGCAGGACACGCTAGATAAACTAGTAATATCATCCACCATGTGTAGGTAACTAGTGATTATGATTGATTGATTGTTTTTTATAAGATAAGTTTAATGCTAGCTAGCATCTTACCTTGGCTTACTGCATTCGCGTAACAGGCAGGCTCCTCGTGGAGTGCAATGTATCAGGTGGTTAGAGCGTTGGACTAGTTAACTGCAAGGTTGCAAGATTGAATCCTCCGAGTTGACAAGGTAAAAATCTGTCGTTCTGCCCCTGAACGAGGCAGTTAACCCACCGTTCCTAGGCCGTCATTGAAAATAAGAATGTGTTCTTAACTGATTTGCCTAGTAAAATAAAGATTAAATAAAGGTGTAAACAAAAATACAAATCGGCCAAATCGGTGTCCAAAAATACTGATTTCCGATTGTTATGAAAACTTGAAATTGGCCCTAATTAATCCCCATTCCGATTAATCGGTCGACCTCTAGTTGATTCTATCACTTTAATTTAAGACCCTCAATTTACCACACATCGATACTGGCAGAATGTACAAATACATTGACATACAGCAGTGGTTTCCAAACTTTTTATAGTCCCGTACCCCTTCAAACATTCAACCTCCAGCTGCGTACCCCATCTTGCACCAGGATCAGTGCACTCGCAAAAGTTGTTTTTTGTCATCATTGTAAGCCTGCCACACACATACTATACGATACATTTATTAAACATAAGAATGAGTGTAAGTTTTTGTCACAACTCGGCTATGGGAAGTGACAAAGAGCTCTTATAGGACCAGTGCACAAATAATAAAATAATAATCAATACTTTTGCTCTATATTAAACCATCTTACATATAAAACCTTATTTGTTCATCGACAATTGTGAATAACTCACCACCTGTTAATGAGAAGGTTGTGCTTGAAAGGATACACATAACTCTGCGTGAATGTAAAGAATGTAAAGAATCTAGCTAGCTAAAGCATTTTCTTCACATTTAATGTACAATTGTGTATGCTTGCCTTGCCATGCAATGCAGCTGAAGTAACATAGCTAGCTAACTATTTACTTGCTTAATGTGTAGTGGAGGATAAAAATAACTGTATGCCTATGGATCTGTAGCTAGCTACAGTATGTAGCCGATCTGTGTATGGACCCTAAAACATTAGGAACTAATATTCATACCAATCTATGAACCTCAGCTATCATAGTTGTTGTATCAACTTCAAGTCTGAATGGCATTAATGAAGCCTATGGATAGAGTAGAATATAATAACTTTATTGTGCCAAGGATGCAAGTCCTATATACACATGTACTGTAGTTATTACCATGCATGAGATTCCCACATTGTAGCCTGTACATTGAATATATTCACTGATCATATGCTCTTCCTTGGCAAATAAAGGTGCGGTTCAGGTATGAATTTCTGAGACATTCTTTTTCAGTCATATCAAACTCCATTATTTGAATGATGCTGTGTCTGCATGTATGTATTACAATTGTACACTTCAACAGTGTTTACCGCTCATGGGACATCAATGATTACACATTGTAACTATGCAATAGACTAGAAACTTGATTGATTTGTAATTCATATATACAGAACAAAAATATGCATATCGAACTCCCTTCATTTCAACCAGTGGAGAATGTGAATCGCTTTATTGAAAGAAGTTCATTATCCAGGTGTTATAAATACATAAATGCATTATAATTATGATAATTGCAATATTATAAATACAAGTTCAATCTATACTTCAATGCACATATGGTGTGCATTATAAAACGAGGAAGAAAGACGAGGTGGGGAGAGAGGTGTAGATGATAGAAAGGGAAAGAGGTAAGAACAGCGGCAGACAGCATATGATTCATGATTTACAGTGCTACCCTAATTACAGTGCTACCAGTTCATCACAATTGCGGTGTCTCCTAACCAGCCTTGGGTCCCCAGTTGGCCCAGAAGGTTATCTTAAGATGACGGGTGAGGTGGCGATGACGGAACTGGCTTCGTCTCTCACATCAAAACATACCTGCAGACGAGAGAGCATGATTAAGTTCTGTTTTTTTTACATTTTATTCTAACACGGTCAGTCATCTTAAATCAGGAGGTGAAATGCAAAACTGACCTTGGATCATTTACTCTGGGACTACTACGTCTCTGTCTGTATTTCAATGTAAAGCATCTCTTAAATAATACTCCTGTTGACCCGACCAAGTGACATCTCACCTATGATCATGCTGTGCCCTCTGTGTCAGCCAGTTCAGATGCGGAAGGGGTTCACCAAAACAGCTGATATAACCGAGAGGATTTAGGGAGAAGGAGGAGAGGGATGAAGTAAAGAAGAGAGTGTGTGTGTGGTCTCACCTGGTGTCCACAATAGGTGGCTCCAGAGTACTTTATACTGAAAAACAGACACATGAGGACAAACAATAGAAGATAATGTCAATAGAAGATACAGTATGTGACGCAGACACCTATCAGAGTGTACCTGAAACATTTAAATATAGAAGGCTATGTGTCTCACCACTTGGTTATTGCAAGGCTTACCCTCAGGGAAATCATGACTTGGCAGCAACAGATAGTCCAGTGAAAATGGCTGTGTTTATGTGGTGTAAATCTGAAAATTAGCAGCTGACATCTTAAGGATTTTTAAATGAATGCATGTGAGACAGGTTCCATGTACAACAAGACAGGCAGAGATGGAGAAAAGAAAAAAGAACAGTTTAATTACCTCTGGTTATGGACACTTTTGCCAGCAAAAAAGCTTCCACAGCCTGTTCCTCGGACAGTGAACATCTGGCTATATCTACATTTTCGACCCCTTGGTCTGCTCGCTCTCTGAAAGTAAAGAAAACAGCTTCTTTTTTATAGATATGAAAACAATAAGTGAGCTATGACCGTTCAATCTAAAGCAGCAGATGTCATTTTTTGGAAACGTCAACACAGCCCAGTGCTGCTTACCTGAGATGCCATCTTCATAGGTGTCCACTTTGACTTCATTTGTGTCAGAAAAAAGTTGCTTTCAGAACAATTATTTTTGATTGAAAATAAAAAACGTTTTGCTCTCGACAAAAATACACAAATGTACCTCCATAGCATATAACAACTTGCCTGTGAATAATCACACATTCATACAAACGTGATACTGTATGCAGAACTCTTGACCCACAACCGAAGTTGCTGCCATATCCTGCCAGCACTGCTCACAAGTGAGCCACTCAGGAGCAGAATGATGAGGCGTCACAGACCGAGGGGTAGCTTGCTCCTTCCTCCATGTAATAAAGTAATGACTTTCCCAATAAATTACCTTACACATTATGTTGGCTGACAATTTGTTAGCTACACTGTCCTTTCGAAGCACATAGCATGCTTTTGCGGCACAGTCGATAGCGCACCGGACGTCGGGGTCGAAGGTCGAGGGTTCGAGACCTGCTCCCTGCTGTTTCATTACAGTATAGTCGTTGTGCTTTCTCAATGGACATTCGGGTGCTTTCGTAAATTCGCTCTGGCTATGTATAGGCTGGACAAGAGAACAAGTCTAAATTCACCCAAGGCTGAAAAACGGCTTAAAACGTTGGCTAAACTGGAACACTAGCGCAAGCCCATAGCAAATTGATAGAATCGATCATTCGCAGAGCCTGTTTTGACTGCAGTGATGCTTAGAATTCCATAAAAAATATATCCCTTTTTATTTTACCACTATAATCTGTTCGTCGGACGAAACTGGTAAAAACCTACTTGTAGAAAGTAAACATCCGCACATCGATGTTAACTGTGCTTATGTCTGCGTAATAGTAGGGAAAAAATAAACGTCTGACTATTTCTGGACTAGCGATTGATGACAAACGAGCTCGCTGCCCAGATTTACATAATTACAAAGAGGAGATTATCCTTATTAAAATGGTGTCCATTTAATAGTCCCTCTCCTCGCCCCTACCTGGGCTCTAACCAAGGACCTTCTGCACACATAGACAACAGCCACCCTCGAAGCATCGACAAAACCGCGGCGCTTGCAGAGCAAGGGGAACAACTACTTCCAGTACTCAGAGCGAGTGACGTCACCGATTGAAACGCTATTAGCGAACAGGCATTGTGATGTTGAACAATAAACTGGTAATAGAACGTTCGGAAGGCAAGTTGTCGCCACGGTGCTCAATAGAATAGGAGCTGGCAAGGTGAAAATTCACTAAAATAAGGCCTGCTTTTTTTTACGATTACTTCAAAACGGCTGCAAGCAGCTGGGAAATATGGTCACATTATGAAACTGGGCTCCACGGCGAATGCTTTGAACTAGATTTTATCAGAAAATAATTTTGTTAAACATTTAGTGTCCAGCCTACTATTGTTATATAAATATTCATACACATAGCTCATATAAACAAAGACATTCCGTCGTAAGAACACATACACCCAGCCATAAGACTGACCCCCTCTTCCTTATATAAACACACATCTCATCTCCCTCTAACTGGCCGGTCCCAAGAGCAAAGAACTTTTGCTGTGCACCAATGGGGCCCGCTCTGGCTAGAGCAAGGCCCGCCTCCAACCCTCCGACCAGTCAAGAAGACTGAAACGACAAGACTCCACCTACTTTATTCTATGTATAAAAATGTATGTAACCATTGTATAGGCCTCTTTTTCACCTGGCTCCTTGCCGAGTTATGTGAACTAGGTCCGTGCACGTAAAACTGCGGGACAAGATATCTCTGACTCAATGAAACTGTCTTTTGTTACAACTGAAATCCACTCTGTCCAGCGTCCGTGATTTGGTCTCAACTGTCCAGTATTTGAACACTAACAAATTGGTAGCAGAGGATGGTTGTTCTTGAATTCGATCTATTATAAGTTAGTGTGAGAGGACGAGACTGATCACGGCTAAAAAATCAGACGGAAGAGTGACTTCCCCAGCCATTCATCTTGCCTCAGGAAATCTGATCGGAGCGCTCTATATAAAGGTGAGCAGAGCCCGTTATATCGAAATCTGCATATTGTATTATAGCCTAAACCAAATTTTGATCAGAAAGTACTGGGCGTGAGTATGAATCGGTGCCCAAATTTTTACATAAGAACCTAAGACATTGATCGGGGAGATCTTGTTTTGCTCGTTTTTATTTTTTATTTGTATTTTTATTTTTTATCAATTGGCCTATTATTAGAAGTGTAGTATGCATGTAAAAGATCCTATTAAATTAGTGCTTACTGTTTAATTGGTTGTGGCTTAGAAGTGTAGTATGCACGTAAAAGTTCCTATTGAATAAGTTCTAAACTGTTTAATTGGTTGTGTTTAGAGATTTAGTTAATTAATAGATCGACTGAATCTGCATGTAAAAGATCCTATTGAATAAGTTTTAAACTGTTTAATTGGTTATGTTAGAGGTGTAGTCGAATAGATATAGGATATGTAAGTTTGGCCTTCCACAAGACAGAGATCGGGAATGATGTGGCTATTGCACATCAAACAATAAACATAATATGAACCAGAGTTGACATTCCATGATTTGGACATGGGGGAAATTAAATTGAAAGAAACGTTTGTCGCGGAGTAGGTTGGGATACGTAACTGGGCTATTAGGCACACAAAGCCACCTTAGTATCGAATGGCCGTGCAATTTTGATTGACAGCAGCCGGGCTGGAATACTGATTTTCGTTTTTTTCATTCCTGTTGATATTGCCTAAAGTTTAAAATTATTCTGACAATTGCTATAGAATCGCTGGAATTTACTGATATAAGTTCATAAAGGAACTTACTGAATTGTTTCTAGAAAGTATTTAAATAAGCCGCCGAGCTTAGTACAGACTTTGTTTGACAGACGCTAAAAGCTACACACTGATTTTGGGGTTTTTCTATTCTATCCATATTTCCTAAAGATATAGAATTATTCTGACAATTTCTATAGAATCGCTCGAATTTACTGATATAAGTTCATAAAGGAATTTACTGAATTGTTTACAGAAAGTATTTAAATAATTCACTGAACAACTCTTAGTTGTCTAGAAATTCTATCTATATTTCCTAAAGAGCTAGAATTACTCTGAAAATTGTTATAGAACCGCATATATTCACTGATATATTGTTCCAAAAGGAAATCGCCGAATCATTTTTAGAAAATACCTAAACGAATCGCTGAACAAATTCAAATAAAATACGGGAGAAACAGACACGTGGCGGGCGTCACATACTGATAACCCCCTTGGTATGCGAGGGTGGGGGTAGAAGAGATAAGCCACAGCCAGTACAGCAGTACGGGCTAAGCATACAACGATAGAAATAAACACCACATAGTAAGGATTGAATATACCTAAATAACGCATTATACACATTTATCAAACGACTTAGATAAAATGTCTGCAGCCATCACGCCCAAACAAATGATTGCAGTAGAAACTCAAGACCAAGGGGAGCAGCCAGATAACACTCAGATCGTGGCACAGACTGTCTCTCAGATGATCCAACAGCAGGCAGCCCCACCACCCCATTACCCTCCCCCACAGCGGTATATCCTGCAACGGCAACGGGCTCAACGAGGCCCCTACACTGGACCATACAGAGGGGGAAACTACCAGTGGTATAACTGCGGAATTCCCGGTCACTATGCCAGATATTGCACGAAACCACTCTCCCCGCAGCAACAGCAATGGAGAGAAAGAGGAAGAGGACGTGGAGGGGCACCAGGAAGAGGACCCTCTCCTAGACACATGCAGCAGGAGCAGCAAGATTACAACCAACCCTCCCACTTCAACACCTGATCACCCAGTAAGAATGATGAGGATGCCACTCCTGCCGATGACCACACTGTCTGAAGCCCAAGAAGTGTACTGGCTAAAATGCCTACCCACAGGGCCTGCCACCCCTCACATCCAGTTTAAGTTCAACCAACTGAAAGCTCAAATCTACACTCTGCACCCATATAAGACTCCCCAAGCTGAGATCCATTGCACACTCAATGCAACAGAAACTGATGACTGCCTCTACACTGCAGACTGGGACGAAGACATGATGCACCTGACCCCACCTATCAGGTGTTGTACCATTGGGTGTGGCCCAGAGGGGGTGGCAGCACCGGTCATCCTACGATAAAGGAACCTCCATGCACCCCTGGCCTGGACGGCTGAAGCATCAACAGCCATAGCACTCCTGAAAACAGATCTATCAGCGGCAGCAGCTCTGACTGCACCTGACTACAAGAACAAGTTCCATTTGGATGTTTCTGAAAGGGAAGGATTCACCTCATCCGTCCTATTCCAGAAACAAGAGGGGGAGAGAAGGGTCTTGATGTACTACTCTTCAAACTTGACCACATTGAGGTAGGACAGTCAACATGCTCCAGATACGTTGCTGCAGTAGCAAAAGCTATTGAAAAAACAGCTCACCTCGTGATGTCACCCTTCAATCAGCCATCATCCCTCAACTAGCATCGGCCAAATTAGCTGAAATCATCGGATTGACGCAAGTCCTCATCAGAGGAAAAGGAAAGACTGAATATCTATACAGACTCAGCCCATGCCCATGAAGCAGGCCACACTGATGGACCCAGAACTTTTATGAGAAACACATGGCCCCACACACGAAGGCAAACTAAAGACCCTCCAAAAAGGCCTCGCACATCTGGTGGCACCCTCACATAAAAAATATGACTGACTTATTTTATGACGATGATTTATTTTGTGACGAATTGTTGTGACAGACACAACCCAAAGAAACCATATCAAACACCAATGGGCTCATACGTAATACCTAATGCATGTTTTCAGGATATTAGTATAGACAACACCGACATGGGCCCCGAAAATGTATCTAAAGGCAAACTCTATCTCCTAGTCATAGTAGATAGGTTCTCAAAATGGGTAGAGGCAATAATAACAAAAGGGGAGGATGCTAGGTCAGTCTTTGAGTGGCTACAAACCAAACTAATACCCAGGTATGGCATCCCAAGACAAATCAAATTTGACAAATGGCTTACATTTAACAAACACCTGAGACAGGTGGAAGAAAGATTTGGCATAACCCACAGATTTGGATCTGTGTACAGGCCCCAATCCCAAAATCTGGTGGAACGTCAAACCAAAAGCAAAAGCTAAGATAGCTAAAGTATGTGCCTCATGGGATAATGACTGGTAGAGTCATGCATGGTCCACCAAGGGAGGGAGGTCATATGCCCGCCCTTGATGTACAACAAATTGTAATGTCTAATTATGTGAAAAAACTGACGGTTCTCTCTGCAGCACTCTCTACCCAGGTTCACAAGGTCCAGGAGGGGGAGCTGCCGGGGGACACGCCACTACTGAAGGTAAAGGTTGGTGAAGGGGTGTGGGTTACAGTCCACAAGAGAAAGTGGCTGGAACCCAGGTGGACTGGACCGTACGAAGTGAAGGAGGTTACTTCACACTCAGTCCAGGTCAAAGGTAAATCAGGCACACCTTGGCACCGCCTTACACATTGCACCCCAGCCCCAATTCCTTCTAGAACACTGACTGAAGTCAGAGCTGATTTGAGCGGCCTAAATTCGATTCCAAATGAAGACACTCCTTCCTCAGGCGATGCGGCATCAAACTCCGCCTCCCCTGAGAAGGGAACCTCGCCCAGTTAGAGGGAAATTTCTCCCTCTCTGGGTGAGGCTGGGGATATCTGGTCCCTTATTTGTGATATTCCTACTGATATTTGGAGTAACCCTAGGACTTTCACATGGTTAATTGAACAACTATTTCACCCTGCCACATCACATACACCAACCCCTACACATGTCCCTAACTCCTTTCCTGATATCACTCCCTCCAATCACTCCCGTCCCAAACGTAGCACTACACCTACAGACCCACCATGCAAACCAGACAAGGTTAGGAGCACCACCTTATGTATACCCACGATTGCAACCGCCACCTTTCTGCTATAGTTTTCACGTCTAATAGATGTGAAGAGGGGGATTTGTTATATAAATATTCATACACATAGCTCATATAAACAAAGACATTCCGTCGTAAGAACACATACACCCAGCCATAAGACTGACCCCCTCTTCCTTATATAAACACACATCTCATCTCCCTCTAACTGGCCGGTCCCAAGAGCAAAGAACTTTTGCTGTGCACCAATGGGGCCCGCTCTGGCTAGAGCAAGGCCCGCCTCCAACCCTCCGACCAGTCAAGAAGACTGAAACGACAAGACTCCACCTACTTTATTCTATGTATAAAAATTTATGTAACCATTGTATAGGCCTCTTTTTCACCTGGCTCCTTGCCGAGTTATGTGAACTAGGTCCGTGCACGTAAAACTGCGGGACAAGATATCTCTGACTCAATAAAACTGTCTTTTGTTACAACTGAAATCCACTCTGTCCAGCGTCCGTGATTTGGTCTCAACTCTCCAGTATTTGAACACTAACACTATCTACACGAATTTCAGAGCACTCTCGTCTGAATAATTGCTTTACTAGCGCTCAACACCCGTTGAATATGGCCAGAGTCAGTAAACGTTGGAAAAAAGCATAATTAAATTGTTTCCAGCAGCACATTTACAGTCACCAACGCTATGGTTAACACAAAAACTGCCTTACCAGCTCTACTAGGGCGAGTAAAATAATCAGAGGGGTCTCATTTGTGTCTGGAAGTAGCTAACCAACGTTAGCATGGGTGCCTGACTGCCCTTGCAAGGCCAGAAAGCTCAAATCAACCCTACTCCTTGGCCCAAACGTCCAGTGTGCGCTCCAAGAGCGAAACAGTCTGAATTTAAAAACGGACAATTTTTCTCTGCATGAAAACACCATAATATTAATCAAAATTAATTAAGCCAACTTTCTTAAAATAAATCCCATTTAATATGGAATCATGTAGTAACCAAAAAAGTGTTCAATAAATCAAAATATATTTTATATTTGAGATTCTTCGAAGTAGCCGCATTTGCCTTGATGACAGCTTTACACAATCTTGGCATTCTCTCAACCAGCTTCATCTGAAATGCTTTTCCAACAGTCTTGAAGGACTTCCCACATATGCTGAGCACTTGTTGGCTGATTTTCTTCACCACTAGTGAATATTAATTTAAGCAATAAGGCACGAGGGTGGTATATGGCCAATACCAAGGCTAAGGGCTGTTCTTATGCAAGGTGCAATGCGGAGTGTCAGGATACAGCCCTTAGCTGTGGTACGTCGGCGAACAAACCCCAGAGGTGCCTTATATACCACGGCTGTCAGCAAATCAGCATTCGGGGCTCGAAACAAGCAGTTTATTATAAATACTTATACTTAGCACTGAGATGCAGTGCCTTTGATTGCTGCACCACTCTGGAGCCCAGTCCATGATCTTTAACCAATAAATACCCTTCAATACGTCTATGTTGAATCACAAGATAGATTCAAGGAATTTGAAATGATTTATACTTTTACTTTTGATATTTAAGTGTATTTAGCAATTCCATTGACTTTTGATCCTTAAGTATATTTAAAACAAAATACTTTTAGACTTTCACTCAAGTAGTATTTTACTGGGTGACTTTCACTTCTCATTTTTAGTCATTTTCTATTGAGGTATCTTTACTTTTACTCAAGTGTGACAATTGAGTACTTTTTCCACCACTACTAAAGACACTGGGATATAGAAACATGATTTTGTCATGTATTGTCATGTTGTGTCTTGTTTCTGTCCTTTCCCTTCACCCTGTCTCCCTCTGCTGGTCGTTATTAGGTTACCTTTTCTCCCCCTCTTTCCCCCAGCTGTTCCTTGTCTCCTCCTAACTACCTCGTCACCCCTTTTCCCACCTGTTCCCTTTTTCCCTCTGATTAGTCCTCTATATCTCTCTCTGTTTTTGTTCCTGTCTTTGTCGGATTCTCGTTTGTGTTACTCATGCCTGAACCAGACTATCGTCGTGTTTGCTGCAACCTTGTCCTGTCCTGTTGGAATCTGCCTGTTCATCTAACCTTGTCCTGTCCTGTCGGAATCTGCCTGTCCATCTGAGCCTACGTGTGTTTCGTCATTAAAGTAACTCTGTTTTGTTAATTCGCTTTTGGGTCCTCATTCACGCACCTTAACAGAAGAATCCGACCAAGAATGGACCCAGCGACTTCGGATCCTCTCCACTCTGCCGTCGAGATCCAGGGAGCGATGCTAGGCAGACACGAGCAGGAATTGTCTGCTGCTCGACATGCCGTTGAGACCCTGGCCACCCAAGTCTCCAACCTCACAGAACAGGTTCACCATCTCCGCCTCGATCCACCGGCCACTTCCAGGGCTTTCGAATCTCCGGAGCCCAGAATCAATAACCCGCCGTGTTACTCTGGGGAGCCCACTGAATGCCGCTTGTTCCTCACCCAGTGTGATATTGTGTTTTCTCTCCAGCCCAACACTTACTCCAGGAGCACTGCTCGTGTCGCCTACGTCATATCTCTCCTTACTGGACGGGCTCGTGAGTGGGGCACGGCAATCTGGGAGGCAAGGGCTGAGTGTACTAACCAGTATCAGGACTTTAAGGAGGAGATGATACGGGTTTTTGATCGATCTGTTTTTGGGGAGGAGGCTTCCAGGGCCCTGTCTTCCCTATGTCAAGGTAATCGATCCATAACAGACTACTCTATTGAGTTTCGCACTCTTGCTGCCTCCAGTGGCTGGAACGAGACGGCTTTGCTCGCTCGTTTTCTGGAGGGTCTCCGCGCAGAGGTAAAGGATGAGATTCTCTCCCGGGAGGTTCCTTCCAGCGTGGATTCCTTGATTGAACTCGCTATTCGCATTGAGCGACGGGTTGATCTTCGTCACCGAGCTCGTGGAAAGGAGCTCGCGTTCTCCGTTGCCCCCCTCTCCGCATCACTACCATCTTCCTCTGCCGGCTCGGGTGCTGAGCCTATGCAGCTGGGAGGTATCCGCATCTCGACTAAGGAGAGGGAACGGAGAATCACCAACCGCCTCTGTCTCTATAGCTTTTCCGCTGGTCATTTTGTCACTTCATGTCCAGTAAAAGCCAGAGCTCATCAGTAAGCGGAGGGCTACTGGTGAGCGCTACTACTCCTGTCTCTCCTTCAAGATCCTGCACTACCTTGTCGGTCCATCTACGCTGGACCGGTTCGTCAGCTTCCTGCAGTGCCTTAATAGACTCTGGGGCGGAGGGCTGTTTTATGGACGAGACCTGGGCTCGGGAACATGACATTCCTCTCAGACAGTTAAGGGAGCCCACGGCCTTGTTCGCCTTGGATGGTAGTCCTCTCCCCAGGATTCAGCGTGAGACGCTACCTTTAACCCTCACTGTCTCTGGTAATCATAGCGAAACCATTTCTTTTTTAATTTTTCGTTCACCTTTTACACCTGTTGTTTTGGGCCATCCCTGGCTAGTTTGTCATAATCCTTCTATTAATTGGTCTAGTAATTCTATCCTCTCCTGGAACGTCTCTTGTCATGTGAAATGTTTAATGTCTGCTATCCCTCCTGTTTCCTCTGTCTCTTCTTCACAGGAGGAGCCTGGTGATTTGACAGGGGTGCCGGAGGAATATCACGATCTGCGCACAGTGTTCAGTCGGTCCAGGGCCACCTCTCTTCCTCCACACCGGTCGTATGATTGTAGTATTGATCTCCTTCCGGGAACCACTCCCCCCCGGGGTAGACTATACTCTCTGTCGGCTCCCGAACGTAAGGCTCTCGAGGATTATTTGTCTGTAGCTCTTGCCGCCGGTACCATAGTCCCCTCCTCCTCTCCCGCCGGAGCGGGGTTTTTTTTTGTTAAGAAGAAGGACGGGTCCCTGCGCCCCTGCATAGATTATCGAGGGCTGAATGACATAACAGTGAAGAATCGTTATCCGCTTCCTCTTATGTCTTCAGCCTTCGAGATCCTGCAGGGAGCCAGGTTTTTCACTAAGTTGGACCTTCGTAACGCTTACCATCTCGTGCGCATCAGGGAGGGGGACGAGTGGAAGACGGCGTTTAACACTCCGTTAGGGCACTTTGAATACCGGGTTCTTCCTTTCGGCCTCGCTAACGCTCCAGCTGTCTTTCAGGCATTAGTCAATGATGTCCTGAGAGACATGCTGAACATCTTTGTTTTCGTTTACCTTGACGATATCCTGATTTTTTCACCGTCACTCCAGATTCATGTTCAGCACGTTCGACGTGTCCTCCAGCGCCTTTTAGAGAATTGTCTTTTTGTGAAGGCTGAGAAGTGCACTTTTCATGCCTCCTCCGTCACATTTCTCGGTTCTGTTATTTCCGCTGAAGGCATTAAGATGGATCCCGCTAAGGTCCAGGCTGTCATTGATTGGCCCGTCCCTAAGTCACGCGTCGAGCTGCAGCGCTTTCTCGGCTTCGCGAACTTCTATCGTCGTTTCATCCGTAATTTCGGTCAGGTGGCAGCTCCTCTCACAGCCCTTACTTCTGTCAAGACGTGCTTTAAGTGGTCCGTTTCCGCCCAGGGAGCTTTTGATCTCCTCAAGAATCATTTTACATCCGCTCCTATCCTTGTTACACCTGACGTCTCTAGACAGTTCGTGGTCGAGGTTGACGCGTCAGAGGTGGGCGTGGGAGCCATTCTTTCTCAGCGCTCCCTCTCTGACGACAAGGTCCACCCTTGCGCGTATTTTTCTCATCGCCTGTCGCCGTTGGAACGTAACTATGATGTGGGAAACCGCGAACTGCTCGCCATCCGCTTAGCCCTAGGCGAATGGCGACAGTGGTTGGAGGGGGCGACCGTTCCTTTTGTCGTTTGGACTGACCATAGGAACCTTGAGTACATCCATTCTGCCAAACGACTTAATGTGCGTCAGGCGCGCTGGGCGCTGTTTTTCGCTCGTTTCGAGTTCGTGATTTCTTATCGTCCGGGCTCTAAGAACACCAAGCCTGATGCTTTATCTCGTCTCTTCAGTTCTTCAGTAGCCTCCACTGACCCCGAGGGGATTCTCCCTGAGGGGCGTGTTGTCGGGTTGACTGTCTGGGGAATTGAGAGGCAGGTAAAGCAAGCACTCACTCAAACTCCGTCGCCGCGCGCTTGTCCCAGGAACCTTCTTTTCGTTCCCGTTCCTACTCGTCTGGCCGTTCTTCAGTGGGCTCACTCTGCCAAGTTAGCCGGCCACCCTGGCGTTCGGGGTACGCTTGCTTCCATTCGCCAGCGTTTTTGGTGGCCCACCCGGGAGCATGACACGCGTCGCTTCGTGGCTGCTTGTTCGGTCTGCGCGCAGACTAAGTCCGGTAACTCCCCTCCTGCCGGCCGTCTCAGGCCGCTTCCCATTCCCTCTCGACCGTGGTCTCACATCGCCTTAGATTTTGTCACCGGACTGCCTTCGTCAGCGGGGAAGACTGTTATTCTTACGGTTGTCGACAGGTTCTCTAAGGCGGCTCATTTTATTCCCCTTGCTAAGCTTCCTTCTGCTAAAGAGACGGCACAAATCATCATCGAGAATGTTTTCAGAATTCATGGCCTTCCGTCAGACGTCGTTTCGGACAGAGGTCCGCAATTCACGTCTCAATTTTGGAGGGAGTTTTGCCGTTTGATTGGGGCTTCCGTCAGTCTCTCTTCCGGCTTTCACCCCCAGTCTAACGGTCAAGCAGAACGGGCCAATCAGACTATTGGTCGCATCTTACGCAGTCTTTCTTTTCGCAACCCTGCGTCTTGGTCAGAACAGCTCCCCTGGGCAGAATACGCCCACAACTCGCTTCCTTCGTCTGCGAACGGGCTATCTCCTTTTCAGAGTAGCCTCGGGTACCAGCCTCCGCTGTTCTCTTCTCAGTTCGCCGAGTCCAGCGTTCCCTCCGCTCAGGCTTTTGTCCAACGTTGCGAGCGCACCTGGAAGAGGGTCAGGTCTGCACTTTGCCGTTATAGGGCGCAGACTGTGAGGGCTGCTAATAAGCGTAGAACTAAGAGTCCTAGATATTGTCGCGGTCAGAGAGTTTGGCTCTCCACTCAGAACCTTCCCCTTAAGACCGCTTCTCGCAAGTTGACCCCGCGGTTCATTGGTCCGTTCCGTATTTCCCAGATCATCAATCCTGTCGCAGTTCGACTTCTTCTTCCGCGATATCTTCGTCGCGTCCACCCGGTCTTCCATGTCTCCTGTGTCAAGCCCGTTCTTCGCGCCCCCGCTCGTCTCCCCCCCCCCCCCCATCCTTGTCGAGGGCGCACCCATCTACAGGGTCCGTAGGATTTTGGACATGCGTCCTCGGGGCCGTGGTCATCAGTACCTAGTAGATTGGGAGGGGTACGGTCCTGAGGAGAGGAGTTGGGTTCCCTCTCGGGACGTGCTGGACCGTGCGCTGATCGATGATTTCCTCCGTTGCCGCCAGGTTTCCTCCTCGAATGCGCCAGGAGGCGCTCGGTGAGTGGGGGGGTACTGTCATGTATTGTCATGTTGTGTCTTGTTTCTGTCCTTTCCCTTCACCCTGTCTCCCTCTGCTGGTCGTTATTAGGTTACCTTTTCTCCCCCTCTTTCCCCCAGCTGTTCCTTGTCTCCTCCTAACTACCTCGTCACCCCTTTTCCCACCTGTTCCCTTTTTCCCTCTGATTAGTCCTCTATATCTCTCTCTGTTTTTGTTCCTGTCTTTGTCGGATTCTCGTTTGTGTTACTCATGCCTGAACCAGACTATCGTCGTGTTTGCTGCAACCTTGTCCTGTCCTGTTGGAATCTGCCTGTTCATCTAACCTTGTCCTGTCCTGTCGGAATCTGCCTGTCCATCTGAGCCTACGTGTGTTTCGTCATTAAAGTAACTCTGTTTTGTTAATTCGCTTTTGGGTCCTCATTCACGCACCTTAACAGAAGAATCCGACCAAGAATGGACCCAGCGACTTCGGATCCTCTCCACTCTGCCGTCGAGATCCAGGGAGCGATGCTAGGCAGACACGAGCAGGAATTGTCTGCTGCTCGACATGCCGTTGAGACCCTGGCCACCCAAGTCTCCAACCTCACAGAACAGGTTCACCATCTCCGCCTCGATCCACCGGCCACTTCCAGGGCTTTCGAATCTCCGGAGCCCAGAATCAATAACCCGCCGTGTTACTCTGGGGAGCCCACTGAATGCCGCTTGTTCCTCACCCAGTGTGATATTGTGTTTTCTCTCCAGCCCAACACTTACTCCAGGAGCACTGCTCGTGTCGCCTACGTCATATCTCTCCTTACTGGACGGGCTCGTGAGTGGGGCACGGCAATCTGGGAGGCAAGGGCTGAGTGTACTAACCAGTATCAGGACTTTAAGGAGGAGATGATACGGGTTTTTGATCGATCTGTTTTTGGGGAGGAGGCTTCCAGGGCCCTGTCTTCCCTATGTCAAGGTAATCGATCCATAACAGACTACTCTATTGAGTTTCGCACTCTTGCTGCCTCCAGTGGCTGGAACGAGACGGCTTTGCTCGCTCGTTTTCTGGAGGGTCTCCGCGCAGAGGTAAAGGATGAGATTCTCTCTGTACTGTCATGTATTGTCATGTTGTGTCTTGTTTCTGTCCTTTCCCTTCACCCTGTCTCCCTCTGCTGGTCGTTATTAGGTTACCTTTTCTCCCCCTCTTTCCCCCAGCTGTTCCTTGTCTCCTCCTAACTACCTCGTCACCCCTTTTCCCACCTGTTCCCTTTTTCCCTCTGATTAGTCCTCTATATCTCTCTCTGTTTTTGTTCCTGTCTTTGTCGGATTCTCGTTTGTGTTACTCATGCCTGAACCAGACTATCGTCGTGTTTGCTGCAACCTTGTCCTGTCCTGTTGGAATCTGCCTGTTCATCTAACCTTGTCCTGTCCTGTCGGAATCTGCCTGTCCATCTGAGCCTACGTGTGTTTCGTCATTAAAGTAACTCTGTTTTGTTAATTCGCTTTTGGGTCCTCATTCACGCACCTTAACAGATTTAAATCAAAATAAAAAATATCCTAATATACACAGGGAAACAGTCCATGATCTTTAATCAGTAAAAAACCTTCAATAAGTCTGTTTAATCACAAGATAGATGCACGCCTAGCTAACTTCAAATGAAATCAAAGTTTATTTGTCACGTGCCCAAAATACAACACCTTACAGTGAAATGCTTACTTACAGGCTCTAACCAATAGTGCAAAAAAGGTGTTAGGTGAACAGTAGGTAAGTAAAGAACTAAAACAACAGTAAAAAGACAGGCTATATACAGTAGCGAGGCTATAAATGTAGCGAGGTACAGACACCGGTTAGTCAGGCTGATTGAGGTAGTATGTACATATGGTTAAAGTGACTATGCATATGATGAATAGAGAGCAGCAGTAGCGTAAAAGAGGGGTTGGCGGGTGGTGGGTGGCGGGACACAATGCAGATAGCCCGATTAGCCAATGTGCGGGAGCACTGGTTGGTTGGCCCATTTGAGGTAGTATGTACATGAATGTATAGTTAAAGTGACTATGCATATATGATCAACAGAGAGTAGCAGCAGCGTAAAAAGAGGGTTTGTGTGGGTTGGGGGGCACACAATGCAAAAGGTCCGGATAGCCATTTGATTACCTGTTCAGGACTCTTATGGCTTGGGGGTAAAAACTGTTGAGAAGCCTTTATGTCCTAGACTTGGCACTCCGGTACCGCTTGCCATGTGGTAGTGGAGAGAACAGTCTATGACTGGGGTGGCTGGGGTCTTTGACAATTTTTAGGGCCTTCCTCTGACACCGCCTGGTGTAGAGGTCCTGGATGGCAGGCAGTTTAGCCCCAGTGATGTACTGCGCCGTACGCACTACCTTCTGTAGTGCCTTGCAGTCAGAGGCTGAGAAATTACCATACCAGGCAGTGATGCAACCAGTCAGGATGCTCTCGATGTTGCAGCTGTAGAATCTTTTGAGGATCTCAGAACCCATGCCAAATCCTTTTAGTTTCCTGAGGAGGAAATGGCTTTGTTGTGCCCTCTTCACGACTGTCTTGGTGTGTTTGGACCATTCTAGTTTGTTGTTGATGTGAACACAGAGGAGCTTGAAGCTCTTCTTAACCTGCTGCACTACAGCCCCGTTGATGAGAACGGGGGCGTCCTCGGTCCTCCTTTTCCTGTAGTCCACAATCATCTCCTTTGTCTTGGCTACGTTGAGGGATAGGTTGTTATTCTGGCACCACACGGCCAGGTCTCCGACATCCTCCCTATAGGCTGTCTCGTCGTTGTCTGTGATCAGGCCTACCACTGTTGTGTCATCTGCAAACGTAATTGTTACGGATACAGGTATCCTGTGTCTGTGTGTGTGTGTATCCTGTGTTCTTTTCTCTCCTTCTCCCCTCACAGGTGAAAATCATTACTCTCCAATCAGTCACCAATCCAATCATCAATCAGAAGACACACCTCCTCCTGTTTCCTACCCTATCACAGTTCCTTTCCCTTGGTTTAAAAACCCTGTCAGTTGTTTGCTCTAGAGCTCAATCGCTCTGTAAATGCCATGTTTGTAGATCTCTGTGTCTCACGCTCTCTGTGTATTAACCTCTCTTTTGTTTGAGCACCTCCATATCACTTTGTCATCACCTGTAAGTATTGTTTTTGGTTATGGTGTTTGTGTTTGATTGCTGGTGGGAAAAGGGGAAACCAAGACAAGTCGCCCATGGGCATACACTACCCGTAGGTAAACTTTGTTAAATACACTAGTTAGAACTGGGCGGACCACCCACTGTATTTTTGGTTAGTTAGTTAGCTGTTGTTAAAATAGGCTAGTCTAGCTTAGGGGTGTTTTTGGATGCTTATTGTTTCTTTCCTTGGGTCCAGCTCAGCCCTTTTTTCTGCTCCCCTCATTACCGTGTGTTTTACAATAAACCCTGAGTTTGATGGTATATTTCAGTTGTCGTGGTTATTTCGTTCACACTTTTACTTTGTCACTATTATCAATTGCATGAGTAATGTTACGGGTCTCATTACCATCCCCCCCCCCCCCTAGACTGTCGGGCGAAAAGGGATTCGTAACAGTAATGATGTTGTCAGAGTCGTGCCTGGCCATGCAGTTGTGGGTGAACAGGGAGTACAGGAGGGGACTGACCACGCACCCCAGTGGAACTCCAGTGTTGAGGATCAGCGTGGCAGATGTGTTGCTACCTACCCTCACCACCTGGGGGCGGCCTGCCAGGAAGTCCAGGATCCAGTTGCAAAGGGAGGTGTTTAGTCCCAGGATCCTTACCATAGTGATGAGCTTTGAGGGTACTATGGTGTTGAACGCTGAGCTGTAGTCAATGAATAGCATTCTCCCATAAGTGTTCCTTTTGTCCAGGTGGGAAAGGGCAGTGTGGAGTGCAATAGAGATTGCATCATCGGTGGATCTGTTTGGGCAGTATGCAAATTGGAGTGGGTCTAGCGTTTCTAGGATAATGGTGTTGATGTGAGCCATTACCAACCTTTCAAAGCACTTCATGGCTACGGACATGAGTGCTACGGGTCTGTAGTCATTTAGGCAGGTTGCCTTTGTGTTCTTGGGGACAGGGACTATGGTGGTCTGCTTGAAACATGTTGGTATTATACTCAATCAGGGACATGTTGAAAATGTCAGTGAAGACACCTGCCAGTTGGTCAGCACATGCCCGGAGCACTCGTCCTGGTAATCCGTCTGGCCCCGCAGCCTTGTGTATGTTGACCTTTTTAAAGGTCTTACTCACGTCGGTATGGAGAGCGTGATCACACAGTCATCAGGAAAAGCTGATGCTCTCAAGCAAGAGCTGTGCACTGCACTGTGTGCGTCCTCATGTACTGCATGGATATAGTGCAAAGGTACCTATCCTGTTCAGCAGCTGGATGGTATGGTCAGCGATCAGGCAAACCCTCATATTAATCATATTTATCAGCCGGCTTCTCTCTGTTTGCTGTCTTTGGACTCCAGCGTTATTCCGTCTCCCGAATGATTGAAATCTGACAGGTGAAAACGTTATAAAAGTTACAATAATGACACTTAGCATAATCGACGCTGCACATTCTCACGCACCCCACGGTAGCTGCTGCTATCGTTAGCTAGCTAGTTAGTTCAGTACAGTCCAATGACGCTTCATGCTCAAGTGATATTTGAAGAAAAAGTCAACAAAATCAAACGCAACATAACAGCAAAAGAAAGGCCGAGTTTACTCGAACAGACATACTGTTAATAAATAACAAACGATAATATAGCTAGCTAGATAGGATAATAATGGAAAGGGGGAGCATTAGGTTAACGTTCGCTGTGCCGATCAATGTTGACTTTTGCCTGGTATTACCTACAATTATTAATCCTACCTTTGATTTTGAACCACCCGATGCTCCTGGGATGGTTGTGAAGGTGGTTGTATTTGGCTGGCAAAACTTAAAAAGCGGTCTCATGTTTTCAAGGTTCGACATTACTTACTTGTTTCTTGGTGATAATGAATGAGATGCTTTTCATACAGCTGGCTTCCCATGCGCATTATTTGTTATTGGCCAACTTTTGCAAAAAGTTTGCATTGTTATTTGACGTGTCTTTTGACGTGCATCTTTTTTGACATGCAAAGACACAAACGGCGTTCCATACCTGTAACTCTTTTCTCTATATATAAACGATTTCGCTCTTGCTGCGGGTGATTCTCTGATCCACCACTACACAGACAACATCATTGTGTATACATCTGGCCTTTCTTTGGACACGGTGTTAACAAACCTCCAAATTATCTTCAATGCCGTACAACACTCCTTCCGTGGCCTCCAATTGTTCTTAAATGCTAGTAAAACTAAATGCATGCTTTTCAACCGTTCGCTGCCCACGCCCGCCCGACTAGCCTCATTACTCTGGACGGTTCTGACTTAGAATATGTGGACAACTACAAATACCTAGGTGTCTGGCTAGACTGTAAACTTTCCTTCCAGACTCATATTAAACATCTTCATTCCAAAATGAAATCTAGAATCGGCTTTCTATTCCGCAACAAAGCCTCCTTCACTCACTCCGCCAAACATACCCTAGTAAAACTGACTATCCTACCTATCCTCGACTTCGGCGATGTCATTTACAAAATAGCCTACAACACTCTACTCAGCAAACTGGATGCAGTCTATCACAGTGCCATCTGTTTTTTCACCAAAGCCCATATACCACCCACCACTGCGACCTGTATGCTCTAATTGGCTGACCCTTGCTACATATTCATTGCCAGACCCACTGGCTCCAGCTCATCTATAAGTCTTTGCTAGGTAAAGCTCTGCCTTATCTCAGCTCACTGGTCACGATAACGCGCTCCAGTAGGTATGTCTCACTCGTCATCCCCAAAGCCAACACCTCTTTGGCCGCCTTTCCTTCCAGTTCTCTGCTGCCAATGACTGGAACGAATTGCAAAAATCACTGAAGCTGGAGACTTATATTTCCCTCACTAAGTTTAAACATCAGCTATCCGAGCAGCTAACCGATCGCTGCAGCTGTACATAGTCCATCCAATCTACCTACCTCATCCCCATATTGTTTTTATTTACTTTTCTGCTCTTTTGCACACCAGTATTTCTACATGCACATCATCATCTGCACATCTGTCACTCCAGTGTTAATTTGCAAAATTAAAATGACTTGCTACTATAGCCTATTGCCTTACCTCCTCACGCCATTTGTACACACTGTATACAGACTTTCTTTTTTATTTTGTGTTATTGACTGTATGCTTGTTTATTCCATGTGTAACTCTGTTGTTTGTGTCACACTGCTTTGCTTTATCTTGGCCAGATCTGTTGTAAATGAGAACTTGTTCTCAACTAGCCTACCTGGTTAAATAAATGATAGCATAATAGCAAGCTAGGACTGATGGTTTTGTGAGCTAAACTAGCTAGTTTTTGGGTGGGTATGATTTGTGGAACGTTCCAGCAGGAATATGTTCCAAAAACGTTGTAAATAACAAGGATTCCAACAAACACATACAAAGTAGCATGATCAATTCATCTAGCTAACTAGCTGCTGAATAGGCATCAACTCACCACGTTGTTTATTCTTAATGATTGTCTATAGGCTACCAGAGTGGGAGGACAGACATTTTTCAGAATAAATGTTGTAAGTGTTTTTTTTAAATTGCCCACTTCCTACCTGTCATCTTATTCTGCTGCTGTACAACTTTGTATGTGTTGTTTGTTGGCAACCTTGTTATAAATTACGTTTTTGGAACAGATTTCTGTTGGAATATTCAACAGATTATACCCACCCAGTTTTTTTGGTTACCACTGCAACTACTGTAGCTATCTAGTAAACTTGCTAGCTACTTCCGTGGATGTTGAACACATTTCTACCGGCAAATGAACACATTTCTACCGGCAAATGAACACATTTCTACCGGCAAATGAACACATTTCTAGCGGCAAATGTGTTAAATTACAGCCAGGTCTAAAGGGATAATCAACTCTGGGCTCTATGCCTTCTCTGGGAACACACCTTCCACGTTGTTCATTATTTTCCAGAGAATGCACAGCCCTTCGTTGATTATCCCTTATATATTGTTACTCGTAGGAGCATTATAGACCTAGGTGCTTATTTTGATATTGTCTGTTTATTTGAGTGAATCAATAAGAAATTGGCTTCAATGCAGATGTGTAGTAGATGCAAAGTTTGTTTTAAATTCTCACTTCACTAGTCAATCAACACATGCTTCTCTTTGTACGTCTACATGTAATAGTACTATTGAATGAAGTAGATCAAAAATGAACTTTATTTTTAAATGTTTCCCTTACTGTTGTGGCTGCTATTGTCTCTACCTTCTTGACAATTGTGCTGTTGGCTGTGTCCAATGTTTGTACCATGTTTTGTGCTGCTACCATGTTGTTGTTTTGTGTTGCTACCATGCTGTGTTGTCATGTGTTGCTGCCTTGCTATGTTGTCTGGTGGAGGGAGAAAAGAAATACAATTCATCCATGCTACTGTTCTTTGAAAAGTATCTTCCTTCTCATATAAAGTTAGGAATTATTAGATGCCCTGTAAGAGCTTTTGTGAACAAGCCCCTTCAGTTTCATTAATGTAAACTATTTGTTCATGTGTCAAGTGTGTACAGAAGGGAATAAAATTGTATGCCAGATGAAAGGAAATGCTGCAAGGTGGAGGTGAACATGCACCTGAATTATTGGAGTGCCCTGTTAGAATGAATGAGGTGGTAAGGAGTGTCCAGCATGTCTCCTATCTGGAGGCGGTGAGAAGATTGGAATGAACTGAGGGATAGTGAAATGCTACATGTTAAAAAGGTGGACTTTGTATTATTTATTGCAATGGTCATAAATTGTACAGCACACGCAGCGAAGAAGTATAATAAAGTTGGAATCATTGATTTCAAAGCTGAGACGGTGAAATAAATCCTGTCAGTAAGGATTTACTACGTCATCACAGGCCCCTGAGCTTGTGTAAGGGTGTATTTTGGAGTAGACTGATTTTAAGAAGTGTGATGGGTTTTCTTAGTTGACGTGTATTACAGTGCCTTGCGAAAGTATTCGGCCCCCTTGAACTTTGCGACCTTTTGCCACATTTCAGGCTTCAAACATAAAGATATAAAACTGTATTTTTTTTTTGAAGAATCAACAAGTGGGACACAATCATGAAGTGGAACGACATTTATTGGATATTTCAAACTTTCTTAACAAATCAAAAACTGAAAAATTGGGCGTGCAAAATTATTCAGCCCCCTTAAGTTAATACTTTGTAGCGCCACCTTTTGCTGCGATTACAGCTGTAAGTCGCTTGGGGAATGTCTATCAGTTTTGCACATCGAGAGACTGACATTTTTTCCCATTCCTCCTTGCAAAACAGCTCGTGCTCAGTGAGGTTGGATGGAGAGCATTTGTGAACAGCAGTTTTCAGTTCTTTCCACAGATTCTTGATTGGATTCAGGTCTGGACTTTGACTTGGCCATTCTAACACCTGGATATGTTTATTTTTGAACCATTCCATTGTAGATTTTGCTTTATGTTTTGGATCATTGTCTTGTTGGAAGACAAATCTCCGTCCCAGTCTCAGGTCTTTTGCAGACTCCATCAGGTTTTTTCCAGAATGGTCCTGTATTTGGCTCCATCCATCTTCCCATCAATTTTAACCATCTTCCCTGTCCCTGCTGAAGAAAAGCAGGCCCAAACCATGATGCTGCCACCATGTTTGACAGTGGGGATGGTGTGTTCAGCTGTGTTGCTTTTACGCCAAACATAACGTTTTGCATTGTTGCCAAAAAGTTCAATTTTGGTTTCATCTGACCAGAGCACCTTCTTCCACATGTTTGGTGTGTCTCCCAGGTTTAAAGTTTGCCACAAGCCACAACACTTTTGATGGATATCTTTAAGAAATGTCTTTCTTCTTGCCACTCTTCCATAAAGGCCAGATTTGTGCAATATACGACTGATTGTTGTCCTATGGACAGAGTCTCCCACCTCCAGCTGTAGATCTCTGCAGTTCATCCAGAGTGATCATGGGCCTCTTGGCTGCATCTCTGATCAGGCTTCTCCTTGTATGAGCTGAAAGTTTAGAGGGACGGCCAGGTCTTGGTAGATTTGCAGTGGTCTGATACTCCTTCCATTTCAATATTATCGCTTGCACAGTGCTCCTTGGGATGTTTAAAGCTTGGGAAGTCTTTTTGTATCCAAATCCGGCTTCACAACAGTATCTCGGACCTGCCTGGTGTTTTCCTTGTTCTTCATGATGCTCTCTGCGCTTTTGACGGACCTCTGAGACTATCACAGTGCAGGTGCATTTATACGGAGACTTGATTACACACAGGTGGATTGTATTTATCATCATTAGTCATTTAGGTCAACATTGGATCATTCAGAGATCCTCACTGAACTTCTGGAGAGAGTTTGCTGCACTAAAAGTAAAGGGGCTGAATAATTTTGCACGCCCAATTTTTCAGTTTTTGATTTGATAAAGTTTGAAATATCCAATAAATGTCGTTCCACTTCATGATTGTGTCCCACTTGTTGATTCTTCACAAAAAAATACAGTTTTATATCTTTATGTTTGAAGCCTGAAATGTGGCAGAAGGTCGCAAAGTTCAAGGGGGCCGAATACTTTCGCAAGGCACTGTATATTCTACACTGCTCAAAAAAATAAAGGGAACACTAAAATAACACATCCTAGATATGAATGAATGAAATATTCTTCTTAAATACTTTTTTCTTTACATAGTTGAATGTGCTGACACCAAAATCACATGAATTTGATTTATATTGATAATTTATCAACCCATGGAGGTCTGGATTTGGAGTCACTCAAAATTAAAGTGGAAAACCACACTACAGGCTGATCCAACTTTGATGTAATGTCCTTTAAAACAAGTCAAAATGAGGCCCAGTAGTGTGTGTGTGGCCTCCACGTGCCTGTATGACCTCCCTACAATGACTGGGCATGCTCCTGATGAGGTGGTGGATGGTCTCCTGAGGGATCTCCTCCCAGACCTGGACTAAAGCATCCACCAACTCCTGGGCAGTCTGTGGTACAACGTGGCGTTGGTGGATGGAGCGAGACATGATGTCCCAGATGTGCTCAATTGGATTCAGGTCTAGGGAACAGGTGGGCCATCCATAGCATCAATGCCTTCCTCTTGCAGGAACAGCTGAGACAGCATTGTCTTGCATTAGGAGGAACCCAGGACGAACCGCACCAGCATATGGTCTCACAAGGGGTCTGAGGATCTCATCTCGGTACCTAATGGCAGTCAGGCTACCTCTGGCGAGCACATGGAGGGCTGTGTGGCCCCCCAAAGAAATCCGACCCCACACCATGACTGACCCACCGCCAAACCGGTCATGCTGGAGGATGTTGCAGGCAGCAAAACGTTCTCCACGGCGTCTCCAGACTGTCACGTCTGTCACATGTGCTCAGTGTGAACCTGCTTTCATCTGTGAAGAGCACAGGGTGCCAGTGGCGAATTTGCCAATCTTTGTGTTCTCTGGCAAATGCCAAACGTCCTGCACGGTGTTGGGCTGTACACGCAACCCCCACCTGTGGACGTCGGGCCCTCATACCACCCTGATAGTGTCTGTTTCTGACCGTTTGAGCAGACACATGCACATTTGTGGCCTGCTGGAGGTCATTTTGCAGGGCTCTGACAGTGCTCTTCCTGCTCCTCCTTGCACAAAGGCGGAGGTAGCGGTCCTGCTGCTGGGTTGTTGCCCTCCTATGGCCTCCTCCACGTCTCCTGATGTACTGGCCTGTCTCCTGGTAGCGCCTCCATGCTCTGGACACTACACTGACAGACACAGCAAACCTTCTTGCCACAGCTCGAATTGATGTGCCATCCTGGATGAGCTGCACTACCTGAGCCACTTGTGTGGGTTGTAGACTCCGTCTCATGCTACCGCCAGCATTCAAAAGTGACCAAAACATCAGCCAGGAAGCATAGGAACTGAGAAGTGGTCTGTGGTTATCACCTGCAGAACCACTCCTTTATTGGGTGTGTCTTGCTAATTGCCTATAATTTCCATCTGTTGTCTATTCCATTTGCACAACAGCATGTGAAATGTATAGTCAATCAGTGTTGCTTCCTAAGTGGACAGTTTGATTTCACAGAAGTGTGATTGCCTTGGAGTTACATTGTGGTGTTCAAGTGTTCCCTTTATTTTTTTGAGCAGTGTATATTATATCGTTTTCTGTTTGTTTGTTTCTTATTTAATACCCCGTCTAGCTGGTGGCGGTAATGCACCATTAATATTGGATGCCAACCGCTGTTAAACTCCATCAAAGAAGAAGTCAGCCGACTGCGATGTTTGTCTTTCAGACAACACTGTTATTGTGACGTGTAATCTAGTGGACGGGACGCTTCTTCAACAACATTATTCAACAAGTCAGCCACGGAGATGTAGCCTTTTCGGTCGATTGCTAGCTAACATAGCCAAAACATTGGAGCGCTTTAGACGCCTTTGGTTTATATTTGTCCCTGTGTTTGAAACATACTTTCATTTATAGTAGCTACATGCCCCATTTGATTTAATATTTACATTGTTAATCAGGTAGCTAGCTGGTTTGCTAAGTGAGCTTAGCACCAGGCTACACGTCAATGCTAACAAGCTAGCTGCTAAAATCCCCAACCATGAGCTCACTAAGATACACCCCCCGCTGAAGAAGATGAGGTCTGCTGGACGGAGAAAGAATCTCTGGGGCTGAATATTGTCGTAAAATAAGAAGAGGAGGATGATATTACAGTAAAAGCAAAGGAAGAAGCTTTTGGAATGAAAGCGGAGGCTATCAGTATCACATTAAAAGAAGAGGAGGAGGAGGATGTTACTGTGAAAGAAGAGAAGGAACCTTTTGGAGTGAAAGCGGAAGAGGAGGAGGTAGAAGTTTTCTGAATTAAAAAGGAGAAAGCGGGGGCTATCACATTGAAAGAAAAAGAGGAGGTTATAGTCAAAGAAGAGAAAGCCCCCTCTTCTGCTTTCTCAAAAGGTTCCATCTTAAGAAAAGAGGAGGAAGAAGATGTTTTGAGAGTGGATGGAGAGGAGACTGAAGTTCTGATTAACATCAGTGAGTCGTCTGTCTGCAGTTGTTGTACTGTGTCGTTTTAACGAGGCATTCTAAAGTTATATACTTAAATATGGTATGTACTGTAGGAATTGTTAAAGGGGCAATCTGCAATTGGTACATTTTTTTTATTATTGAGCATGGGGGGCGGGGGGGCTTCTTCTGTAGCTGGGGGCTCTGACGGCTCCTACAGGTGTTGCACACTGGGAGACACTGGCGGTGGTGATGTAGCTGTCAGAAGTGGTTCCAGCGGGAGATCCAGCAGAGGCGATGGCGTAAATGGTCTCATCCATGGCAGTCCTCTCCTGTGCCCTCTGTGTTCCGAGGGCTGCCCAACGCTTTCTCCCCTGCCTCGGCCCTCTCCTGCTCACCCCTCTCCTGCCACTGGCGTGTGTATTCATCCCAGATGAGGCATGTGGTGACCACAGGGAAGTAGCCGATAATTCAGGACAGTAAGGATGTGCCCCATGTCCTTCACTATCAGCCCTTCATCTATTTAAAATATATATATAGTGTGGTAAAAATGGCTGAGGTCTCCAGCTACCTTGGAAAACTCTGCATTTAAAGGGCCAAAGTATGCCACATCCAGGGGCTGCAGGACATGGGTGCAGTGTGGTGGAAGACAAAGAAGTACAACCCCTTCCCTGTGTCCATGTGGCTCTTGTGTCCATCGAAGAGGAGAAGGAGAGGGCGCTCCTTCACTGCATGCTGAATGAAGTGCTGAAACCACTTCCTGAACAGGTTCCCGTCAATGTAGTCACTGTTTGACCATCCAGAAAAAGCTTGGCGGGGCCTCCTAGTGTGTAGTGGCCACCAGGGAAACACTTGGCGTAGATGATAAATGGGGGGACATCCTCCCCAGCTGCGTTGTAGCAGGACAGCACTGCGATTACACTATGTGGCTATGTGGCTACTTTGAAGAATCTAAAATATACATTTTTTGGGTACTACATGATTCCAAATGTGTTATTTCATAGTTTTGATGTCTTCACTATTATTCTACAATGTAGAAAATGGTAAAAATAATGAAAAACCCTTGAATGAGTATGTGTGTCCAAACTTTGACTGGTACTGTACATGTAACGCTTTACTAGTAGCGCGTTACTACCCACCCGCAACTGGGTTCTCTGTAGCTCAGTTTACTACTCACGTTAGGCTGTCAACCATGTCCAATCACCATCTCCATGTCAATGTTTCAAAAGCCAATAACGTATAGCCTCTCATTCATTGGAAGAAGAAAACAGCCTATAGCGTCGCACCCATTATTTTTCGAAAGACTTAGACAACCATCTGGAAGAAAAGAAGCGACGTCCACACAGTACACGATCGAGGCAGAACTGTAGCAAGCTAGCCAACCTTCTCCAACTGTCTAATCCAACGTTCTCCTGGACTATCAGCTTTTCATCCAACAAGGTAAGATTAAAAACATGAATTATACTGCAATGGTGATATTAACCAGAGCCAACTTGGTTTCCAACAGTAGAATTTAAATAGCAGCCACTAACTTGTGGCTATCAATAGTTGCTGCTTAGCTTAGCTGCCTGGCAAGCTAACGTAAACTCACCCCATTCCGTACAAATGTGCGCAACCGCAAGATTCAAACGAGGCTACAAAGAAAACGAATGGGACTGTAGCGACTGTGTTGACTTCAAAATCAGGGGTGTGAACTAGGTTTCTATTCAAGCGTTGATCGACATGGTAATGGCTCTATAGTATTGGAGAAAAGTTGAAAAAAAGGACACTCTGTTACATCGGGTCGTGTCATGTCGTAACGTACAGCATGCATAAAGCAGCTATTTCTGTCTTACAATCTCTCTCCACCAGGTGTAGCACTTCTCTCATCCTTTAGAAACAAGAAAAGGACAGTGACGGGGGTAAGGGGGGATACATAGTCATTTTTAGCGTCATCATTGCATGCGATCATCATTCTCAAAGCCGCTGTTTACTTCTAAGATCACTTTAGCACCGCCCTAAAAACCTGATTCAAATTCAACACAAACCTTCAAATAGGTATGTAATGACACATTATATAAACACTTTATAGTGTTTTATGTACATTTTACAAGCGATAAGGTGATGGGTTGGACAGATCGAGTGAAAAAAAAACTATTTTCCCACACGACATCTCTCCTTCTCACTATCACGCATTACTTTCACTTCCCCACCCACTATTTTTAAAAAGACCCGACGGGGCTCATTGCCTGCTTGAATTATGCAGAAACGGGCAGTGTTTAGGTCATGTCATTTATTTTGTTTGAAAGGGGAGAAATTGTGCTTTACAATGGTATTGACATTACAGGTGATCTGGAAGTATTAGGTTTTTGGGGCGCTAAAATAAGGGCAATTGTACGGACCAAGGCAATGTACGAGTTTACGTTACCTAGCTAGCATGGTAACAGTACAGTAAAATTACAGTAGCACTATATTCATTTTCAACTGTCAAAGTTGGTGAGATCAAAAATATAAGTTTGTTATTGCCCATTTTAGTACATGCTATTCAGCTAGCTAATTGTATTAGCTATATAGCTAATGTTTTATATCTATGTTAACAGTTTACAGTACGGTTATGCATATCATTTAGAAACTTTGCAGTAGCATTCACTTTCAATGGGGGAGCTGTCAGAGTTAGTGTCACCTGATTTTTCTTTTGACATTAGCTGGCATATTATTATGCCAGCTAAGTTATGCTGAACAAAAATATAAACGCAACATGTAAAGTGTTGGGCCCATGTTTCATGAGCTGAAATAGAAGATTTTGTGCACAAATTTGTTTACATCCCTGTTAGTGAGCATTACTCATTTGCCAAGATAATCAAACGTTGAAATTGTAACATGTTTATATTTTTCTTCAGTATACATAATGCTTTGATATCCAGGGGTCACACTTTGTTATAATCATGCCATAGCTAACATGACCCTATATACCTATGTATTTGTTTATTCATTCAAATCAGTCAGTTCATGATGTAGCCTAGCTGATATAGTCTAAGTTGACTAATTTGCCATGATGCTTGATTAGCCTACTTGCATAAATACTGACTAATTTCCCAATAACACCATGCATTCTTGTTGGCTGACAATATTAGCCTAGTTTACATTTAGGTTTGCAACGCATTGCTAATTGTTCTAGTGATAGTGTGATACATTCATCCTGTTGGTTCCAGATGTCTAAAAATATCCATAAGCCTAGTCAATGTCCCACTTGCAGACATTTGCCACCACAGGGTTTGGCCTGCCGATGTGGGCTACAGGCCAGCTCCAAGGCAGAATCAAATCAAATGTATTTATATAGCCCTTTGCACATCAGCTGATATCTCAAAGTGCTGTACAGAAACCCAGCCTAAAACCCCAAACAGCAAGCAATGCAGGTGTAGAAGCACGGTGGCTAGGAAAACTCCCTAGAAAAGCTCAAACCTAGGAAGAAACCTAGAGAGGAACCAGGCTATAAGGGGTGGCCAGTCCTCTTCTGGCTGTGCCGGGTGGAGATTATAACAGAACATGGCCAAGATGTTCAAATGTTCATAAATGACCAGCATGGTCGAATAATAATAAAGCAGAACAGTTGAAACTGGAGCAGCAGCACGGCTAGGTGGACTGGGGACAGCGAGGAGTCATCATGCCAGGTAGTCCTGAGGCATGGTCCTAGGGCTCAGGTCCTCCGAGAGAGAGGAAAGAGAGAATTAGAGAGAGCATACTTAAATTCACACAGGACACCGGATAAGACAGGAGAAGTACTCCAGATATAACAAACTGACCTTAGCCCCCCCGACACATAAACTACTTCAGCATAAATACTGGAGGCTAAGACAGGAGGGGTCAGGAGACAATGTGGCCCCATCCGATGATACCCCCGGACAGGGCCAAACAGGAAGGATATAACCCCACCCACACCCAGTATCGCCCACAAAGATCTCCACCATGGCACAACCCAAGGGGGGGCTCCAACCCTGACAGGAAGATCACATCAGTGACTCAACCCACTCAGGTGACGCACCCCTCCTAGGGATGGCATGAAAGAGCACCAGTAAGCCAGTGACTCAGCCCCTGTAATAGGGTTAGAGGCAGAGAATCCCAGTGGAAAGAGGGGAACCGGCCAGGCAGAGACAGCAAGGGCGGTTCGTTGCTCCAGAGCCTTTCCGTTCACCTTCACACTACTGGGCCAGACTACACTCAATCATATGACCCACTGAAGAGATGAGTCTTCAGTAAAGACTTAAAGGTTGAGACCGAGTTTGCGTCTCTCACATGGGTAGGCAGACCATTCCCTAAAAATGGAGCTCTATAGGAGAAAGCCCTGCCTCCAGCTGTTTGCTTAGAAATTATAGGGACAATTAGGAGGCCTGAGTCTTGTAACCGTGTAGGTATGTACGGCAGGACCAAATCAGAGAGATAGGTAGGAGCAAGCCCATGTAATTATTTGTAGGTTAGCAGTAAAGCCTTGAAATCAGCCCTTGCCTTGATAGGAAGCCAGTGTACGGAGGCTAGCACTGGAGTAATATGATCAAATTTTGGGGTTTTAGTCAGAATTCTAGCAGCCGTATTTAGCACTAACTGAAGTTTATTTTGTGCTTTATCCGGGTAGCCGGAAAGTAGAGCATTGCAGTAGTTTAACCTAGAAGTAACAAAAGCATTTATTAATTTTTCTGCATTATTTTTGGACAGAAAGTTTCTGATTTTTGGAATGTTACGTAGATGGAAAAAAGCTGTCCTTGAAACAGTCTTGATATGTTCGTCAAAAGAGAGATCAGGGTCCAGAGTAACGCTGAGGTCCTTCACAGTTTTATTTGAGACGACTGTACAACCATTAAGATTAATTGTCAGATTCAACAGAATATTTATTTGTTTCTTGGGACCTAGAACAAGCATCTCTGTTTTGTCCGAGTTTAAAAGTAGAACGTTTGCAGCCATCCACTTCCTTATGTCTGAAACACGGGCTTCTAGTGAGGGCAATTTTGGGGCTTCACCATGTTTCATTGAAATGTACAGAAGTGTGTCATCTGCATAGCAGTGAAAGTTAACATTATGTTTTCGAATGACATCAAAGAGGTGGTATGACCTCTTTCAGAAGATATGTATTATGATGAGATCATGGTAAAACATGCATTCATCTAGAAAACATACTGTATTACGAGAAATACCTGTCATTCAATGTAGGCCTTTACTACTAATGAACAGAAACTTTATTATAATATTTGGCCATCAAGTTGTCAAAGCATATTGTAAGAGAGTATGTATACACATTGTCAAAGTCCTAAGCTGTGATCTTGTCAACCAATCACAACAGGTTAGGGAACGTTCCAGAGAGAGTTAGAGTTTATAAGCCCTAGAGTCACAGTGTCAGGAATCGATAGTGGGGTGAGCTTCTTGAGAGTGGTGTGAAATGGTAAGGTCAACGGCAGGGGACTTCCTAACACAGGCCTCCTTATGCATTGTTACAGATAGAGAATTGTCTAATGCAGGTCCGTGGACAACTCTGCTCGGGATAAGATACCATACTCTTTTGTTGTCTGCATTTTCCCCCTTATATTTTAAGCAGGTCTCTGCCAGGGGACCTGCTGGACCAGCACCTACAGCTCCACCAACACCTGCATCTGTGTCTGCTGTTCAGAATCCTCCATTGAGGACTGGATTGAACTTGTTAATGGTAAATACATCATTTTTTCTCAACTACTATGGTTCTGCTGCTATGATGGAACACTGATTCAGATCATCCTTTTGACAGGTGACTTGGTTCCCTACTCTGTTCATTCTGACTATTTGGTTTTTCACTCTCTTTTGCAGTTCAATAAGCAAAGGTTTTGGAGGCTTGTGTGTCTGCAGCAAGAATAAACCTTAACTTGGCAAGGAAGCCTGCTCCAGTAAATACAATACAGACTAACCTGTCAGAAGGTTGGTTTGTATTGATCTGTTTTAATAACAGTATTAAATCACCTTAAAGCAACTACAGATTTTTTTACAGACACAACATGTCCATTGCCCATCTGTGTGCCCCAACCCGCTGTCTGTAAGTGGCATTTTACCTACTACATCATGCATCATGTTTTCATTTTAGAACTAATATCTAGAACTTACATCAATCAAAACATGGAGAAAAAAATATTGTGTGTCATGTTTTAAATATCACATGATCGTATTGTCAGTATTCATATTCATTTTTGTCTTTGTGTCCTTGATCATTTCAGCATGATGTGCCTAAGAATCCTGTTCAGGTAAATATTATATAACTTAACCTGTCAAGAGCTTGTTTGATTACATATTTGTTTTTAATACGGTTTACCCTAAAATAATATTCATATTAGGTTATATAATAATATTTTACCATTTCCCCTTTCTCCAGGCCTCTCTCCAGCCCTGCTACAGGCCTCTGTGAAGACCACCTCAACTTTCTCCCAGACCCCCTCTGCTACAGATTTTGTGAAGACCACCACTGCCTTTGCTGTCTCTCAGAGCACCGCTAGCTTTGCTCGAGCCTCTAAGTGCTCTCCTTTGCTATAGCCTCTAAGAGGAACCTCATTACCTAAAACACTGTCATTTCTAAACTAATATCATTACGTCCATTGAAACATGGCAGAAACAATACGGTCAGTGTTTTGATTTGATGAAGACATTGTGAGTAATCATATCTATTTCTGTCTTGTTTTGCATTCTGTTTGTTTTTTTAAATAAAATTGTATTTGTCACATGTGCCGAATACAACAGGTGTACAGTCGTGGCCAAAAGTTTTGAGAATGACACAAATATTACATTTCACGAAGTCTGTTGCCTCAGTTTGTATGATGGCAATTTGCATATACTCCAGAATGTTATGAAGAGTGATCAGATGAATTGCAATTAGCATCCTGAGAACATTCATGTGTGGGGTTGCTTCTCAGCCAAGGGAGTGGCTCACAATTTTGCCTAAGAACACAGCCATGAATAAAGAATGGTACCAACACATCCTCCGAGGGCAACTTCTCCCAACCATCCTGGAACAGTTTGGTGACAAACAATGCAATTTTCCAGCACGATGGAGCACCTTGCCATAAGGCAAAAGTGATAACTAAATGGCTCGGGGAACAAAACATTGATATTTTGGGTCCATGGCCAGGAAACTCCCCAGACCTTAATCCAATTGAAAACTTGTGGTCCCTCCTCAACAGGTGGGTGGACAAACAAAAACCCACAAATTCTGACAAACTCCAAGCATTGATTATGCAAGAATGTGCTGCCATCAGTCAGGATGTTTCCCAGAAGTTAATTGACAGCATACCATGGCAGATTGCATAGGTCTTGAAAAAGAAGGGTCGACACTGCAAATATTGACTCTTTGCATCAACTTCATGTAATTGTCAATAAAAGCCTTTACACTTCTGAAATGCTTGTAATTATACTTCAGTATTCCATAGTAACATCTGTCAAAAATATCTAAAGATACTGAAGCAGCAAACTTTGTGGAAATTTATATTTTTGTCATTCTCAAATCTTTTGGCCAGGACTGTAGACTTTACAGTGAAATGCTTACTTACGAGCCCTTTCCCAACAATGCAGAGTTAAAAAGTAAGAAAAGATTTGCAAAAATAAAATAATTGTGACACAGTAAAATAACAAAAACTACGCTATATACAAGGAGTACCGGTACCGAGTCATTGTGCAGAGGTACGAGGTAATTGAGGTAATATCTACATGTAGGTCGGGGTAAAATAGTTTTTTTATTTGACCTTTATTTAACTAAGCAAGTCAGTTAAGAACAAATACTTATTTTCAACGACAACCTGTTCAGGGGCAGAATGACCTTGTCAGCTTGAACTTGCAACATTTCGGATACTAGTCCAATGCTCTAACCACTAGGCTACCCTGCCGCCCCAGTAGCAGCAGTGTATGTGAATAGTGTGGAAGTGTGTGTTGGTGTGTCACCAACCCTTTTATCTTATTTCTAAAAAATTAGAGGCTCGATTCAATCAGATCGATTGTTAACCCGCAGTTGTGCTTGTGTCACAAACCACTCCCTTCCTCCCCACTGGGCACTGGTTGAATCAACGTTGTTTCGACATTCATTCAATTAAATTACGTTAAACCATCGTGGAATAGACGTTGAATTGATGTCTGTGCCCAGTGGGTTGTTTTCCTTAAAGATCAAAACGTCAGTCCTACAATCTAAGCTAGATGCCCTCAATCTCACACAAATCATCAAGCAACCCACCAGGTACAACCCTACATCTGTAAACAAGGGCACCCTCATAGACGTCATCCTGACCAACTGGTCCTCCAAATACACCTCCGCTTTCTTCAACCAGGATCTCAGCGATCACTGCCTCATTGCCTGTATCCGCTACGGAGCCGCAGTCAAATGACCACCCCTCATCACTGTCAAACGCTCCCTAAAACACTTCTGTGAGCAGGCCTTTCTAATCGACCTGGCCCGGGTATCCTGGAAGGACATTGACCTCATCCCGTCAGTTGAGGATGCCTGGTCATTCTTTAAAAGCAACTTCCTCACCATTTTAGATAAGCATGCTCCGTTCAAAAAATGCAGAACTAAGAACAGATATAGCCCTTGGTTCACTCCAGACCTGACTGCCCTCGACCAGCACAAAAATATCCTGTGGCGGACTGCAATAGCATCGAATAGTCCCCGCGATATGCAACTGTTCAGGGAAGTCAGGAACCAATACACGCAGTCAGTCAGGAGAGCTAAGGCCAGCTTCTTCAGGTAGAAGTTTGCATCCTGTAGCTCCAACTCCAAAAAGTTCGGGGACACTGTGAAGTCCATGGAGAACAAGAGCACCTCCTCCCAGCTGCCCACTGCACTGAGGCTAGGTAACACGGTCACCACCGATAAATCCATGATTATCGAAAAATTCAACAAGCATTTCTCAACAGCTGGCCATGCCTTCCGCCTGGCTACTCCAACCTCGGCCAACAGCTCCGCCCCCCCCGCGGCTACTCGCCCAAGCCTCTCCAGGTTCTCCTTTACCCAAATCCAGATAGCAGATGTTCTGAAAGAGCTGCAAAACCTGGACCTGTACAAATCAGCTGGGCTTGACAATCTGGACCCTCTATTTCTGAAACTATCCGCCTCCATTGTCGCAACCCCTATTACCAGCCTGTTCAACCTCTCTTTCATATCATCTGAGATCCCCAAGGATTGGAAATCTGCCGCAGTCATCCCCCTCTTCAAAGGGGGAGACACCCTGGACCCAAACTGTTACAGACCTATATCCATCCTGCCCTGCCTATCTAAGGTCTTCGAAAGCCAAGTCAACAAACAGGTCACTGACCATCTCGAATCCCACCGTACCTTCTCCGCTGTGCAATCTGGTTTCCGAGCCGGTCACGGGTGCACCTCAGCCACGCTCAAGGTACTAAACGATATCATATCCGCCATCGATAAAAGACAGTACTGTGCAGCCGTCTTCATCGACCTTGCCAAGGCTTTCGACTCTGTCAATCACCATATTCTTATCGGCAGACTCAGTAGCCTCGGTTTTTTGGATGACTGCCTTGCCTGGTTCACCAATTATCTCAGTTCACTAGTCACGATGGCAACACCCATCCGTAGCACGCGCTCCAGCAGGTGTATCTCACTGATCATCCCTAAAGCCAACACCTCATTTGGCCGCCTTTCGTTCCAGTTCTCTGCTGCCTGTGACTGGAACGAATTGCAAAAATCGCTGAAGTTGGAGACTTTCATCTCCCTCACCAACTTCAAACATCTGCTATCTAAGCAGCTAACCGATCGCTGCAGCTGTACATAGTCTATCGGTAAATAGCCCACCCATTTTTACCTACCTCATCCCCATACTGTTTTTATTTATTTACTTTTCTGCTCTTTTGCACACCAATATCTCTACCTGTAAATGACCATCTGATCATTTATCACTCCAGTGTTAATCTGCAAAATTGTAATTATTTGCCTACCTCCTCATGTCTTTTGCACACAATGTATATAGACTCCCCTTTTTTTCTACTGTGTTATTGACTTGTTAATTGTTTACTCCATGTGTAACTCTGTGTTGTCTGTTCACACTGCTATTTTTTATCTTGGCCAGGTCGCAGTTGTAAATGAGAACTTGTTCTCAACTAGCCTACCTGGTTAAATAAAGGTGAAATAAATAATAAAATAAAAATAGAAAGTGTCGGCTATTGCATAGTAGTTATATTAATTTGGATCAGGGGATTTAAAGCCTATCAGTCTAATTTAGAGTAAGGTCTATAGCCTATAATAGAACGTCACGCATTCAAGTGTTTGTACTTGTAACGCGTGTGCAGAAACTTCTGACATGGCTGCATGGGATGTATTGGATATAAAGTCGTGTGGTTTCGTTAATCCAATGGCAGTGTAGGTGATAAGGTAACACAAGGAGCTGCTTGTAGATTTGAACACAGTTACGACAGCGACAAAACAACCGCTATGCTGGTGTCGACCAATGTTAATTTGATTGAATCGAGCCCTAGAACGTTCAGATGGAATTTTTTCCTCTGTTTGCATGGATGTTTAATGTTTGGATCCTGTCGTGTTATTGTCTCAGAATCAGCCAGTTGCCATACCCACTTATTAGCTTGGGCCCCTAGGGGCTGTGTGTGTACGTGCCGTAACATTTCACATTTGTCATTAATAAACATGTTTCTATATTTCAACCAACCCTTTGAATGACTTTTTATTGTAGTTCAATCATTCTTCACTTTTAATTATTAAAATGTGAATCAGAGTAAATTGTCATAGATTTTTAATTTCTATTAAATAATTTTTTTTATTTCATTGAAATTACGTTGAACCAATGTGGAATAGACGTTGAATTGACATATGAGCCCAGTGGGATGTGATTTATTTATAATCATATCAAGTAATATGCTGTCCACAAGAAACCGCAAGAGAACTGATATTTAAAAATAATCGTATAAACAAGGTAACGGGAGTATAGTACAGTAATAAACCAACGTCATTATGATTATACTAATATAATCGCCATAATCGTTATTAACTCAGGTGATCTTATGTTCACCAATATGACGAAGAATAACACTGAGTGTAGTGATTGTTTAGAAATCTTATTTCTGGCAGAGGTGGGATTTAAACTGGGGACCTCCGGGTCCACTCGTCCCATTCCTCAAACATACAGTAGGAAAAAACATTGGTTGTTTTTCAGCTAAATAATGAATAATAAACACATATCATAAAGAACCCAACATTTCTTCCCCCCTAACATGCTATTTTTCTCCAGCTTTGCCACTTGCAATTATGGCGCTTGTGATTAAGATGACTTATAATATTTGAGAGGGCGAAACAGGCAAAAATGCTTGGACCCCAGGTCATTGCTGCTTGCAGCTATATTTATTATCATTTTGACAGGCTCCAAGTTTTTTTAAATGTTGTGAAAACTGACTTCAGGTGATTGAGGGATCTAGTTCTAGATTAAACTTCAAAAAAAAGTTTTATTATGTGGAGGTTGTCACGACCGTTGTGAGGAGGAGACCAAGGTGCAGCGTGGTATACGTACATTCCTCTTTAACGAAGAACGAATCACTGAACAAACTAACAAAACGATACATGAAGCTAATATGGATAGTGCAGACAGGCAACTAAACATAGAACAAGAACCCACAAATACCCAAGGGAAATGGCTACCTAAATGTGGTCCCCAATCAGAGACAACGATAAACAGCTGCCTCTGATTGGGAACCATAATCAGGCCACCATAGACATACAAATACCTAGACCTACTAAACCCCTAGACTTACAAAAACCCTAGACAATACAAACTAGCATACCCACCCTCGTCACACCCTGACCTAACCAAAATAATAAAGAAGACAGAGATAATTGAGGTCATGGTGTGACAGAGGTTTTATTCAGGTATCTCTGTTTATCTAAATACTCTGTTTGTGTTCAGTAGGAGAGAGACCAGGCTCTTGCTCTGACAGCGGGAGGAGTCCTTCAAAGGATCCAGACTCAGATACATCCAAACCAGCAAAACCACACCACTGCTCCCACTGTGGAAAGAGTTTTACTAAGATATGGAACCTAAAAGAGTGTGATAGGATATACACAAAGGAGAAAAGCCTTTCCAAAGTTCCCAGTGTGGAAATAGTTTAATCCGGTTTAGAGCCTTAAATGGACATGACAGGACACACACAGGAGGGGATAAGACCATTAGGGAGCCTGAAAATACATAAAGGCATACACTCCGGAGAGAAGCCTTACCCCTGCTCACTGTAAGGAATTACTTTTACCTGGTTAGGGAGGATGAAAATTCACAAGGTCACACATACAAGAAAAGCCCTACCATTGTTCCCACTATTCAAAGAGTTCTACCTGGTTAGGTGGCCTGAATGAGCAGGAGAGAATACCCTGCGGAGTGAAGCCTTACCACTGTTACCATTGTGAAAAATAGTTTTAAGTCGTTAGGGACCCTAAAAATGCATGAGAGGATACATACAAGAAAAACCCTACCAACAGACAAACACAACACATTTTCCAAGTCAGAGGACCTGCAATCACATGCGATTAGAGAGGCTGTGTCCTGACTTGTGTTTTACACTGAGAATGTGTTTTTGTTTGTGCCACATGAAATAAAATTGTATGTATGAAAGCTTATTCAAAGATAGGTCTACTTCACTGGTGTACCAGACACCTCCGAAAAAGGGGGGGGGGGGGGGGGTACAGGTGCTCTGGGTGCCGTGCTCCTGTCATCCATGTCTATTTTGATTTATTTAATAAATCATTGACAGTAATCCTCCAAAAAGGCATTCATAAAGTTTTTAATTTCCACATGTACTTGGGCTTCAGGACTGTGACTGAAAAGGTGAAAAATAAAAAAGAAACTGATTGAAAGTATGAGGGGCTATCAGTGAACAAATGCCTGTGATCCAGGCTATGCCAGCGCCAGTGCAAAGAGTGGAGCATATTCTGGTATTTTAAAGCGCAGCCCGAGAGCCTAATGCTTATTATGGTAGTTCTGTATGAGTTTTAGCTTAGAAAACAATCTCTCCAAGGAAGCCACAGTTACAGAGATGGAAAAAAAACAGCTTGATTACCGTGGCAACATCAGGGAAATTGGGCAGAAGGGAGTTGTGCTTAAAATACAGCAGTTCTCCTTAATTGCCGGCCTCAACACCTTATGGACAGATAAACTGTATGAGAAGCTGTGGGGTCGTCTGGATACTGGACAGCTAATACATTGGCAGATTTGAACAAAAAATGCCGTTTGCGATTTCGTTCATACATGGTGAACCCGCGTTTGAGTTGAGTGGTTGCATATCAACAGTCATTTATCGCTGGTGTAGTTAAAATGTTGTGCAGCGCAATACAGTCGGGCTCGTAACCTGGACCTTACAGGACCTTACAGGTCGTGGTGAAAACATTTGAAGCCTATTTGTGTAGGTTATTAGCCAGACAAAACCGGCTGAGTTCAACAATGAATAGTGGCAATAAATATCCACAAGACAACATTTTTTTCCCCTTATTGTTAGGCTATTTGATGTCCTTTTTATAAAAAGTGTATAAATAGTAGCCAAATACTGTATACTGTAGGTAGAAGATCCTCCCGTTTATGATAGTTTTTAATTAAATAGTGTGTGATAAGGACATACAGGTGTGTGAACAGGTGATTAGAATGCAGGTGATTGGGATCTGGAGAGTGAGCTGCGTTCAGGGGATCTACGTGTTTGAGAGTGTGAGTTGGAAGCAGACGTTACAATATAGGAAAAAATAATAATCCGCTACTGCTGGCTGGGTATTCCTGTGGTTCACCTCAATAGTCTGATTTGTCTTACTCTTCTCGTCGTTGCATCCATAACTCTGTACTGATTAACACATGCTTCATTTTGTACGTTTCCAAATAATAATTTTAGTTAATGAAACACTTTTTGTCAGAAAATAAACACATATAAATTACCAACTGCGTTACCCACTCTAGTCAGCAGATGGCAATGTGCGTCTTTCAGGCGATGCTGCTAGTCTGACGTATAATCTAGTGGACGGGACGATTGTTCAACAACAACAAAATCTGGTCAACCATCTCGGTAGCTTGCTAGCCAACATAGCCGAAATATTGGAGCTCTTTAGACGCTTTCGGTGATTATTAGCCACTGTGTTTGAAACATTTCCGTCTTATCTACTAGTTGCCCCATTTAATTGCAATTGTTGTTGTTAGTCAGCTAACTTTACTGTCTGGTTACAGTAGAACTAGGCTAGTCGCTAGCTAACTAACATCATCGACCATGAGCTCACTAATGTACTACCCCCCTGCTAAAAAAGAGGTCTGTTGGACGGAGAAAGAAACTATCGTGAAAGTGGAGAACGAAGAAGAAGCCATCACCGTAAAAAAAGAGGTAGAGGGTGAGTCTGTTACAGTGAAAGATGAAGAGAAAGAAGTTGCAGTGAAAGAAGAGAACGAAGCTTTCCAAGTGAAAGAGGAGGACGTTACTGTGAAAGAAGACAAAGAGGAAAATAAAAATGAGGATGCCGTTTTTGGAGTTAATGAGGAAGAGAATGATATGACTGTCGCAGTGAAGGAAGAGGAATACGTTTTTGGAGTGAAGGAGGGGGAGATTACTGTCACATTGGAGGAGGAGACTGGCGATCTGATTAGCACCAGTAAGTACTGTCTCAAAAACTTTGCAGTTGTTGAATGTGTGGTTTAAAAGGGTCATTCTACTGACGTTTTACTGTACTATTTTGTTAAAGCTACAAAGAGTGGGGACCACCAACAAAACATAACAATGTATCAAATACATACAAAATAGCACTTTATGCTTTCTATGATAAAGGTAGCTATCATATTTGAATTCCTGCACACTGTATGAATATAATAGTTGTTTATTCATACTAGTTTAATTTCTATGTACCAAAACGAGGGTAATGTTCATAGAATATTACACATGCTACGTGTTAGAATAAAGCCAATACCAGACTTGGTTTTCATCTGTTGCAGTTTGTCTTTGTTGTAGTGAAAAAACTGGCCTCAGACTATTGAGGAATCTGATTTGGATTAAACCTCACAGGAAGACAGGTTTATCATATGAATGTTTCATTCAGGGTCATATTCATTAGTGCACAACGTAGCAAAACGTTTTGCAACTTAAAAGGAGAACAAGCATTTCTTATTAGACAAGATCAGGTAGTTGCCCCCCCTCCATTTCGGTCTGTTTGCTTCCGTTTACACAACCCTGATCTCTCTGGAGTCATTCTACCTTACAAAAGCACAAGAAATAGGATTTCGACCCCCACCATCTCAGATTGTTCTGAATTAGGTTATGTTGTTAGAAACAGACAAGTTTAGCATTCCTGAAACCATTTATTTTGTTTAAATATAATATGATCTCTGAGGAATCAAATCAAATGTTATTGGTCACATACACATATTTAGCAGATGTTATTGCGGGTGTAGCGAAATGCCTGTGTTCCTAGCTCCAACAGTGCAGTAGTATCTAACAATTCACAACAATACACAAATCTAAAAGTAAAAGAATGGAATTAAGAAATATATAAATATTAGGACAAGCAATGTTGGAGTGGCATTGACTAAATACAGTTGAATAGAATACAGTATATACATATGAGATGAGTAAAGCAATATGTAAACATTATTAAAGTGACTATTGTTCCATTCCTTAAAGTGGCCACTGATTTCTAGTCTATGCCTATAGGCAGAAGCCTCTAATGTGCTAGTGATGACTGTTTAACAGTTTGATGGTCTTGAGATAGAAGCTGTTTTTCAGTCTCTTGGTCCCAGCTTTGATGCACCTGTACTGACCTCGCCTTCTGCACGATAGCGGGGTGAACAGACTGTGGCTCGGGTGGTTGATGTCCTTGATGATCTTTTTGCCTGTGACATCGGGTGCTGTAGGTGTCCTGGAGGGCAAGCAATGTGCCCCCGGTGTTGTGTTGTGCAGATCGTACCACCCTCTGGAGAGCCCTGCGGTTATGGGCGGTGCAGTTGCTGTACCAAGCGGTGATACAGCCCGGCAGGATGCTCTCAATTGTGCATCTGTAAAAGTTTCTGAGGGTCTTAGGGGCCAACCTGAATTTCTTCAGCCTCTTGAGTTTGAAGAGGCACTGTTGCGCCTTCTTTACCACAATGTCTGTGTGGGTGGACCATTTCAGATTGTTAGTGATGTGTACGCCGAGGAACTTGAAGCTTTCCACCTTCTCCACTGCGGTTCTGTCGATGTGGATAGAGGCGTGCTTCCTCTGCTTTTTCCTAAAGTCCACAATCAGCTAATTGATTGCACCCAAATTGATTCCACACAAATTGGCCATATTAATTTATGCAATTCTTATCTTATAATCTTAAATAAATATAGTACCTAACATCTGATTTGCCAATGAGTAAGACATGAGGAATCCAATAAAATGATCAATAGCCCTCCCCCAACAACCAGTATACAGTATCAGTTCTCTATCTCTGACAAGTAGTATGGAGCTCCAGCTTGAAGTATTGCTTTTTCAACCTTCGTAATGTATCCCCTGTGAATCTGGTGATGTTTTTCCCTCTGTTCAGAGAAATTAGCCATTGAAGTTGCTTGCATTCTTTACCGTAAATATGTTTGAAAGTACCATGTTTTGCACATTAGAGGCCACTGTTCCTTCTACTGCCACCACACCCTTTTATCCATTTAGCTTGTCTCTTGTGTTTATTAAATGGATCATCACATTTTCTTTGCAACTTTGGGTGAAAAAACAATAGCTTTGGCTCATTTCTCAGAGATCAAATTATATTTAAAAAATATATGTTTCAAGAATGCTAAACTTATCTGTTTCTAACCACAGAAACGATTTCAGGACAATCTGAGATGGTGGGCGACATGGCTTGCTGAAATGACATGGAAAGACCCTCTGTTTAACTAAATACTCTGTTTTACTTTGGCAGGGGAGAGACCAGGCTCTTACTCTGAAAGTGGGACGAGTCCCTCAGAGGAACCAGACCCAGAGACGTCCAAACCAGCAAGACCACATCACTGCTTTCAGTGTGGAAAGAGATTTATCCAGTTAGGGCACCTGAAAGAACATAAGAGAATGCACACAGGGGAGAAGCCTTACCACTGCTCCCAATGTGAAAAGAGATTTTCCTCATCAGGGTCCCTGAAATCACACGAGAGAACACACTCAGGAGAGAAGCCTTTCCAATGCTCCCAGTGTGGAAAGAGTTTTACCCGGTTAGGGAGCCTGAAAAAACATGAGAGAATACACACAGGAGAGAAGCCCTATCAATGTGCTGAGTGTGTAAAGAGTTTTAGCTGGTTAGAGCATCTAGAAGAACATAAAAGAATACACTCATGTGAAAAGCCCTACCAATGCTCCCAATGTGGAAATAGTTTTACCCGGTTAGGGCATCTGGAAGAACATACAAGAATACACTCAGGAGAGAAACCCTACCAATGCTCCCAGTGTGGCAAGAGTTTTACCCGGTTAGGGAGCCTGAAAAAACACGAGAGAATACACTCAGGAGAGAAGCCCTACCAATGCTCCCAGTGTGGAAAGAGTTTTACCCAGTTAGGGAACCTAAAAGACCATAAGAGAATACACACAGGAGAGAAGCCTTTCCATTGCTCTCAGTGTGGAAAGGGTTTTACCCAAGCAGGGTACCTGAAGTCACATAAGAGGACACACACAGGAGAAAAGCCTTACCATTGTTCCCAGTGTGGAAATCACTTCTCCACATCAAGTAACCTGAAAAAACATGAACGGATACACTCAGTAGAGAAGCCATTCCACTGTTTTCATTGTGAAAAGACTTTTAAGAAGTTAGGGAAACTGAAACAACATGAGCAAAGACACACAAGCGAGAAACCTATTTCAACTGCTCCTCCTGTGGATTGAAATGTACCTGTTTAAAGCAACTGCAATCACATAAAATAATCCACACTAGAGAGAAAATGTATCAATGCTCCCAGTAGCTAGGTTTCCATCCAATTTGTGACAGATTTTCATGCGAATATTCAAAAATATGCATGAAAATATTCACATTTTCCCAACAGAGGTGCATTTCCATCAAACTGACTTGTTGCAAATAAAAAGCTATATTTGATGACATAGTGCACATAAAAAGCACTAAGTCGTATAACTTTTAATTTAGGCCTACCAAATAAATAAAAAAATGTAATGTTTCCATCCCATTTTTATCTCTATCTCAAGATCATTTTTATTTGTCAATTGGCAGCCAAGCACCGATCATCATGTCGCCAGCATACAAATTAAGACACACAATATTTATTGGACAGCATCAAGCTCATCACCGTGCACTTTCACCACCATGGGAATTCAATCATAACTTATTTCATGTGTAGCCTAATAAATTGCATGCTTTTTGAAGTCGTGATGCACAACATATCATCATGTCACTGCAACTTTGCTTCGACATGATGGTTATTCTATCAATATTTGTGCATAAAAGTGTTTTCACCAGAATTGTTCCGTAGTTAATTTTACAGACACAAAAAATCCCACCAAGTTGAACAAACAAGTTGTCCATCGGAATTTATGAAATTGTACCAACACTCCCTGTTTCTATCACATCTGTTTTGAATTTGTTTTTATATGGCATGACTTTACTCGCATAAAAATATTGGATGAAAACATTGTTAGTGTGGAGTTATATTTACCCAGTTAGGGAACCTGAAAGACCATGAGGTAATAAACACAGGGGAGATGCCTTACCACTGCTCCCAGTGTGGGATGGAATATATCACATCAAATGGACTTCAAGTTCATGAGAAAACACATATGCTGCTCCCACACTTATCACATATTTTTGACTGAGAAATTGTGCTTTTGTTGATGTCACATGAAATCAAATTGTATAAAGCTGACTTAAAAATGCAGCTGTATTTTATTTATTTTTTAAACATGAACTAAATATGGAGTATGTCAGTTTGAATGTCAGTTTGAACGGCCTCCCGCTGTCTTATTTTATTGAGTTTCAATGGACTGTGTCATTCCAGTGTGTGTGCATAAAGTCGGTGTAAGAGAGTTAGTGCAAAAAAGGGTCAATGCAAATAGTCCGGGTAGCCATATCATGAACTGTTCAGTAGTCTTATGGCTTGGGGTTAGAAGCTGTTCAGGTGGCTTTTTGTCCCAGACTTTACACTCTGGTTCCCCTTGCTGTACGGTAGCAGGGTGTCACGGTCTTCCTCCTCTTCATCTGAAGAGGAGAGGCGAGAAGGATCAGAGGACCAATACGCGGCGTGGTGTGTGTTCATAGTGAATTTTAATAAAGAGAACACTGAACACTATACAAAAGAGTAACAAAAAAACAATAAACCAAATACGACCGTGAAGCTACAAAATGAGACCTGTGCTGACACAAGCCACTAACATAGACAATCACCCACAAACAAACAGTGCAACCCAGGCTACCTAAGTATGATTCTCAATCAGAGACAACTAATGACACCTGCCTCTGATTGAGAACCATACTAGGCCGAAACATAGAAATGCCCCAAAACATAGAAAAACAAACATAGACTGCCCACCCAACTCACGCCCTGACCATACTAACTAAATACAAAAACAAAGGAAATGAAGGTCAGAACGTGACACAGGGTGAACAGTCTATGGCTTAGGTGGCTGGGATCTTTGACACCGTGTGGTATAGAGGTCCTGGATGGCATGGAGCTCGCCCCCAGTGAAATACTGGACCATCCACACCACCCTCTGTAGTACCTTGCGATCGAGGGTGGTGCAAGCGGTATTATACAATGCATTCGGAAACTATTCAGACCCCATTTCTTTTTACAGATTTTGTTATGTTAGTAATATTCTAAAATAGATTTTTTTGTTTTAATTCCTTATCAATCTACACACAAAACCCCATGATGATAAAGCAAATGTTTTATTTTATCAAATATTCTGAAAGTCAATAACACTGAATTATCACATTTACATAAGTATTCAGACCCTTTACTCAGTACTTTGTTGAATCACCTTTGGCAGCAATTACAGCCTCGAGTCTACTTGGCATACATGTATTTAGGGAGTTTCTCACATTCTTCTCTGAAGATCCTCTCAAGCTCTGTCAGGTTGGATGGGGAGTGTCATGACAAAGCTATTTTCAGGTCTCTCCAGAGATTTCGATCTGGTTCAAATCCGGGCTCTGGCTCAGCCACTCAAGGCCATTCAGAGACTTGTCCCGAAGCAATTCCTGCGTTGTCTTGGCTGTGTGCTTAGGGTTGTTCTCCTGTAGTTGGGTGAACCTTCGCCCCAGTCCTGAGCACTCTGGAACAGGTTTTCATCAATGCTCTCTCTGTACTTTGCTCCGTTCAGCTTCCCCTCGATTCTGACTAGTCTCCCAGTCCTTGCCGCTGAAAAACATCTCCACAGCATGATGTTTCCACCACCATGCTTCATCGTAGGGATGGTGCCAGGTTTCTTCCAGACGTGATGCTTCGAATTCAGGCCAAATAGTTCAATCTTGGTTTCATCAGACAAGAGAATCTTGTTTCTCATTTTCTGAGAGTCCTTAGGTGCCTTTTGGCAAACTCCAAGCGGGCTGTCATGTGCCTTTTTACTGAGGAGTGGCTACCGTCTGGCCATTCTACCATGAAGGCCTGATTGATTGGTGGAGTGCTGCCCTCCAGGACACCTACAGCACCCAATGTCAGAAAGGCCAAAAAGATCATCAAGGACAACAACCACCCGAGCCACTGCCTGTTCACCCCGCTGCCATCCAGAATACGAGGTCAGTACAGGTGCATAAAAGCTGGGACCAAGAGATTGAAAAATAGCTTCTATCTCAAGGCCATCAGACTGTTAAACAGCCATCACTAGCACAGTAGAGGCTGCTGCCTACATACAGACTTTTAAATCATTGGCCACTTTAATAAATGGATCATTAGTCACTTTAATAATGCCAATTTAATAATGTTTACACATCTTGCATTACTCATCTCATATGTATATAGGGTATTTAATACCATCAATTGCATTTTGCCTATGCCGCTCGGTCATCGCTCATCCATGTATTTATATGTATATATTCTTATTCCATCCCTTTACTTAGATTTGTGTGTGTTAGGTAGTGTTGGAGAATTGTTCGATTACTGTTAGATATTACTACACTGTCTGAACTAGAAGCACAAGCATTTTGCTACACTCACAATAACATCTGCTAACCATGTGTATGTGACCAATACAATTCGATTTGATTTGTTCTGATAACATTGAAAAGTTTACATGAAAAACATTCACTAACTCATGAATATTCCCATCGTTATTATTCCACTATGTCAGAGAAAACTTGTGCTGATTGTAAAAAAGGATTTGAATACTGGAGTATTTTTATCTGAATATAAATAAATGCAATATTTTTGTGTTAGCCACTAATCAATGTTTATTTTATGGTGATTTCCATGTAAAAGGACCCATGAGCACCAACGTGAAGTTTATAGGAGCATATCAAATTTTGTGTCAAATGACAGCGAAGAGTCTATATTTTGGGGGGTATTAGAAATGCCTCAAAACATTTTGAAGTAAAGGCCCCTGCCAACTAATATCAACATTTATATTTAATTTTGCATCAATTATTTGCCTTCTGTAAGTTTAAGAAATATTGCGTAGTGTCTTGTTACCAAAAACCCACATATCTTTGAGATATTCTCTAATTTATGTCCCTCATGAGGGAGGATTTCACAGAAGTAACAAGTAAAGATAGACCATCGAATTAGTTTGTGTTTTTACTGATAACAATTTTGTTTATGAATTATAAAGTGATTCAAATGTGTCATTCTGGTACAAAATTGGTAACAGAGTGACTGAAAAATCTGTAACAGAATGACTGCAACTGAATTGGACGCAACGGGTATTCACAAACCACAGTTACAGTACAGTAGAGTACAATTCAGTAAAAAGTAGAGTATAGTTAAGTACAGAAGACTAGAGCACACATGAGTAGAGTGCAGTATAATGTAATATACTCTACTCGTCTGTACTGAACTATACTCTTTACTGTACTGTACTGTGCACTACTGTACTTTTCTCTACTGTTCTGTACTGTAAAAGAGACCTTGGTCTCAGCATGACTACTTGTCAAAATAAAGATTAAATAAAATATTCTACTCTATTTTACTGTACTCTACTGAACTCTAATATACTTTGCTGTGATGTCCAAACTTGTGAAACATAGATGTCTATGATTGGTACAGATTTGGTCCTGTAATTACAATAATAGCCAGTGTGTAGAGTAATACCTAAACATGCAAAAGGAGGATATTAAATTGTTCTACATTTGTGTACCTATTCAGGACACATCACCATGAAGAGAAGGGCATTCATAATTATGCATCTCTGTTTAGTACAGATCAAGGACCCATGACGTGAGTCTCCGCGTTACTCTGGTACCGTGAAATTGTCTACATACTATGCCTTCAGAAAGTATTCATACCCCTTGACCTATTTCACATTTTGTTGCCACAGCCTGAACTCAAAATTGATAAAATAGTTTTTTTCTTACCCATCTACACACAATACCTCGAAGTGAAAACATGTTTTTAGACATGTTTGTTAATTTATTGACCATGCAATACAGAAATATCTCATTTATATAAATATTCACACCCCTGACTCAATACTTTGTAGAAGCACCTTTGGCAGCGATTACAGCTGTGAGTCTTTCTGGGTATGTTTTCCACACCTGGATTGTGCAACATTTGCAAAGTATTATTTTCAAAATTCTTCAAAGCTCTGTCAAATTGTATGTTGTTCATTGCTAGACAACCATTTTCAGGTCTTGACATAGATTTTCAAGTAGATTTAGTGTAACTTGGCCACTGACAAACATTCACTGTCTTCTTGGTAAGCAACTCCAGTGTAGATTTAGCCTTTTGTTCAATGTTTTCATCCTGCTGAAAGGTGAATTCCTCTACTAGTGTCTGGTTGAAAGCAGACTGAACCAGGTTTTCCTCTAGTATTTTGCCTGTGGTTAGCTCCATTCCGTTTCTTTTTATCCTGAAAAACTCCTCAGTCCTTAACGATTACAAGCATACCCACAACAATATGCAGCCACCACTATGCTTGAAAGTATGAAGAGTGGTACTCAGTAATGTGTTTTATAGGATTTGCCCCAAATATAACACTTAATATTCAGGACAAAAAGTTAATTGCTTTGCCACATTTTTTGCAGTATTACTTTAGTGCCTTGTTGCAAACAGGATGCATTCTTTATCTTGGCCAGGTCGCAGTTGCAAATGAGAACTTGTTCTCAACTAGCCTACCTGGTTAAATAAAGGTGAAATAAAAAAATGTTTTGGAATATTTTTATTCTGTGCAGGCTTCCATTTTATCAATCTGTCAATTAGGTTAGTATTGTGGAGTAATGACAATGTTGTTGATCCATTCTCCGTTTTCTCTTATCACTGCCATTAAACTGTAACGGTTTAAAAGCCACTCCGGCAACTGAATTAGGAAGACATATATATCTTTGTAGTGATTGGTAGTATTGATACACCATCCAAAGTGTAATTAAATCTCCCTCATTCACTTTCATTTCACATCCAGAGCTCGTTCTGGCGGACATCTCACTCTGTCTGTACTTGACCGCAGTCTCATTCGACACATCATCTCCCTTTTTATCGTAATTGTCATCAAATTCAGATTCAACTTCTGCTTTCCTAATTCTCCTCGACCACTTTTTCCTCCTCTTTCGAAATCCACCTTTTCATGTCCCTGTCCCAATATTCCTCTTCTCCCGGCTTTGCGGCATACCGATTTAACTCTTATCTCATAATTGTCCCATCGTCTAGGAGTGATGTGCATTCCTGGTAATACACTCATATCCCCCATGGACCGGTTCATACATACGCAAGGAAGTTCAACATCCTAAATTGTCTGAAAATCCAAAAATGGAGGTGGAAATTGTTTTATTAAGACAGTACATATATTTGGTATATATTTTTTTTCAGCGTCTCGCCATTAAAGCTAGCTAAGGAGGAAAAATATGCCTATGCAGCCTGATTGGAGGATGCTTTATGTATGAGCCTAGTATTACCGGGAATGACATTCAGCGATTGTCATTCGGTCTATACTCCTGTAGCCTGAATGAATTTATGAGTCTTGCTGACAAATTGACCGTTTTATGTAGAAAGAAAAGTTGGGATTTTAGGGGGACTCATTCAGGTGGTCTCGTTCTCTCCAGCAGGTGGCAGCAGCATAACAGAGTGTGAAGTCCCTCGAAATGACAAACCCAGGCCCAGTTCCATTTCAGTCCCTAGTACCTACGTCTTTTGGGGTTACTGATCTGGGAGGACTGGTATATATAATAATAATAATAATAATAGAAAGGGTAGGGTGAAGGTGAAAGGGTAAGGTGCAGAACTGTATTAGTACCAGTCTTGTTCTTTTTCATTGCGCAGGCTCTGCTGGCTTAATTGTTACCAGTGAGGAGGTATTCTAGACAAAGGCAGATTGTTATTTTTGATTTTCTGAAAAACTTAACTGACCAAAAATAGAAATTCAATATGTAGTGTTAGTCCCATGTTTAATAAGCTAATATAAAAGATCCCAGAAATATTCCATATGGACAAAAAGCTTATTTCGCTCAAATGTTGTGCACTAATTTGTTTACATCCCTGTTAGTGAGCATACCACCCATGGTGACACCCCTGCTCAGTCATGTGAAATCCATAGATTAGTGCCTAATGAATTTATTTCCATTGACTGATTTCCTTAAATGAACTGTAACTCAGTAAAATGTTTGAAATTATTGCATTATTTCTGTTCAGTATATAACAGACTGCACTAGCTCAGTGTTCCTCTGTGTATTCTAAAGTTTATGTAGTCCACTGCTTCATGTGTATTTCAATGCTTCATATCTCAAGTAAACTTCTATAACAATAGACTTACCTGAAACAAATTCACAGGAGATTAAGATACTTACATATTTTTAAGAATGCAGAGCACTATTTCATCTCACAAAAAGAGGATATAATCATTCTAATGGTAGCACACAACTTTCTGGGACCGTATGCATCGAGCATCTCAGAGTAGCAGGGCTGATCTAGGATCAGCCCCCCCCCCCCTGTCCATGGTGATCTAAAAGACTAAATGTATCCTTAACAGCACTCCTACTCTGAGACGCTGATACATATGGCCCCAGGTCTAGAAGACAGTCACAGCCATTAGTTTGCAAAGTATTTTATTGTAAATGTTTACAATTCTCCACGTGAGGTTATAGTTTTGACGAGACAAAAACAAATGATAATAAGGTAACAAAAAATAAATACATCTGTTGAGTAAGACAGTGGGAAGGGTGGAGGCGAGTTGATGCAGAATTCCTTACTATGAATGAACAGATTAACCGAGTTTTCATTCAATTAAACCTGCTTGAGAGATTTTAAGGAAAGACATCCTTGTCTGCCATTGTAACCATGAATCTTTTGCCATCTCTTACTCTTCAATCAAAAGCTACACAGGTATAACAGGTGTAAAAATGTCTCTTGAAGTTTAGTCTCATCCTTCCTACATGGCTAAATGGTCCAAATGAATTGTGTGGACATCATTTCAGCAACAGAAAACATGGATTCGACAAGTGAGTTAGTTTCAGAGGAATGCTCATTGTGACAATAGCACAACCGCAGTACAATTAGGTTTGTTATATCTCAACCATAAAGCCAGTGTAGAGAAACATAATGAGCGATGCTAATAATCTGCTCACATAGAAAACATATCACAGGCTATATTGGCATCATAAAAGAACAAGAGTCAATAGCAATTGCTAAATCAACAGTGGCATAGGCTAAATTTTGCCAACCATTAGCATTATACATTTCCCCCCCCCCAATTTGATAAGCTGAACAGTGGTAATAGCGCCACACACACATTAACTCTTGCCAATACAGTAGGGTCAATGCTGAAACATGGGTTAAACATTTTAGTTACACAGAGGGACACGGCCACTAAAAACAGGAAATGACAAGCAGACCGAGCCCCCACAGGGATTGTCGAGGTAACAGAATAACTGTTCAGACAGAATGTCACGCATCACCAAACATTACACTCATTCATTCACTCACCTAATACTCTCTTCAGCTCCAGCTCTTTCTAACAGGGTTAAAATTAAATAATAACCCAGAAGAAAACACAGTTTGAAAGACTATTTAGAAGTGTAAAAATCACCTTTCTACATAAAAATACTGTTTGTTCCATTTATCCCCAGAGTTCCGATCAATATAACTGCAGATACTTAAATCTGATCTGAAAATAATATGACGAACATGTAGAGAAACATAATGCCTTTAGTGCCTTATACACACATAGTGGTCTGAAAAATCCACGTGGAAAACCTCTTCTGCTGGTATATAAAAGTGCCACAGTCGGGCCATAGAGTCAGTGGTTATAGGCCCGCCTGACAAGTAGTGTTCATAGGTCAGTTTAAAATCCTTCAAGTGGTTTGGTCTTTCAATGCTTCTTCATGTGATTGTTGGCATGTCCTTGTAAAGTCCTGTTAAAGCCTGCATGGATCTCCATATCAATTGTTGTCTCGATCGTCTCGACTGGCTCCCTTCCCTTGCCTCATTTCATCCATCCTCACTGATGTGAAAGAGCTGGCAAAGTGAGATCAAATTACCCTGGAACCTTTTAACACATTACTAGTACCCATCGTGACATGACAGGTCAGAGCAGGTGAAGCAGAGAAAGACGAGGAGAGAAAGCTACTGTGGACCAATTAGGTTGCATTTAGACAGGCATTTCTTATCTTCACCATTTGGTATTTTGACCAATCAGATCAGCTCTGAAAAAGTTCTAATGTGAAAAGATCTGATGTGATTGGTCAAAAGACCAATTAGTGGAAAAAAATATTAGAATTGGGCTGCCTATGTAAACATAGCCTAAGATGCAGACCGTGTCCAGTTCAGGATGAGCCGGTCTAAGCCAGGCTTCTCTGTCTGGGCTTGATTCTTGGGTAAAGCTGTTGAGAAAGACACACATACTGCTTATTAGATACATTGGAACATTATCAAACAATAATGAACCTCTTAATGCAAAGTTATTCAGTAAGGTTTAACTTGAGGAAACTCAGTTGTGACACTGGGACTCACCCCCAGAAGGTTCCGAGGGATGTACCCCTCGGTGTCGCCCATGCGCGCCCACCACCACTCGATCTCGTCCTCGTCCTCCCGGCGAACGATGGTCATGCAGTCACCCTCGCGGAACGCCAGCTCATCAGAATTGTCATCGGAGTAGTCCCACAGGCCGTAGACTACGGCCCTGTTCATAATGCCCATCTTCTCCTGCACTCCTGGAGGAAAGAGGAGAAAGAGGGTTTAGCAGAGCAAGAACACATACACTCATACAAAAATGTACAAAGCATACACACACAGAGATATATGCACGCATACACTCACACTTTCCCCAGACATAACACTCAAGGCTATAGGATCAGTAGATATGTTGAGCTACTAACCGTAGAGGAACTGGGAGCACTGGGTGTATCCCTCCTCCATCTCCTCACACTTATCCGCTGCCGTCTGCATGTCACTGTAGGTCATAGCAAACACCGCTGCTCCCGACTCAACCAGGAACTTACACACCTGCACGTTATTACAGGAGGCCGCGCAGTGCAGCGGAGTCCTGAGAGAGAACGAGAGAGGGAAAAGAAGAAAGAGAAATGGAGGAAAAAGGAGTGTGATATTAAGAGAAAAAAATATATATATTCCAAAATACTTTCAAGTAAGAGTTCAAGTTGGACTGCAGTTTACAACACTCCTATCACTGACTGCAGTAAGAATCACAATCAGAGGTGTTGGTAGAATAGGGTCCACTCACCATCCATCACTGTCGGCTGCGTTGACGTTGACACCAAACTGCACCAAGAACTTGACGATCTCCGTGTGTCCAGCACAGACTGCGTTGTGGAGGGCTGTGATCCCCTCATCATTTGGCAGACTAGGGTCCTCCACCTGAGAGGGGAGAGAGAGGTGCATACAATTTCACAACTCACTTTACACACAGAATATTTTACACCCACTTAATAAAAATTATAATCAGCTAAGACTACAAAACAAACATTAAGACTACAGTACTTCACTTTGAGAGGGATGGTTTACCAGCTGCCATTCTGCCTGTTATTACAAAAACAACTTTACACATGTTCCTTCACTACACACAAGCCTGTTAAAAAATCACTTGTAAGCACTGTTCGTCTATGAAAATCTTTGCTTACAAAATACCTTAATAGAGAGCCGCTTTAGGGAATAATGTACAGTATACATCTATACATACACAGACATAGTCTTACCTCGTAGATGATCCTCTGGACCAGGTCAAACTCTCCCTCCAGAGAGGAGTCCAGGAGCAGGGCCAGGGGGTTAAACTTCACCCTCATACCGTGGTCAATCCTTTCTGAGCCAGTCTTACGCAGGTTGGTCCTCTTCCCCTAATACAGACACACGGAGGTGACTACACTTTTCAAACAACGTCATGCCTTGATGAAGTCCCACAGCCACTGACACACACTCAAAAGGAAGTGTCTACAGATTTCAGCTAGTGCCCGGTCCCATCTGTGCTCAAACGGATAGAGAGATGATATATGGAGGTCCTTGAGCCACATTCCAAATCAATGCTCAGTTCATATGAATGGCCCACAATGCAACACCATGCTAAAGAATAATAAACACGTTGCAAAAACGATTCGATAGAGCATCCAGAGTATCCATTGAATGTGAATACCCTGGCTTAAAAGAGAGAAAAGGTATGAGTGACCTGTTCCTTCAGCTCCTAGCTCAGTACTGAGCTTATTGTGAGGGGACCAAATCAGTGAAAAAACAACTGGTTTCACTAAGCAACCTGATTATTACTCAACCAGATTATGGTTATTACTGGCACCATGAAAGAAAGGGCCCTTTTTGGGTCTTAACAGGGGCCCATTGGGTTCAGTGGAAGAGAGGTTCAGTGGAAGAGAGCAGGGACTGGGAGGCAAAAATGGATCAGACCATTCATCAACACTCCTAGGGTAGGACCTATTATAGACCTGTTACTGGGTAGTATACCGTATTTTTACAATTTACAGGTAGTGATGCACGGACAGGTTTGGGTTTTTACTTTACCTTCTAGAACAGTATTTGAATGTTTGTTTAAATGTGGTACGTTGTGTGTAACGTCAATTTTTATAGTTCACTTCACTACTTGAGTCATCTCTCTACGCTCTCTTTCTCCATGTCGCTTTTCACACAGACCTAGCCTCGTCCCGTCACTCAAGGAGAACATTTGTTGTTCCTCGACCATGAGACACTTGAGTTCAGTCTGCATGGTCAATGCAGCACATGCAACAATGTTGATGACAACGATGCTGTTTCACTTTGCTTTTTAATATAAATCCACAAGTGTTGTATAATTACACTATTAGTTTGTGTTTCTTACATCTGCAAACAGCTAGTTAGTATTTTCTTTTTTAGAACTCATTGCATTTTTCTCTCCAATTTTTATCTTGTCTCATCGCTGCAACTCCCCAATGGGCTCAGGAGGTGAAGGTCGAGTCATACGTCCTCTGAAACATGAACTGCCAAACCACACCTCTTAACACCCGCTCCCTTAACCCGGATGCCGGCTGCACCAATGTGTCGGAGGAAACACTGTTCAACTGACGACCAAGGTCAGCCTGTAGGTGCCCGGGCCACCACAAGGAGTCGCTAGAGCGCGATGAGCCTTGTAAAGCGACGAGCCTTGTAAATCGCAATTGCAACATTTGGTTAAAAATAAGGCTTGGATTGTTTGCCTAAATCTGCTCTACGTGGCAGTGCGGAAATGATCTCAAATAAGTGCAGGAAATGTAGAAATTGAAAATAATTTTTGGTTGAATTGAACAGTAAAACAATCAGAATGGAGAAGACCCATTAAAATCACTTAGAATGTGTTGACACCCTAGGGTCACGCACTACTCAAAGCAAATTTAGAACTTTTGTTATTCAACACCGTCAAATAGTCATACCATCCATTTTTTTTATTTAAATACTGTGATATGATATTTTGGCCATATCGCCCAGCCTTAGTAGGACCCCACTGATAAACCAGCTTAGATGGGATCAACAATGGAATGCAGCATGTTGTTTACTTACATGGCTAGAAAATAACCAAAGCTCATTTCATTGTCACCCTTGGACGGGCGAAGATTGAATAGGTTCTACTTCCTACTGCACTCGATCAGGATTAATGTATTAATGTAGAGTACAGTCGGCTACTGTTAATACATGCTATGGCTTAAGACGTAGAGTGGATGTGTTTGATTTGCTACTGGTGTTAAATGTGTCTGATTGCGAGCTGATGTTTATGAATGTCATGGAAGGCACTTAAAATGAAATGTATCATTATCATTAAAACAACAGTGTAACTTAGGTTTCTTACAGGTGGCAATGTGACCTGTCCGGTGACCTCTGGTGCCTGCATGCTGAGAGTGTCCTCCCCCAGGCTCTCCTGTCCAGTCCCGCTGGGGTAGGGTGGTGGGGGGTAGGGGGGGAACTCCTCCGTGAAACTCTCTGGAGGAGGGGTCAGGCTGGGTGGGGTGGGCTCCTCCATGCCAACAGCAGCAACAGGGGGCGGTGCAGGGAGCAGGGGCTGGTCTGGTCGCGGTGCAGGATGGGCCGGATGGGGAGGCGGAGTGAACTCCTCTCGGTCTTTCTTTGGGATGGCTGGTGGGGGAGTGTGCTCTGCGGGGAGTGGGGGGAGGAGGTTAGGGGAAGGGGGCAGGACTTCACAAGCCTCAAGTGTTACACTCTCCGGTTGGATGCTATCCCCACCAATCTGGGCCCCTGGAACATCAGGCCCTGCCCCTCCCTCCTCCTTCACAGCCTCGGGTGTGGTGGGCGTGGTGAGGATGGTCTCCATAGCAGCCAGTGTGGTCTTCTGGTATAGCAGTTTCTGGATGTTGGGCCCCGCGGGGCCCTCGGGCTCTGTGATAGAGCTGCGTTTCTTCAAGGGCCGCGGGGCGTTGTACAGCTTCTTCCTGAGGGCCTCCAGGTCCCCATCGCTCTGGTGGCGGTAAGGGTTGGAGATGAAGGGCAACAGCTTGGTGGGGCTGAGGGGACGAGGGGTGCGCTCTGTCTCCCCCTGCTGGCCCTCGGTGGGGGGGACATGGGGGGCCCCGTGGTCCACCTCAGAGTGCTGGTCTGGGGAGTGTCGCTGCTCGCAGTAAGGGTTCTCTGGGTGCTGGGGGCCTCCGCTGGGGATCACGGGCTTACCGTACACTTCACACACAGAGAGAGACACAGAAATAAAAAGAGAGAATCGGTTAGGATTTAATGCAAGCTTTATAAAAACAACAAAGAGACAACCTTTTTTCCTGCTAATAAACAATGACACACCAGGACCACAGTTGGAGAACATGTAACATTTGAATCTTTTAAGAATATCATCCAGGCAGTCTATAAAATAATTTAAAAAATATGTTTTATTGTCACACACACACAGGTGTAGTGAAATGTATTGTTTTACAGGAAAGCCATAGTAGTATGTCGCCTCTTGAGCAAATTAGGGTTAAGTGCCTTGCTCAAGGGCACACTGACAGTTTTTTACATGCCACTGGACCCGGACCCTATCTGTTAAGGACCATGTGGTTGCTGCCCTTGTATCAGTCTCCCGAGATTAACAGAAGCATCGCTGGGCCCCGAGGGACCTCCTTCAAGCTAATGAGCAGTCATTCTGACTGCAAAATTTAAAAACATGAAGACATGAACTCACTAATAAAAACAGCAGCTCTGCTGTATTCTTTGACAGTCTCTCTCTGGTCATGGTTTTAAATGACCAGAAATCTCACATATGCCAGTATCAAACTTTGCTGTGGCCGGGGTCGTGATTTGAGCTATTCGATTAATCAGCGCAGTAGGCACACTCAATTTAGCCACAGATCTCCCAGTCTGCCGGGTAGGTGGAGTGAATCTTTTCAGAAAAATGAAATGCATCAAAATGGGGACACTTTGCCTACCTGGTGCGCATGTCTTCTGAAACAAGTGCACCTACTGCCAACAGCGCAACACGAATAACACGGAAAAAAGAGCACAAGCCTTTACGCCTTCATCATTGGCTTTTCTACAGAAATGTTTATTGATCGACTAGGAGTGCCTTGAAGATTAACCAGTTGATAGTGATTAACCGTTTGGTGACCACAGTGCTAGCATCTTTTTCCTCCTCCGTTCTTCTCCCCTTTGTCCTCTGTACACATGCTGCTTTTCCTTCAGAAAAACATGCATCACTACTTTGTTCAATTGCACAATGTGTCTTATTCACTTTCACTTGTAAATGTCCATCCACACTCACAAAAATGACATTAGGTAGCTACTAGCTATGCTTGTATAACTTTATGAACTGGATTTATTTTTGCAATAAGTTTGTTCATTTTCGCTCGTTAGCATTTAGCTAACAGCGTGCATGTGATTTTGCTATTAGTTTGTGATAATTGTTAGCATTCTGGTAACAGAGGCCCAATGGGTTTTCTTGTATTTTTAGCACCCCACCACATACATGCCCTGCTCCTGAAGATCTGGGACAAGGAAAAACTACCCCAAGAGCTCATGGATGCTCTGATAGTGACAATCTTCAAAAAGGGAGACAAGGCAGAGTGTGGGAACTACAGAGGCATCTCCCTCCTGTAAACCACATGCAAAGTAGTTGCACATGTCCTTGCCAACCGACTGCTAGACCAGTCTGAGGAAGTACTCCCAGAATCGCAGTGTGGCTTCCGCCCATCCAGTGGAACTGCAGATATGATCATCACAGCACGCTAACAACAGAAATGGTTGGAACAAAAGCTGCCATTGTAAATGGCCTTCATAGACCTGTCTGTCGGCCCTGCATTAACCTGTTTGGGATAGGGGGCAGCATTTTCACGTTTGGATGAAAAGTGTGCCCAGAGTAAACTGCCTGCTACTCAGTCCCAGTTGCTAATATATGCATATAATTAGAAGATTTGGATATAATACACTCTGAAATTTCTAAAACTGGTTGAATGATGTCTGTGAGTATAACAGAACTCATATGGCAGGCGATAACCTGAGAAATATCCAACCAGGAAGTGGGAAAGAGGTTTGTAGTTTATGAAAATGTATGTTAAAAACATCCTAAAGATTGATTCTATACATCGTTTGACATGTTTCTACGGACTGTAACGGAACTTTTTGACTTTTCGTCTGCTCGTGCGTCATGAAGTTGGATTACTGGGCTGAACGTGCTGACAACAAGGAGCTATTTGGACATAAATTATTAACTTTATCGAACAAATCAAACATTTATTGTGGAACTGGGATTCCTGAGAGTGCATTCTGATGAAGATCATCAAAGGTAAGTGAATATTTATAATGCTATTTCTGACTTCTGTTGTGGTCTTGTTCTCCACAACATGGCGGATATCTCTTTGGCTTGTTTTGTCGTCTGAGCGCCGTACTCAGATTATTGCATGGTTTGCTTTTTCCGTAAAGTTTTTTTGAAATCTGACACAGCGGTTGCATTAAGGAGAAGTATATCTTTAATTCTGTGAATAACACTTGTATCTTATATTAAAGTTTATGATGACTATTTCTGTAAATTGATGTGGCTGTCTGCAAAATCACCAGATGTTGTGGAAGCAAAACATTACTGGATGTAACACGCCAATGTAAACTGAGATTTTTGGATATAAATATGCACTGTATTGAACAAATCATACATGTATTGTGTAACATGATGTCCTTTGAGTGTCATCTGACAAAGATCATCAAAGGTTAGTGATTCCTTTTATCTATATTTCTGCTTTTTGTGACTCCTCTCTTTGGCTGGAAAAATGGCTGTGTGTTTTTGTGACTTGGCTCTGACCTAACATAATCATATGTTGTTCTTTCGCTGTAAAGCCTTTTTGAAATCGGACACGATGGGTAGATTAACAAGAGGTTTATCTTTCATTTGGTATATTGCACTTGTTAATGTGTGAAAGTTAAATATTTCTAACAAATATTTTTGAATTTTGCGCGCTGCCATTTCAGCGGAATGTTGTCGAGAAGTGTTAAAGACCAAATTGGCTAAAGAAAAGTGTAATAAATGAAACTGGTATATTTTTTTTATTTAAGGACAAACAAATGTACAGCCGTGCCATATAGATTGCAAAATAGTTGGGAAGAGATGTTCGATGTACCGATTCCATGGTTTATGAACTGATACACAAAACAATACTGTAAACAACGCTGTATTCAAAATGTAGAGTTTTTTCAATTGAAATGATTATACAAAATTATTGCAACCAATAGAATGTTATACAGCGGGGAGAACAAGTATTTGATACACTGCCGATTTTGCAAGTTCTTACTTACTAAGCACGTAGAGGTCTGTAATTTTTATCATAGTTACACTTCAACTCAGAGACGGAATCTAAAACAAAATTCCAGAAAATCACATTGTATGATTTTTAAGTAATTAATTTGCATATATAAATTATTCATATATATAAATTAAACAAAAACAAAAAAAAACTAGGAGCACGCTGCATTAAAACAGACAACTGAAGAAAAAGCAATTATTGAGGGAGCTGCCCTACACTAAAAAGATCTTCAACGTGTCGCAGAGGACAAGCGGCAGCTATCGAAGGAGAGACTCAACACATGGAAGACCCCATGGAGGACAATCATACTCGATGGAGATGGAGATGATGTGGTGTGTCAACATGTCAGGTTGGTGGCTTTGCCCTGAAGGAGTTCCACAGGGATGACAGGCTTATGGACTCTTAATAAATTGTGCAAGCACACTAAAAACCTCACTTCTGAAGATTGAGACAAAGCCAGTCTCCGATAGGACCAAGGGTTTATTCTGATCATGTGACCTGACCAGTAATACCTCTAGGTGCTCGTCAGATCCTAAAAGTAGTTTGTCTTATCATAACCAGGGCATCAAGTTTTTCCTGGCCAGAGCAGAGCAGATCCCAGAGAGTTCATGTCCTCTGTTTCACTCTAGAGGAGAAATCCCACAGGTGACACTAACTCATTACAAACCTAGTCAGACATATCTGCATATGCAAACCGGTAATAGTAACAGGGTGATGATGAGGATCACTTTGATATTTTACTTAATGATTGCCATGCCTCGGGGATTATTACCTTTAATTAGATTCACTAACTGCAGCTTGTTCTGAGTCAGGACCCTCTCTTCTCCACTGGCTAAATTCAATGACCGTACTCTCCTTTGTACTTAACATAAGACTGACGGCAGCCTGCTTTAACCTCTCTGTTAGGAGTTACTATTGCAGTAAGTGTAAAACAGAGAAAAGAACAGAAACAAGACTGGTTCTAGTACTCTGGTGTTCAGTGAAATGCTTTGGAGCCATGGTTCACACATCTTTCTTGATTGACAAAGTCTTAATACAAATAGCCAAATGACTCCAGACAGACTGTAGCCATGATAAAGTCAACAGGAACAGAAGAGGAACCAGAAGGTAGTCTTACCACTGACAAATCCGTTGCCGCGGCTCTGGCTCCTGTTGAGAGCCCCCTGCAAGGCCGGTGGGAAGGGCTTGCCTGGGGTGGGCTGCTGAGTGTACATGGAGTAGATGGAGCTGGCTGTCAGGGTCTGGGGCTTGATCAGGTCTTTAGGCAGCTCTGGGGTGAAGGGTCTGACGGTGGCGGCCGGAGGGGGGTCCTGCTTTGAGGGCAGAGGCAGGGTCTGGCTCTGGGAGGGGGGCAGAGAGACATGGGCCTGTGGGCCCCCCTGGGATTGCTGGTGCTGGCTGGGAGGCTTGGCCTTGGGGAAGGTGCCTGTGTTGAAGCCTGGCTTGCCATAGGGGGCACCACTGGGGGCTTTGGGTTTACTGGCAACGGGTGGGGGAACCTTAACTGGGGGTTTAGCAGCAGACTGGGGAAAGGAGGATAGAGAGGAGCTGGTTAGACCACAGAGGAATGGCATGCACACACACACAACTGATCAAGGACAACTCCTGATGTTAAGTGTTCATGTTTAAGAAATGTTCAGTTTTCTGACATTCTGGGCACCATCCATTGGGTCTGCAGTAAAAATAGCTAAGGGGCATTTTTGTTGAGATCCACAGTTCTTACCTGGGTGTCTCTGACCAGGTCGTCACTGCTCTGGTTCTTGCGGAGGGAGGCGGTGGGCACCTCAGTGGGCTCAAACATGGAAAAGGGACGCACCCTCCTGTCCTTCTTCATCCCCTCAGTCTCATCTACACACACACAACAACACAGGTGTAAAACATAACTATGCAAACATACAGGGAAAACAATAGCAAAACCCTATCTGGACTGTGTAAGTAATTAAGTGCATATTCAAGGAAAGTGGCAATTTGAGTCTTCATGTTTGGGTGGGTTCGCGGATATGATTTGGCCACTACATATCTGGTCATCGTGTTGTCGAGTCTACAGTCATACTTATGTGTGGTTGTTGTGCTGTGGGGTGGTTACCTTGCTCTGTGTTGGGGTTGGGGTGAGAGGTCATTCTGGGCAGTGTGGAGGATGACCCATGAATACTGCTGTTGGGCTCTGGTCCAGAAGGGCCCCACTCTGACAATTTAGCTGAGAGAGGGGGGTGAGGGTGGTGGTTAGGAAGTTGTGGTTTAAGGGGTGTTTTCTAAAAATACTTTCAATTGAAACCAATGGAAGGCAAAATTATATTTAGAAAGGGTCTGGCCAAAGCTGGGTTATATAGGAATACCCTGTGGCAGGATCTTCTCTTTTCTCAGCAGAATTAAGACAGTACAGGAGCGCAAAATGTGGTAGAACTAGCTAGTTCTTTCCATCTTTCTAATTTCCTCAGTAACTGATTTAGACCTGATCGGGCCAGTCCGAAACCACATGGTTGTCAGACTGTCAGTTCTGCTGGAGATAATGTGTTCGTTCCAACGGACCCATTTAGAATGCTGCCGAATCCAGAGTGGAAGGAGAATAGAAACAGGCACGGTTTAATACAACAAACAGGCAGTATTGCCTCACAGCAACACATACAACAACAGAGATCTGGCAGAAAGAGAGATGACGATGACAATACTAAAGAAAAATGTTTCTTCCATAACAAACATACCCACTCAAAGCGTATTTCCACGCCCACACAACTCTCTCTCTCTGCCCACATAGAATCTCCTGAAAGGGTAACAAACCGCAAGCACAAGCGGACACACTCAACCGGAGCACACCACACCAGAGGGAGTGTGTACTTTTTATCTCAGCCCGCAGCTCTTTTAGAGGCTTAAGCAAGAACATGGATTCTAAAATAACCAAAAATGCACGAGAGACAAAAAGCAGAGGAGCCTTAGATATCCAGATATCTAGTGTTAAAGATTCGGTCCGTTATAGGCCAGAGCAGGGGGCCCAGTGTGAAGGTAACTGCCAAAATAATGGAAACACGAGTACATTATGGATACAACGTTTTTGAAAGCAGGGGCTTCCACACAGGTGTGGTTCCTGAGTTAATTAAGCAATTAACATCCTATCATGCATAAAAATGTTGGGCAGGCCATTATTTTGGCTATGCCCCCATAGGATGACAATGCCCCCATCCACAGGGCACGAGTGGTCACTGAATGGTTTGATGAGCATGTCAACGATGTAAACCATATGCCATGACCGTCTTAGTCACCAGATTTCAACACAATTGAACACTTATGGGAGATTCTGGAGCTAGGCCTGAGACAGAATATTCCACCACCATCAACAAAACACCAAATTATGGAATTTCTCAGGGAAGAATGGTGTTACATCCAACAGTGTTCCAGACACTTGAAGAATCTGGGCATTGAAGCTGTTTTGGCCCATCCTATTAAGACTATGTTGGTGTTTCCTTTATTTTACCTGTAGATTAGGTAAATTCATAGTAGCTATTTGACCAATCTGAAGAGGATACTACCGAGCTTTCCCTGTTTCAACCTCTGAATGCACAATCACACAGCAACATGAGGGCTGGTATTCCACCCTGACAGACATAAGTCACCATTTAGTTGCTGAAGAATTATGGATAAGGAGAAGGTAGGCTACCATCTCAGACGGGCACCACAACACAGCAACATAACCACTGATTCGAGGTCTGGTATCTTTTCAATCCCCTGAATGGTTCAGGTTCAAATTAGCAGGGTAATGCGATCCTAGATCTATGGTTAGGGGCATTGGTAGAGGAAGTAGCCACACCAGAGCACCAAGTCCATAGGTTACCTTCTGACCTCAGAGTCACTTTACAACCGGAGCCCATCTACCAACCGGGGTATCTCAGAATCCTCAACTCCTGTTAAGGGTTGGGAACTCAGTCACATGTCAAACCTCGTACAAGCTCGTCATCTGGATTTTATGCATCACTAAGCTGAGGTAGAGATATAGAGTACCTTAATTAAAAGGAGACTGTGAGCGTAAGAGGTGGAGTGGAGACTTCAGCAGAAGAATTGTCAGGCAAACGTTTGCCAGGGCCAAGAGGTAGGAAGTGAGAGGGGAAAGGTGAAATGAACATGTGTAAGGTTAAGGTCACTGTCGCACCTGTGTTGGCCTTGCCCTGGGGATCTGGTTGTGCAGGCATGTTAGCGGTGCCGTCGGGGTAGACAGCAGGTTTGACCAGCAGCTCGTGTCTCACTGGGCCGCGAGGCATGGTGGACGACTGGATGTACGGGCCGACAGCCGCCACACGAGAAGGACCCTGATGCTGCTGCTGACTCCCCGGACAATCAGAGGGCAGCTAGAGGGAGAAAGAGAGATGGAGGGAGGGAGAGAGAGAGTTAGACAGACAGTTCAGAGCAAGCCAAACACGCAGATCCAGCTTGTCATCAGTGTGGAGGAACAACAGGGTCACTCACTGACAGACACCGTATGTAAAGAGTGAAAAGTACAGCACAAAAACATAAATAATACATTTTTTAAGCATCTCCCTCAGCTTGGTAGTAGATTAAGCTGTTAGTCTATTTGCCACTATCCTAAATACACAAGTTATGGATGAAAATATGATAAAAGCTCATTTAAGGGAGCTAAACAGTGTTGAAAAATACTCCAACTACCCCACATAAAGCCTGATCAAGTTGAACTTTGAAACATTTAGAAAAAAAAAACAGACCAAACTATGAGCTCTCTTTTACGTTCCAATATAACCAAAGTCTTTCTCCGAACGTTTTTGGTTCAGAAAACAAACTTTAGCAGTTGTGTAAAATGAGGTATTACGCAACGGAGCAGATTAAATAAGTCAAGCCCAAGCCCTTTAAAACAAGATCAAATCAACTGCACTCCGCTACTGGAAACAGAAATGCAGATAATCCTACGGCTGCTGCTGCTCTACCAAGTCATGCTGAAGAGATCAGTGTGTGTCTATGTCAGGTCCAGCTCTGCCATTAGTTACTGTACCTGGGGATGAGTGTCTTTTGAAGCCCTCTCCTTACCAGGGTAGCCATTCTTGAGAAAACAAAAACACAAAATGCAACAGCAGTTGAACACACTAGTAGTCAAACCCCATACAAGAACATAAGTCGCTATTGATCAGTTCCTCCCATATGTTCAGACAGAGCAGGGTGAGGTGATTCTAGGCTGACATCTTTCAGGCTAGCGTTTCTCAACCAATGTGTTTGAAACATGCCTTCCAGGTGATGTCAGACAGACCCTTGCTGTGTCGTTGGCCAGAGAGAAGGGTAAATGTAACAGCTCTTTGTGGCCGCCTGAAAAAGCCCTGCTCATTATAATTCGAGGCAGACTGTCACTAAATCCCCTCCTCAAAGAGTCCTGCTCTATTCAGCCTTCAGCTTCTCTGCTTTCATCTGTAATAACTACAGTACATACATATTACACTTTTACCTCTTCAGCTCTCTCCCTTTCTTTACCTCAGCTCTTCCCTTCAACATAGGAGGACTTCAAAAGATGGTGGACTTCTTTAATAATGTATTACATTATTTTCTCCTGGTTGTAACTGACAATTAACCTGTCAGTCTATGGTTTTTTTTTGTTGCTTGAATTGCTTACGTGTTCGCTATGTGGGGGAAATGGTAAGACAAGCGGAACTACGTGTAACGGGGATTATTATCGTAGCAACACACTTGTCGAGTGAATGCAATCCCACGCTGGGTTAGCTAGGTTTTTCATGTCTTCGGGTGTTGTTCGTAAAGGTTGAAGCGTGTATGTTAGGATTGTAACGTTATAATAATTAAGGATGAAGCGTACATTCATGCCAGGAATAAAAAGTGTTTTTGATTTTCTCCCTTCTGTAATAAGCAGCCAATGAAGTATTTTTCCTTTATTCATGTGTTTAATCTGATACTGTTATGTCCAGCTAAACGTTTTTGATGTATGTAAGCACTTGTAAGCACTCAAGCTAATAAGTGACTCATAAGACAAGACAGTTGTAAGAGTGTGCTTAACTGTATTTTCATTTATTTTATAGTTCTAATGGAAGGTGATAATTCTGACTAAAACTACAGAATAAAACCGCCAGTTAAAATCAAGGAACAGTTGTGCTCGTGGTTACTGGAGGGAGCTACAGTGAGAACTCAATGCTCTTCACAAGCAAGAGAGAAAGAAGAATCTCACCCAGCTGTAAAATGTCTACAAGATTCCCAATTCCTGGCAAGCCCTGTCATCTGCCAGATAATAGTTTTGCACCTACCTGCAACCTAAGAAGAAAATCTCCACATAAGGAAGTGTCGTGAAGCAGCATAAGGTCAATGCTAACAGGAAGGTCAGACAAGCAAGTACAAGTCAAGGTGTTTAAAGGTGGTCCTATCCTTGTGAACTGCTAATAAGAGGCTAAGTTTACAATTCGTAAGGGAGATAGTTGTGTATTTCATCAAGACTTGCTGGTATTATGCATCTGCTCTTTCTATCTGAATGTATCACTGGTATGTGTATTACTGGAAAAAATATTATTTGATACTTACTAAAGAATATATATATATAGCTACAAAACATTAAGGGTTAGCGTACACCTATTAATTATATTTTCACCTTTAAGTTAAGTGTAATTGTTTGGTAAAGTGTTTGTTCAAGCTTTTGTTAAAAGTGTTATAAGTGTTTATATCACGTACCGAGGTTTAAATTACAGTGAATTAGAGTATAAATGACATACTTATCCAAACCTTATCTAGAATGTCAGTAAGAGGTAGTTTCACTAAAAGTGACAGGGGATGGGATGGGTCAAGTTGAGCAGCCGCAGCAACACCTCGGGAACATCAAACCTTCATCACAACAAACAGAGCAGCAGAAAGAGACCCAGACCAGTGTGGAGTCATGGCTGCCAGCGAATGATGATACAGAGGCTGCTAATGAGACATCACAACAAGAGCCACGAAGAGGTGAGAGGGTCCGCAGGTTAACTGAAACGGGCAGAGAACTGAGTGACGAAAGGTGGAGCCAGCTTGAACATCGTTTCAGGGTCAGCTATGAGAAGTGGAAGGCCCTGGTAAAAGGAGGCAAAACGGTCACTGACAGGCTGTTGCTCTGAAGACCTACTACAAGACCTCCTAAGAAAGTTTAGCCATACCTCTACAGAGCTAAACCTTGCCTATGTAAATTTGCGTCAAATCGACATTCCCGACTATGATATACGCCGCAGAGTTGATACTTGTGAAGCTATTACAAGGTCTATTATCAAGACTGTAAGGTGTCAGTTAGAAAGCAGGGAAGAAGGTCAAAGTAACCAAATAGAAGAGCTGCACTGGAATGAGAGCAATTCCTTGTGCATGTCCGAACTCTCACATAAGACAAGTCTCAACTATCAGCACTCAATTGCTTCCTCCCAGACTCAAAGCAACTCAAAAGGTCACCTCCGGATGCTCAAGTGTGTCATCTGTCAAGAGACAAGAGGTTGGGGCAGAAGTTGCTGCTAACCAAGCAGCTTTAGAAGTAATGGTTAAGCAAGAATGCCAACTAGTAGAGCTTCAGAGACTTGAAGATGAAGATTAGAAGAGGACAGCGGAGTGTATCAGCAAGATGAATACTCAGAGGACGAGAAGAGAGAACTACTCTAACTGCAAATCTGTGAAAGATAAAGAGGTCATGCACAGAAGTTGCTTATTTCAGAGTCTCTCACCACAACATGCTGTGACAAGCAGACAACAAGAAAATGGCACCAAGACCATGGTCAGGTTACTAACGGAATCCATCAGTGTAAGCCGCCTCCCCATACCAGAACCAGTAACATTCAATGGAGAACCACTCTCTTTCACAGACTGGAAGGTCTCTTTTTAGACTCATACCAGCAACTGAGAAAATATACTACTTAAGAAAATATGTTGGTGGGCCTGCCAAGAAGACCATCGCAGTTACTTTCGGTTAGGAACACAGTCAGCCTATCATGCTGTGTGGACCATTCTTGAAGAAAGGTACGTAAACAAATTCCTTATCGCCAAGTCCTTCAGCGATAAGCTCAAAGCATGGACTAAGATAGGATCCAAGGACAGTATTGAACTTAGAAACCTTGTAGACTTTCTTCGCAGCTGTGAGGCTGCTATGTCTCAGAATAAGGGCCTTGAGGTGGTTAATGACTGTAATTAAAACCAAAAGATCCTCGCTAAACTTCCAGATTGGCTAACTTCAAGATGGAATACAAAGGTCATAGACATCTTAGAAGAAACTGAGACCTTTCCTAGCTTCAGCCAGTTTGAGAGAAGCCAATATCGCTTGCAATCCTGTAACATCCCTATACGCTTTGAAACCAAGTGAAGATGGGAAACCTAAGACGCCAAGGATTCAAAGCCCTGGAGCAAGGGTATTAGCAACTAACTCTGATGAAAAAGGTACTGTTACTAGTTGTGTCTTCTGTGAGAAGTCAGGTCACAGTCTCCACAAATGTTGGAAGTTCTTGGATAAGCCCACCACAGAGCGACAGAAGTTTGTTCAAGGAAATAAATTGTGCTTTGGCTGTTTAAGGCCTGGGCATCGTTTGAAAGATTGTGATAACAGGAACACCTGTGACATGTGTCAGAGGAGGCATCCATCCTGCATGAACGAAGATCGTACTAAAGAAAGGTCAAGGGATAAGAAAGAGCCCCCACAAGATAAGGGGACAAGAGCGTCAAGTGAGGCCATATCTAACAGAGTCGTAAGGGCCATTAACACCACTCAAACCTCCACAATCATTCCAGTATGGGTGTCAACCACAAGCGAGCCAGATTGTGAAGTTCTCATGTACGCACATCTTGACACCCAGAGCGACACCACTGTTATCTTTGAAGAGGCAACAAAAGCTCTCAATACAAGGAAGGAGCCAGTACAACTGAAACCTCTACAATGGCTTCAGGGAATACCATTGTGCCCTGCCAGAAGCTGTCTGGTTTGCAGGTTAGAGGGTTTTTCTTGGAGAAGAAAATCCCTCTGCCAACGACCTACTCGAGAGAGTTTATTACCGCAAACAGAGATCATATTCCCACTCCAGAGACTGCAAGAACACCGTCTCAAGTGCCGTGAAAGGAGGATAAGGACAAGCAGTACTACAAGGACTACACAACCTTCATGGAAGAGACCATAGCTTGTGGAGATGCTGAGAAGGTCTCCGAGGATGAAATTAACAAGCATCCAGCATGGTACATCCCGCACCATGGGGTTTATCACCCACAAAAGCCTGGGAAGATACAAGTCATCTTTGACTGCTCAGAGAAGTTTAGAGAGACGTCCTTGAATGACCATCTCCTTACTGGTCCAGAGTTGACAAACACATTGCTGGGTGTCCTTTGCCGTTTCCGTAAGGGTCCAGTCACAATCATGTGTGACATGGAGCGCATGTTTCACCAGTTTCATGTGAAAGCAGAAGACCAAGATTATCTGCATTCCCTTTGGTGGGAGAACGGAGATCTAGAGTCTCAAACCTCAGTATATCGTATGAAGGTCCACTTGTTCGGCGCAGCTTAATCTCCTGGTTGTGCCAACTACGGTCTCAAACATATTGCTGCCAAAGGACGAGGAAGCTTCAGCGAGGAGTCTATCCAGTTTATAGAAAGGAACTTTATGTTGATGATGGGTTGATGAGCATATCGTCTGTAGCTGAAGCGGCCCAGCTGGTGAAAGAAGCAAGGGAGCTTTGCAGCATCGGCAAACTTCGGTTGCACAAGTTTATCTCCAACAGCAATGAATTTATAGCTACAATACAAGAGGGTATCAAAGACCTGGATATGGCTCTGGGTGAACCACACACGGAGAGAGCACTTGGTGAACTCTGGTGTGTCGCATCAGACAAGTTCCAGAGTGCTCATACCTCAGAACAATCAGCACAGCAGGATAAGTTCATTGCTCCCTAGTTATGGGGAAGTGGAGAGTCGCCCCTTCCAAGGTTACGACCATACCACGACTGGAACTTTCAGCAGCGGTGGTAGCTGTTCGGACAAGTGACATACTCAAAAAGGAGCTAGAAAAACAAGGTCTACAGGAATACTTCTGGACAGACTCGAATGTATTTCTTGGCTACATCAACAATGAAGCCAGAAGATTCCACATCTTTGTAGCTAACCGTATTCAACGCATTAAGCAAAGAACAGATCCTGAAGAATGGAGATATGTGACCTCTCAAGAGAATCCTGTGGATCACGCTTCCAGAGGTCTCACATCAGAACAGCTCATGGCTTCCAACTGGTTCACAGGTACAGACTTTCTTTGGCAGGAGAAACTTCCCAAAGGACAAATCAAGGTGGGAGAGATGACAATGACCCAGAACCCCTTCACAGAAATCACAGGTGATTGGTGGGAGTGTAACTGACAATTAACCTGTCAGTCTATGTCGTTGTTTTTTTGTTTGAATTGTTTACGTGTTGGCTATGCAAGGGAAATGGTAAGACAAGCAGAACTACGTGGCCAAGAACTGTTGTAACAGAGATTATTATTGTAGCCACACACTTGTTGAGTGAAGGCAATCTCACGCTGGGTTAGCTAGGTTTTTCATGTCTTCGGGTGTAGTTCGTAAAGGTTGAAGCGTGTATGTTAGGATGGTAACGTTATAATAATTAAGGATGAAGCGTGAATTCATGCCAGGAATAAGAGGTGTGAAGTTTGATTTCCTCCCTTACGTAATAAGCATCCAATGAAGTATTTTTCCTTTATTCAATAATCTGATACTGTTATCTCCAGCTAAACGTTTTTTTTTTAAATGTATGTGAGCACTTCAGAGTTATATGAAGCTAATAAGTGACTCATGAGACAACACAGTTGTAAGAGTGTGCTTAACTGTATTTTCATTTATTTTATAGTTCTCACGGAAGATGAGGATTAATTCCACTACGGTATGTGGTTGAATTATTCATTCTGTGAGTTTTAGCACTGCAGATTGGAGGGGGGTCTAATGGCATATAATGTGTTTTGCTTAGTATACACTTTCATCCAAAGCAGTTTACAAAGCAGACTATTTGTGACTCGTTTCAGGAAACTACGTCACTACTTCACAGCATTTGAACGTAAACATTTATTTTTGATCAGAATGCGTTTTTTGGCAGAAATGCCTTGATAACAAACTTGTATTCCATCAATAAATATGAAAACAATTATTAAAATTACGAGCCTAGTTGGTTTAGCCATGGATAAATTCAGGAACCTTCCTGCTAGCCATGATTGGCTGAGATAATGAATGGGCTGGACATGTTGAGAGATGAGTTTGGATTGGTCTGCCATGTAGCATGCTTCTGTCTATAACATGAGTGTTGACAGTCGTTTCTACCTCGCTGTTTTTGAAAGATATAAAGTTAACTTTTGTAGTTCTCAATGGCATTCTACTTTCCTCAACAACATATATGCCCTGAATTTAGCCGGCGCTATCGACAGATCAGTTGGAAAATGTAATAGGCTACTTTCTGCACATACCACAGTCAATGTGAACCGGAGTGACTTGACACAACGCTGGTCAAACAATTTGTAGCTACAAACAAAATGGAGTTAAATGGTTCCAGTCTGCCGTGAAGCATTCATCCATGAATATGGGTAAGAGTCTAGCTATATTTTCAGATATGTTTATAATTTTGTCAGAAAGTCGTTTTTATTGCAAGTTAAAGCAGTTAGTTAGCGAGGAAACCTTAGCTTGCTTGCTCACTATCTAACATTACTTGTATGATATGTGTAGTAATATGTTTTAAATCAGAAACCCATTTGCATTAATAGTTATAGCCCAAATGTTAGCTAGCTAACATTGAACCTACTTTGTTAGCTTTAGCTGCCTGCAAATTCATACTACATCTATGACAATGTTTGTATGACTTGGGATTATGCAGGTTCGTTGATTAGCTAGCTACCTAGCTAGCTACATGTCTAAACAAAAATACTCCACTTCAAATGGATTATTACATGACCCATCAAATTAGCCAGGTGTGTCTGGGGTTGATTGCGGCCATCTACTGGATTTCATGAACATGTGTACAAGTGTAACCCATCCATTTAGCTAGATGTGTATGGGGGGTGGTTATAGCATTTCCTTCAGATGACCCATCAATTTAGTGTGTTGGGTAAGCGTCATCTATTAATAATAAAATATTTATAAAATATTTTTATCTGGACACTTCTGTTTTTGATATTGCTACTATGCAAGTAAACACTTCACTGTACCGCTGACACCTGTATCCTGTGCATGTGACAAATTAACATAGATTTTATTTGATTACCACATGGCCTCACATGTGAATCCTTAAAGAGTTGGGTGGGGCTTAAGAGGGTGTGAACGATACTGAATGGGTTTAGACAAAGAGATCTGCAGTAGGTGTACCAAAACATTCAAGGGACATTTTCTCAAAAGTGGGGTTACAAGTTTATCAACTTTAAAACCAGAATTACTTTCCCATTGTTCCTCAACTGCAGTGTGCGATATACCATGTTCTAGCTCTGAGTCTATTTTATCTATTGTAAAAAAAAAACACACTTTCTAATTTTGCTACATAAGACCGAATCAAGGCAGTCGGTCACATTTGCACATATACAGCTTAATATATACTTTATGACATAAATGCAAAAATCATATGAACCAGGCAATATTGTGATCCGTAGCATGCACACTTTTAAGGAAACATTTTCAACTTCATCATCTCCAGCAACATACCAAAATGTGAAAATGGTGCGTTTCTATGTTAAGTAAAAAAAAAAAAACAAGAGGTTAAGTGTTTCTGATGACACCATCTGTGTGTCACTGCATCCTGTGATTTAACCAACTATGAGTAGACAAAGGTTAGTAGTAGTTGGTTAAAATCACATAATACACACCAGATGGTTTTCCGATGACATTATCTAAAAACACTTTGTGTGTATCTTTATGACTACAACACATAGAATCCTGGCATTTTCACATAATATTATGTTGATGTTTGGGTGGTGCAGGAGATTAACATTCGGGGAATGTCCCTTTAAATTCTAAAACTTGGATTAGTAGGCATAAAGTTACTCAACTGGACAGATAAAGTGCCTTCAGAAAGTATTCACACCCATTTACTTTTCCACCATTTGTCGTGTTACAACCTGAATTGAAAATGGATTCAATTTAGATTTGTCTTTGTCACTGGCCTACACACACACACACACAACATGCTTGTAATTGTTAAGGACTGGGGAATGTTTCAGGATTTTTTTTAAAGAATGGAGTTAAGCACAGGCAAAATCCTAGAGGAAACCTGGTTCAGTCTGCTCACCATCTGACACTGGAGGATTAATTCACCTTTCAGCAGGACAATAACCTAAAACAAAAGGTCAAATCTACACTAGAGTTGTTTACCAAAAAGACAGGATGTTCATGAGTGGCTGAGTTACAGTTTTGACTTAAATCTACAAGAAAACCTAAGACTTGAAAATGGTTGTCAAGCAATGATCAAAAACCAATGGCAGAGCTTGTAAACATTTCAAAGGAATAAATGGGCAAATGTTGCACCTTCCAGGTGTTGAAAGCTCCTTAAGACTTACCCAGAAAGACTCACAGCTGTAATCGCTGCAAAAGGTGCTTCAACAAAGTATTGACTCAGGGGTGTGAATACTTACAGTGCCTTGCGAAAGTATTCGGCCCCCTTGAACTTTGCGACCTTTTTCCACATTTCAGGCTTCAAACATAAAGATATAAAACTGTATTTTTTTGTGAAGAATCAACAACAAGTGGGACACAATCATGAAGTGGAACAACATTTATTGGATATTTCAAACTTTTTTAACAAATCAAAAACTGAAAAATTGGGCGTGCAAAATTATTCAGCCCCTTTACTTTCAGTGCAGCAAACTCTCTCCAGAAGTTCAGTGAGGATCTCGGAATGATCCAATGTTGACCTAAATGACTAATGATGATAAATACAATCCACCTGTGTGTAATCAAGTCTCCGTATAAATGCACCTACACTGTGATAGTCTCAGAGGTCCGTTAAAAGCGCAGAGAGCATCATGAAGAACAAGGAACACACCAGGCAGGTCCGAGATACTGTTGTGAAGAAGTTTAAAGCCGGATTTGGATACAAAAAGATTTCCCAAGCTTTAAACATCCCAAGGAGCACTGTGCAAGCGATAATATTGAAATGGAAGGAGTATCAGACCACTGCAAATCTACCAAGACCTGGCTGTCCATCTAAACTTTCAGCTCATACAAGGAGAAGACTGATCAGAGATGCAGCCAAGAGGCCCATGATCACTCTGGATGAACTGCAGAGATCTACAGCTGAGGTGGGAGACTATGTCCATAGGACAACAATCAGTTGTATATTGCACAAATCTGGCCTTTATGGAAGAGTGGCAAGAAAGCCATTTCTTAAAGATATCCATAAAAAGTGTTGGTTAAAGTTTGCCACAAGCCACCTGGGAGACACACCAAACATGTGGAAGAAGGTGCTCTGGTCAGATGAAACCAAAATTGAACTTTTTGGCAACAATGCAAAACGTTATGTTTGGCGTAAAAGCAACACAGCTGAACACACCATCCCCACTGTCAAACATGGTGGTGGCAGCATCATGGTTTGGGCCTGCTTTTCTTCAGCAGGGACAGGGAAGATGGTTAAAATTGATGGGAAGATGGATGGAGCCAAATACAGGACCATTCTGGAAGAAAACCTGATGGAGTCTGCAAAAGACCTGAGACTGGGACGGAGATTTGTCTTCCAACAATACAATGATCCAAAACATAAAGCAAAATCTACAATGGAATGGTTCAAAAATAAACATATCCAGGTGTTAGAATGGCCAAGTCAAAGTCCAGACCTGAATCCAATCGAGAATCTGTGGAAAGAACTGAAAAGTGCTGTTCACAAATGCTCTCCATCCAACCTCACTGAGCTCGAGCTGTTTTGCAAGGAGGAATGGGAAAAAATGTCAGTCTCTCGATGTGCAAAACTGATAGAGACATACCCCAAGCGACTTACAGCTGTAATCGCAGCAAAAGGTGGCGCTACAAAGTATTAACTTAAGGGGGCTGAATAATTTTGCACGCCCAATTTTTCAGTTTTTGATTTGTTAAAAAAGTTTGAAATATCCAATAAATGTCGTTCCACTTCATGATTGTGTCCCACTTGTTGTTGATTCTTCACAAAAAAATACAGTTTTATATCTTTATGTTTGAAGCCTGAAATGTGGCAAAAGGTCGCAAAGTTCAAGGGGGCCGAATACTTTCGCAAGGCACTGTATGTAAAATAGATATTTCTATATTTCATTTTCAATACATTTGCCAACATTTCTAAAAACATTTGTTCAGTTTGTAGTTATGGGGTATTGTGTGTAGATGGGTAAAAAAAAAAAATATATATTTAATTAATTTTGAATTCAGGTTCTAACAACAAAATGTGGAATAAGTTAAGGGGTATGAATACTTTTTGAAGGCACTGTAAATCTAGACTCCCCACATTAAGTTAGTTTGATTGAGATACAACATGATAGAGTTATCAAGGAGGGAAGTAAAGGGTGTTGGCTATTCATTTGACAGTGGTTTTGTTTCTCTATTAAAATACCAATGATCGAGGATAGATTTTGTAAATTGCCCACCACATGAAACATGTAAAATCATAATAAATCATGCCTGGGATTTACTAACACAATTTAAGATTTTGAGTGCCTGAGCAAATCATCCACAACCACTCTGAGTTTCTATTTGACAAACACTCCTCGCTCTTACACGTTGTTCTAGTACACTAATAGCTACAGCAAATCTCCTGTGTCCAGACAATTTCCTCACAAAATCTTTCAAAGATAGATTAAAAAGTTCCATGTTTACATAGATTAAAAAGTGCAGTGGAAACCACAGGAGTCAAAAACAATTCAGAGGAAGAGGGGCAGAGAGATACCAGGCAGTGATACCATCTCCTCTGGCATTCCTGTCTGCCTGCCTGCCTAAGCTCTAGTCTCCTCCCCTCTCCTGGAGTTGTTTTTGCCAAGTTGGGCTGAAGAGATGGAATGTTGAGTGTAAACTGAGATAGAAAAATCAAACCCGTGACAAGGATCAAAACATCGATTCATTCCATGCCATTCATGTCCTTCAATCCTGATCTTTGGGAGCCACCGGGGTGCAGGCTTTTGCTCCAGCCAAGCACTAAAATACCTTGATCAGGTGTTAGTACTGGGCTGGGAAAAGCATCTCCCCACTATGTGGGTCCCAGGGACGAGGGTTGAAGAACGCTGAATAGAGAGAGATTGAAAAAGTTAACTGTGGAAGGAGATATCTGAGTGTATTTCAGTCCTGTGGGTCAGTGATTTGTTTGTCAGTGCAGAAAGGCAACAAGAGACAGGTTTGAGGCATCTTACTTTTTTGATAGAGGCTGGCTCTGAGGGCCAGGGCATCTGGGGCTTTCAGAGGTAAACAAAATACAGTTGTGTTCATACTCTGCAGCCCCAAGGGGGCGCTCAGGTTATCAATTTTGATAGGGTGTGCTTCATGATAAACATTTCCATTTCTTTCACAAAGTCTTGAGATGTCAAAGTAGTAGTTCTGCACTCATCTGTGCGTGTGTGTGTGTGTGTGTGTGTGTGTGTGTGTGTGTGTGTGTGTACACTCACAGGCAGGTTCTCTTTCTGCTGCAGAGCGGCCTTCTTCTTCCAGAGACGGTCTCGGAGCTCACTGACCCTTTTGTCCATAGACACCACCTCCAGGTTGCGCTTGTTCAGACTCTCTCTCTGATGCTGCAGCTTTGAGTTCTGCTCCTGGTTCAGCTTGTTACGCAGCTAGAGGGGACAAGAGATGACATGTCAGAGAGCTGAACTAGGATGGAGGACAGGGTAGAGGACATTCAGTGCGCCATCAGAAGTATTCATACACCTTGACTTATTCCACATTTTGTTGTGTTACAGTCTGAATTAAAAAAATGCTAAAATGTATTTTGCTTCTCACCCATCTACATCCAATACCACATAATGACAAAGTAAAACATGTTTTTAGAAATGTTAGCAAATGTACTGAAAATTAAATACAGAAATATATGATTTATAGACCACTCAGACCACTGAGTCAATAAATGTTAGAATCCCCTTTAGCAGCGATTACAGCTGTGAGTCTCTGGGTAAGTCTCTAAGAGCTTTGCACACCTGGACTGTACAATACAATTGCACATTATTCTTTTAAAAAAATCTTCAAGCTCTGTCAAGTTGGTTGCTGATCATTGCTAGACAGCAATTTTCAAGTCTTGCCATAGATTTTCAAGACGTTTTAAGTCAACTGTAACTAGGCCACTCAGGAACATTCAATGTCGTCTTGGTAAGCAACTCCAGTGTATATTTGGGCTTGTGATTTAGGCTTTCCTTCTGAAAGGTGAATTTGTTTCCCAGTGTTTGTTGGAAGGTAGACTGAACTAGGTTTTTAGGAAGGACGCCTGTATGTTTGTGGTGACTGAGTGTATTGCTACAGCATCCAAAGTGTAATTAATAACTTCAACATGCTCAAATGGATATTCAATGTCTGCTTTTTTTTGTTTTGTTTTACCCATTTACCAATAGGTGCGCTTCTCTGCGAGGCATTGGAAACCTCCCTGGTCTGTGTTTGAAATGTACTGCTTGAACGAGGGACCTTACAGATAATTGTATGTGTGGAGTATAGAGATGAGGTAGTCATTCAAATATCATGTTAAACACTCTTATTGCACAAAGAGTGAGTCCATGCAACTTATGTGATTTGTTAAGCACATTATTACTCTTAAATTTATTTAAGCTGGCCATAACAAAGGGGTTGAATACTTATTAACTCAAGACATTTCAGCTCATTTTTAATTAATTTGTAAACATTTCGAAAAACATTATTCCACTTTGACATCATGGTAATGTGTGTAGGCCAGTGACCAAAAATAAAAGAATAATCGCAATTGAATTTTAAATTCAGGCTGTATCATAACAAAATGTCGAAAAAGTCAAGGGGTGTGAATACTTTCTGAAGGCACTGTATGAGGCTATGAACCAGTGGTTCTGATGGCTCATTTGATTAGTTAGGGCATGGTAGTAGAGATAGTTCAGGGTTTGAGTCCCACACAAGCCACATACAAAATGTACGTGATTTGAAATCAGACCTGGGCTAAATAGCCTGCATATGTAAAACACTTTCTAACAACTGAGCTCCTGGGATTTAGTTCAAGTTCAATGGAATTTTCAATTGTCCCACATCTGCAAACTCCAATCATACACACCTGTAGCTCTTTGTAGAGGAGGTCCAGTTCAGCCACAGAGCTCTGGTTGTCGTGGAAGGAGTCCATCTTGCCGTTCTTGAGCATCTCCAGCTGTCTGCTGAGCTCCTCCACCTTGGACACAGCCACCACCAGCTCCTTCTGCTTCTGTTGGAACAGACTGTTCATCTGCTCTATCTCCTCCACTAAAGACGAGAGAGAGGAGGTTAGAACCAATCGATCAGTCAGTCATCCTACACAAATCCACCAATCAATTCACCGCTCAGTCAATCCAAACAACAACCAATCCCTTGCCCATTCATAGCAGCACTGTGCTCACCTAGCTTGCCGTTGCTGAGGCGTTTTTGCTCCACCTGGCCCTTGAGGGCCCGGACCTTCTTCAGCCTGGTCTCCTGGTTCTCCACATTCTCCTTGAGACGCTGCAACTTCTCCTGCTCGGACGCTTGCTGCTGCTGCCTCATGTAGCGCAGACGCTGCTCCTAAAGACAGGAGGAGTAGGGAGGAGAGATTGCGTTATTACAGTGTTTTTGCTGCCTCTGCTGTGGCTTCAGGTAGCAGACACTGCTCCTGTGGAGGGGAGAGTAAGAGAAAAGAAAGAGGATGGTTACGGAGGCCTGATGTTTTATAAACCATAGCAGCTGCTCCTACACCTTCCCCGAGCAAAGTCATTTGTTTTACTTCACCATTTAATTGACAGCCTACTATATCATTTTAAATGTATGTACATTTTGGTGTATCTATGACCTGTTTTCAATTATATTAAATGCTGCTTTTATGGCATGCTATCCTGTCAAACATACAGTACCTGTCATTGGTTATAATTGAACATTTGAATATGACTACAGTCAAAGTTTAACAATGAACTACTCATTGTGCCATAAACGTGACATGTATTTTCTGAGAAAGGTTATACTTTAAAACAGTAGTGTATTTTCCAGCAAGGCATGTTAACTTGGCCGCTCTCCTGGTTAATCAAATCAAATCTATATTTATTCTTACAGCACATTTCAGACATGTAATGCAGTAAGGCATGGATGAGATGCAGAAAATAGTAAAAATAAAGAAAAACCCTTGAATGAGTAGGTGTGTCTGAACTTTTGACTGGTACTGTACATGCCAACTTGCTCTCTCAGAATAGCATAACGGACCTGCAACTTTGACTTTCTCCACTTCCGCTCTGCCTTTCTGCAATTTCTCTTAAATGGATTAGTTTCCTCACACAACCAAGTGTTTGGATGTGGCCTTTTTCAACTTTACTGGAGCTATGGCATCAATGGTTGCCCTTAATTTGATATTAAAGTGATCAATTAAATCATCACAAGAGGAAGGTGGAGTATTGTTCATACACTAAAAATCTGCAGCAAATTCAGAGGTAAGATAGCATTTCTTAATGATGCATTCAGTATAATCATGTGCTATGGGCATCAAGGTAGTAAACAATACACATTGGTGATCAGGTAAAGCAACAAACAATAGAGGACATGTCAATAGAAAGCCCATTGGTAATAACCAGGCCTTGTTTATGGGTGGGCACAGTAACATGTTGGATAAAGTCCATAGAGCTCAAAAGATTCATAAATTCAATGGCCTTGGAGTCGGTCTCAATGTCAACATGAATATTAAAATCACTCAAGACAATGACTTTGGCATAGTTCTTAAGGACAATAGACAATAGTTCAGATACATCAGTAAAGAAAGTGGGTTAGTGCCTTGGCGGCCTATACAGGGTGATGGCCAGTACTGGTGGCTGACATTTAAACAGTAAAACATGATGCTTAAAACACCCAAAGTTGCCAAACGAAATGTCCTTACAGAGGAGAGCATTAGTAAAAATAGAGGCTGACCCCACACCCTTTTCTGTTAGAATATGAAAAGCTGTAGTCCGGGGGGTAAGATTCAATAAGAGCAGCACAACAGTCTGATGACAGCCATGTTTCAGTGAGACACATGCAATCAACTTTGCACTCAGTAATGGAGGTCATTCACAAGAAAAGGTTTTAGTTGTGATTGCTCTAACATTTAAAAGCGGCATATTCAATGAGTGTGGGCCACTCTGCCTCGAGGGAACCAATGGAATAACAACCAAATTATTAATGTTACAACCACGTTTTCTGACAGTCTCCAATCTATCAAAATGGTAGGAGATGACAGTTTTTATAAACTCACTCGGACCCCCAAGCGATAAGACTGCTAAATAGTAAAATAATTGTTACCCAAACTATCTGCACTGACCCAACGCACACTCACTAGACTACTGTATATGCTGTATACACACAATACACACACAAATACATACATACATACATACATACATACATACATACATACATACATACATTACATACATACATACATACACACACATAAATACACACAGTACATACATACATACATACATATAAAGCTCCATTCTTGTGCATTTTATTTTATTCCTTGTCTTACTATTTTATTAAATGTTTTCTTTGTATTATTATTTGTTTTACTCTGCATTGTTGGGAAGGGATCATAAGCAAGCATTTCACTGTAAAGTCTACACCAGTTGTATTTGGTGCATGTGACATAACATGTTTTGATTTCCCTGTTTGTTACCTTCTCCATCACTCCACCTGCTCAAGGCCATCCCATGAACCAGCCCCTTCTCAACTTTTCTCTATCACTTTGTCCTTGTCTTTAATAGTCCCCTCCCTCTGTCTCACACCATCACTGTTTTTCAATCTCTCCATTTATTTCCATCACTTTACCCACCCTCTTTCACTTTCTCTTGCTCTCAGCATCTCCCTCTTTCATCTGACCCCACTTGCTCCCTCTTGCTTTCCTTCTTCATCCATGTCTCATTAGCCCCTTTCCACCCGCCTCTCTTTCTTTCTACCCTCCCTCCCTTGTTACCTTGGAGGCGAGGAGTTGTTGCTGTGCATCTATCTGCTGCTGCTGTCTGGCAGCCATTTCCTGCAGCTCAGCCAGAGTCATGTCCATCCGTGGGGCCGACACCTGCACAACAGACAGAGAGTCAGTTACACACGCCAACGCACACACACACACACGAGCGTTGGTAAAGTAAGACAAACACTGAATAGTCTACGTACAAACACCCTCTCTCTCTCACTCCAAACCAAGAGAAATATGTGTTTTGCATCTGTCAGGACAGGCCTGAAGCCAAGTAGAACAAGTACAGTCTCTGCATGTGGGTAAATAGCACAAGCTCAAATATAGGGATTTCTTTTTGCGCGATTGGTGACACAGGAGTAACCAAACCCGTTTTTCCCGCTCCTTGTCTTTGGAAGCTATAGCTGTTACAGGTTCAAAAGTCTGAAACTAACACCAGCATACCAAGAGCAGGGAGAGGAAATGGTCAAACATAGCCCAGTCCAATGAATCATAGGATAGGAAATGTACATGTACATTGAGTGAGTGACTGAATGAAAAACTGTTTTAAAAGGTCTCCAAGTGTTTGTCTAAAGTCAATGGTTTCTGAACTCACCCCGTTCTCCATCCGTCTATCTGAGGGGCTCTTCACTCCATTCCTCTTTGAGTCTGATCCTCGGGAGCCACCTGAAACACACCAAAACCTCAGTCAAAGACACTCGGAGAGAAGAGTAAAGTAGCAGAAGTTTTTTTGGGGACTGGAAACATTAAAACGCCACCAAGTCTGCTTAGGAAACTATGAGAAACTTTCGCAAAGTGTTCGTTGGAATTACAGCTGATATGAGTGACTGAAAAAGAGACTGCTCGCTCAGATACCATACACTGACACACGTTCTGCAAAAGGTTCCTTCAGCTGGAGAGTAGGGTTCACAAAGAGGTTACACAAATACAGACTGGCCAGCATTAGCAACAAACTAAACCACTCAGCCAGCACAAAGAGATCAGTGTCGCCAGAGACAGGTCATAATCTCCAAATTTACTACAGCACTCTGGGTTTCTGAGGAGCTGCTCATAGAGTCAGAATGTGTGTAGGTGCACATGCGTAGCGTATTTGTGTGGTTGGGGAGGCTTTAGGGAGCCAATGAACCTGATCTAATCCCCGGCCCAAGATAAAGCCTTTACCAAGTAACTTAAATAAAAGTTTTGGACAACCTCTGTTACAATCATGGGCTATGCCTGGGGACTATTCTGGGGCAAAATAATACACTAAAACTAACTCTGGACAAATAAGTAGCCTACAAGGTAATGATATCACATTGGCAAATTAACTTAATAGGCTACTTAGTTAACTTAATGGAGCAAATAGCCATCTCTTTTGGTAGCTAGCTAAGCTCATTTTATGAGAAAAAAGAAAGGAGATGGGAGGGGAAAAAAGGCTAAGCCCTCTCTATAGGAGAAAACAAAATGCTTAGTTAGCGGATTATATCACAAGACTAACTAACAAGGCTAACTAACTCTTATCGGAAAGAACGCAATGGGAGCCAACTACGAAGACATGGCCTAAGTACAAACAAGCTAACAGTGTGGGGGAAAAAAAAGAACAGGCTAAAATGTCAAGAAAGGAAAACAGCCATCTAATCCCAGAGCCATATCCAAGCTGTGAGGGGTCAAGGGCTTAGTAGTTATGCAACGAGGGGCTGAGAGGATCCCCACCACCAGAGGACTAACTCATTTTTTAGAGATGTGATTTGAACACCCCTTCACAATGACAGCCCTGGAGCATTAGGTCAATGAAGGCTTGTCTGGAATTTGAAAACTTGTAATAGCAATCTGTAGGCATATGTGGATAAAGGGGGTTTTAGGCTTCTGTTGTACAATCCATGTCTTGTGGGGAGGGAGGGCCATCCGAGTTTCTACTTTCTAACAACTTGTCACGTAATTGATAACAGTGCTCGTGTGTTTATGAACATGTGTATATACAGTACAAGTCAAAAGTTTGGACACACCTACTCATTCAAGGGTTCCTTTATTTTTACTATTTTATACATTGTAGAATAATAGTGAAGACATTAAAACAACACATATAGTAACAAAATAAAAAGTGTTCAACAAATATATTTTACATTATTCAAAGTAGCCACCCTTTGCCTTGATGACAGTTTTGCACACTCTTGGCATTCTCTCAACCAGCTTTACCTGGAATGCTTTTTCAACAGTCTTGAAGGAGTTATATGCTGAGCACTTGGCTGCTTTTCTTTCACTCTGCGCTCTAACTCATCCCAAACCATCTCAATTGAGTTGAGGTCGGATGATTGTGGAGGCCAGGTCATCTGATGCAGTACTCCATCACTCTCCTTCTTGGTTAAATAGCCCTTACACAGCCTGGAGTGTTAGTCCAGCTAAGCGCAAACCAGATGGGATGCTGTATCGCTGTAGAATGCTGTTGTAGCCATGCTGGTTAAGTGTGCCTTGAATTCTAAATAAATCACAGACAGTGTCACCAGCAAAGCACCACTACAATATCACACCTTCTTCTCCGTGCTTCACGGTGGGAACCACACATGCAGAGATCATCCGTTCACCTACTCTGCGTCTCACAAAGACACGGCGGTTGAAGCCAAACTCATCAGATCAAAGGACAGATTTCCACCGGTCTAATGTCCATTGATCATGTTTCTTGGCCCAAGCAAGTCTCCTGTTCTTACTCATGTCCTTTAGTAGTGGTTACTTTGAAGAAATTTGACCATGAAGGCCTGATTCACGCAGTCTTCTCTGAACAGTTGATGTTGAGATGTGTCTTTTACTTGAACTCTGAAGCATTTATTTGGCCTGCAATTTCTGAGCCTGGTAACTCTAATGAACTTATCCTTTGCAGCAGAGGTAACTCTGGATCTTCCTTTCCTGTGGCGGTCCTCGTGAGAGCCAGTTTCAACACAGCGCTTAATGCTTTTTGCATCAAGATTGACTGACCTTCATGTCTTAAAGTAATGATGGACTTTCATTTCTCTTTTCTTACTTCTTCTTGCCATAACATGGACTTGGTCTTTTGCCCAATAGGACTATCTTCTCTATACCACCCCTATCTTGTCACAACACAACTGAGTGTCTCAAATGCATTAAGAATGAAAGAAATTCCACAAATTTTCAAGGCACACCTGCTACTTGAAAAACATTCTAGGTGACTACATCATGAAGCTGGTTGAGAGAAAGCCAATAGTGTGCAAAGCTGTTACCAAGGCAAAGAGTGGCTACTTTGAAGGATCTCAAACATTAACATTTATTTTGATTTAACACTTTTTTTGGTTACTAAATGATTCCATATGTGTTATTTAATCATTTTGATGTCTTCACTATAATTCTACAATGCAGAAAATAGTTTTAAAAAATATATTTTAAAAAAAACCTTGAGTAGGTGTGTCCAAACTTTTGACTGGTACTGTATGTGTGGTGTGTGGCATGCTGTTGTTCTTCTGTATCCATCTCATCCTGTTAGGTGGTTGGGAACTAACCTGATTCTCTGCTGGGCGCTCGGTCATGACGCAGGAAGAAGCGCACCTCTGCCCTGTGCTGTCCCCAGCGCTGAAGCACGTCCAGCATCCGCTCCCCATCTCCTACAGGTCGCTCTGATGGGGGGAGTGGAGGTGGGGAAGAGAAGAAGGGGTTAGACTAGAGAACACACACACACACACAGGTTTAGGATGTTATGGAATCGAGTTAGTGGTGCTTGGGGAAACAATAAACCATAACAAATCATTGCACCCCCCAATATTTGGAAATAATGACATGGGCACATCCTATAAAATAAAATAAATTAAAAAAGGTTAAACCCACTATCATCCCAAAAAAGATCTGTGCTTTAATTCTAACCCTGCCTAGCAGTATCGATGTGTTTTACGTCATTGGTTTAAAGTGACAAGAGTAGAAAAAATGGACACGCATGCGACTGCCAATCCAGCATCCATACATTGGACAAACATACAGCTGTAAATGTTAGTAATTTAGTCTCAAAAGAAAAGCAGTCAATGTGTGTGTCGTATGACACGTGTTGTGTGGTTTGTGAATCCGATCAGACCACACTGACTGGGGGAGGCTAGTCTACATTTTGAAGATATGCATTTAATCAAGACTTAAGTAGAAAAACTTGAAATTGTGTTTTCTTTTCTTTTTTTTTACATTGGATAAAAGTAGAGACTCAGAGCTAGAAAATGGTACATCATACACTACAGCTGAGGAACACTGGGAAAGTAATTCTGCTTTGAAAGTTGAAAAACGTATAACCCACTTTTAAAAAAATGGCCCTTTGTCATGATTACACAGGGAGTCCTGGAAGCAGGTGCAGAAGGAGAGTTTAATAACAATGATGAAAGGCAAATGAACAAAACAGGAGCTGCGTACTGAACATGAAAACAAACCAATACTGCCTGAAGACTGAGGCTACTGAGGGCTAAATAAAAGGGGAAGTAATCAAGGTACTGATGAAGTCCAGGTGTGCATAACGATGGTTGCCAGGTGGGAATAATGTGGGTTGCATAACTGGTATATTTTAACGCCAATAAACCCATCTGTTTGAACATGAATTTAGTATATGTTAATCTAGCAAACCAGGCAACAAAATGCTACTTTCTAAGCAATGTTTTGGTTTGTTTCTAGCTTGTTAGCTAGCCAGCAAAATGTTAAGTTAGCAAGCTAGCCAGTTCAAATAATGACCACATTATATAGCTGACAACATCTTAACTTCAGCTAATTTGTATTCATTATTACAGGGAAAATAACCTCACAACAAGATCATTATTTACAAGTTGATAGCAAGCAAATTACAGAAAATAGCTTACGGATGTGATCATGGCAAAATAAAAGCAGGGCATTCTCCTGGAGAATATTAGAACTTGGCCTAACGTGGTATCCTAATTTGAATTTGGTGCAGGTCACATTGTTCTTCACATTACTATCTCTGGCAAACACACACTATATCAACTAAAATCTAAATGCATTTGTCACAGGATACAGAAGGTGTAAACGGTACAGTGAAATGGTAACTTGCATAGTAATCCAGTATTTTGTTTAGACATGTAGCAATTCAAATGGCTCTGAGATACATGTATGATCTGTGAGCAATATTATTTGTAACTTTAGCTAGCGAGCCAGCTAGGTCATGTTAACTAGCTAGCTGACAGTACGCTTTAACTTGACGGAAACGACTTTCGGACAAAATTAGAGAAACTTATACTATCTGAAAATGTAGCTAACTAGACTCAATTACCCATAAACATGGATGAACTCTTCTCCCTCTCTGTCACGGACGCCATGGTTGCCCTTAGTTTGGAGATGTATAAAACACCTGTCTCCGGATTACAACAGCCTTCGTGTGTTCCCTTTGACTCCCTCCACATATTTGCAATCAAACGCAAGAATGTTCTCCATCTCCTTAGCTATCATACTCTGTTTCCACCGGGCATTTCACTGATTTCAAAACGGTCCTCCAGAAAGTGGAGAGCAACACTTTTGTAGTTAATTGTGATATCTTAAAAAAAAAGTGTTAGAAAGGATTACCTACACATAGAGTAGCCCTTTGTTATTAGGCAGAAGCATGCTACATAGCAGACCAATCCGAACTCATCTCTCGGCATGTCCAGCCCATCCATTATCTCTACCAAGCATGGCTAGTGGGAAGGTTCCTGACTTTTACTGTGGCTAAACCAACTAGGCTCGTAAATGTAACAACTGTATTCATATTTACAGATGGCATACAAGTTTCTTATTAACTTCTTATGGGTGCAGGGGCAGAATTGAGTAGCTTGGATGAAAGGTGCCCAGAGTAAACGACCTGCTCCTCAGTCCCAGTTGCTAATATATGCATATTATTAGTAATATTGGATAGAAAACACTCTGAAGTTTCTAAAACTGTTTGAATGCTGTATGTGAGTATAACAGAACTCATATGGCAGGCAAAAACCTGAGAAGAAATCCAAACAGGAAGTGGGAAATCTGAGGTTGGTCGATTTTCAACCCAGCCCCGATTGAATACACAGTGGGATATTGGTTATGTGACAATGGAATTCGCCGGTTGGACCATTACTGACGTTTTATGTTAAAAACATCTTAAAGATTGATTCCATACATTGTTTGACATGTTTCTACGGACAGGAACAGAACTTTTTGACATTTTGTCTGCAACTAGGGAACGCGCTTCATAACTTTGGATTTGTTCAACAAACGTGCCAACAAAAGTAGCTCTTTAGACATAAATGATGGACATTATCGAACTAAATCAAACATTTAATGTGGAACTGGGATTCCTGGGAGTGCATTCTGATGAAGATTATCAAGGATAATGGAATATTTTTAATGTTATTTCTGATTTCTGTTCTCCAACATGGCGGATATTTTTTTTTTTCTGAGCGCCGTCTCAGATTATTGCATGGTTTGTTTTTCCATAAAGTTTTTTTTATTTTTTTATCTGACACAGCGGTTGCATTATGGAGAGGTATATCTATATTTCCATGTGTAAAAATAGTATTTTCATCAACATTTATAATGAGTATTTCTGTAAAATGATGTGGCTCTCTGCACTTTCACTGGCTGTTGTCATACCAATCCCGTTAACGGGATTCCATTCATAAGAAGTTAAGGCAGTTCACGTTCCAGAAGGCATTTCTACCAAAAACCGCATTCTGATTAAAAAAAATACATATTTACATTCAAATGCCTCTTCAGTGAAGTAGTGACACGTGACATACACCTAGCTTCCTGAAACGAGTCACATGTTCACTTCATGTCCCAGAGAGGTGGTACCTCAGGGAAGGACAAAGATATGTTGTTGATGCTTTCAGCTGAGCTGGTTCTGATCCAACAGGCCTATTAGTCAACCACTCCACCCTTTAACACCCTCATCCATCTTCTCTTCATTATACAGAAGTACTAATCACATAGTTGAGTATTGCACCAATGTATTTAGAATGTTCCAAACACATCGATCATGTTGTCACTCTTAACAAAAAATTACAGTCAAATAAACACACTAGGGTAGGGCAGTATCCAGATTGTCATACCGTCATACCGTTTCTGTATCATACCGGGGCATACGGTATTACCGGAATTGCACACAAGGTGTGCTAATGTTTTTGATGAATAAAACCATTTAGGCAACAGGGATCTTGATACAGGAGGTGTTTGAATGTCTCTGCTGTAACCAATAAGCTTGATCTTGACATCTAGCCACTTAGCTAGCAAACCAAATAATTTAGGGAAAAAAAACAGTATAAACAGTATATCTTCCAAGCCTAGAACACACAGACAGTTTCACATCAGTGCAGACCGCAAAACAGTGTGCAACTGTTTTTTTAGGGAATAACACACCCAGTTTATTAGCAACAGAGACACAGACAAAGTTGAGCTCTTCAGTAGAAGCATCAAGTCTGGCCAGTTGGCACACAGTCAGCACACCTCGCTTCTTTGTGTGCTTTCCAAAATAGTATTTTGTCTCAAAACTCTCCCTATTTATGTTTCATATGCTCTTGAAGTTTGATTAGAAGATTAGCCTAGATGTGTTTCCCTCAAGTAATCACTAGATCATAGATATTGTTACTGGTCCAGGTTCCTTATTTCACAGGCCTCTACAGGTGTTAGTTGTCAGATTGACAGGCATCTACAGTTGTAAAGGGGAGAAGGCTCACCAGATCCGCGCCACATCTCAGCCAGGTGGCATTCTGTCTCTCCGGGCTCCTTACACAGCTCCACCACGTCCCGGCACAGAGTCTCCGGGGTAACGGGCACCTCGGTAAAATGCTGGTCATTGTTACTGAGGTACACTGTCAAGAACATCTGGGGGGCAGAGAGAGAGACAAACACAAGATATTAACATGATGACATCCTTTAAAGAGAATCCCAGTATTTTTGTATTGTTTTTAGCCAGTAGTTCTGAAAGTAGCCCTCACGAACCAAAATAATGGAAAAACAATTAAATGAGGGATAATTAGTACATTGAAAGCAGGGGCTTCCACACAGGTGTGGTTCTTGAGTTAATTAAGCAAATAACAACCCATCATGCTTAGGCTCATGTATACAAATTCTGGGCAGGCCATCTTAATAATAATCTGAGATATCTACTGCAGCCCTCATCCTCCACGTACAACACCCGTTCTGCCAGTCACATTCTGCTAAAGGTCCTCAAAGCACACACATCCCTGAGTCGCTCGTCTTTTCAGTTCGCTGCAGCTACCGACTGGAACGAGCTGCAACAAACACTCAAACTGGACAGTTTTCTCTCAATCTCTTCATTCAAAGACTCAATCATGGACACTCTGACAGTTGTGGTTGCTTTGCGTGATGTATTGTCACGCTTCTTGCCCTTTGTGCTGCTGTCTGTGCTGAACAATGTTTGTACCCTGTTTTGGGCTGCTACCATGTTGTGTTGCTACCATGCTGTTTTGTCATGCGTTGCTGACTTGCCATGTTGTTGTCTAAGGTCTTTCTTGTTGTGATGTGTGTTTTGTCCTATATATATATATATATATATATATATATATATATATATATATATATATATATATTTATTTTTTTTATCCCAGCCCCCGTTCCCTAAGGAGGCCTTTTGCTTTTTGGTAGGCAGTCATTGTAAATAAGAATTTGTTATAAACTGACTTGCCTACTTAAATAAAATTAAACAAATAAATAAAAATAATGGATTGGCTTTATATAGCGTCTATCTACCTACTGAGGAACTAAAAGTGCTTAACGTTGTCATTTTGACCATTATTTTGGCTTCCATGGCTATGCTCCCATAGGATGACAATTCCCAGATCCACAGGGCAAGAGTGGTCACTGAATGATTTGAAAACGATGTCAACCATATGCCATGGCTGTCTCAGGTACCAAATGTCAACCCAATTGTATGCTTATGGGAGAATCTAGAGCGGTGCTAGAGATAGTATTTCCACCACCATCAACAAAACACCAAATTTTGGAATATCTCGTGGCAGAATGGCATCGTATCCCTCCAATAAAATTCCAGACACTTGTAGAATCTATGCCAAGGTGCTTTTAAGCTGTTCTGGCTCGTGGTGTCCCAACGCCCTACTAAAGATACTTTATGTTGGTGTTTCCTTTATTTTGGCACTTACACACAGTGCAAGTCAAAAGTTTGGACACACCTACTCATTCAAGGGTTTTTCTTTATTTTTTACTATTTTCTACATTGTAGAAAAATAGTGATCACATCAAAACTATGAAATACCACATATAGAATCATGTAGTAACCAAAAAAGTATTAAACAAAATATATTTAAAATGTGAGATTCTTCAAAGTAGCCACCCTTTTCCTTGATGACAGCTTTGCACACACTTGGCATTCTCTCAACCAGCTTCACCTGGAATGCTTTTCCAACAGTCTTGAAGGAGTTTCCACATAAGCAGCCAACAAGTGCTCAGCATTTCTTTCACTCTGCAGTCCAACTCATCCCAAACCATCTCAAATGGGTTGATGTTGGGTGATTGTGGAGACCAGATAATCTGATGCAGCACTCCATCACTCTCATTCTTGGTCAAATAGCCCTTACACAGCCTGGAGGTGTGTTGGGGTATTGTCCTGTTGAAAAACAAATGATAGTCCCACTAAGCGCCAACTAGACAGGATGGCGTATCGCTGCAGAATGCTGTGGTGGCCATGCTGGTTATGTGTGGCTTGAATTCTAAATAAATCACTGAGAATGTCACCAGCAAAGCACCCCCACACCATCACACCTCCTTCTCCATGCTTCACGGTGGGAACCACACATGCGGAGATCATCCGTTCACCTACTCTGCGTCTCACAAAGATACACAGTTGGAACCAAAAATCTAACATTTGGACTCATCAGATCAATGGACAGATTTCCATCGGTCTAATGTCCATTGTTCATGTTTCTTGGCCCAAGCAAGTCTCTTCTTTTCATTGGTTTCCTTTAGTAGTGGTTTCTTTTCAGCAATTTGACCGTGAAGGCCCGATTCACAGTCTACTCTGAACAGTTGATGTTGAGATCTGTTTGCTACTTGAACTCTATGAAGCATTTATTTGGGCTGCAATCTGAGGTGCAGTCAACTCGAATGAACTTATCCTCCGCAGCAGGGGTAACTCTGGGTATTCCTTTCCTGTGGCGGTTCTCATGAGAACCAGTTTCATCATAGCGCTGGATGGTTTTTGCAACTGCACTTGAAGAAACTTTAAACCTTCTTTTCCAGGCTGGACTTTTTCCAGATTGACTGAATTTCATGTCTTAAAGTAATGGACTGTCATTTCTCTTTGCTTATTTGAGTTGTTCTTGCCATAATATGGATTTGGTCTTTTACCAAATAGGGCTATCTTCTGTATTCCACCTCTACATTGTCACCGAATAACTGATTGACTCAAACACATTAAAAAGGAAAGAAATTCAACAAATTAACTTTTAACAAGGCACACCTGTTAAATGAAATGCTTTCCAGGTGACTACCTCATGAAGCTGGTTGAGATAATGTCAAGAGTGTAGAAAACTGTCATCGGGTGGCTACTTTGAAGAACCTCAAATATAAAATAGATTTTTATTTATTTAACACTTTTTTTGGGTTACTACATGATTCCATGTGTTATTTCATATTTTTTTATGTGTTCACTATTACTCTACAATGTAGAAAATAGTCAAACTAAAGAAAAATCCTTAAATCAGTAGGTGTGTCCATATAAACACACTGAAAATTTAAAAAACATTAGGAACACCTTCCTAATATTGAGTTGCACTCCATTTTGGCTTTACAACAGCCTACATTTTCCCACAGTTGTGTCAAGTTGGCTGGTGGAACATTCTTGAGACACATGGGACACTCAAGTGTGTAAAACCCAGGACTGTTGCAGTTCTTGACACATTCAAACCAGTACACCTGACACCTACTACCATACCCCGTTCAAAGGCACTTAAATATTTTGTCTTGCCCATTCAACCTCTGAATGGGCACACATCCACAATCCATCTCTCAATTGTCTCAAGGCTTTAAATGACATCTTTAACCTGACTCCGCCATTTCATCTACACTGATTGAAGTGGATTTAACAGGTGACGTCCAAAAGGGATCACAGCTTTCACCTGGATAGTCAGTCATGGAAAGGGCAGGTGTTCTTAATGTTTGGTACACTAAGTGTATAGTGCATTCGGAATATATTCAGATCCATTCACTTTTCAATGTTTTTGTTACATTACAGCCTTATTCTAAAATGGATTAAATAGTTTTTTTTCATCAATCTACACACAATACACCATAAAGACAAAGCAACAAAAAAACGTTTGACATTTTTGCAAACGTATTAAAAATGTTAAACAGAAATAACTTATTAACATAAGTATTCACACCCTTTGCTCTGAAACTCGAAATTGAGCTTAGGTGCATCCTGTTTCCATTGGTCATCCTTGAGATGTTTCTACAACTTGATTTGAGTCCACCTGTGGTAAATTCAATTGATTGATTGGGCATGATTTGGAAAGGCACACACCTGTCTATATAAGGTCCTACAGTTGACAGTTCCCATAAGAGAACAGATGTGACGCTTGGCATTCAGGCCAAATAGTTCAATGTTGGTTTCATCAGACAAGAGAATCGTGTTTTTAGGTGCCTTTTGGCAAACTCCAAGCAGACAGTCATGTGCCTTTTACTGAAGAGGGGCTTCTGTCTGGTCCCTCTACCATAAAGACCTGAGTGGTGGAATACTGCAGAGATGGTTGTCCTTCTGGAAGGTTCTCCCATCTCCACAGAGGAAGGAGCTCTGTCAGAGTGACCATCGGGTTCTTCGTCACCTCCCCCACCTCCCTCTCCCTCGATTGCTCAGTTTGCCCGGGCTGCCAACTCTAAGAAGAGTCTTGGTGGTTCCAATCTGCTTCCATTTAAGAGTGATGGAGGCCACTGTGTTCTTGGGGACCTTAAATGCTGCAGAAAAATGTTTTGGTACCCTCCCCTGATCTGTTCCTCAACACAATCATGTCTCGGAACTCTAAGGACAATTCCTTCGACCTTATGGCTTGGTTTTTCTTCTGACATGCACTGTCAACAGTGGGACCTTATATTGACAGTTGTGTGCCTTTCCAAATCATGTCCAATCAATTGAATTTACAGGTGGACTCCAAGTTGTAGAAAAATCAAGGATAAACAATGGAAACAGGATGCACCTGAGCTCAATTGAGTCTCATAGCAAAGGGTCAGAATAATTATGTTAATACGGTATGATTTTTTTATTTGTTATAAATTAGCATACATTTCTAAATAACTTTTTGCTGTGTCATTATGGGGTATTGTGTGTAGAATGCTAGGGATGAAAAAATGTTTTGAATAAGGGTGTAATGTAACAAAATGTGGAAAAGTCAAGAGGTCTGAATACTTTCCGAAGGCACAATGTTCAAAGGAGTGGGCTCCACACACGTCACTGCATCTCAATGGTCTAAAATGGGTTCCTATCCTTGTGTGGCTTTATGTGAGAGCACCAGAACGGTTAGAGCAGATTCCAAAAAGGCATCAACTACATTCCATTCACTTATTCTGTCTTTTCAGAACACTGACATTGTCCTAACTAGGTAGCCATACTTCTAAGAGTCCATTCTAACCATAAATGTTCTCTCTTTTTAAATGTGCAGGTGTAAGTCATCAAAAGCAACCGCCCAATACAAACAATTAAAATCACTGCTGATGATGCAGATAATCTAGGTGGTCCAGACCTAACCAGTAGCTTTGGTAAATTAGGACGCAAATGTACACTATAAAACAATTAGGTAATAAACCATAGCTCATGCTTGGCTTACAACAGTAGGGTGATGGGGGGGTTGTAAATGAAAGGGTCACAGTGGTTTCAGTGATTCACGCCAACCCTACAAAGTACCACCCCAGATAAAGAGAAAGGGTTAACAATGACAGACAAATTTCACAAACGTCACCTAAAAGGGGAGCCCCCTTCCCTCATTAAGTTCCTCAACACTGAATAGGTTTAGTTGCTGTTGTTATTTTGTCCTGGTCCTAGATCTGTGCTTAAAGCTTATCCAAGATCTGTGCCAAATATCTGGGATCAGCCTTTGCTTAGAAGGGAAGCCTCAACCTCGAGCCAGCACTCCACTTCTTTACAAGCATTTCACTACAACATCTGGTAAATGTGTGTATGTGACCAATAAAATTTGATTTGATTTTTGAACCATTGGACTACAGTGTGTGTGGATCATTCAACAGCTCTAGGAGAGTAGAAGCTTCAGCTTTGTAGGAGGGTTTTGCCAGATTTGCTCTGCAAGGTTTCAAATAACAATGACCCAGATACATGATCGTTTATGGCTGCTTGGTTGTTGTGTGGGGCAACAAATCATGTAAGACACGCATGGAGTTCCCTTTGACTCTTCAATGCAATAGATTAGCTCTTTTTTTACAGGAGGGCTTTAAATCCCAGCAGGACAGGAAAAGTCACCCAGAAATCACTACAGGCAGCAGTTGACAACATCAGCTCATGCAAAGAATGTAGGACATCCAGAGGACCCTGTTAATGTTAGGAGAGAGGGATAGGGAGGGGGGGGAGAGTGAAATGAGAGAGAGAGAGAGCAAAAGAGTTGTGACATAAGGTAAAGCCCTCTGGGGCTCAGCACTAAAGTTAATGATCCAGACAGACCATGCCATTGCGCTCTCTTTCAGCCTACACTGCATGAGTTGGCACTTGGTGGCTTCTGCTCCTGACCTTCATCCACCTCCCTCCATCTCTCCCTCCCTATCACACAAAATACATTGTATGTAAAATACTTCTGAATATATCACGAGAGAGGAAGAGGAAGAGATTAGAGAGGAGTGGTGGATACTAAAAATATACAGTACTGCATATTATGGCCAGTATATTGCCCATTTGTTGCCAACAAGTAGCACATACAGTTAACTTGCCAAATTAAAGGAAACACGAGTAAATGAGGGAGACAAAGTATATTGAAAGCAGGTGCTTCCACACAGTTGTGGTTCCTGAGTTAATTCAGCAAATAACATCCCATCATGCTTAGGGTCATGTATAGAAATGCCCAGTTACCCATTTTTTTGGCTACCATGGCTAGGATAGATCTGTGACTTTCAAAGAGGGGTCTTAGGGTCGCCTAGTGGTTAGAGCGTTGGACTAGTAACCGGAAGGTTGCAAGTTCAAATCCCTGAGCTGACAAGGTACAAATCTGAACAGGCAGTAAACCCGCTGTTCCTTGGCCGTCATTGAAAATAAGAATTTGTTCTTAACTGACTTCCCTAGTTAAATAAAGGTTAAAAAAGGACCATAGGGGGTTTAAAGGGTGTGTGTGTCTCAATCACCAGATCAACCAAATTGAACAGTTACGGGAGATTCTGGAGCAGCGCCTGAGACAGCACTTTCCACCACCATCAACAAAACACCAAATTATGGAATTTCTCATGGGAGAATTGTGTCACATCCCTCCAATAGAGTTCCAGACACAATAATTTATGCCAAGGTACATTGAAGTTGTTCTGGCAGCTCGTGGTGGCCCAATGCCCTATTATGTCAAGTTGATAGCATTTCCTTTATTTTGGCAGTTACCTGTAAATTCCATTTATTTTCTCAATGTCCTGATGAAACAATTTTCTATCACGCACATTCTCTCAGGTCAACATGATCTATAATAATGTTGAAGTTAATAGAAACGCTAGAGCAGAACGGGAGAGTGGAAGTGCAGTAGAAAATTGCACTAAACTGTGGAGAGTGGTGCTGAGACACTACCCCAGAGCTCATTAAAATATGAATTAATGCCACAGCCGGAGAAATAAGCACAGGTCAATAAAAACCTAATGAGTCGATTAAGAAATAACAAAACAGGATAACAGCTGTTTAACAAAGCAGAGCAAAACATATAGACACTTTCCCCCAAGCGAGAGTGCAGCAGCTACAGCATCACCGTAGATCTCCAGTAACACACAGGCCAAGGGTACCACGTGGCCTGAATGGAGAGAAGACACGTCAGGGACAAACACCTGCACAGGTCAGCAATCAGGAGCAATGACTAAGATACAAAAACATAGCCTAGTATATCAGCCCTGAAAGTGAAGGTTTAGTTTCAGTATCACAACCAAAAAAAGGGGGGATGGAACCAGATGCTGTGCTGCATTACCCGCTTGAGGAATATGGGTGTATTCTAATAATGTCCTAAAAGAGTGTGCCCGCTGCCAGTCAAATTATAGATAGCAGGTGCACACAATATCCTGTTGTGACTAGACAGGCATGGGTCTGTCTGATGAAAGCCGCTGGTAGCAGAACAACATCAAACCCTGTCTGTCTGTAATTCGTTTTATGAAAGCACTTCTGAGAGCAGGAGAGCAGCCACAGCCGATGACACTACCGTACCCTCTCAACACACACACACACACACACACCTTGTAGAGTCATGATGACCTAGCCCAATGGGATTGAGGTATTGACTGCCCTGATCTGAGATCAGACTGGTCTACTCCCAATCCTAATGTTAACCATTAAGGCAGATTGCTGGGGGAACGGCTTATCAGGCCTTTCCAGTGGTTTAGGCATGCTTTCAGATCTCCATAATGAACACGCTACCTACGACACATGTGGTGCTGCAAAAGACATATGATTTGTGTAGGCTACAATGTCCCGCAAAATAAGGGTCAATATAAACACGAGGCACAGTAAGAGCTATAGACTTCAATGTCAAATTAACTAAAGGCCTGCTTAGAGAGCAAACATCAATACCACCGTGTGCACCTAGTCAGAGTTACCTACAACATGCTGCCAGGTCCCACACGCATATATGCAAGCGCACACAGTCTCTGTCCATTACATATATTCTGGGGTGATAAAGCGATCCAGCTAGGTCTTGTTGAGCAAGCCCCCTCTAAGGAAGTCAATAGACCGCATCAAGACAGGCTGCATCGCTCGGTGTGTGCATCTGTTTTTCCGTTCTCTCTGCAGAACTCTGGGCCTGAAGACTTGGCTCTGCTCCAGCTGGGCAGTCCTTCAAAAACGAATTGCAAAATAATCTATACATTATTCCTTTTCATCTACTCATGGCAGAATACTCTTTACATTATTCCTTTTCATCTACGCATGGCAGAATACTCTGTGCATTAATCCTGTTCATGTACCTCCACTAAAGGGGAAGACAGAGGAGAGAAAGTCATTGGTGAGAGCGGTAGCTAACAACTTGTGCTGTAGTCTGCAGTAGGCTACGTCACTCCCTACTTATATTCAGCATAACCTCCAGTTCTGTCTGCACTGCACCATGTTTCCCTCCAAACTCCTCCTTTCATGGTCTCTCCATTCTGCATATTATATTGTGACGCGAGGCAACTATGAGCCTTCTACAAGAGAAAAGAGAAATCAGAGAAATCAGAATGAGCCAACGAACAATAATCTTATTCTTCCCTATCCTAGACAAACTGTTTTTTTATTTATTTAACTAGGCAAATGAGTTGAAGGGACAAGTTAACCTCAACGGGATCGGTTGAGCTAACGTGCACTAATGTAATTAGCATGACATTGTAAGTAACAGAAACGTTTCATGGACATGTCTTATATGGGCAGAAAGCTTAAATTCTTGTTAATCTAACTGCACTGTCCAATATACAGTAGCTAGTACAGTGAAAAATGACCATGCTATTGTTTGAGGAGAGTGCACAACAACAACACATGTATCATGGCAACTGGTTTGATACATTCACCTCTGAAGGTAAATAATGTATTTACATACAGTAATCTTGCTCTGATTTGTCATCCTGAGGGTCCCAGAGATAAAATGTAGTATAGTTTTGATTGATAAAATCAATTTTTATATTCAAATATAAGAACTGGGTTCTACGGTTTGAATCCCTGCTGTCTCCACACCCACCACGCCCGAGCCATCTCGATGTGTGAAAGTTAGTGTATAAAGCTAATGATCCATCATGTATGACATTCCTGGTAGTGTGTAAACTTACATCTTGTATTACCATATCATTTTTGTATGTTCTCTATAGTTATGTACTTGAAAGCGTATCAACTGACTAATTCAGCACCAATTCTGCACAAATATGGTCCAGTATTGCAACGGATCACTGGATCAATCTGAAACATTGCGCAGTGGCCAAAATCTAAATTGCGCCTAAACTACAATATTATAGTAAGGCCTTTTTCTTGCATTTCAAAGATGGAGGAAAAAACCACTTTATTTCTTTGTATTATGTTTTACCAGATCTAATGTGTGATATTCTCCTACATTAAAACTTCACATTTCCACAAACTTCAAAGTGCTTCCTTTAAAATGGTATCAAGAATATGCATATCCTTGCTTCAAGTCCTGAGCTACAGGCAGTTAGCCAATTCTGTAATTTTAGGCGAAAATTGAAGAAAAAAAAGGGTCAGATCCTTAAGAGGTTTTAACCACTTTATTAAACCGAATTTGGAATGAGCAGGATAAAGTATAACGAGATCATTGGCACAGGTGAGTGAGTGTGGGACCCAAATTCCTCCGACCAACCCTGGCTGTTGTATAGGTCCATCATCTTTTCTACATACTTTATATCTGTTTCAGTCTTTTACGTTTACACTGAAAGTGTCTTTCTGTCCCAAAATGTTTAGGGACACTCAAAGAGCGGCTATGTTCTCTGGAAAATAGTACTAGACGTGGAAAGTGTGTTCCACAACGCATGACCTTCCATGGCATTGCATTATTTTCTAGAGAACACAGAGCCCTGAGTTGATTATCCCTTTGATACCATCGCTATAAATGAACATATTTGCCGTTAGAAATGTATTCATTTGCCAGTATAAAAGGTGACAACATCCACATAGCTAATATGTTTACTAGCTAGAGTAGTTGCCTTGGTAACCATACAAAACAGACTTGCTAGTTCAGCTAACAAACCATCATCCTACCTCGCTAATATGAAGATCGAAATAACATATAAGCACTTCAAAACCATACAATTATACCGTGCATTAAATGGAAATAATACACGCCGTAGAATGCCATTCAAGCCAATCAGAAACTAGTATTCATAAATGCCATGTTATATGTCAGCCTTTAAAAAAAAAAAAAAATGGGTCACGAAGCAAAGTGGGTCGCAAACCTGTTAATGGTGGGTCGCAACGTGTTACAATAAATGTATAAATATTTCATGAATTACTGGAATTGATTTTGGCCAAGTGCAACTGCACTCTGTTCCAGTGCGCTCTCTGCTTAGCAGCAGTGTGTCTGCTCAGTTTGGCAGCTGCGGGAGTGGGTGGAACATGCCGGTGTGCTTCGGTTTACCACAACTTTTTTCTGCAATTTTCTTCAGCAGCAGATGATGCGCTGTCAGCCACTGGCTTGTCATTCCCACTCGCCATCATGCAATGGACTCAAGTTAGCCACAAGTTCTGACTGAGCTCAATTGTCATGAAACTCAAATACAGCGATGTGTTTCTCTTGGTTTAATACACACTTTGAGAAATAACGAGGAGCGCCACAATGTGTTTTGTACAGGGAAGTGCTTAGTAATGAGTCTCTCAAAACGAACAGATTAAAATGACAGGTCCTGACCAAACATCCACAACATGACGGTAAACCCAGAGTTCTTTCAGAACAGGGCAGAATTCAGGAAACAGTGCTTCAACAGTGGAAAAGTAAATCAGCTGGCAAGGCATTTTTGTCATTTTATAACAGGTGACGGACGATAAGCAGAAGGGAGTACTATTTCTCATAGTAGTCGATGCGAGTTTATCTTTCAAACAATCCCCTTGTACACAACTAATAGCTAGCTACCTAACTTTATCCAAAGCAAGCTATCTAGCTACTGCTAGTGTTTCACTAAGTAACAGTACAGATGAAGATGGGAAAAAAAACTGTTGCTGTTAAAATACAAGTAATAATTTTTATTCTGAACTGGAATACACTGATTGACGCAAGATGTTTTTTGAGGCAAACACGCACAGTTATGGGTTGCTCATCTACAGCAGGAAGCAGTCAGTCTCCTGCCTAGCTGAGAAAGCAGTAGATGTTCTGATCCAGTTTGGCACCAGAAACCTATAAGAGTCAAGGTTCTCAACTCTGGCATAGTTAAGAAACAGACTCCATGCTGAGCATGACCTCAGAATTGCACTGTCAAAACCTGAGCCCAGAATATACCTGCTTGTTGAAAACTTCAACCAGCCACACATACCTCTCATTAGGACTGTGAGTGTGTTTTCTGGTCTACATCTGATTGATGTGATCAATCAGTTAGGAATTGTAATTATTTATTGCATTTTAACAGCAACAGTTCCAACCTAGACAGATAAGTAAGAGTGTTTCTAAGGGGGAAAAATAAACATGAATAGCTATTTATGGGTATTTCATTTAATTGTTATTAGTCTGTTGCATTGTTAATGGGCATAAGGGCAATGAAATGTACCAATATGTACATATAGTTGCATGTTTTCGAAAACTTGGGTCCCAGGAAAACACAGAATTTCTAATTTGGGTCTCAGGCTTAAAGTTAATGAATATATTTATAAAACTGTGGTTGGAGCACAGTATACTGATTGGTTGAAAGCAGTGGTATACCATGGATATGACAAAACATGTATTTTTACTCTTCTAATTACATTGGTAACCAGTTAATAATAGCAATAAGGCACCTCGGGGCTTGTGGTATATGGTGAATATACCACGGCTAAGGGCTGCTTCCAGGCAGAACAGCCCTTAGCCGTGGTATATTGGCCACAACACACCCCCTCGGGCCTTATTGCTTAAATATTTTACACTGTTTGGACTAAGACAATACAAATACATACAGCAAAGTAGAGCAGGGCTGCCCACATCATTACCTAATTTTCCCGCCCTTATATCACCACAAGCCTAGTTTGATGTGGTTGTTGTTTTGGTTGATTAAGACAATATGTTTAAGTCAACATTGAACACTTCCTTGCTGTTTAGGAACAAATGTGTATAGGTTTAAGAACTCATTGTAACAGTATACATTTTTTAATAATTCAACATGAGATTTGGCCAATAAAGAAAGTTAGGCTAACCAGAGTATTACCTCTGTACCCTCAAACTGTAACATGGCACTAACCTCCCTAAAATAAACCTGCAGAAAAACAAGCTTTGATTACAAAACGGTGTACACAGCTCAATACCAAATGTGTTAATCACTGCTAGCTGTGAGAGAAGGTAAATCAGAGTAAAACTATTGTGTGCAACTAGCCTACACCCACAATGGGCCAACAAATGGAGAGCATCTCTTTTCATAGACCGACAAGACACACATAATCACCTATTCCATACTATCATAAAGAGTCGCTGCCCATTGTCTTAAGAAAACAGTTACCCCCTTTATCACCCTCCCCCATTCAAGCCAGCCACAATGCTGCTACATTCTAACTCCCACAGAGAACTGTACAAGCACAGACCATACCTCATGTTCTGTGGCTATATTGTGATAGGGATTATGCTGATCGTACTAATAGCACAGAGTAGATGCTAACACACCAAAAAGATGTGCACATACGGACACACCCCAGTGGGCCCAAGGTCTCCTATGCCTATAAAGAGCTACATGGTATGGTAAGAATAAGGATATATATATATATATATATATATTGATCTCCATGTGAATGGAGGTTGGTGATAAATGGCTGGGTGTGAATAGTGGCGCTAGGTCATATCTAGCAGACGGGAGTCATCCTGAGAGTACTCTGTCACTGCTGCCTGACAACATGAATCATTCACTCACTCATCCAGTTACTGGAATGAGGGGGAGAGATGCACACACTGCAGGATACCTGTCTGTATAGTAAGTAATACTCAATTTCAATAAAAGTGATGAAAGATGGAGCTCAGCACTGCAGCAAAAGGAATGGATCTCTCATGTTGGCAGGGGTCCACATTACCAACTGGTATGTGTGGGAATGATCACTTCATCCCACTCCTGTCAGCAGCTTTTTATTCCGTACCCACTCGCTTTTTGTCCAACTCCCACCCGCGCCCAAACCCAACCACAGTCCTGCAATGTTATTTTAGGTGTATGTGACACAGCTCACTTGCCAACCATGGTCCCAGCAATTTTGCACCCTAAAGGCAAAATCAAAATGTGCCAACAGTAGTTTAGGTTAAATTAGGTTAAATTACCAGAGATTCTCACATGGCCCAATATATTAGGCTATCGGTATTACTGGGCTATATCAGCCAATAGGCTAGATGCAGTTTGAAGAGAGCAGAGTTTGAGAGAGAACGGACACTTGCACTTTCTCTTGAGATAGGCTATTTGCAAAACTTGTCTTTTAGTAGTGGGACGATTTTCAGATAGGGATCAATATTTATTTCTAGGCAATGTAGTTCACTATTGCCTAATCATTTGTTTAGTTAATTTCCTTTGAAAAGATAACTGCCACCTGATTCTACACCCATGCATAGACAAAGGCAGCCTACTCTTTCATCATATAGCCAGAGGAGAGGCAAAGCAAGAGGGTTCACTCTGTCCACTTTAAGCAGATAATTATTAAGCAAGCAGTTTTTGTATGGGGGGGGGGGGGGGGGGGCTGTTGTAATTTGAAGTTGTCTTTGCATATTCAGAAAGGTAGCATAACATCTCACTCTCCAAGGAACACAGACAGATGACGTCAACACCCCTCACCGAATATACAAAAGTATTCAAATGACAGGATGTATCTAACAATTCCAAGCTAGGAGTAGGCGTGAGTTTGACAGCCCGCCGTTCGCTCTGTGGTCAACAAATTCCATTCTTAGGGCGGAAACACAAGCATCTCGTCAGTATCTCTGATATAGCCGCACTCTAGGAGCTCCGATGCAATAATTGAATAACCAATGTTTCGACAGACAAGCTGTCTTCATCAGGCTATAATGGCTACTGAACTTGACGCAGCCAATTCTGAGTCTTTGAATAAAGGAACAGAGCAGCTTTTAAAACAATAGATAGAAAAAAATTGTTTCATCCCAAAGTTCTGTCTGACCGCCCGTAGCATGTAAAAAAAGACCGCGCGGAAATGATCTGTTGGGACCTGCAATTAAATGTCGGGAATGCAGCCCTCTACTACAGAGTTGGTTGGTGACTTGTTCAAGGAAAAACAATAACTGCCACGTTCAAAATTATGTATCTGTGTCAAAACTATCCGATTAAATGAGCTTTTGAACAAAGATCGATGAGAAATGCTCAATCTCCTATGGACAAATGTAGACACTTGGGTGATTGATTATGCATTAGGCTTCTCTGCAAGTCCTTAGTGCTGTGGATGGGTTTTTCCAAGGTAAACAATAATAATAGCTTCCTAGTGAATAAATAATTAAAAGGCTTCCCACCATAAAACTTTTAGCCTAGCAGGCTCTACAAAAACATCAAGACTTGCCGTTTTTAAAAGAACGAACACTATCTGAAAATCTGTTAAATGTCTATACTTTGTCATGAATTAGGCAGCCTACCATTCATTTGAATCAACCCAACAGAAAGTCACACACAATACATACATAGCAAACGGTTTAAATTGTAATGTATAACGTGTAATGCAACCGGAGTGTTTCTTTATATCTGAAAACACATTGGTGGAGATCACAACAATGTAACCAACAGTATGGGTAGGCCCCATGTGTCAATTTAATGCCCGACGAGAACGCTACAATGTTGAGTTAGATATCTCTACCATAGAAGCAAATAGGCGAGTATAGTGACAACTTTTTTCAAGCAATTTAAGGCAGAAATTCTCACCGGCATCATTTTAGCCTCGTACCGCATTTAACCAGTTAAATAATTCCTTGTATCGTAGTATCTAGGAGAGCTGGTGGCGTTGTAGCTCAATGTATTTTTATTCCTGATCCTGTCCCGTAGCCTGTCCGATATAATCGTGTAGATGAGTTCTCTTCTTGTTGTTCAATTGTAAAAAAGGCCAAAGATAATACAATGTATTTCGTTGTCTAATAGCCTAATCAGTCTCCTCTCTTCCTATGCCGTGGACCTGTTGTAACAAAATGCAAGGCCTTCTGGAAAATAAAGTTTTTAGTGGCGATTGTATTGCTTAGAAGTTGGTAGTCGTGGACGGAAACGCATTGCGTTCGAATCTCAAATTATTGCCTGACCATTACCCAAACCGATCAAATAACACGGATATGTGCGATTATTTTTTATATATATATATTTTGCAATAGTTTTCCGAGGCCGTAGGTGCCTATCCAGCCCTGAAACACCGCTGACAGCGTACTAGTTCGGTGGAGTGCTAGCAGCCTATCCCAGAGTGACGTAGCAGGAGGAAACTCATCCCATTGGAATTTAAGCCCCGCCTCGTTTCGGACAATGATGGAGTTCGATTAAGATGAACCGGGTGCAAGCAATGAGGAAGCACACTGCACCAAATTCCCTAGTTTCAGACGAATTTTCCTTAAACCTCCGTAGACTCTAGCACCTTCCATGCCAGTCGGAATAACGGAAGTGTTATCTCTGAACACTCAAATTGGTTTCTCCATCGACTGTAGGATAAGGGGAACATGGTGCTTAAAATCAAATCAAAGCAAATCAAAATATGATTGGTCACATACACGTGTTTAACAGATGTTAGTGCGGGTGTAGCGAAATGCTTGCGCTTCAAGCTCCGACAGTGCAGTAATACCTAACAAGTAATAGTTAACAAATTACACTATATATACCCAATACACACAAATCTAAGTAGGAATGAATTAAGACTATATACATACATGGGTGAGCGATGTCAGAGCAGTAAAGGACTAAGATACAGTAGAATAGCATAGAATACAGTATATACAAATTATGAGAAATGCAAGATATGTAAACATTATTAAGTGACTAAGATACCATAGAAGTATAGAATACAGTATACATATGAGGTGAGTAATGTCAGATATGTAAACATTATTAAGTGACTAAGATACCATAGAAGTATAGAATACAGTATACATATAAGGTGAGTAATGCCAGATATGTAAACATTATTAAGTGACTAAGATACCATAGAAGTATAGAATACAGTATACATATGAGGTGAGTAATGCCAGATATGTAAACATTATTAAGTGACTAAGATACCATAGAAGTATAGAATACAGTATACATATGAGGTGAGTAACGCCAGATATGTAAACATTATTAAGTGTTCCATTCCTTAATAAAGTGGCCAGTGATTTCTAGTCTATGCCTATATGCAGCAGCCTCTAATGTGCTAGTGATGGCTGAACCTCTTAAGGATTGGACCCCTTTTTTCAAATTTCCCCTAAAATGACATACCCAAATCTAACTGCCTGTAGCTCAGGCCCTGAAGCAAGGATATGCATTCTCTTGGTAACATTTGAAAGGAAACAATTTGAAGTTAGTAGTTGTCTCTGATTGAGAATCATACTTAGGTAGCCTGGGTTTCACTGTGTGTTTGTGGGTGATTGTTCCTGTCTCTGTGTTTTGCACCAGATAGGGCTGTTTTTGGTTTTCCACGTTTATTGTTTTGTAGTGTTCATGTTTATCTGTTTTTATTAAACATGAATCAATATAACCACGCTGCATTTTGGTCCGCCTCTACTTCACCACAGGAAAACCCTTACAGAGAGTGGAAAAACTGTGTCAGCTTGTATATTTAGCAATGAATTCACTGATAGGAACATCGCTGAAAGACGTCCAATGGGTCTATCAAACAAGGACAACCATATCTACACGCACAAAAACGTATAGTGTGATCTGTTTAACATAGAGCCTTCGCAAAATACCACAAAGCATGATTTTTCTCTCTCCAGATGTCGCCCCTCACCTGACTCTCAATTAATGCTTGTGTTATTTGCCGATTTTATTTTTGTTTCCCCCTGTTAAATATTTAGCTATCCTTCTGATCATGCATGCTGTTTTAATATATATTTTTTTACATAGATTAGTACTTGTTACATTATGAATGCTTAGCAGGACAGGAAAATGGTCCAATTCACGCACTTATCAACAGAACATTCCTGGTCATCACTACTGCCTCTGATCTAGCTGACTCACTAATCATACATGCTTCGTTTGTAAATGATGCCTGAATGTTGGAGTGTGCCTCTGGCTATCCATTAAAAAAATATTTATTTTATATATACAGTGCCTTGCGAAAGTATTCGGCCCCCTTGAACTTTGCGACCTTTTGCCACATTTCAGGCTTCAAACATAAAGATATAAAACTGTATTTTTTTGTGAAGAATCAACAACAAGTGGGACACAATCATGAAGTGGAACGACATTTATTGGATATTTCAAACTTTTTTAACAAATCAAAAACTGACAAATTGGGCGTGCAAAATTATTCAGCCCCCTTAAGTTAATACTTTGTAGCGCCACCTTTTGCTGCGATTACAGCTGTAAGTCGCTTGGGGTATGTCTCTATCAGTTTTGCACATCAAGAGACTGACATTTTTTCCCATTCCTCCTTGCAAAACAGCTCGAGCTCAGTGAGGTTGGATGGAGAGCATTTGTGAACAGCAGTTTTCAGTTCTTTCCACAGATTCTCGATTGGATTCAGGTCTGGACTTTGACTTGGCCATTCTAACACCTGGATATGTTTATTTTTGAACCATTCCATTGTAGATTTTGCTTTATGTTTTGGATCATTGTCTTGTTGGAAGACAAATCTCCGTCCCAGTCTCAGGTCTTTTGCAGACTTCATCAGGTTTTCTTCCAGAATGGTCCTGTATTTGGCTCCATCCATCTTCCCATCAATTTTAACCATCTTCCCTGTCCCTGCTGAAGAAAAGCAGGCCCAAACCATGATGCTGCCACCACCATGTTTGACAGTGGGGATGGTGTGTTCAGCTGTTTTGCTTTTACGCCAAACATAACGTTTTACATTGTTGCCAAAAGTTACATTTTGGTTTCATCTGACCAGAGCACCTTCTTCCACATGTTTGGTGTGTCTCCCATGTGGCTTGTGGCAAACTTTAAACAACACTTTTTATGGATATCTTTAAGAAATGTCTTTCTTCTTGCCACTCTTCCATAAAGGCCAGATTTGTGCAATATACGACTGATTGTTGTCCTATGGACAGAGTCTCCCACCTCAGCTGTAGATCTCTGCAGTTCATCCAGAGTGATCATGGGCCTCTTGGCTGCATCTCTGATCAGTCTTCTCCTTGTATGAGCTGAAAGTTTAGAGGGACGGCCAGGTCTTGGTAGATTTGCAGTGGTCTGATACTCCTTCCATTTCAATATTATCGCTTGCACAGTGCTCCTTGGGATGTTTAAAGCTTGGGAAATCTTTTTGTATCCAAATCCGGCTTTAAACGTCTTCACAACAGTATCTCGGACCTGCCTGGTGTGTTCCTTGTTCTTCATGATGCTCTCTGCGCTTTTAACGGACCTCTGAGACTATCACAGTGCAGGTGCATTGATACGGAGACTTGATTACACACAGGTGGATTGTATTTATCATCATTAGTCATTTAGGTCAACATTGGATCATTCAGAGATCCTCACTGAACTTCTGGAGAGAGTTTGCTGCACTGAAAGTAAAGGGGCTGAATAATTTTGTACGTCCAATTTTTCAGTTTTTGATTTGTTAAAAAAGTTTGAAATATCCAGTAAATGTCGTTCCACTTCATGATTGTGTCCCACTTGTTGTTGATTCTTCACAAAAAAATACAGTTTTATATCTTTATGTTTGAAGCCTGAAATGTGGCAAAAGGTCGCAAAGTTCAAGGGGGCCGAATACTTTCGCAAGGCACTGTACATGTCATATCGTTTTTTTTTTACTGCTACTGGGTTGAGTATAATGAATCTCACCTTTCCATGAGCAGTCATCATGACTCATCTTCACAGCCACGGAGTCAGCTGAGTTGGACGACGAAGCCCTATGGTTGGACCACCTTTACCTCCCTACTTGATCATTCCTGCAGAACAACACTTTTCTTTGACAGATGGTCTCAAATATCAGAGAGACAGACAGGACACGTTAACACTCTCAAAATCTTGGATTCAAGCGATGACAGTCCATAATTGACATGATTTGACATATTTTGAGGCTATTGTTAACAAAGACAAAAAAATAAAATATATATATATATATATATATATATATATATTTTGGGTTGTGATATTGCAATATTGTTGCACTAAGCACACGAGGCACAATCTTCAATAATCAATTATACAAGTAAGATTATTGAATATCAAGAAATATCTCAAATTGTGGTGGGATGTATATAAATGTGTAATTAGAAAAGGAGGCTACAGTATATGTTTTGAGACTGCGGTAGAAAATAGATAGAAACGGATTTTTCCATTAACACGTCATGTAGAAACTTTTGAAATGAGGGGAATAGTGTCTTGGTAAAGAGAGACACCTAGTGGTGAGAATAAGAATTTACTTGTATAGTTGAGAGTTGAAAACGTCAGAAACCACATTTTTATTTATTTATTTATTTCACCTTTATTTAACCAGGTAGGCCAGTTGTTAACACGTTCTCATTTACAACTGCGACCTGGCCAAGATAAAGCAAAGCAGTGCGACACAAACAACACATAGTTACACATGGAATAAACAAACGTACAGTCAAATACATTGGATTTGAAAAAAAGTCATCAACGTTATTTTGAGGGTGAAATTTCAACCACAGGATTGTAATCATGGTAACCAGAGTTCAACATAGACAAACTTTGTAAAAAGATGTTGGCTTTGTACCTTTAAAACAACGTCAGATCTTCAACTGTCAGAAAAAAAACTATAAGCTGGACAGCACCTATTAGAGAATTGATGTATCTAGAGCTACCCTTTGGGGTTTACCTCTACAGAATCGGTGTCCCCCTCATGGGACGGTTAAGGGTATATAACAAAGTATTGAGATAAACTTTTGTAGGTGACCAAATACTTATTTAATATTTGCAAATAAATTCATTAAAATCCTACAATGTGATTTTCTGGATTTTTTTCCTTCTCATTTTGTCTGTCATAGTTGAAGTGTACCTATGATGAAAATTACAGGCCTCTCTCATATTTTTAAGTGGGAGAACTTGCACAATTTGTGGCTGACTAAATACTTTTTTGCCCCACTGTACATTCGTGCAATGATTGTGCTTTTTTCGCAAATGCGCTTTTGTTAAATCATCCCCCGTTTGGTGAAGTTGGCTGTCTTTGTTAGGAATAAATAGTCTTCACACAGTTTGCAACAAGCCAGGCAGCCCAAACTGCTGCATATACCCTGACTCTGTTGCACAGAACGCAAGATAAGTGTCTTAATTTCCCTAGTTAAAATAAATTCATGTTAGCAGGCAATATTAACTAAATATGCAGGTTTAAAAATATATACTTGTGTATTGATTTTAAGAAAGGCGTTGATGTTTATGGTTAGGTACACATTGGTGCAACTGTCACCAATGTGTACCTAACCATAAACACCTACGCCTTTCTTAAAATCAATACACAAGCTTTTTTTGCGAATGCACTTGTTAAATGACCCGTTTTGCGAAGTAGGCTGTGATTCAATGACACATTTAACAGGCACCGCGTCGATTATATGCCACATAGGACAAGCTAGATTAACTATTAATATAATCAACCATGTGTAGTTAACTAGTAATTATGTTAAGATTGATTGTTTTTTTTATAAGATACGTGTAATGCTAGCTAGCACCTTACCTTGGCTCCTTGCTGCACTCTCATAACAGGTAGTCTGCCTGCCACACAGTCTCGTCGAGTGCAATGTAATCGGTCATGATCGGTGTCCAAAAATGCCAATTACCGATTTGTTATGAAAACTAGAAATCTGTCCTAATTAATCGGACATTCCGATTTGGACTCATCAGACCAAACGACAGATTTCCACTGGTCTAATGTCCATTGCTTGGCCCAAGCAAGTATCTTCTTATTGGTGTCTGTTAGTGGATTCTTTTCAGCAGTTTGACCATGAAAGCCTGATTCATGCGGTCTCCTCTGAACAGTTGATGTTGAGATGTGTCTCTTACTTGAACTCTTTGACCCATTTATCTGGGTTGCAATTTCTGAGGCTGGTAACTCTATTGAACTTATCCTCTCTATTAAACGTAACTCTGGGTCTTCCTTTCCTGTGGCGGTCCTCATGAGAGCCAGTTTCATCATAGCGCTTGATGGTTTTTGCATCTGCACTTGAAGAAACCTTCAACGTTCTTGAAATGTTCAGGATAATACATGAAGGTCTGTCAAAAGTAATGATGGACTGTTGTTTCTCTTTGCTTATTTGAGCTGATATTGCCATAATATGGACTTGGTCTTTTACCAAATAGGCCTATCTTCTGTATACCTACACTGTATACCTACATTGTCACAAGACAACTGATGGACTCAAACGCATTAAGAAGGAAAGAAATTCCACAAATGAACTTTTAACAAGGCACAATTTAAATGCATTCCAGGTGACTACCTCATGAAGCTGGTTGAGAGAGTGCCCAGAGCGTGCAAAGCTGTCATCAAGGCAAAGGGTGGCTACTTTGAAGAATCTCACATTTAAAATAGATTTTGATTTGGTTAACACTTTGTTTTGGTTATTACATGTTTCCATATGTGTTTATTTCATAGTTTTGAAGTCTTCACTATTGTTCTGCAATGTAGGAAATGGTAAAAAAAAATGTATTCAGATAATTCAGGGGGTGCTTCAGCACCCTTAGCAACCCTACTCCCACAGCTATGACCACTCCTATTCCTTCAATCAACTTCTGTCATTCTCTGTTCTCCAAATCTGTGTCCTTTACCTCCACTGACCACTGTGACAAGGGTAACTGCTGTGAAACAGGGAGAGGAGGGCTAGGCTGTGTGTTCCTATGCACCCAGAGCGATGTGTAACAGACCTGTAATAATGGTGATTAGACAGGATGTTGGCCGGCAGATTGGACTCCTACAGTGTAATTTCACCCTGCCTGCCTGTGTCTCCGTTTCTGTACAGTGTGCAAACTGCCCTGTATGCTCAGGTGTGACCGCATGTGCATGCGGCACGTGAATGTGTACAAATATTGAACCAGTCTTTTTGTGTACCTCTGCTATGTGTCGAGGTTTGCCAGCCTATCTAGGCTAATGTCACGATCGTCGTAGTGAGGAGACCAAAGCGCAGCGTGATGTGAATACATCGTTTAATGAAAAGACAGAAAAAAACACAAAGTACACTAAACAAACAAACAAACAAACAAACAAACAGACAAACAAACAAACAAACAAACAAAATATCAAAAAGACTGTGACCGCTATAAATACTGAGTGCAAACATGCAACTTCACATAGACAATAACCCACAAACCACAATACAAAACAGGCTACCTAAATATGGTTCCCAATCAGAGACAACGACAAACACCTGCCACTGATTGAGAACCATATCAGGCCAAAATACATAGAGACTAACTAGACATGCAACATAGAATGCCCACTCATATCACACCCTGACCAAACAAAACATAGAAACAAACAGTGCAAATAATGGTCAGAGTGTGATAGCTAAAAAAAAAGAAGGCTGGCCTTTACCTCATTAAACTAGCCTACTCCCTTGTGCTGGGACTGGCACGTGTTTCTCGGGGTATGTCTACATTTTGCGTTTGTATCATTTAGATGAAGCTCTTATTCAGAGCGACTTACAGTAGCAATTAGGGTTAACAGCCTTGCGCAAACGCGCATCGAAAGATTTTTCACCTAGTCTGCTCTGGGATTTGAACCAGCAACCATTCAGTTACTGGCCCAACGCTCAAAACTGCTAGGCTACCTGCCAATCCAGCATGGCATGTCATGTTCATAAAAGGGGCACTCTCTATTTGGAACAATGTTTCCCAAATTTTGAGAGATGTTGCAGAAACAAGTCTACCTGCAGGACATCCGACAAGGTGTTGTGTGAGGCTAATATCCAGTTCCATTGGATCTGGCTCCCACAGGTTTGCCACAGATAATGCGTTCTAAATGGATGCGTCTATCACCATAATCACCAAGCCAAGTGGCGGGAAGAGGAAGAAGACGGAGCTAGATGAAACTTGTCCGACATTCTGCTTACCTCCTCTTCGATGAAACATTCGATCTCAATACAGTTATGTTCCCAAAACTAGAATCTGTTACGGACAGAGTGCACTAGGTTTTGTAGACTTGACCCTTTCTAAAAGTTTCAAAGATTGTTTGATTGTTTTGATTGTTTAGAAGGAGTGCAAGGGTGATTCGAGTTATTACACAAGTGCACTTCACACAGAAGGCATTCCCTAATGGAAATATGCAAATTCATGTTAAAATGTTCCACTAGGATCTTACGAGCTCATGCTTGGCTCTGCCCACCTCCTTGCTTGTTCTGCCCACTATGCTTAATTTGTTTCAAATTAGAAACAACACTGGTGGTGTTGGGTTAGTTACTAGTGTATTTAGGTTTACTTTGGCTAGGCCTACATTCGGTAGAGACAGAAGTTGGCTGCTCTCTCCAGCAGCAGGCTGAGAGAGAGAGAGAGAGAGAGAGAGAGAGAGAGAGAGAGAGAGAGAGAGAGAGAGAGAGAGAGAGAGAGAGAGAGAGAGAGAGAGAGAGAGAGATAGGTATCAAGAAAAGGTCAAAACAACCCTCTGTGCCAAGCTGGCCTTCTTGCCAAGCTTGCTGTACCAACACAGAGAAAATCATGCCAGTTCAGAGAGAGTCAGAGAAGCCATCTTCTCCGTGTCCTCATCACGAGACCTGCCTACTGTTCCTGTCATTGCCAACAGGTGGTGACATAAGCCCATTAACTCTGTGAGAGAAAGAGAGTCAGGGAATTGACGGAGGCTCAATCTGATGATCTCTCAACCAAACAGTACTTTGTGTTATCCATAATACCACTGCACTTCATTTTCTTCAGGTGACAGAAGTAGCCTAGTAATTTGATTAATTTGGTCTGAGAGGATATCGATGAATTCTATTTCTGTTCACTTACCACACTGCTCTGAGCTTCCCTGATGACTTATGGGCAAGTATTGGTGTGTGATGTGTGGGTGGTATCCCCACATGTACTCCTATTCTAAGATGCAAGCTATTTATGGATACAGGCCCAGGTGCCTACATTCACAATAGACATATACATCATTGACACACACACACACACACACACACATCCAGTTCAGAGATCCAGAGCTCCATCAGCAGCAGATTACAGTTTTGAATGGGAAATGAATGTTAGTGCATTGAACCGCATCATATCGAACTGAATCTCATCGTTTCGTTCCTCTAATGAAACCAAATCGACCGCATCGTTTCGTTCCTTTAATGAAACCAAATCGACCGCATCATTTGGTTCCTTTAATGAAATCAAATCGACCGTATCGTTTCGTTTCTCTAATGAAACCAAATCGACCGCATCGTTTCGTTCCTCTAATGAAACCAAATCGACCGACTCGCTTTGAACTAAAACGTATCATTGCGTATCACCATATATCTAGATGTGTATCAAATTGTCATTGAAAGGGAAGGTGTACACCCCTAGTATGTATGCATGTGGCATTCTTGCTTGGAGAATATGTACTGCATGTGCTGTGTGAGTTCCTGCAGTCCTTAACTAATCTGAACACGGCTGGTCTTCTGTGAGAGCTAGTGCTGCAACCCAACTTCGTCCCCAGGCTATTGCGCACAAAATCCTGGTACATCAACAATTAAAATGTGGCCTTAGTGGGAGCATATACTTGTATTTCAGTGACCTTACTGAGTAAATTATTTGTCTTTAATTCTAGCGAATCACACGACAGCGAGGCGTGGCTCCAAATGGAGGCAGAAACTTGTGGTGCGCAGAAGACACATACTTGGGATGGTTAGGGGGAAGCCGTTTTTTAAGCCAATGCCTATGCGTCAGGAGTTTATCCCTATCTTTCTGTATTGGCCAAGTTTGATGCGTTGGTCCACCAGACCTATTCGCCCATTTGGGTGGAAATGTCTGGGAACGAGATTAGCCACGACCTAACCTGGACTGTACAGCATCCAGCCCCCACCAGGAAGCAGCAGAGCACTGTTCATCAGCACTAGAGGTAGAAGTTGTCCCCTTAACCACAGATCTAGGATCAGATAGGCATGCCAATCATCAAATCATGGGTATGACAAAAATATTGAGCCTAACCCTGTTTGAGTGGTTGAGTGCAACTTTATCTACAGCCACTTGTTCTTCAAGCACTTTCAGTGTGGATTTAATTTTCGGCAGCTTTAAATAATGGTCTCACAGATAAGGCCAGTAGTAAGAAACTCCTGAGACAACCTGCCAGTGTCTTCTGGAGAACTGTCTGCTACCCCTGACGGCCTCCAGCTCCCCTGTAACACACACACACACATACGTATGTAAGGCCCTGTCCTCTGGTTGATGGTAGGGGCTTTAATTTCAAGCCCGACTGCCTGTCACCCCGAGTTGGAAAGAGCCACTGTCACTCATTGAGGCTCCAGGGCCCTGTGTGTGTGTTTTAGTGGATGTGTTTGTTAGGTTGGCTTATTTTAGGTTCTGTAATCCGTCTGTGGTTGATCTATGGCAGGGGGTTCTGACTAATGGCCTAATCAATGCTCTTCAGACAGGACCACGCTTAGTTGAAGGAATTGGTGTCAATGCTGGAATGTAACAAAATCATTACCAGAATAATAACTAAACTCAGCAAAAAAAGAAACAGCCCTTTTCAGGACCCTGTCTTTTAAAGATAATTCGTAAAAATCACAATAACTTCACAGATCTTCATTCTAAAGGGTTTAAACACTGTTTCCCATGCTTGTTCAATGAACCATAAACAATTAATGAAGGTTCCACAGGTGCATGTTCATTAAGACACTAACAGCTTACAGATGGTAGGCAATTAAGGTCATAGTTATGAAAACTTTGGACACTAAAGAGGCCTTTCTACTGACTCTGAAAAACACCAAAAGAAAGATGCCCAGAGGATGCATGAGGACTGCAGATGTGGCCAGGGCAATACATTGCAATGTCCTTACTGTGAGACGGCTAAGACAACGCTACAGGGAGACAGTACGTACGGACAGCTGATCATCCACACCGTGGCAGACAACGTGTAACAACACCTGCGCAGGATCAGTATGTCCGAACATCACACCTGTGGGACAGGTACAGGATGGCAACAACAACTGCCCAAGTTACACCAGGAATGCACTATCCTTCCATCAGTGCTCAGACTGTCCGCAATAGGCTGAGAGAGGCTGGACTGAGGGCTGGTAGGCCTGTTGTAAGACAGGTTCTCACCAGACAACACCGGCAACAACGTCGCCTATGGCACAAACCCACCGTCGCTGGACCAGACAGGACTGGTCAAGAGTGCTCTTCACTGACGAGTCGTGGTTTTGTTTCACCAGGGGTGATGGTCGGATTTGCGTTTATCATCGAAGGAATGGGCGTTACATCGATGCCTGTGCTCTGGAGCGGGATCGATTTGGAGGTGGAGGGTCTGTCCTGATCTAAGGCGGTGTGTCACAGCATCATTGGACTGAGCTTGTTTTCATTGCAGGCAATGTCAACGGTGTGCATTACAGGGAAGACATCCTCCTCCCTCATGTGGTACCCTTCCTGCAGTCTCATCCTGACATGACCCTCCAGCATAACAATGCCACCAGCCAAACGGCTCGTTCTGAACTTGATTTCCTGCAAGTCAGGAATGTCAGTGTTCTGCCATGGCCAGCGACGTGCCCGGATCTCAATCCCATTGAGCACTTCTGGGACCTGTTGGATTGGAGGGTGAGGGCTAGGGCCATTCCCCCCAGAAATGTCTAGGAACTTGCAGGTGCCTTGGTGGAAGAGTGGGGTAACATCTCACAACAATAACTGGCAAATCTGGTGCAGTCCATGAGGAGGAGATGCAGTTAATGCAGCTGGTGTCCAAACCAGATACTGACTGATACTTTTGATTTTGAACCCCCCTTTTTTCAGGGACACATTATTCAATTTCTGTTAGTCACATGTCTGTGGAACTTGTTCAGTTTATGTCTCAGTTGTTGAATCTTGAAATGTTCATACAAATATTTACACATGTTAAGTTTGCTGACAATAAACGCAGTTGACAGTGAGAGGACGTTTATTTTTTTTGCTGAGTTTATGTGTGTCTGTGTAGGTCTGCGGTGGGCATGATGGAACCTGGGCATCCACATCTCCAGAGTCAAATCTGTCAACCTGGACCAATGGACCCAAGAACAGATCCAAGTAACATGGGAATGCGTGTATGGGGGTGTGTGACGGACAGTGTGGTCTGTGGATAGTTTTGGGGGTGTTCAGTATGGGAGGATGTGAGGCAGTGTGAGTAAGACCAATATTTGTGAAGGTGTCATGGCTGTTGAAGGAAGAGGACCAAGGTGCAGTGTGGTAAGCGTACATATTCTTTTATTTCGAAAAGACGCCGAACAAAACAATAAACACTACAAAACATACCGTGAAGCTAACGGCTATGTGCCATGAACAAAGACAACTTCCCACCTAGACAGGTGGGATAGGGCTACCTAAGTATGGTTCTCAATCAGAGACAACAATAGACAGCTGTCCCTGATTGAGAACCATACCCGGCCAAAACATAGAAATACAAAATCATAGATAACAAAACATAGAATGCCCACACCAAATCACACCCTGACCAAATCAAATAGAGAAATTAAAAGGCTCTCTAAGGAAAGGCCGTGACAGAGGGGGGAATAAAATAAAATAATTGTGCACGCAAATGCTAAATGTAGGCCTATCTGTGGTTTATTGAAGAGAGTGCATAGCTGTTATCTGTGCAGATAGATAGAGCGTGAGTCTCTCTCTCTCTCTCTCTCTCAATGTTAATTGCTAACCCTGATTATTTCCTGATGGATGATTATTCCAGCTAATTGATTGCATCCAAATTGTCTCTTTTTATTTGATAGGATTCATATAATCTTCAATAAATATAGTACCTAACATCGGATTTGGACCATCATTCTTCCTAACAATGAGTAAGATGAGGATCCACTAAAATGATGACGCCAATCCCAATCCAACAGCCAGTAGACAGTATCAGTTCTCTATGTCTAACATAAATGACTGTGAAAGTAACTGATTTTGCCGCTGGATGCTGCTGTTCCTGCAACTGCCACACCCTTTATCCATTTAGCTGGTTTCTTGTGTTCATTAAATGGATCACAACATTGTCTTTGCAACTTTGGGTAGAACACCAATAGCTTTTGCTCATGATGAAAATAGATTGTGTGTGTCCTTGTGTTTTCTACCTGAAGTTGCAAAGAAGATGTTGTATTGCATTTAATTAACACAAGAGACTAGCAAAATTTATAAAAGGCAGCAGGATCTAGTGGGCAAAACCTGGCACTTTCACACTTAATAATAATAATAATAAATAAAAAAATGCAAGTAATTTAAATGGCAAATTTCTCTGAACAGGGGGAAAAAAACATCACCAGCTTCACAGGGAATACATTACATAGGATGAGGAAGCAATACTTCAAGCCGCAGATCCATATTACTTGTCAGACATAAAGAACTGATACTGGGTACTGGTTGTTGCGATGGGATTGGTGTGGGGTTCTGTGGGTGGCTTTTTACCATTTTATTGCCTTCCTCATGTCATACTCATTGGTAGGAAGACGTTTGGTCCAAATTGGATGGAGGGGTACTATATTTATTGAATATTATGTGAATTCTAAAAATCATTGGTGTTGAACTATTTTTGCCCCGATGGCCGCATTTGGTCTTCAAGAGGTCCAGAAGGCCAAACTGAAAATGTTTTATTTCCTTCTTTTTTTTCTCTCAAAAAGAGTCCTCTATCCAACATTTTTTGGAATTTTCGATGCTCCCTGACTGTCTAGTGATTAGTGTAACAGTTTTCTTTAGGTGAAGTAGAGGCGGACCAAAATGCAGCATGGTTGTTATTCATGGTTCTTTAAGGAAGAAACTAACATGAACAAACTAACAAAACAATAAACGTGAGAAAACCTAAACAGCCTATCTGGTGACAACAAACACAAAGACAGGAACAATCACCCACGAAACACTCAAAGAATATGGCTGCCTAAATATGGTTCCCAATCAGAGACAACGATAAACACCTGCCTCTGATTGAGAACCACTCCAGACAGCCATAGACTATGCTAGAAACCCCTACTATAATACAAACCCAATACCTAACAAAAACCCCAAGACAAAACACACCACACACACAAAACCCATGTCACACCCTGGCCTGACCAAATTAATAAAGAAAACACAAAATACTAAGACCAGGGCGTGACAATTAGCTAGTGTTCGATTTGGTTTTGGTCATTTTAAAGTATATTGAATTTGACAAATCAAATCAAATCAAATGTATTTATATAGCCCTTCGTACATTAGCTGATATCTCAAAGTGCTGTACAGAAACCCAGCCTAAAACCCCAAACAGCAAGCAATGCAGGTGCAGAAGCACGGTGGCTAGGAAAAACTCCCTAGAAGGGCTAAAACCTAGGAAGAAACCTAGAGAGGAACCAGGCTATGAGGGGTGGCCAGTCCTCTTCTGGCTGTGCCGGGTGGAGATTATAACAAATCATGGCCAAGATGTTCAAATGTTCATAAATGACCAGCATGGTCAAATAATAATAATCACAGTAGTTGTCGAGGGTGCAGCAAGTCAGCACCTCAGGAGTAAATGTCAGTTGGCTTTTCATAGCTGATCATTAAGAGTATCTCTACCACTCCTGCTGTCGCTAGAGAGTTAAAAACAGCAGGTCCGGGACAGGTAGCACGTCCGGTGAACAGGTCAGGATTCCATAGCCACAGACAGAACAGTTGAAACTGGAGCAGCAGCACGGCCAGGTGGACTGGGGACAGCAAGGAGTCATCATGCCAGGTAGTCCTGAGGCATGGTCCTAGGGCTCAGGTCCTCCGAGAGAGAGAAAGAAAGAGAGAAAGAGAGAATTACAGAGAGCATACTTAAATTCACACAGGACACTGGATAAGACAGGAGAAGTACTTCAGATATAACAAACTGACCCTAGCCCCCCGACACATAAACTGAACAAGCAGTTCACCCACTGTTCCTAGGCCGTCATTGTAAATAAGAATTTGTTCTTAACTGACTTGCCTAGTTAAATAAAGGTAAAAAAATAAAAAAGATGTAAAAAATCATATGACCCACCGAAGAGATGAGTCTTCAGTAAAGATTTTAAGGTTGAGACCGAGTCTGCGTCTCTCACATGGGTAGGCAGACCATTCCATAAAAAGGGAGCTCTATGGGAGAAAGCCCTGCCTCCAGCAGTTTGCTTAGAAATTCTAGGGTCAATTAGGAGGCCTGCGTCTTGTGACCATAGCGTACGTGTAGGTATGTACGGCAGGACCAAATCAAAGAGATAGGTAGGAGCAAGTCCATGTAATGATTTGTAGGTTAGCAGTAAAACCTTGAAATCTTGCTTTAACAGGAAGCCAGTGTCGGGAGGCTAGCACTGGAGTAATATGATCACATTTTTTGGTTCTAGTCCGTATTTAGCACTAACTTAAGTTTATTTAGTGCTTTAGTGCTTTATCCGGGTAGCCGGAAAGTAGGGCATTGCAGTAGTCTAACCTAGAATTAACAAAAGCATGGATTCATTTTTCTGCATAATTTTTGGACAGAAAGTTTCTGATTTTTGCAATGTTACGTAGATGGAAAAAAGCTGTCCTTGAAAGTCTTGATATGTTCGTCAAAAGAGAGATCCAGAGGGTCCAGAGTAACGCTGAGGTCCTTCACAGTTTTATTTGAGACGACTGTACAAACATTAAGATTAATTGTCAGATTCAACAGATCTCTTTGTTTCTTGGGACCTAGAACAAGCATCTCTGTTGTCCGAGTTTAACAGTAGAAAGTTTGCAGCCATCCACTTCCTTATGTCTGAAACACAGGCTTCTAGCGAGGGCAATTTTGTGGCTTCACCATGTTTCATTGAAATGTACAGCTGTGTGTCATCCGCATTGCAGGGAAAGTTAACATTATGTTTTCGAATGACATCCCCAAGAGGTAAAATATATAGTGAAAACAATACTGGTCCTAAAACGGAACATTGAGGAACACCGAAATTTACAGTTTATTTGTCAGAGGACAAACCATTCACAGAGACAAACTGATAACTTTCTGACAGATAAGATCTAAGCCAGGCCAGAACTTGTCTGATTGACCAATTCGGGTTTCCAGTCTCTCCAAAAGAATGTGGTGATCGATGGTATCAAAAGTAACACTAAGGTCTAGGAGCACAAGGACAGATGCAGAGCCTATGCTATAAATAAAAAGGGACAATTTGGATGCAATCAATTCGCCTAATTTCTCAGCGATCAAATTAAATAAGATTAGCGTTCCTTCAACATTATCTACAGGAACGATTTCTGAACAAGAAGGACAAATTATTAATTAAAAGATTATGATGGTTATATTAACTGTAGAAACCAGGCAAGATACAAAATGGATAAGGCCAAATTCCAACATCATATAGACTCCGTTAATGACAACTTACATCAGCCTCGTAAACTGTGGAACATTTCAAAGGACATTGGCTCAAAAACTCCCCATAAGGTAAAATCATGTAGTATTGGCCTGGATATTAATGATGTTTTATGTTATGACCAAGCAAAGGTTGCAAGTTATTTTAACACATTTTTACCACTATAGCCTCATCTCTGGTTAAGAAGTTACCTACTTGCTCTGGACACTATGGCCAGTCCTTCATGAACAAATTTTACCATAGCAAAGGTTTCACAAATTATTTGTTTGATCTGTGCATGGTAACATAGGACAAACATTTTCGGCGACAAATATAGAACAAAACATAGAACAAATATAAATGTTTATATCGTAACACTAGATATTTTAACATTAAAGTTAAGAAACTGATTATCTCAATCTTGATTCAGTGTCATTTTGATTATGCCTGCCCTGCGTGGTATAGTGGGCTATCAACAAAGCTGAAATAAAGGTATACGCTGAATGTGCCCCCTAGGACCCACATAGGGGTACAGGAGTTCCTGGAGGTGGGCTTGTTGTTGCCTTTGGAGTCCAGAGTGGACAACTTAAACTTAATCATATGTTTGATGTCTTAAATGATCGTGCCCCAGGTTACATGAAAAAGCACATGTATATGGTCTTTAACCAACAGTCATCCTTCCAGAGCTAGTGTTATGTCTTCTAATATTCCAAGAGTAAACAGTCCTGCGATGCGCACGTTTTTCCATACAGGCATTGGTCTATGGAATAGCCTTCCCTTGGAGATCAAGGAAAGAAAAAGTAAAAATAGCTTTGAAAAGCAGGCAAAGGTTTTCATTTGGACAAGTTTGTCTAAATAAGAGAAACCACTCCACTGCCCCTTGTGCCCCCTACTGCTGGCCATGTGTATTTATTTGAAGGATCGGTGTGATGTGAAATTAATATGGTTGATTTTTAAGGTTATGGAGAAGTGCAGTGAATTGTGCCACTTTAGGATGTCAATATAAATGAATGTATTTATGGTTGTTTGTAATTTTGTCTGCCTTCTAATCAATATGTGTTATTGTTTTTACCATCGAGGACCACTTTGGAGACAAGCGTTTTAATTAATACTTTCAGGTGATATCCTCTGGATCCACATTGTACATTTAGTTGTATATGTCTGTTACCCAAAATAAATTCAACTGAACTAAATTACTATCGCCCGTATAACTCACTTCTGTCATTATGAAGTGCTTTTAGAGGCTAGTTTAGAATCATATAACCTCTACCTAGCCTTACCTGACATCCTAGACCCACTTCAATTTGCCTACCGCCCCAATAGAGCCACAGACGATGCAATCACCATCACACTGCCCTATCCCATCTGGACAAGAGGAATATCTATGTAAGTTCATTGACTATAGCTCAGCATTCAACACCACAGAACCCTCCAAGCTCATAATTAAGCTCGGGACCCTGGGTCTGAACCCCGCCCTGTGCAACTGGGTCCTGGACTTCCTGACGGGCCGCCCCCCAGGTGGTGAAGGTAGGAAACAACACCTCCACTTCGCTGATCCTCAACACAGGGGCCCCACAAGGGTGCATGCTCAGCCCCCTCCTTAACTCCCTGTTCACCCACAACTGCGTGGCCGCGCACACCTTCAACTCAATCATCAAGTTTGCAGACATTACAACAGTAGTAGGCCTGATTACCAACAATGACGAGACAGCCTACAGGGAGGAGGTGAGTGGGAGTGTAGTTCCTGGAAAATAACCTCTCACTCATTGTCGACAAAACAAAGGAGCTGATTGTGGACATCAGGAAACACCAGAGGGAGCAAGCCCCTATCCACAACTACCTACCCTCCAGGACAACTACAGCAACTGATGTCACAGGAAGGCCAAAAATATAATCAAGGACAACAACCAACCGAGCCACTGCATCAAAGCTGGGACCGAAAGACTGGAAAAACAGCTTCTATCTCAAGGTCATCAGACTGTTAAATGGCCATCACGAGGCGGCTTGCACACGGTTACGTAACCCTGCACCTTAGAGGCTGCTGAAATCACTGTTCACTTTAATAATGGAATGCTAGTCACTTTAATAATGTTTACATATTTTGCTTTCTCGTCTCATATGTAAGTACAGTATTCTATTCTACTGTATTTTAGTCTATGCCACTCCGACATTGCTCATCCTAAAATGTATATATTCCTTAATGCCATTCTTTTGCTTTTAGGTTTGTTTATTGAGTGTGTTGTGAATTATTAGATATTACTGCGCCTTTTGGAGCTAGAAACACAAGCATTTCGTTACACCTGCAATAACATCTGCTAAACGTGTGTATGTCACTAATAAAATTTGACTTGATTCTTTATTGCATTATTTTATGGCTGGTTACAGCACCTGCAAAAGTGTCAAAACCCACATTTATTCAAAGTCATTTTTTCTTCAATCGTTTGATGTAATTCATTATTTAGTCACGTTTTTGTTCATCATATATTAAATATCTTGTAGAAATACACATGGCACTTGACCAACCGGTGTCCCTTTGACTAAGGATATACACTTTATGACACTGTCAAGGAGCATTGTGACCATCATAATCATATAAGCCAGATAGGCCTATCACGTACATGCCCTCATATCAGTCATCAGTCACAAAGAGGGTGTCTTGTCCTGCTCCTGAAATCTGCCCTTGCATTCATCCCAGTCATCAGCAATAGAGCACAGAGGAAGATGAATGTCTGACATCAATGTGTGCGCAATTGCAATGACGATTTAATATGGTCAATTTCAAAGCATTTTATATAACATAGCCTACATGTCAACAGTATGTTTATGGTGTAATTAACGGTTTTGCCTTGCGTGGTAGGTTTTTGTGGGCTTTGACACTCTTATGTAGGGGGTCACAACAGGTCTAAATATATGTAATGACAGTGAAGATCATATAACAGGTTGTCAGCTGTTATGACATATTGCATGGCTATGACACAGTGTCCAGTAAAGTGTTACTGTTATGATATATTGAAGACTTTAAGATCGCTCTCCCTGTGTGTGTTTGTGTGTGTGTAGAGAATAGTGGACATGGGGAACACCAAGGCCAAACAACTGTATGAAGCCCTCCTCCCAGACAACTTCAGACAGCCACAGACAGACCAGTGTCCTTGTTGTGTGTGTGTGTGTAGTTATAATAAATAATCCCTCTGTGTGCATCTGCAATTGACCACCACCCTACTCTGCAAAACACAGTCCCTTTTCCCAATTCACTTTGGAACCTATATTATGATGAGACACACATTTGACACAGCACCTTTTGAGTGCATAGTTATAATGCAGCATGACAGCATGGTACCTGGTCTGCCTGCTGTTCTGATAACGAGGACGGGACAGCAGTTCCATATAGTAATAGTAACATATGTTCCTGTTCAAACTCGGACTGAATTCACATCGTCAGCTTGTGTCAAGATAGTTCTGTGACATACCTGATATCTAGCTTTTGTTTTGGTGTGGTCATCAGTTTTTGGTGGCTACTGCTCGGTCTGACAGTAGCTCAAAGGCATAGAGGTAGAACGAATATGTAGGCCTATGTACAGTATATTCACTGTGTGGGTAGTTGGACAATTTAAAATGTAAGGCTGTGTGTTGCTTAGCTTTCAAGTTGTCCTTCAAATTCTTGTGTTGATGAAGTGCCATTCCTTTTTCATCCTTTGTCGGTCTTTCTTTTCTTCGCTCCCATCTTTCCCATCTCCTCCTCTTCTTTTACTTCTCTGTCAGATAGTTTCCCTCTATTTGTCTTGACACACACACACACACACACACACACGCATGCACACATGCACGCACACACACACACACACACACACACACACACACACACACACACACACACACACACACACACACACACACACACACACACACACACATACACACACACACACTTCTGACTCATCTCATATAAATTCCAGCGTGAATAAAGATGTGCCTACAGTAGAAGCACCCAAATAGATTCACACACTTTTTGTCAAGGGTCTGTATTTTTCCTGCTGCTCTGACAGTGTCCTCCTTTTATCTCTTGCTGTTGCGCATTGTGAATTTCAGTATCTCCAATTCTTTCCTCCTTTCCTCCCGTCTCTCACTTCTCCCCTATTCCTCACGCCATTCCATCCTCTCACCTTTTGCCTCCTGTTATCCTCCTTCTCTGCCCCCTATCCATCGCCTCTTCCAGCTCCATCTCTCTTCTCTCTCCCTCCACTCTTCCTCCTGGTTCAGTAGCGGTGCTATTGTCTTATGATCAAAGTTTCTACCCCCAAGCCATAATACAATAATGCCACTGGAGCGAGTGGTGTGTCTGTTGGTGTCTCTGTGTCTCTCTTTGTGTGTGTGTGTGCGTGCGTGCGTGTGTGTGCGCGTGTGTGCGCGTGTGTGCGCGTGTGTGTGTGTTGACCACAGTGTTATTCCTTAACTCCTGATCTCAGAGTAGTGGAGTTCTTCATCCGGGATAAGTATGAAAGGAGGAAATACTATGACCAGAATGGCCTCAAAACAGCCCCAGCAAGTGTACACACACACACACACACACACACACACACACACACACACACACACACACACACACACACACACACACACACACACACACACACACACACACACACACACACACACACACACAGTCCACAACACTGATCTGTTACACAGCAATTGGCATGAATAATGGGCGTGTGTCTGTGCACATTGTGTGGGGGTAGCATTATTTGTGTGAGATTTGTAAGTGAATCCGCTGCGTATGGGAGTTATTTGTGTGGGTGGCTGCGTACTGGTAAGTAAAGTATGTGTGGGTGATTGAATGCATGCCCATCTGTGTGTGTGTTTGTTTGTACTCATGCTCATGCTTGCATATGCACACATCTCTCAGATCACTGAGTGTCTAAAGCCCATTTTCCACCTGAGGGGCCTTAACCCTCTCCCCCTGTCCACTCACACCTGCTAGCTAGCATTCGCCTGATATCTCAGCTGACACACACACACTCAGTCATGACGTATGCACACTTTATGCAGACTCTCACATCACAGAGAGAGATGTTTCTCTCTCTCAATTCAAAGGGCTTTATTAACATGGGAAACATATTTACATTGCCAAAGCAAGTAGAATAGATGATAAACAAAAATGAAATCTCTCTCTCTCTCTCGGGTTCTGCTAGCAGGTGTACACTGATCTAGTATCTGTCTCTGCCACCCACACAGACACTGCCTTTTTATATGCAAATGAATTATTAAAAATGACTCATTATTCATTTAAAGGGAAAGTTCACCCCAAAACACTACTGGGTCCTTTATAACAATTTCCTGACTGTTTGTCAGTTCTCCAGACAGTTTTTATGTCCATTGCTTGAGTATTTAGATGTAGGTAATAAGCTGATACTACCCCTGCCTTCCCCATCAAAGTCAACATCAAAGTCCATCATAAATACCTCCCAAACACAACGCTCTCCCATGACCCCAATAGTCCTTTAAATGACTTTCTCTGCACAACTTTCCATCTATCTTATTTTAGTATGCTAAGATTTACCAATGTATTTTGTTGTTTTTGACCAAGGTCGGGTGTGGTTGAAGGATGTAAACAATCGTCAAATTTAATTACAGTGAAGAATGTCATGCTAAGAATGAAGAGGGAATTGGAGACCTGCCTTGGTACTCTTGTGCCACATCGGTTTGAGATGGATTATTCTGAGGCTGAGTTTCATTTGCGGGCTGACTGAGAGAAATGAGTGAGCAGATGTGGAGGAAACACAGGCTCTTCCCAGAACGCACAGTGACTGCTGGTGCAGTTGCTGGAGATGCCTGCCTCTACCAACAGACAGTGAATGTCTCGGCTGTCGAGAATGGGACCAGCTTATTCCGATAATTGAGGAGGTAGAACATCGGACTGACGATGCAGCAGAAGATGGTGTATGTAACTAAACACTTGAATTTCTTGTGTCTCATCCAGCCTGGTGTGTTGGAGACGTTCTTCAGAATGCCCAGGAACAACTGGAAACGACGTGCCACACCTGTGATTCCAAATGGGAAGCTCTTTGAAGCGTAAGTGTTTTGGCTAATATTACTCACAGGATATTTATATTACTCTCTAAGATAATAAATACAGTATTCTACCTAATGACACCCTTCCAACTGTATTTTTGAGTATCCTGCCTACATCTCACAATGTGACAGGCTATTGTAGTCCCTCCCAAGTTTGTCTGACAATGATGACATCCTGGCTAGGGAACCAGTGTCTAGAACGATGTGGATGTGCACTTCACAATCTGGGTCTATATAAACAGGAAATTATATTACCAAACAGTGTAAGAAGTATAAAGTCAATACTGGTAGTAGAGAAGAACATGTTGCTTGCAGTTGCCAGTTTAGTTTTTATACCAATAATATCCTAATTAGCCTGTAAACCCACACACACGAGGAAGAAAAACAGCCTCACACTTGAGTTGGCTATACAGTCTTCAAGTATACAAGATCGAGAACTGTCAATAGTATTGCAGCAGCCTGCCTTTCGGTTCGAATCCCCGAGCCGACAAGGTGAAAAATCTGTATGTGCCTATGAGTAAGGCACTTAAACTTAACTGCTCCTGTTAGTCGCTCTGGATAAGAGGAGGAGGGGGAGAACAGGCCAACGACGGGTACTCCCAGGTTCTGTGGTGGCAGCAATTACATCCAACCAACCTTACCCCAGGCTCATAGCCTCATATACAAATAACACTTTAAAGAAATAACATTCTAGTTAAAAAAAAAATCGAAACCATTTAATGTTATTATAAAACAACAATTACACAGTTACTATTCCATTCACACCGTCACTCAGCATTAGTTAGACCGGGGATTTACAAACATGTTCCTGGAGAGCAACCGTCTTGTAGGTTTTCACTCCAGTAGGTGAGCTTGATTAGGGTTGGATTGAAAACCTATAGGATGGTAGATCTCTAGGTACAAGGTTTGAGAACCGTGGGGTTATCTAAAACACAGGGAAGATCAGAATCCTACTCATGTCTCCATGTGCTGGCTCATGCCTGCCCGGGCCAGATTAATTGAATCCCCCCATTGACTAGAACAGGTGTTGGCCATTGTGAGTGTACCCATAGGACCAAAGCAGGAAGTAAAAGCAGGAAGTGTACCCATCAATATGTGCTGGTATTTGTTGAATCAACTCTACTGATATGAAAAAAACACATTCCATTGCATGAGCCACATCAGTTAACATCATTTGAATGGACATTCTATATTACCATGGAAATTACTGCATCGTGAACGGCAAGCGGTTCCGATGCACCAAGTCTGGAAACAACAGCTTCTACCCCTAAGCCATAAGATTGCTAAATATTTAACAAAATAGCTACTTGGACTACCTGCACTGACCCTTTTTGCACCAACGTATTTGACTCCTCACATACTCTGCTGTTACTGTTTATTATCTGTCACTTTATTCCTAGTTATATGTATATATCTACCTCAATTACTTTGTACCCCTGCACATCAACTCTGTACTTGTACTCCTTGCATATTGCCAAGTTCTTGTTAGTCATTGTGTATTTATTACTTTTATTATTACGTGTTGTTATTATTGCTTTTCTATTTGTCTATTTTTGTTCTCTCTGCATTGTTGGAAGGGCCCGTAAGTAAGCATTGTTAGTCTACACCTGTTGTTTGCGAAACGTGACAAATAAAATGTGACAAGGCAGCTATTGCAAGTGTACCCATGAGTTGACCAGTCGAATTGCCAGGTTTAGAGGTTCCAAGCCTGTTCTATTCATTCTGATTTCTATGCTCATGAGTTTACCGGGATGAATACACCCGAGGTAGAGAATGGTGCTGTTCTTGGTAGTCTACAGTACATAGCAGTCACACTGAACGCAACCACCGATGATTGCATGACATCTTATTGAATGGCATTCCACAACATCACACTGCCATCATTAGGCTAGCTAGATTTCACCTTAGTTGGTTTTTCAACCAGGGCGATGTTGGGAGTTTAAAAAAAATATTATTTATTAAATCTTTATAAAAATTAGACAAGTTCGTTAAGAACAAATTCTTATTTACAATGACGGCCTACGAAGAGACAAAAGGCCTCCTGCAGGGATGGGGGCTGGGATAAAGAATAAAATAAAAAGTAGGTTAAAACACACGTCACAACAAAGAGACAACACTACATAAAGAGAGGCCTAAGACAACACTGTTAATGTGCAGAAAACCCAGGCTTTTAAGATAGCAGAAATCAGTGTAGCAGAAATCAGAGCACAAGTCAGTGGAGTTAGCAACAGTAGATGGGCCAGGGTATACATACACATTTCCAGATATCATTAGAAGTAATACAATCAGGGAATGGCAGAGGACAGGGAAGGCTTTGCAGTGTTTCTTTTCTTTTGACATTTGAATGTGCATCAGATGGCAACAATATCATGTTGTACAGCAATTTCATCAGGTAACATGAATTCAAAGTTGGCAAGAGGTGGTTAGAATAGGATGTCAGCCTGTGTAACCAATAGAGAGTAAGAGTTGCAAGTGTGGGAACAAACATTGTCTGTCTCACGGTCGGGTAAACAAGCAAGTTCATAGTCAACAAAGCGAGCAGGAGTCATGGCGCAAATAGCATTTAGCACAAGAAAAACATAAAACGACTTGGGGCTTGCCATTGTAAGTTGAGTCACTCACCCTAACAAAATAACTTGAGGAAGTAGATCTCTATTAATCCAGTAGGCTATACAAGTCTGAAATAAAATAAATTAATAGTAGGCCTATACTAGTTAATTAAAGAGTTTCTGAGTAAGCTCACATAATAAGCTTCACAAATTAATTAGGCCATTTAAAACTCAGATCAGTCCAAAGTCTGCGGTGTGTATGTGTGTGTGCTGGAGGCGAGCAAAAGCTCAGGAGAGAGGGGGCAGTGTGGTGGTTGGTACCTGTACCAGCCGGGGAGACAGGCCAGGGCAGACAGGGTGTCAGCCGCTTGGGAGAATATTTTTGGGGGGAGGCTGAGTAGGAGAGGTGGCGTTCAGGAAGGTCTGGTGTATCAACTTTGAAGTCTGGGTCTTTTGTATATGCTCTGTTAACTTCCTTCCGCTTCACAGCCGCTTGACAGCCTGCTGTCAGATTCTAAAGTTGAATGTCTTCTCTTCAGAATCGCTCTTCTCTACCCAGTTCTTGGCCTGTTTGGAATACTCCACACGGCTTCTCGGCTCTCTTGAAAGATGTATAACAGGAAAATTATTGGAGGAGGCATGAGTGGAGGAACGTTGGGTCCCCTCATTGAAAAGGGTGTGAAAATGAAATTGAACAAAGAAAAATCCGAGACACCATGGTTAATTGTTCTATCCTCATGTCTGTTCCACCACTCTTCTCCTTCCTAACCAAAAATAATGATTGGTGAGATCTTTACTGAGAAAGAATGGCACCGGAGGGGATGGCTGGCATTTTACAGGCTCCTAACCAATTTGCTATTTTTTTTTTTTGTGTGCATTGTTTAACTTATTGTGGACATAATGTTGAAGCTACTATCTCTTATGACCGAAAAGAGCTTCTGGAAATCAGAACAGCGATTACTCATCTCGAACTGGACGAACATTGTCCCTGAACAGGCAGAACGGGAAACATATGTGCTAAAGTTCTAAGTGGTAAAAACCCTCCAAGAGCCTCTCCTTTCAGCAGAAACTTGTGAAAAGCTTAAGTTGCTACAGCTCAACCGCCAACATGTCGTTCATCATGTCAGCACTAAAGAAAAAAAATAGGTCCCATCAGACTTGAACACCTCAGAGGCAATACTGAGACAGTTTGAGGATGTTTTTGAAGGGATGGGGGCTCGGCCATGTGAGCTTCACCTGGTGGGGGATGAGTCTGTCAGACCAGTTCAACAGCTTCCATGCCAAATCCCCGTTCCACTGAAGGAAAAGATACTAAAAGCTGTTGATTCAATGGAGGAACAGGGTGTCATTACGAAGGTCACCAAACCTACTAAGTGGATAAGCAACATGGTTGTGGTGGAAAAGCCTGGCAAAATAAGAGTCTAACTAGATCCAAGTGCCCTGAACAAAGCCTTATGTGGAGCACATTACCAAATGCCTACCATTGAAGAGGTACTGCGAAGCCTGGCAAAAGTGAAAATATTTTCTGTTATGGATGCAAAAAATGGGTCCTGGCAGGTACGTTTGGATGAAGAGAGTAGTTGGCGCAACACATTTTGGACCTCCTATGGTAGATACCGGTGGACAAGGTTACATTTTTGGAGTGAAACCAGCTGCAGAAGAATATCAGCGAAGGCGACACGATGCACTTCAGGGACTGCCAGGAATAATCATCGTAGCTGACGACATCCTGGTGTACAGAGGTGGGACTACAATGGAAGAACCTGACTCAGCTCTTACAAAGAGCAAGGTAGATGAATCTAAAGATGAATAAAGACAGTTAAGCTCAGGCTCACAAGTGTTACATACATGGGACATATTTTGACAGCTGAAGGCCTGAAGCCAGACCCGAAAAAGGTGGAGAAAGTACAGAAAATTCCACCACCTACAGATGCAAAAGCAATGCAGCGACTGCTTGGTTTCGTAAATTACTTAGCCAAATTCATACTTCATCAGTCTGATGTATGTGAGCCATTGCGTCAGCTGACCAGTAAAGGTGTGCTGTGGGCATGGCTTCCTCAATGACATGATGCTGCATTGGAGCAAATCAATAAATTGGTAACCAACCAATACTGGGGTATTATGACCTCCTGAGGAAGTTACCCTACAATGTGATGCAAGTGACAAAGGCCTAGGGGCAGCGCTCCTGCAGAAGTGGCAGCCCATTGCATTTGCTTCAAGGACATTGACACCCATGGAGCAAGGATATACCCAAATTGAAAAGGAGTGCCTGGCCATAGTGTTCACCTGTAACCGTTTTGATCAATACCTTCATGGTAGGGACTTTATCACGGTGCACACTGATCACAAGCCGCTTGAGGTTATCTTCAAAAAACCTCTTCTGTCTTCCCCGAAGCAACTACAAAGGATGATGCTTAAGCTTTAGCATTATCAACTACAGGTAGTATAAAAGAAAGGAATAGAGCTTCACATTTCTTGTCCAGGGCAGCACTACCAACAACTAGTCACCTGCAATATCGGACAAATGAGACGGTATATGCTCTACAGGCTGAGTTTGAAGATGTGAACCATGCTACTGATCAAAACATCTCACTGCAGACACAGGATGCTATCAAAGCTCATTCAGCAGAGGACAAGACTTGTTGAATGCTTCAGTCATTTATTCTAAGAGGCTGGCCGGACACAAGAAAGAGTACACCCATCCTGGTGAGGGACTACTGGACATACAGAGACAAACTCACAATGCAGGAAGAGGCGACAGGGTGGTAGTGCCAGAAACTCTACGCCCAATGATTTTCTCTCGTATCCATGCAGGGCACTCAGGGGTCGAAGCCAGTCTCAGGAAAGCCATAGACTCAGTATTCTGGCCCAAATTGACCCAAGAAATGAAACATGTTGTGGCTGCGTGCAGCAAATGTAACGCTAATCTACCTAAGCAGCAAAAGGAAACGCTGCAGCCACATGACGTACAGTACCAGCACATCCTAAAGAGGGAATGGATCTGTTCACAGTAAAGAACGTTCCTTTTCTGTTTATAGTGGACTACTGTTCAGATTTTTGAGAGGTGGAGAAAGTGATTGACACAACAGCCGCTTGCATCATTGACTGTTGTAAGCAGCAGTTTAGCAGATATGGCATGCCTGACAGTGGTGTAGTTACGGATAATGGGCCCCAGTTCAGGAGTCAAGACTCTTTGTTTGCAAAAGCCTGGGAGTTCCATTATGTAACCTCCTCACCCTAGCAAAGACTCTCATAACAAAGGCTATGCAGGAAGGCACAGATGTCTGGCAAGCTATTTTGGCGTGGAGAAATACTCCCACAGAGGACTTCGGCAGCAGTCCTGTACAGCGCTTAATGTCCAGACGCACTCACTCTCTGTTGCCAACAACTCCCAAGCTCCTCACAGCAAAGGTCATTAGGGATGTTTAGGTACACAAGCGTGCAAGTCTATAGCAAGTCATTACTATGACCAACATGCAAAAAATCTGCCTGTAATAAAAACAAGGCCAAGCTGTGCTGTCACCACAAGCCAGGGATGCAAACTTGCATCAGGGATGCATACTACTCACATTTTTGGCGTACTTCGCCGTTTTGAATCCAAAATAGGTGACCTACGTGATTCTACGTGACCTACGTTTGGAGCAATACTGGCTATATCCAAGGCTCAGCTAATTGTTTACATAACAGAATGCAGCGCAGCAAGCGACTGAAGAGAGAAGAGACAACCAATTTGCTAGTTACGGCATCGGCACACGCTCTGGAAAGACAGCATAGAGTAAAAAGGCAGTTACAGCAGCGTGTCCCCTGAATGATAACGAAGAGGTAACGTTAGGTCAGAAACCTGACCACGGAGATGGGGGTGAGAAGGTGATGAAGCGTACTTCATGAGCTGTAACTGAAAAACAACTGGCATTTGGAAATTTGAGGTGAGGGAGAAAGTGTGGTGGAACAAGTATTAGCATTGTTAAGTGTCTTGCTAGCTGGATCAAATTCTCCTTTAGCTAGCCAGAGAAATGTTGAGCAACATTAGCGACCTCATCTGATCAAATAATTGAGTTTATGGTGTGAAAATTAGCTTGCTAATAAAGTCAGACAGCTATAACGTTAGCTAGCTAACGTTACTACATCAGATGAGCTAACATTAGTAGCCTAACCAATTTGTTATAGTGTTAGCTGATATACGATTCCTTGCCGTTCAAGTTATAATGCGTTAGTTGCTTACTGGACCCTGGCAATCTGTGTGAAATGTTAACTAGCTAACGAAATAACCACTATATGTTAACTAATGTTTTCCCTCAACAGTATGTGGTTAATTTTCAGAATGAGAGAATTAGTTGAAATGGGGTGTTGCTTGTTAAACAAGTGGATTCATGGATCAAGTGTAGCTGGAGCTGGGCCTGGCTTAAGCTGGATGCCACAATTAGAGGTCGACCGAATATGATTTTTCAACGCTGATATCGATACCTATTATTAGAGGACCAAAAAAAGACGATACCGATTAATCGGACGATTTTAATATTTATATTTGTAATAATGACAATTACAACAATCCTGAATGAACAATGAACACTTTTTTTTATTTTAACTTAATATAATACATAAATAAAATCTATTTAGTCACAAATAAATAATGAAACATTCAATTTGGTTTAAATAATGCATAAGCAAAGTGTTGGAGAAGAAAGTAAGTGCAATATGTGCCATGTAAAAAAGCTAAAGATTAAATTCCTTGCTCAGAACATGAGAACATATGAAAGCTGGTGGTTCCATATAACATGAGTCTTCAATATTCCAAGTTAAGAAGTTTTAGGTTGTAGTTAATATAGGAATTATGACGCATTGACTATTTCTTTCTATACCATTTGTATTCCGTATACCTTTGACTATTGGATGTTCTTATAAGCACTTTAGTATTGCCAGCCTAATCTCGGGAGTTGATAGGCTTAAAGTCATAAACAGTGTTGTGCTTCAAGCATTGCTAAGAGCTGCTGGCATACACAGTAAAGTGCTGTTTAAATGAATGCTTACGGGCCTGCTGCTAACTTCCACCGCTCAGTCAGACTGCTCTATCAAATATCAAATCATAGACTTAATTATAATAAACACACAGAAATACGAGCCTTTGGTCATTAATATGGTCAAATCCAGAAACGATAATTTCGAAAACAAAACGTTTATTCTTTCAGTGAAATACAGAACTGTTCCTTATTTTATCGAACGGGTGACATCCCTAAGTATAAATATTGCTGTTACATTGCACAACCTTCAATGTTATTTCATAAATATGTAGAATTCTTACAAATTAATTACGGTCTTTGTTTGTAAGAAATGGTCTTCACACAGTTCGCAACGAACCAGGTGGCCCAAACTGCTGCATATACTCTGACTCTGCTTGCACTGAACGCAAGAGAAGTGACACAATTTCCCTAGTTAATATTGCCTGCTAACTTGCATTTATTTTAACTAAATATGTAGGTTAAAAAAAAATTACTTCTGTGTTTTGATTTTAAGAAGGGCATTGATGTTCATGGTTAGGTACATTTGTGCAACGATTTTTCGCAAATGTGCTTTGTTAAATCATCACCCGTTTGGCAAAGTTGAAGTAGGCTGTGATTCGATTGTAAATTATAGGCACCAATTTGATTATATGCAACGCAGGACAAGCTAGTTAACCTAGTAATATCATCAACCATGTGTAGTTAACTAGAGATTATGTGAAAATTGATTTGTTTTTTATAACATAAGTTTAATGCTAGCTAACAACTTACCTTGGCTCCTTGCAGCCACAAGGTCCTTTTGATGCTGTACTTGCGTAACAGGTGATCAGCCTACCATGCAGTCTCCTCGTGGATTGCAATGTAATCGGCCATAATCGGCGTCCAAAAATGCAGATTACCGATTGTTTTGAAAACTTGAAATCGGCCATAATTAATCGACAATGCCGATTAATCGGTCGACCTCTAGCCACTATAGAGGTGAAAGGAACACATCACACTTTCCCTCTCTCACTTTTGCTGGCACATTGTAGAACAGATCTACAGGCAGAAAGTGAATAATGTGCATTGTAGCCCAAAGATATTGTTATTGTTGTGTTGAACTTGACAGTAACATGTGTGAGTGAGGGGGAATTGTACTTTATTTTACTCTGTGAACGTTATTTTTGCGCACATGTAGCCTTGTGCACTTTATCGATATCTATAGTGGCCACTATAATAGAGCAAAAATAGAATGCCTGTTTGTTTCATGCTATTTCTACTCTAAGATGATTTTTCCCAAGTGCAATATTTAGATGTGTGTGGTCACAAGCGTTCGATTATAAAGGCTGTCATAGCTAACTGCAATATTAGTGTATTTTTTTTCTCAAGACTTGAGTGTCATTTGCAGTAAAGTCTAGGCAACAAATTACATTGGATTGCTTTCTTAACATTTTTTTAGCTGTGAGTTGGGTTCACATTAACCACTTTTTTAAAACATTTTACACACAGAGACTGATCATGTAGATCATATTCTTAGTTGTTTAATTAGTTACATCCTGCATTTCCACCGAGCAGCGATCTTTTGCATATTTCAGTGGGGGGAAAAAGTGTCACCTTTTTGGGCCCTCAGCAGTTTGCATCCCTGATGCATAGGTCATATGAAGTGGAAGTAAAAGGGCAGAAAGTATTGAAGGAACCGGAGGGACATACGCCCAGTTCAAGAGAGCATAGGGCACAGGAGGTCCACATGGGAAGACTGTGAAAATCATCTGGATGGTGTGGGCAGGACACCTAATGAGGAGACGTGGAAGACCCCACCAGGGCAGTTATCTCTGCCGACTGTGCCTCGACAATTTCAGGAGCATGTGGAAGAGGAAGGAGAGGCCCTGAAGCTCCCAGAGGTGCCCGATATGCTACCAGTGCGCCACACTAGGACAAGGGCTAACATAAGACCGCCCCTGTCTATGTCTCTTAAGAGATGGACAATTATTTTGATCTAAAAATAAAAATAATGTGTTGATAATGTAAATAGGTATTTTCACTGTGGTATTAAAGTGGTATGAAGTGCTCAAGCTAATTCTACATGAAAAGGAAGATGTTGATAATGGACATGATGCCAACCTAGAGATGGCGCTAGTGGGGCACCGATCTAGGATAGATAAACAGGTGCATTATGAGTGTCTGATTAGGGTGTAGTGACCTGTAACATGTAATACATGAGTAAAGGATTATGCTTGTATCTTATCTAACTCTCTGACGTGAGTTATTCACATACACATATTAACAACCATCTGGCAGTCTGATGGACAAATCTGGGTTTGACGGATGCCAGGGGAACGCTACTTGCCCGATTGCATAGTGCCAATTGTAAAGTTTAGTGGAGCAGGAATAATGGTCTGGGGCTGTTTTTCATGGTTCAGGCTAAGCCCCTTAGTTCCAGTGAAGGGACATCTTAATGTTACAGCATACAATAACGTTCTAGACGATTCTGTGCTTCCAACTTTGCGGCAGTAGTTTGGGAAAGGCCATTTCCTGTTTCAGCATGACAATCCCCCTGTGCACAAAGTGAGGTACGTACAGAAATGGTTTGTCGATCTGAAATGATTTGTCGAAGAACTTGACTGGCATGCACAGAGCCCTGACCTCAACCCCATCAAACAACTTTGGGATGAATTGGAACACCGACTGTGAGCCAGTCCTTATTTCTCCGTATCTCCCAACATCAGTGCTCCCAACATCACTAATGTTCTTGTGGCTGAATGGAAGTCCCCACAGCAATCCTGCAACATATAGTGGAAAGCCTTCCCAGAAGAGTGGAGGCTGTATAGCAGCAAAGGGGGGACTAACTCCATATTAATGCCCATGATTTTGGATTTTGAGATGTTTTACAAGCAGGTGTCGACATACTTTTGGTCAAGTAGTGTACCTTGAATGGTTTGAGCTTTTCCGTCCATGGTGGAAAGAAAGTGGGAACAGAACCAGGTTTCAACCGGTCCTGATTGGAGGCAGTGGCCACAAAGTGATCATTGGACATGGCCAACCACAGCTGTTGAATGACTTCAGGCGTCGAATCGACACCATAAGCAAGATATCAGATGGCCTGCAGCCATGCCTGACACAAAGCTCCATTGCAGTCAGGAAAAGGAGTGGAAATGTGTAGTGTATTTGTATCTGACTGGAACATTATTGCACCCGGGTACAATGCACTTCATTTTGGCCAACGTCATTCAGCTACTCGACTACTAACGCTATTCGCCTACACTTACATTACTTCCGAGATTACTAGCCGCTAGCCTAGCTAGCTACTGTCTTTGTTTTCACTCCCTTTTGTTCTAATTTCCTTTCATGAAGACCGATAGTAAGACGCCCAGTCGCCCTGCCTCCTGTAATTATCCATCTTAGAACCACGAAGAAGAGTATCTACCAGATAACAAACTATATGGAAGACCTTTGCACTAGCACGAAGTAGGACTTTGGCAAATCAATGTCAAGACACCAATCATTTTTTATGTAATAATAACTACACTATTTTTTATGTTTTTCTAGGTCATTTTGGAATTTCAGCATTTTGATATAATAATAATACAGAAATCTAAATATTCCAACAATGGACCTAAAAACTGTCTGGGGTACTGACAAACATCTGCTATCTGAGCAGCTAACCGATCGCTGCAGCTGTACATAGTCTATTGGTAAATAGCCCACCCATTTTCACCTACCTCATCCCCATACTGTTTTTATTTATTTATTTTTCTGCTCTTTTGCACACCAATATCTCTACCTGTACATAACCATCTGATCATTTATCACTCCAGTGTTAATCTGCATAATTGTAATTATTTGCCTACCTTCTCATGCCTTTTGCACACAATGTATATATAGACTCCCCTTTTTTCTACTGTGTTATTGACTTGTTAATTGTTTACTCCATGTGTAACTCTGTGTTGTCTGTTCACACTGCTATGCCTTATCTTGGCCAGGTCGCAGTTGCAAATGAGAACTTGTTCTCAACTAGCCTACCTGGTTAAATAAAGGTGAAAAAAAAAAAAAAAAAAAAAAAAAAAAAAAAAAAAAAACTGCCAGAAGTGCCCAGAAGTGTAGCCGGGTCAACTTCCCCTTTAAGTTGTTTTGCACAGATGGAGGTTGAGGGTACAGAGTGTCTGTTAAGAGAGCTTGGAAAATATGTCTAATTTGTACATAGATTGTGTATAGGGTGTGTACTGTATGTGCATGTTAATGTGTTCATTTGCGAATATGTGAATTTCATTTGTGTGTGTGAGTGTGTGTGTGTGTGTGTGTGTGTGTGTGTGTGTGTGTGTGTGTGTGTGTGTGTGTGTGTGTGTGTGTGTGTGTGAGAGAGAGAGAGAGAGAATAGAGCCCTTGTGTCAAGTCCCACATCACTCAGAAAACAATGATGCATTGTGGATGAACACATCTGATCTAGCAGTCCATGCATGAGCCCATTGTTCTGCCATGTGTAACATGGTATGGCTTGTGCGAGTGGGCAAGTGTGCATGTCACATTACTAAAGTCAACAAGACCTCACAAGCTCGCTGTCTAAGACCACCTGACACTACTGGGCCAATCAGTTCACTCCAAATGCCCAGAATAAGATAGTGACAAGGGGATTGAGAATGAGATAATGGTATAAAATGAAGAGATCCACCTAATCCCAAAATCAGCCTATATAGTGAAAATGTCATCTAGCCAATTAAAGAGATGCTGTCTTAGCTAGATGAAATCAAAAACAAACAGGGTGTCTGTAGAGATTGGCTCCTCAGTTAGGTGTTCCACCCCTCAGCAGAGAACAGGCTGTCACATGGGTCACCATTTTAACACTACACTCCTGACCTGCCTCTGATAACAACACATTTTATATCCTTCACCAGCACTGTCCTTTCTCTCACATTCTCTCTCACACACTCTCTTGAGTCTCTTTCTCTATATCCCTGTCTCTTTCTCTCTCCCCCTTTCTCTCACTCTGCATCTTGTCTCTCTCTTTCTGTCATCTAATCCCCTCTCTTTCTTTTTCTCTTTGTCTCCTCTGTTTTCTCTCTCTCTCTCTTTCTCCACATCTTATGTTTCTCTTTCTATCATTTACCCCCACTCTCTCGCTCTCCCTATCATTTCCCCCTCTTTTCTTTTCTCTCTCCACCACTCCTCAGCTTCATGCTAAATGTGCCTGTTAGTGCTGTTTCTGCCTCTCTGTCTCCGTTCTCAGCATCAAAGTAAGAGAAGGAAAAAAAACGACAGAACAAAAGTCACACAAGAAAATACCCTGAATTCAGATCTCTCCTAGGCCCTCTTTTTATCCAGAGGCGAGAGAATGGCTGGTTTGATGAATAACAGACAGGGAGAGAGCTAAAAATTCCCTTCAGATAGAGCAAGACTTGCTCCGTGTGTGTTTTTCCCCTTAGGTAGTTTAGAGGGGGAGAGGAGGAAAGAGAGGGACGGGGGATTTAAAACACAGATTTGGAAAATGATGCACGCTCTCTCTCACATTCTCTGAACACACACTCTGCCTACCCCCAGATGTCGATTGCTAACGAGCGCTAGTGGCGTTTTCCTAACAGCCTAAACAGTGCTGTATGCAGGGCTGATCTGGCTAGGGAGATAGCATAACTTAGCTTTGCTCCCCTGTGTTGAAGTGCTCTCAGTGCAGCTTCAGTCAGTGACCTCCTGAGGTTGGCCAAGAGAAGCTAGGAGAAGCCTACTTGGCAGTGAATAGTAGAGGGTTTTAGGTGCTCTCTCTCTCTCTCTCCCCGTCTCGCTCACTCTCAGGGAGGGTAGAGGTTGAGTAAGGCTGTCACTCAGGTGATCAGATACAGCCACTTGACTTGGCCCAGGCAGAAAGGGCCTTTGTGATGTCCAACACACACACACCCACACACACAGTCAATTTCTGGCCCACAGAGCACTTTCAATAACAGCAGAGTTGTTCTAGCCTTTGGCATGTGTGTTTGCCTGCGCATGTGTGTGTGATTGCCCATATCCTTCACCATATGAGTTCGTCCTGTGCTTCTAGATCTTGTGGGAGTGTGTGTGACCTTCTGGTGAATGTGATGACGACTGTCTTTCTCAGGCTCTGCTAGGCTGGGTAGTGACAATGCCCTAGCTTACACTACTGGCTGCTTACTAATCCTCCTCTTTTCATCTATCCCCCCTTCTGTCACTCCCCCTCCATGTTCCCTTCTCTTCCATGTCCTCTAATTCCTCCCCCTTTTCTTCTTTCTCTTTCGTTCTCTCCCTGTTCCGCCTCCAACCACCTCTTTCTATATACCCCTCTCTTTCTCGTCATGCATATTTCCCCTGCCCCCAATCCTATCTCTTTTTGTTCTCCTTCCCTCTTTCCCTCCCTGCGGAAGTGTTCTGAAGCTGCTGCCTCTCCCTCCTCGCAGGCTGCTCAGAAGGACAAGCAGGAGGTCTGACGTTTCACCATCATGCCACCTGATGTTGTGCTGTGCTGCTCTGGTCCTTTCTGTGTGATGGGTTCTGCTATGCTGTGGTGCTCTGTCTTGTAATGGTTTTCCAATGCCCCCTCATCACATACAGCACCCTCACAGTACACTTCCAAGTGTGTGTGTTTGCAGCATGCGTGCAGGACTGGGACGGGCAAGGAATTTTGACTGTGGTCTCTGTAATAACCGTTCAAATAAAACAATTTGACGGCGGTCTTCACCCGTAACACAGTAATTGTGCCAGCCCTACGTGCGTGACATGAGGGAAATTGTATTGATTTATCCTTTATTGAACTAGGCAAGTCAGTTACGAACAAATTCTTATTCACAATGATGGCCTACCGGGGAACAGTGGGTTAAATGCCTTGTTCAAGGGCAGAACGACTAATTCTTACCTTGTCAGCTCGGGGATTCGATCCAGCAACCTTTCAGTTACAGGCCCAACGATCTAACCACTAGGCTACCTGCCGCCCCAACTATCTCAATCCTGAATGAACCCCATGGTGAAGAGGTTTAATGACTGAATAATGGAGGCTGCTAGATCACCAAGCCACCAGCCCACTGCACCTCACTAAGCACAATGACTCAGACAGACAACCATCAAGCTCTAATTGCTCTGGAAGAGAAGGCGGTAACTCCATATGAGATTTGAATTGCTCATAACTACACTAAATTGTTCTGTGAGTGCAGCTGAATCACTTCTCTTGCCGTGCGTGTGCCGCTGTGTAAAAGTGAATAACGAATAAACCTATTTTTACGGAGCTTTTCAACCTCTGATTAATTTGTTTGTGTGTGTGTGTTTCTTAAGACTACGTGTGCCCCATCCAGGTGTGTTATTTTATGTGTTGTCTTTGCTGACCTAACCTCCAGTGTCTCTTTCTTGATAGATGGAACAAGAGAAGAAGAAGGGGGAAAAGAAGGGAGGAAAGGACTCCTCTGGGAAGGTAAAGACAAGACGGTAGTTTGGGGTCATGGTGAGTCACGTGCGTGTCTTTATGTGCACACTCACGCATGTGTGCTTGTGGAGCTTTTCCTGTTCGGACTGAGTGGCTCTAGGTCATGGTGAATAATGTGGTGTGTGCGTGCGTCCACGCCATTCTCGCATTCTCAGCGCTGGAGGAAATAGCTGGACGTTCGACAGGCTCTTGACAGACTGTGCGCTGCACTGTTGGGAAGGGCCTGTTAAGTAAGCATTTTATTGTTAGTCTACACCTGTTGTTTACGAAGCATGTGACAAATACAATTTGATTTGTGTGTGTGTGTGTGTGTTTGCTGGGTCAAGGTTAGTTATGTGAATAAATCCATGGCCTGTGGAATAGCGTGCTCTGTCTTGGTTTATATAGTGATGATGGGGCTTTCTGCTCCACTGCCCACAGGGAATAGAGACTGCCTGGGAAAAAACACTACTGTACCCAGGCTTTACTGAACACTACCCATACTGAACACACACTGAACATTCTCTAGTTCTGTTGCTTAACACCCGCTACTCAACACACACTGAACACAGTCTGAAACACTACTTTACTAAGTACTCTTAGTCTTAGCTGAACACTTACTGAACATAAACTGCTCTTACTGAACATGGAACATCCAATCCTCTTGCTGAACACACAGGGATCCTAATTTGTGACTCAGACTGCCAAAACAACTCACTGAACACACACCAGCTACCCACAGCTTTATTTCAACAACTTCAATGACGCCACAGTGAGTGACCCGGCTTAGTCCTTTTCTGACCCCACCCGACCCTGTCAGAGACCCAGACTCAAGGCAAAGCATGCTGGGAATCAGAAAGCAGGAGAATGTGCCCTCTGTGCTGACCTGCAGTCTGAGAGCCGATTGATTGACGTGTGTGTGTGTGTGTGTGTGTGTGTGTGTGTGTGTGTGTGTGCGCGCGCGCATGAACACGTGATCTCGTGCGTGTGTGTGCATGTCTGTCCAGCTGTGTGATGACAGCTGTGTGTGTGTGTGTGTGACGCGGCAGTGTGTGTAGTGGATTTGCAGTTATGTCACTTGCTCATCTCTGTTCCTCACTTATGCTTATCAGCTGGGCTCCTGCTGTCGATCAGACCCGGAGTCTAGGAGATATTTTAGTGTGTGGGGCTGTATGTTTATGAGGCTGTGTGTTTGTTGGGAAATATGTGTGTGTGTGTGCTTACGTGTTTCTTTCCGTATACTGCATAAACTCAAGGGTCTGTGTGTGTGTGTGGTGCTGACACGCTAAAAGCTTGCTAATCTCAGACAGGATAGCAGAGGAAACATGCTGACAGCCTGGCTCTTCTCTCTCTCTCTCTGATCATCCCCCTCCTTGAGTGTGTCATTTTATAACCCCATCCGAGCCCTCTCTCTAAATGTCCACACTCACACACACACTCTCTAAGTGGTTGCACACACACACTCACTCACTCTAATCGTCCCAACGTCCGCACTCCCACGCACTGAATCCAGTTATAGAACACCCCAGCAAAGGGAGAGGAGGGAATGAGGAGGTAGGGGGAGGGAATGAGGGATGGGGAGAGGAGGAGGGGGGAGGGAATGAGGGATGGGGAGAGGAGGAGGGGAGGGAATGAGGGATGGGGAGAGGAGGAAGGGAGGGATTGAGGGATGGGGAGAGGAGAGGAGAGGAGGAGGGGGGAGGGAATGAGGGATGGGGAGAGGAGGAGGGGGAGTGAATGAGGGATGGGGAGAGGAGGAGTGGGGAGGGAATAAGGGATTGGGAGAGGAGGAGGGGAGGGAATGAGGGATGGGGAGAGGAGGAGGGGAGGTAATGAGGGATGGGGAGAGGAGGAAGGGGGAGGGAATGAGGAATGGGGAGGGGAGAGGAGGAAGGGAGGGATTGGGGATGGGGAGAGGAGAGGAGAGGTTGAGGGGGGTGGGAATGAGGGATGGGGAGATGAGGAGGGGAGGGAATGAGGGATGGGGACGGGGATCGCAACACTCACCAAACTGCCTCTGGAAGCAACGTCAGTACAAGAATTGTTCTTCGGGAACTTTTTGAAATGTGTTTCCATGGCTGAGCAGCTGCACAGAAGTCTAAGATCACCATGCACAATGGCAAGAGTCGGCTGGAATGGTGTGAAACTCGTCACCGTTGGACTCTGGTGAAGTGGAAACGCTTTCTCTGGAGTGATGAATCACGCTTCGCCATCTGGCAGTCCGACGGACAAATCTGGGTTTGGCAGATACCAGAAGAACGCTACTTGCCCGAATGCATAGTTCAAACTGTAAAGTTTGGTGGAGAAGGAATAATGGTCTGGGGCTGTTTTTCATGGTTCGGGCCCCTTAGTTCCAGTGAAGGGAAATCTTAACGTTACCGAAGACAGTGACATTCCAACTTTGTAGCAACAGTTTGGGGAAGGCCTTTTCCTTCTTCAGGCATGACAATGCCCCCGTGCAAAAAGCGAGGTTCATACAGAAATGATTGTCGAGATCGGTGTGGAAGAACTTGACTGGGCTGCACAGAGCCCTAACCTCAACCCCATCGAACACCTTTGGGATGAATTCGAAAGCCGACTGCGAGCCAGGCCTAAATGCCAAACATAAGTGCTCGACCTCACTAATGATCTTATTGCTGAATCGAAGCAAGTCACCGCAGGACTCTTCCCAAAAGAGTGGAGGCTGTTATAGTAGCAAATGGGGGACCAACTCCAAATTAATGCCCATGATTTTGGAATGAGATTTTTGACCAGCAGGTGTCCACATACTTTTGTCTTCTAGGATGATTCAGAGATAGGGGAGAGATATGGTATAATCAATTTTTATGAGATGTAGTAAGAGCTGTACAGTCAATGGTTTAGATGCTTTTCCATTAGGTAGCACTAGCAAGTAGATACTAGGTAATGTTTTGATGTGGTTATAACGTATAGACCTAGGCTCAGCTGTATAAACTATAGCAGGGATGGTCTACTTTGATGGGAGTGGGGGCCACAGAAGTCCGGAACTCGTCATGAGGGTCAGTGGCTCGTTGGTTTGCATACCCCCCCCCCCCTTTTAAAATGTATGTTTTAAAGTTAATTTGATGAAATTCCCAGCATTTTGCCATGTGATGTGATAACTGATGATTAATGGGCCCCACGCTGGTCAGTAATTTGGCCATGCCTACTAGACGTTTAGATAGCTGGCCGCTAGACTAATTTACCAATCAAAAAACTAAATAGCTGACATGAGCTAATTGAGTGACTGCTGATGCACAAGCACATTTTGAAATTGCACCTTGTGTATTCTCTCTCTCAACAGTAAATTGAGACCTTGGCTGAGTTCCAAAAAATCATTGGGTCCGCGTCCAGGCCGCCAGTTGCCCATACGGGGACTAGAGGTATGGAATAACATCTGGCTGCTGTTAGGTAACTTATTTGCCTCAGAGTGATCCTCCCTCAGCATCTGATTAGTTGGATAGCGTACTGACTGGGTTTAACTAGGATTATTAAGATTCTCTTCGCTATTGAAGGCTATATAGTTCTACATTTTGGAGAACAAATTCAACATGCACAGATCATTTCTCACCTGTTCTTTTCCATGTATCCATCACACCCCTCTCTATCATTCATCCCTTTGCCCTTCCTTTTCTCTCTCCATCTGTACTCTCTTTTCCACTCTCCTTTCTCTATTACCCCCCTCCCCCCCACCTCCCCTGTATGTCCACTGCCTTTGGGCTGTAGGCCTAATTAGGCTCTAGCCATGATTCTGGCCATCTGCTGGCCTCTCTCTGTGTCAATTCTCATTGGCTGAACTCTGGCTGAGTGCAAAGTCAGTGTGACACCTGCAGTGAGTGTGTGCGTGTGATAGTGTGTAGGATGTGAGGGAAGAGGGGTGGTGAGGTAGTGTATTTTATTGGGAGGGGGAAGGGTACAGAGATGGAGAGGGGAAAACATGTA